>NC_135801.1:172987883-173684320 GCF_964213995.1 Mustelus asterias
TGGTTTCCTCCCACAGTCCGAAAGACGTGCTGGTTAGGTGCATTGGCCGTGCTAAATTCTCCCTCAGTGGACCCGAACAGATGCCAAAGTGTGGCGACTAGGGGATTTTCACAGTAACTTCATTGCAGTGTGAATGTAAGCTTACTTGTGACACTAATAAATAAACTTAAACCTTATGTTATACACAAAATTGTAACAGGATACTTCTAGAATCCATCAATGAAGCGCAATCGCCTGTAGGTATCTGGATTTTTTTCTTTGAGCTGGTATATTTGTTAACGATATGTTCCATTGGCTGAAATCTGCATGGCGATATCTAAAATGTTCATGGAATCATAGAATCCTAAAGTGCAGAAGGAGGCCATTCGGCCCATCGAGTCTGCACCGACCACAATCCCACCCAGGCCCTACCCCCATAACCCCATGCATTTACCCTAGCTAGTCCCCCTGGCACTAAGGGGAAATTTAGAATGACCAATCCACCTAACCCGCACATCTTTGGGCTGTGGGAGGAAACCGGAGCACCCGGAGGAAACCCACGCAGACACGGGGAGAATGTGCAAACTCCACACAGTGACCAAAGCCGGGAATCGAACCCAGGTCCCTGGCACTGTGAGGCAGCGGTGCCAACCAATGTGCCACCGTGCCGCCCATTTAAGAATTCTTAAACGCTACTGAAGTGTGGACACCTGAAACAATGGCAAGTTAATAAACTCAAGGTGAGTAACAGAACAAAGGGTGATCTGTACATACCTGTATCAATTTCCAAGTCGAGAGAATATTTGTGCGAAAGAAGACCATGACTTCGAAAAAACACTTCATCACTGCGCTCAAACTCTTCATCATCACTGTTCTCACTTTGATCCAAGCCATCTGATTTCCATCTTTCAGGAACTGTCTTCACCAAAGGCAGTGGCGCGTGGTCCTTACTGCTGCATGGTTGCTCATCGTCAAACAATTCCGTGGAGTACTCATGGTCATCTTCCTGCCCGCTGGTTGTACAGCTTGCGCCGTTTGTTTTGTCAGCTACTTGTGTGTGCCAAGAGTCGCTGTCGCTGAAGGTGAACTCAGAAAAATCGGGTAGCAGCAGTCTGAAGCAAGACTCCAGCTCTATCAAGGAGCTTTGAATTTCCTCTGACATCTCTGTTGTGAAAACATTTTTTAAAAATGGAAGATTATAAAACAAGTCAGCAAGTACTCTGAGAAAGACACTCAATCAATGAAAAAGCTTCAAATGTTACACTGAGGAAAACCCTCCAGTGGTTTGTAATAATTAGCTGACCACCACAACTATATCAAAGAACAAAGAACAGTACAGCACAGGAAACAGGCCCTTCGGCCCTCCAAGCCTGTGCCGCTCCTTGGTCCAACTAGACCAATCGTTTGTATCCCTCCATTCCCAGGCTGCTCATGTGACTATCCAGGTAAGTCTTAAACAATGTCAGCGTGCCTGCCTCCACCACCCTACTTGGCAGCGCATTCCAGGCCCCCACCACCCTCTGTGTAAAAAACGTCCCTCTGATGTCTGAGTTATACTTCGCCCCTCTCAGCTTGAGCCCGTGACCCCTCGTGATCGTCACCTCCGACCTGGGAAAAAGCTTCCCACTGTTCACCCTATCTATACCCTTCATAATCTTGTATACCTCTATTAGATCTCCCCTCATTCTCCGTCTTTCCAAGGAGAACAACCCCAGTCTACCCAATCTCTCCTCATAGCTAAGATCCTCCATACCAGGCAACATCCTGGTAAACCTTCTCTGCACTCTCTCCAATGCCTCCACGTCCTTCTGGTAGTGCGGCGACCAGAACTGGACGCAGTACTCCAAATGTGGCCTAACCAGCGTTCTATACAGCTGCATCATCAGACTCCAGCTTTTATACTCTATACCCCGTCCTATAAAGGCAAGCATACCATATGCCTTCTTCACCACCTTCTCCACCTGTGTTGCCACCTTCAAGGATTTGTGGACTTGCACACCTAGGTCCCTCTGTGTTTCTATACTCCTGATGACTCTGCCATTTATTGTATAACTCCTCCCTACATTATTTCTTCCAAAATGCATCACTTCGCATTTATCCGGATTAAATTCCATCTGCCACCTCTCCGCCCAATTTTCCAGCCTATCTATATCCTGCTGTATTGCCCGACAATGCTCTTCGCTATCCGCAATTCCAGCCATCTTCGTGTCATCCGCAAACTTGCTGATTACACCAGTTACACCTTCTTCCAAATCATTTATATATATCACAAATAGCAGAGGTCCCAGTACAGAGCCCTGCGGAACACCACTGGTCACAGACCTCCAGCCGGAAAAAGACCCTTCGACCACTACCCTCTGTCTCCTATGGCCAAGCCAGTTCTCCACCCATCGAGCCACTTCTCCTTGTATCCCATGAGCCTTAACCTTCTTAACCAACCTGCCATGTGGGACTTTGTCAAATGCCTTACTGAAATCCATATAGACGACATCCACGGCCCTTCCTTCATCAACCGTTTTTGTCACTTCCTCAAAAAACTCCACCAAATTTGTAAGGCACGACCTCCCTCTTACAAAACCATGCTGTCTGTCACTAATGAGATTGTTCCGTTCTAAATGCACATACATCCTGTCAATGCCGATATCACCTCTTAGAACTCGTTATTTTTTTTTAAAAACTAATGGTCATCCTGTGGCAAATGGAGGACAATGGATTATTCAGGTGCAAGAAGAAATAAAGATTTGTACGTATAGATTACCTTTCACATCTTCAGCGACCCTCTCATACATAGAAATATACATAGAAAATAAAATCAAGAGTCGGCCATTCGGCCCTTCGAGCCTGCTCCACCATTCATTTTAATCATGGCTAATCATCAAATTCAATATCCTGATCTCACCTTCCCCCCCATATCCCTTGATCACTTTAGCTCCAAGAGCTATATCTAATTTCTTTTTGAAATCACACAATGTTTGGGTCTCAACTACATTCTGTGGTAGTGAATTCCACACATTCACCACTCTCTGGGTGAAGAAATTACTCCTTACCTCAGTTCTAAAAGGTTTACCCCTTATCCTCAAACTAAGACCCCTAGTTCTGGACTCCCCCAGCATCGGGACCATTCTTTCTGATTGTGGATTGGTACGGTTCTTGTTTAGCGTACTGAATGGCAGAGCAAGCTTGAGGGGCTGTACGGTCTACTCCTTCCTCCTGTTTGTTTTGTTCTTATGTTCTGGTTTTTGCACTAATTCAGACATTCCCAATTGCTAAGGAACTCTGCAACCGAGTTCCAAATGACTGTCCTAATGACATAGAACCATAGAACCATAGAAAATTACAGCTCAGAAACAGGCCTTTTGGCCCTTCTTGTCTGTGCCGAACCATTTTATGCCTAGTCCCACTGACCTGCACTTGGACCATATCCCTCCACACCCCTCTCATCCATGAACCCGTCCAAGTTTTTCTTAAATGTTAAAAGTGACCCCGCATTTACCACTTCATCCGGCAGCTCATTCCACACTCCCACCACTCTCTGCGTGAAGAAGCCCCCCCTAATATTCCCTTTAAACTTTTCTCCTTTCACCCTTAACCCATGCCCTCTGGTTTTTTTCTCCCCTAGCCTCAGCGGAAAAAGCCTGCTTGCATTCACTCTATCTATACCCATCAAAATCTTATACACCTCTATCAAATCTCTCCTCATTCTTCTACGCTCCAGGGAATAAAGTCCCAACCTATTCAATCTCTCTCTGTAACTCAGCTTCTCAAGTCCCGGCAACATCCTTGCGAACCTTCTCTGCACTCTTTCAACCTTATTTACATCCTTCCTGTAACATAGAAATTTGCAGCGTGACTCTTAAATAAGATGGAAAAATAAGGTTTCAAAAATTGCACCCAACTGTGCTACACTATTTGTGTTAGCAGATATCCTGTGGCATTGTTCACGTTCACATGCTTTTTACAAGAAGAGAAAGGCAATGCTCAAAGGTGAAGTTCGGTGGCTCTTTAAAGTTCATAAATTCTAATTATTGTGAAATAAACGCTAAGTGAAGTCAGAGGTCACTTGCTCTTCAGATCTCCAGGTCAGAACCTGGCACTCTTTACTTGCTTTTTTACATATCTAAAATATGTGTCAGGGGTGAAAGGTACAACGGTTACAATGTCATTAAGGTGCTTCTATTGCTGAAGACTTCGAAGATTTCAATTGAACACCTTTTATTTTTTGAAATGTGACACACATGGCAGAAGCTTTATGGTTAATGCACTGCTGTATTGTCAGATAGAATAAATGCGTATCATTTTTAACTTTCTATACTTTGAATCAATATATGTGCATCTTCTATTTATGGAAAAGCAGCCTCCTTCCAGGTTTCTGGTAATAGAATGGCTGCAAGAAAAATCAACAAAGGACAAGTTATTCTTGGAGCAATTGAAAGTCCGCATGACATGAACCTCAGGGCCGAGCACAATTAATTTTATATTGCAAGGACATATGGAGTTACTTGCAGTTTTTCCCATAAGCACATAACAATTTAATCTCTTATCAGTTAACCCTATCTTTTGGTCTATCAACTCCAGGGCCTTTTTTAAGGAGATCACTGCTCTGCAACCAAAAGTAGAACTATTTAATTCCTACCTCAGTCTCAGATTATTTTGCTCACAGCAAGACTTCTGGAGTTCAGACAAACTAATAATGGATATTTTTAAATTACATTGAGTTCCAAGAGGCATCTTATATCTGTCATCCTTTCCACAGAATGTCTTTTATAATAGCTTGCCAACCAACTTGCATATAAGATTGTGTCGGGGAGGGGGTGTGTGTGTGTGTGTGTGTGTGTGTGTTAAGTGAAACTGGGCTGATATTAAAAAAATCTCTAATTGAACATTCTGAAATGCCAGTTTGGGTTACTACTGTTTCTGTAACTAAAAACAATATAATGCTGACTAGGTTCTAAGCATATTTAGAAACTGCTAATTTGTTTCTAAAAATAAGGTAATCTTAGGGCAACAGCCCATGTAGACATTGGTCCTTTAGAGGACGAGAAGGGGGATGTAATAACTGGAAATAAGGAAATGGCTGAGGCATTGAACAGGTATTTTGTGTCGGTCTTCACAGTGGAAGACACAAATAACATGCCAAACATTGATGACAAGGCGGCTACGGCAGGTGAGTATCATTATCACAAAAGAGGTAGTGTTGGGCAAGTTAATGGGGCTAAAGGTAGACAAGTCTCCTGGTCCTGATGGAATGCATCCCAGGGTACTTAAAGAGATGGCGGGAGAAATAGCAAATGCACGAGTGGTAATTTACCAAAATTCACTGGACTCTGGGATGGTTCCCGCAGATTGGAAAACAGCAAATGTGACGCCACTGTTTAAAAAGGGAGGCAGACAAAAGACGGGTAACTATAGGCCGGTTAGCTTAACTTTTGTTGTAGGGAAATGCTTGAATCTATCATCAAGGAAGAAATAGCGAGACATCTGGATATAAATTGTCCCATTGGTAAGACGCAGCATGGGTTCATAAAGGGCAGGTCATGTTTGACTAATTTAGTGGAATTCTTTGAGAACATTACATGTGCAGTGGACAATGGGGAACCTGTGGATGTGGTGTATCTGGATTTCCAGAAGGCATTTGACAAGGTGCCCGCACCAAAGACTGCTGCATAAGATAAAGGTGCACGGTGTTACGGGTAATGTATTAGCATGGATAGAGGATTGGTTAACTAACAGAAAGCAAAGAGTGGGGGTAAATGGGTGTTTTTCTGGTTGACGATCAGTGACTAGTGGTGTGCCTCAGGGATCAGTGTTGGGACCACAATTGTTTACGATTAACATAGATGATTTGGAGTTGGGGACCAAGTGTAGTGTGTCAAAATTATCAGATAACACTAAGGTGAGTGGTACAGCAAAATGAGCAGAGGACGATGAAAGTCTGCAAAGGGATATAGATAGTCTAAGTGAGTGGGCGAGGGTCTGGCAGATGGAGTACAATGTTGGTAAATGTGAGGTCATCCATTTTGGTAGGAATAACAGCAAAATGGACTATTATTTAAATGGTAAAAAATTGCAGCATGCTGCTGTGCAGAGGGACCTGGGTGTCCTTGTGCATGAATCACAAAAAGTTGGTTTGCAGGTGCAGCAGGTAATTAAGAAGGCAAATGGAATTTTGTCCTTCATTGCTAGAGGGATGGAGTTTAAAAACAGCGAGGTTTTATTGCAGCTGTATAAGGTGCTGGTGAGGCCACACCTGGAGTACTGTGTACAGTTTTGGTCTCCTTACTTGAGAAAGGATATACTGGCACTGGAAGGGGTGCAGAGAAGATTCACTAGGTTGATTCCAGAGTTGGGAGGGTTGGCTTATGAGGAGAGACTGAGTAGACTGGGGCCATGCTCATTGGAATTCAGAAGAATGAGGGGAGATCTTATAGAAACATATGAGATTATGAAGGGAATAGATAAGATAGAAGCAGGGAAGTTGTTTCTACTGACAGGTGAAACTAGGGGCATGGTCTCAAAATAAGGGGGAGCAGATTTAGGACTGAGTTGAGGAGGAACTTCTTCACACAAAGGGTTGTGAATCTGTGGAATTCCCTACCCAGTGAAGCAGTTGAGGCTACCTCATTGAATGTTTTTAAGGCAAGAATAGATAAATTTTTAAACAGTAAAGGAATTTGGTCCTAACCTGGTGGTGTTTTTTGAAGAAGTGACCAAAATGGTTGACGAAGGAAGGGCCGTGGATGTTGTCGATATGGACTTTAGTAAAGCGTTTGACAAAGTCCCTCATGGTAGGCTAGTGAAAAAGGTTGGATCCCATGGGATAAAGGGGGAGGTGGCTAGATGGGTGGAGAACTGGCTTGGTCATAGAAGACAGAGGGTGGTAGTGGAAGGGTCTTTTTCCGGCTGGAGGCCTGTGACTAGTGGTGTTCCGCAGGGCTCTGTATTGGGACCTCTGCTTTTTGTGATTTATATAAATGATCTGGAAGAAGGAGTAACTGGGGTGATCAGTAAGTTTGCGGACGACACAAAACTGGCAGGACTTGCAGATAGTGAGGAACATTGTCAGAGGCTACAGAAGGATATAGATAGGCTGGAAATTTGGGCAAGGAAATGGCAGATGGAGTTCAATCCTGATAAATGCGAAGTGATGCATTTTGGTGGGAATAATGTAGGGAGGAGCTACACGATAAATGGAAGAACCATAAAGGGTGTAGAGACGCAGAGGGACCTGGGTGTGCAAGTCCACAGATCTTTGAAGGTGACGTCACAGGTGGAGAAGGTGGTGAAGAAGGCATATGGCATGCTTGCCTTTATAGGACGGGGCATAGAGTATAAAAGTTGGGGTCTGATGTTGCAGATGTATAGAACGTTGGTTCGGCCGCATTTGGAATACTGCGTCCAGTTCTGGTCGCCACACTACCAGAAGGACGTGGAGGCTTTGGAGAGAGTACAGAGGAGGTTTACCAGGGTGTTGCCTGGTATGGAGGGGCTTGGTTATGAGGAGAGATTGGGGAAACTGGGGTTGTTCTCCTTGGAAAGACGGAGGATGAGGGGAGACTTAATAGAGGCGTATAAAATTATGAAAGGCATAGATAGGGTGAACGGTGGGAAGCTTTTCCCCGGGTCGGTGGTGGCATTCACGAGGGGTCATAGGTTCAAGGTGAAGGGGGGGAGGTTTAACACAGATATCAGAAGGACATATTTTACACAGAGGGTCGTGGGGGCCTGGAATGGGTTGCCGGGCAAGGTGGTGGAGGCGGACACACTGGGAACGTTTAAGACTTATCTAGACAGCTATATGAACGGAGTGGGAATGGAGGGATACAAAAGAGTGGTCTAGTTTGGACCAGGGAGCGGCGCGGGCTAATTGTTCTTTGTTTCCCGTTTCAAGGCTTCATTCTATGATCATCCTGCTGGTGCCAGTACAGAGCGAGACTGCGGATAGTTGGGAACCTGTCTCGGGGGCAGGGAATTCATATGGTGTTCGTGGAAGTGGAAATGAATAGGGTTGGGAAGCATTTTCCGATCAGGGCCAGTGTGATCTCCTGGACTCGTTTCGATCGCCTCAGGGGGTCGGAGAGGAATTTCCCAGATTTTTTTTTCCCCATATTGGCCCTGGGGTTTTCACTCTGGGTTTTCGCCTCTCCCTGGAGATCACATGGTCTGGAATGGGGGGGTAGGGGTGAGTTAATAGGTTGTGATGAACAAAGCATCATAGCTGTGAGGGACAGCTCGGGGATAGGATATTAGGATGTAGATAGGCTGGAAAATTGGGCGGGGATCCTGGATTCAGGATTCAATCCTGGACCGGGGAGCGGCGCGGGCTTGGAGGGCCGAAGGGCCTGTTCCTGTGCTGTATTGTTCTTTGTTCTTTGAATTAAGGGCTATGGTGAGTGGGCAGGTAAGTGGAGCTGAGTCCACGAAAAGATCAGCCATGATCTTATTGAATGGCGGAGCAGGCTCGAGGGACCAGATGGCCTACTCCTGCTCCTAGTTCTTATGTTCTTATGTTCATGCTAAGATGCATCTTTATCCATGAATTTTGCAAGTTTTCAAAAATGCCAATGGAAGGTACCGCATCTTATGTTGAATGTATCATTATATAAAATTAAACACAAGCATGCTTCTCATTCCTGCTCCAACTCTTCCTCACGATCTCAAAAATAGAAATTCCTCATTTTCCTAAGGCTCCCTTCTTCCTGCAACATTTGGTCGGCAAAGCCCAAGCTTGGTATCATTAATCTCTCTACGTGTTACTATATTTTAATGTCGTCACTCTGTTCTTTTGGGGTGAAAATTCAGATGGAGTTGTAACAGAATGTATAGAACAGTGGGACTTAGCTCCACTCAGTTCCCATCCTACGTAACGTACCTTCCAAACTGTGGCCAGGAGTCGAGGCCTTTGCTGCCTGCCTCACTTACATCTCAGCAGCATTATGGTGGAATGACTGCGGGGGTTCCTAGGATCTCCTAGGAATTCTGTCCAGTGTAGCCCTCCCTCCATCCAGTGGTCCAGTTGAGTATCTACAACAGAGATTGGTAACTTCCAAAATACCTGCCAAATTCCCCAGTGAAAAATAATTTTACTTGCCTCATTACATGGCCTGACAAGAGTTTAGGTCAGCTTCTCTCACAGTTGCTGTTAGCACAGCAAGGCATGTATGCACCTTAACTATTGGGGGTCACCCATCTTAATTATTCTAATTACTTCGTTTCCATGATCTGAAATGGGATCATGGAAAAATCAAACCACAGAATCCTCCACTGTGATCCTCACTTATTCTTCCTTTCTCTATCTTTAAACATCAATTGGCCCTTCATGTAAGTACTGCTGCCTCAAGGCATCAGGGACCCAGGTTCGATTCCCAGCTTGGGTCACTGTGCGTGTGGAATTTGCACATTATCCCCGTGTCTGCCTAGGTTTCGTCCAGGTGCTCTGGTTTCCTCCCATAGTCTAAAGGTGTGCGGGTTAGGTGGATTGGCCATGTTAAATTGCCCCTTAGTCAAGGGTTTAGCTAGGGTAAATGCATGGGGTTATGGGAATAGGTGGGATTGTGGTTGGTGCAGACTCGATGGGCTGAATGGCCTTCTTCTGCACTGTAGGGATTCTATTCTATGATAAGTTTCTCATTGAAAAGAACAAAATAGAAGAGGATTACTTAATATTACATTTTCCATACATATACATCAATTAAATCAACAGAATCAAGAATATAGAATTTGGAGCACACCTTCTATTTCCTGTTCCACTCGGTTTATTCTCACGTTGTTAATATTCTCCAATCTTTTCAATCTCTCTTCTTCCCGCTTCCTTTCAGCTTGGGTTCTAGCCCCAAGATCTTGGAAATCTACCTAAATGTCAATGAGAGGAAAATAAAGTTCAATTTAAGGAATAAAAATTGGTGCACTGAAGCTAAACATCACATTAAAGAGGTGAAACCACTCTGAGCACAAACATGTTAACTTTTCTTTAAAATAGAAAACCTTTCTACATATAAAAAAAATTCATACCCAAGAACACGGGCTGCACGGTGGCACAGTGGTTAGCACTGCTGCCTCACAGCGCCAGGGACCTGGGTTCAATTCCGGCTTCAGGTCACTGTCTGTGTGGAGTTTGCACATTCTGCCCGTGTCTGTTTGGGTTTCCGGGTGCTCTGGTTTCCTCCCACAGTCCAAAGATCTGCTGGTTAGGTTGATTAGCCATGCTAAAATTGACCCTAGAGTCAGGGGGATTAGCAGGGTAAAAATGTGGGGTTACAGGAATAGAGCATGGGTGGGATTGTGGTCAGTGCAGACTCAATGGGCCGAATGGTCTCCTTCTGCACTGTAGGGATTGTATGATTCTATCAACACACAAGTTTCAGGAAGCTCAAAACACATTTTTTGGAATTCTCTGCCCAAAAAGGATGCGGATACCCGATTGTTGAGCATATTTAAGGCTGAGATTAATAGATGTTTTGAGATCTCAGGCAAACTAAAGATATGGGAAGTGGCAGGAAAGTAGAGTTGAGGTAGATCACATGATCCGATCAAATGGCAGAGCAGGTTTGATGGGCTAAATAGTCTACTTCTGCTCCTACTCCTGATGCTCTTATTACTGGGTGCATAAAGTAACACACAATTGAGTGACCAATCTAAGAGAACAAAGAAGATACTTAACAGCAGCATTGAATTGTCACATCCACTGAAAATAAGGTTCCCTGGTACAGCCTAACCAAAGAATTTACAATTAATGGGAAAATTCAAGGACAGCGCAACAATTTACTCAGCTTTGCAGATCAAAGTCAACAACCAATCAACCACAGAATATTAACTTTTACCAGTTTGGAGTCTAAGCTTCTTCAACTTTTAACTGTTTCTGGAGATCGGGAGATCACAGCTCCAGGGACCTGGGTTCGATTCCCGGCTTGGGTCACTGTCTGTGTGGAGTTTGCACATTCTCCTCGTGTCTGCGTGGGTTTCCTCCGGGTGCTCCGGTTTCCTCCCACCGTCCAAAGGTGTGCGGGTTAGGTTGATTGGCCATGCTAAAATTGCCCTTAGTGTCCTGGGATGTGTAGGTTAGAGGGATTAGTGGGTAAAATATATAGGGATATGGGGGTAGGGCCTGGGTGGGATTGTGGTCGGTGCAGACTCGATGGGCCGAATGGCCTCTTTCTGTACTGTGGGGTTTCTAAGATTCTAAGATCTTTTTCTCTGAATCCAATCTTTCCTTCCCTCTCTTTACGTTGCTTTTGGCACTCAATTTAATTAATTACTCTTAAACTTTTTGTCTTGCCCTCATCAAGACAGTTGCAAGAATGCCAAATTTCAATGGGAACGATCTATACAGCGTTAGGAAAGGGGTGCTGCTGATACAGTATAAATTATTGTTCCCTTTGAAATTTGGCATTCGTGAATTTGTCCTGATGGGTGCAAGATGAAAAGCTCCGACAACATGTCCGTCTTTTCAGCAATACTCAAATTCTGTATAACCAAGCAATTATTCACTAACGTTCACTTATTTCCTGTTGAAGACACCTCGCTGTTCATCAATAAGTTTTCAAACTTATTCGTTAAGAAATACACAACTGTTTATACCCTGTTCACATAGCTCTCAGGTGCACTTTTCCAATGTTCCACCTGCAGCAACTCGCCATGAAAAATACTCTCAGAAATTAAACCAGCAACTAATGGCAGGTGCCTTTTGGTCCACCAGTTACGGCAAATTCTGGTCCAGTGTAAATGAATCTTGTTCAGACTAAAGAATAGATAGATGCAAGTGATGTGTCTCAGGGCTCACTGCTGGATCTAACTTTTGTTCTGGATTTATGCAGCTGATTTTGATTTGGCTTCAGGGAACTCGACCACAAAAATTCGACAATGGGAAAAAGACAAGAGAATCATAAAAGTCTTGAGGGTGACATAAACAGATTGGCAGAGTGTGCCAGGAGGTGACAGATGTAACATTGATTGGAGTGAAGTCATATGTTTTGGGAGAAAACACAAGGAATATGGTGAATGGAAAAACACTGAAAAAATAGTCAACATAGGGCCTGAACTTCTACAAAGTGGCAATCAAGAGTGAGACTGCCACTCTACATCTACTTCCTTACCTGGAAATCATCTCGATCCTGTCTCACCCGACAGGCAGAACTGCGCAGGGCAACACTTTCCTTGTCGAACACTGCAGAATTGGGCAGAAGGCGGCCATGCCCCATTTTTTATTGCACTGGTTACAGGTAAGTTTAAAAGACCAGTCACTTTCAAGACAGGGAGACAGTAGGTTTGCAAAGCAAGCGGGGGGTGGGGGTCGGTGCAAGGGTAGCCCCCTGGGGGTTCAGGCAGAAATCCCATGGGGAGGGGTCGGTTTGGATCAGTACAAATAGTTACCCAGAAGTTGGAAGCAGTTTTAATTCCAACTTTTTCTGGGTAACTATTGATGCAAGGCAGTCAGAATCATCCAAAGTTTACAATTCAAATTGCATTATTGGATGGTTTACAATGCAAGGCAATTGCCCATCGGATGTTTGAACTTCCTGAGCAGTTGCTTTGGTGGTGGCAGGGAGTGTGGTTTCCCCAGCGCTTCTTTGGGGTGTCCCCCAGATACACTGTCCTGAAGCTCGCAAGTTACAGCCCAAAGATATTACAGGTTCAAAGGCACAATTCCTGGTACTGCATATGCAGGTACATAGAAAAAAGCCCCCAAGTCATTTTGGATTTGGAAAATATTGACATAGAGTACAAAGAGGTAATGACAATTTTGCACAGAAAACATTAGTTATTCCATAATTTAGAGTATGATATGCAGTTTTGAGTGTCCCATTAAAAAATTTACATTAAATCCAGAATGGAAGTAGGAAATTATTTGGATTGACTAGAGAAGCTGGCACTTGGGATTGTTCCCGCTGAACCAGGAAAGATTAAGGGATTTAATTCAAAAAAGTGAAAAGGGGGGAAACTATTTCCTCTGCTTGGAGCCATTATGTCACGTAACACAGTATATATCATTCTGCTGCTAAAATGTAGCTGCAGTGCCCTAGGGAATCCCTTTAAGACTATAATGTTTCCTTGCTGTGCATTCCATGGTCATTAGGAAGCTGACTAGAAACAATAAAAGATTATTCCCCCCTTCAGATATTTTCTGTTTTAAAAAGTATGGCTTTTTAAAATTTCAAGTGCAGAAAATCTATAAGGACGTATTAATAATGCCAGACAGAAACCTGACAAAATTCTTACAAGATTATACGAAGTCTGATATTTCGCAAACATGCTGATATACATAATTTTTAATTTGGAACAGCATTGATGCACATTTTTCTCCATCCCGTTTCAAATATACTGAGCATTTAATTCTTTAACTCAAGAAAGAAAAATGAAACTTTATTTTAAAAAAACACAAAAGTATTCACCTTCTTAACTTGTTTTAGGAAATGATAACCCAGAGAGAGTTTCTTGTAAGCCTCGCCGTATTTCTCATGCCATTCCTCGACAGATTTGATTGCCATTTCCTTCAGTTTCTGAGCTGCTTCTTTTGGTGGAGGTAGAGGCTGCTCATAATCCGATTCTACCGTTAACTCTAAGAATTCCTGAAAGTTGGAAACGAGCAATGTCCGAAATTGATGTGAACGCACAAATAGTTCGTTTACTATTTGGAACGCAGACAGACGGATCTCTGCATGCTCTTGGTTTAACTGTGTCATGATTAAGTGGTACACTTGCTTGATGTAATCGTCAGATGATCTGTAAAAGTATATATTTTTATAGCTTAGAAACATAGAAATATAGAAACTAGAAGCAGGAGTAGGCCATTCAGCCCGTTGGGCCTGCACCACCATTCATTATCATCAAATTCAACTTCCAGATCCCCCCTTCCTCCCATATCCCCTGATCAAAGAAGAACAAAGAACAAAGAAAATTACAGCACAGGAACAGGCCCTTCGGCCCTCCAAGCCTGCACCGACCATGCTGCCCGACTGAACTAAAACCCCCTACGCTTCCGGGGACCATATCCCTCTATTCCCATCTCATTCATGTACTTGTCAAGATGCCCCTTAAAAGTCACTACCGTATCTGCTTCCACGACCTCTCCCGGCAACATGTTCCAGGCACCCACCACTCTCTGTGTAAAAAATCTGCCTCGCACATCTCCTTTAAACCTTGCCCCTCGCACCTTAAACCTGTGCCCCCCAGTAACTAACTCTTCTACTCTGGAAAAAAGCTTCTGACTATCCAATCTGTCCATGCCCCTCATAATCTTGTAGACTTCTATCAGGTCGGCCCTCAACCTCCGTCGTTCCAGTGAGAACAAACCAAGTTTCTCCAACCTCTCCTCATAGCTAATGCCCTCCATGTCAGGCAACATCCTGGTAAATCTTTTCTGCACCCTCTCCAAAACCTCCATATCCTTCTGGTAGTGTGGCGACCAGAATTGAACACTACATTCCCTGATCACTTTAGCCCCAGAAGCTATATCTAATTTCTTCTGGAAATCATACAAAGTTTTGGCCTCAATTACTTTCTATGGTAGTGAATGCCACACATACAGCATTCTCTGGGTGAAGAAATTTCTTCTCACCTCAGTTATAAAAGGTTTACCCCTTATCCTCAAACTATGACCCCGAGTTCTGGATTCCCCCACCATTAGGAACATTGGTCGCAATTCTCCCAAAAGTGCTGAATTGGCGGGAAAACTGTTCTAAATCCCGACTGTTCTGTCAGTTCAGCTTCTCACCTGAATCTCCGCACTCTGTGAACTGCAGAAGTCCCCGTTGTGAATCAAAATCATTAAAAACCCAGGAGGGCGGGGCCTGTTTGCGCCAGAGTTTGACAGTTCTGGAACTCTGCCCATGCGCAGTGACCCCGATCTGTCAGACTCCCCGTTCAATCGCTGGCCAGCCCAGGACCCCTGCAGTGCTGCCCCTCCAGTGCCCCCCCATGGCCCAATCGCAGCTCCCACAACAATTCCCAGGCAGCCCTGACCCGCCCCCCCCGCCCCGGAACACCCGATGCACAGCCCACTTCTCCCCCCACCCCCATCAGTGGCGATCCCCCCCACCTCCCTCACCTCAGCAGGATCCGTCCCAATCACTGCCTTCCCTCCATCCCAGACTGATCCTGTCTGCAGAGTGACAGTGGGACCCCCCCAACCCCACCCAGGCCCCGCCCACAATAGGCCCCGCCACCTTGATGGGCAGTGCCAAGGTGCCCCCTGGGCATGGACTGTCCTTTGGGCAGTGCCAAGGGGCACAGGCTGGCACTGCCAGAGTACCCATACCCAGGGGACACCACCATCCCCCCTCCCCCTCCACTGCCCGACCCCCTTGGGGGCCCTGATTGCCCCCTCTTCATTCTGGCAGGGTCTCCCACTAGTTCCCCGAACATGGGGAGCTACTCTAAACCCCGCCGGAATGAAGTACTCCTGGCGGGGTGGGAGATTCGATCGGGACCTGCAAGTTCCCGATAATGACCTGCTAAATATATTTAAAATACATTTTTAAAAGATTCAAATGACTTCGCTGCCTTCCTGCCGGTTTCCAGCGTGGTCTGACCGGCGACTGTTCGCCGGCTCTGGGAGATGCGCATGCGTTCCCGGCGCATGGAAAAATCCCGGAACAAGGCCGGCGACGCGCACCTCCCACCGCGACCCGCCAGAAAAGTCGCAGGTCGCGATGGGAGAATCGCAGCCATTATTTCTGAATCTACCCTGTCTAACCCTGTTAAAATTTCATAAGTTTCTATGAGATCTCCTCTTCCTCTTCTAAACTCCAATGAATATAATCCTAACTGACTTAGTCTCTCCTCAGGTGAGACCTGCCATTTCAGGAATCAGCCTGGTAAACCTTTGCCGTACTCCTTCTATAGCAATGACATCCTTCCTCAGATAAGGACACCAAAACTGCACACAATACTCCAGGTGTGGCTACATCAATGCCTCATACAATTGCAGTAAAACATCTCTATTCCCATATCAAATCCTCTCGCTATGAAGGCCAACATACCATTTGCCTTCTTTCCTGCCTGCATGCTTACTTTCAGCAACTGATGCACTAAGAAACCAAGGTCCTGTTGAGTATCCACTTCTCTCAAATTTACACCCATGCAAGGAATAATTTGTCTTCCTATTATTGCCATCAAAGTGGATAACTTCACATTTATCTACATTATACTGCATCTGCCATGCAGATGTCCACACACTCAGCCTGTCCAAATCACACTGAAGCATCTCTGCATCCTCCTCACAGCTCACCTTCCAACCCAACTTTGTATCATTGCAAATTTGGAGATAATACATTTAGTTCCCGCTTCCATATCATTACTTGGAGTACTGTGCTCCGTTCTGGTCGAACTCATTAGGGTCTTTTAAGAGACTCCTGGATGAGTACATGGAGCTTAATAGGATGGAGGTAGGTCTAGAAGGTAGGGATGTGTTCAGTCCCTTCCGAGCATCACTGTGGGTGTACCTACACTAAAAAGACAGTAGAGGTTCAAGAAGATGGGTAATAAATACTGCCCTAATCAGCAATGCACACATCCCGTGAATGAATAAATTATTAATAAACCTCCCCCGCCCACCAGCAGCATTATGGGTCATCCACAAAATGCACTGCAGCAGGTGACCAAGGTTTTTTTTTTAAAGCACCTTGACAGTCCCAACTTCAACCACCTAGGAGGACAAGAAGAACAGACACATAGGAACACCACAACTGCAAGCTTCTCTCCATGCTTCACACTGCCCTGACTTGGAACCACATCGCCATCCCTTTGCTATCGCTGGGTCAAACTCCCTCCCTAACAGAACTGTGGGAATACCTACACCACATGGACTGCAATGGTTCAGAAGGTGGCTCCCAAGAAATGCTGGTTGTGACAGTGACGGCTGCATTCTAGGAATGAATAAAGTTCTGCAAAGATTCGACCAGTACCCTGTCTTAACTCTAGCTGAAAGCCAGCAGACCTCCCAACGGAAATAACTTCAATGGCTAAGAACAAACTTTTAGTTTCTCTGGGATCTCCAGCAGGCAACCAGTCGACTTCTGGGGCTCCGCGTATCCAACCCTTCAAGCGCCACCTGTCTTGAAACATAGAATCAATCCCTACAGCGCAGAAGGAGGCCATTCAGCCCATCGAGTCTGCACTGACCACAATCCCACCCAGGCCCAATTCCCATAAACCCTCATATTTACCCTGCTAATCACCCTGACACTAGGGTTAATTTAGCATGGCTAATCAACCTAACCCGCACATCTTTGGACTGCCACTCTTGCATGTAGCAGAGTCTGCAGATTGTTCATTGGACTCATCGGCCGTGTCAGAAATCTTAGAACTGAAGTGGAAGCAAGTCCTCCACAATCCCAAAAGACTGCCTTCTCAGGGAAGGGCATTCCTCCTTTGCTTGGTCCACCATTCTGACATGATGTGCCACACTGTGGGCAGCACGGTGGCACAGTGGTTAGCACTGCTGCTTCCTCACAGCGCCAGGGACCTGGGTTCAATTCCCGGCTTGGGTCACTGTCTGTGTGGAGCCTGCACATTCTCCCTGTGTCTGCGTGGGTTTCCTCCAGGTGCTCCGGTTTCCTCCCACAGTCTGAAAGACGTGCTGGTTAGCTGCATTGACCCGAACAGGCGCCGGAATGTGGCCACTAGGGGAATTTCACAGTAATTTCATTGCAGTGTTAACGTGAACCTTACTTGTGACACTAATAAATAAGCCTGAACTTTAACATTGGCCTCCCTCAGCAAACATTGCAATTTAGCAACTTCATACTTGCAGATTTTCTTTAGCTCCTTCATCTTTTCTGGGTTTAGCCCTTGTTGTCCAGAGGTGGTGAGATCCTCAACCAGCCGAGAAAGCTTCTCATGCTGCTGAGCTTCCATTCCTGGAAAGAAGGAATAAAGACATAAACACAGTATAATATGAAGGTTCTGAATCCATCCAATCCCAAAGCTGTTTCGGTAACTAATTCATTGTAATTGGACTTTTGGAACATGAACCATAAACATTTAATAAACCAACGCCAACAGCTTTAGCTAAGTCTTACACAATAAAGAGTGAATTACTAGGGGGTTTAAGGTGCGAGGGGCAAGGTTTAAAGGAGATGTACGAGGCAAGTTCTTTTACACAGAGGGTGGTGGGTGTGGGTGCCTGGAACTCACTGCCGGGGGAGATAGTGGAAGCAGATACAATCGTGACTTTTAAGGGGCATCTTGACAAATACATGAATAGGATGGAAATCGGGGGATATGGTCCCCAGAAGAGTACAGGGTTTTAGTTCAATAATAAAACACTGGATAAAAGCAAATTACTGCGGATGCTGAAATCTGAAACCAAAAGAGAAAATGCTGGAAAATCTCAGCAGGTCTGGCAGCATCTGTAAGGAGAGAAAAGAGCTGATGTTTCAAAGTTTTGACAAAGAATCATCTGGACTTGAAATGTCAGCTCTTTTCTCTCCTTACAGATGTCTTTACAGGTCACCGGTCCCGGAGTGATCCAAAGCGGAATCTGGAGCCAGGCTGGAGCACGCCCGTCGCTAATTGACGGGCCGCCATTTTAAATAGAGGAGAAGCCCCGACTGTCCCCGACCCCCTAAACCCGGCCCGTCCCCGACCCTCTAAACCCGGCCCGTCCCCGACCCCCTAAACCCGGCCCGTCCCCGACCCCCTAAACCCGGCCCGTCCCCGACCCCCTATAGCTTCAAGTTTCTAGGTGTCGAGATCACCTGGTCCCTCCACGCCGACACTACAATTAAGAAACCCCACCAATGCCTCTACTTTCTCAAGAGGCTAAGGAAATTTGGCATTCCGCTACAACTCTCACCATTTTTTACAGATGCACCATAGAAAGCATCCTCTCCGGATGTATCACAGCTTAGTATGGCTCCTGTTCTGACCAAGACCGCAAGAAACTACAAAGTGTTGTGTGCCCAGTCCATCACGCAAACCAGTCTCAAATCCATTGACTCTGTCTACACTTCCCATTGCCTCAGAAAAGCAGCCAACATGATTCACTTTGGAAGGAGTAACAGGAATATAGAGTACTGGGCTAATAAGAACAAACAAAGAACAAAGAACAGTACAGCACAGGAAACAGGCCCTTCGGCCCTCCAAGCCTGTGCCGCTCCTTGGTCCAACTAGACCAATCGTTTGTATCCCTCCATTCCCAGGCTGCTCATGTGACTATCCAGGTAAGTCTTAAACAATGTCAGCGTGCCTGCCTCCACCACCCTACTTGGCAGCGCATTCCAGGCCCCCACCACCCTCTGTGTAAAAAACGTCCCTCTGATGTCTGAAATGGTAAGATACTTGGTAGTGTGGATGAACAGAGGGATCTGGGTGTCCATGTGCATAGATCGCTGAAAGTTGGCACCCAGGTTGGCACCCAGGTTGATAGGGTTGTTAAGAAGGCGCACGGTGTGTTAGCTTTTATTGGTAGAGGGGTTGAGTTTCGGAGCCAGGAGGTCATGCTGCAACTGTACAAAACTCTGGTGCGGCCGCATTTGGAATATTGCGTACAGTTCTGGTCGCTGTATTACAGGAAAGATGTGGAAGTGTTGGAAAGAGTGCAGAGGAGATTTACCAGGATGTTGCCTGGTTTGGTGGGAAAATCGTATGAGGAAAGGCTGAGGGGCTTGAGGTTGTTTTCGTTAGAGAGAAGAAGGTTAAGAGGTGACTTAATAGAGGAATAAAGGATGATCAGAAGATTAGATAGGGTGGATAGTGAGAGCCTTTTTCCTCGGATGGTGTTGGCTAGCACGAGGGGACATAGCTTTAAATTGAGGGGTGAGAGATAAAGGACAGATGTTAGAGGTAGGTTCTTTACTCAGAGACTAGTAAGGGCGTGGAATGCCCTGCCTGCAGCAGTGGTGGACTCGTCAACATTGAGAGCGTTCAAGTGGTTATTGGATAAACATATGGATGATATTGGAATAGTGTAGATTAGAGGGGCTTTAGATTGGTACCACTGGTCGGCGCAACATCGAGGGCCGAAGGGCCTGTACTGCGCTGTAATGTTCTATGTTCTATAATCAAGGACCCCACGCACTCCAGACATTTTCTCTTCCACCTTCCTCCGTCGGGAAAAAGATACAAAAGTCTGAGGTCACGTACCAACCGACTCAAGAACAGTTTCTTCCCTGCTGACATCAGACTTTTGAGTGGACCGACCTTATATTAAGCTGATCCTTCTCTACACCATAGCTAGGTTCCAAGATGATGCTGGAGCAAGGCGACTTCTTGCAAGCTGTGCCCAGCATACCATCTAATTCTATCTTTTACTCTCGTTCTATGCTTTTAAAACTGCACTATAACTCTTTTAAACTCTGTAACAATGCTTTCTACGATTGTAGGAAGTCTCAACAACACCAGGTTGCAGTCCAACAGGTTTATTTGGAATCACGAGCTTTCGGAGCGCTGCTCCTTCATCAGGTGAGTGGACCTGATAAAGAGGCAGCGCTCCGAAAGCTCGTGCTACCAAATAAACCTGTTCAACTTTAACCCTGGTGTTGTGAGACTTCTTACTGTGCCCACCCCAGTCCAACGCCGACATCTCCACATCATGGCTTCTATGACTGCAACATTACATTCTGCACCCTCTCCTTTCCTTCTCTATGAACGGTATGCTTTGTCTGTATAGTGCGCAAGAAACAATACTCTTCACAGTATCCCAATACATGTGACAGTAATAAATGAAATCGGAACCATGTAAGAATTTTTAAAGAGATTCTACTTGAAACCTACCTCTTTGACTAAGCTTTTGCCTACTTGTCCCAACACCTTCTCCTTGGGCTCTTTCTCAATTTCTGTTTGTTGGCACTGCTGAGAAACCCCTGGGGATCAATGTACCCATTTGAAGTTGATTCATTTAAACCCACAAGCCCCCTTTAACCACCTTGTACAGAATGGTTTGAAGAGGCTGAGCGATCAGTAAGAAACCCCCCCGGTTGCTGCAACTTAGAGCCCAGGCTGACTGGGACATTTCAGGCTGTTAACGGCACGACATGAATACAACCTGTTGTTGAGGTGAGCGGAGACTCATTGGCAATACACAGTGGTCCGGGCAGTCGCTGTCAGCCCGGGCTCAGCTGCTCTCTCCGCCGGCTGTAAACACTCTCAGACCCAGGCTCAGGCCCAGGCCCAGGCCCGGCATCACCACAGCCCCACTTCCGGTCCGACGCCTGACTGGCAGCCCTGATGGCCAATCGGGAACGAGTATTCAACCCCAGCCGCCAATCAGAGCGGGTCCAGGGAGTTGAGGCGGGACATCCGGTTTAGGGGCTCTGACTGACGGCTCATCGAGCCAGTCGCCAGTGGGTATTGTACCACATCCGCCAATCAGAGTGGGTCCGGAGTGGAGGGGCGGGATCTCCGGTCCGGATGCTCTGACGGGCAGCCCAGTTGACCAATCGAAGTCGCGAGTGTCACTCCAGCGACCAATCACAGAGGGGTCCACGAGAAGGAGGCGGGACGTCCGGTGGAAGCCGCTCTGGAAGTTTCCAGCTGCCACTTGGAGCCGCTCTTGCTGCTGGTTTCAGCACCGCGGCCTCGGGATGGATTCAGTGTCGGTCACCGGTCCCGGAGTGATTCTAAGCGGAATCTGGAGTCAGGCTGGAGCCCGCCCGTCGCTAATGGATGTTATTGACGGGCCGCCATTTTAAATAGAGGCGAAGCCACGACAGACCCGACCCCTAAAACCCAGCCCATCCCCGACCCCTAAACCCGTCCCCGACCCCCAAAACCCGTCCCGTCCCCGACCCCCAAAACCCAGCCCATCCCCGACCCCCAAAACCCAGCCCCGTCCCCGACCCCTAAACCCGTCCCCGACCTCCAAAACCCGTCCCGTCCCCGACCCCCAAAACCCAGCCCATCCCCGACCCCCAAAACCCAGCCCCGTCCCCGACCCCTAAACCCGTCCCCGACCCCTAAAACCCAGCCCATCCCCGACCCCCTCAACCCGTCCCCGACCCCCAAAACCCGTCCCCGACCCCCAAAACCCAGCCCATCCCCGACCCCCTAAACCCGTCCCCGACCCCCAAAACCAGTCCCGTCCCCGACCCCCAAAACCCAGCCCATCCCCGACCCCCAAAACCCAGCCCATCCCCGACCCCCTAAACCCGTCCCCGACCCCTAAAACCCAGCCCATCCCCGACCCCTAAACCCGTCCCCGACCCCTAAAACCCAGCCCATCCCCGACCCCCTAAACCCGTCCCCGACCCCTAAAACCCAGCCCATCCCCGACCCCCTAAACCCATCCCCGACCCCCAAAACCCAGCCCATCCCCGACTCCCTAAAGCCAGCCCGTACCCGAACCCCAAAACGCAGCCTGTCCCCGACCCCCAAAACGCAGCCCGTCCCCGACCCCCTAAACCCGGCCCGTCCCCGACCCCCTAAACCCAGCCCGACCCCCTGAACCCGGCCCATCCCCAACGCCCTAAACCTGACCCCCAAAACCCAGCCCGTCGCCGGCCCCCTGAGCCCGGCCCGTCTCCAACCCCCTAAACCCGGCCCGTCCCCGACCCGTCCCCGACCCCCAAAACGCAGCCCGTCCCCGACCCCCAAAACGCAGCCCGTCCCCAACC
Organism: Mustelus asterias; assembly: GCF_964213995.1. NCBI lineage: Eukaryota > Metazoa > Chordata > Chondrichthyes > Carcharhiniformes > Triakidae > Mustelus > Mustelus asterias. The sequence continues at coordinate 173,010,410 of NC_135801.1, forward strand.
CCCTAAACCCAGCCCGACCCCCTAAACCCGGCCCATCCCCGACCCCCTAAACCCGGCCCGTCCCCAACGCCCTAAACCTGACCCCCAAAACCCGGCCCGTCGCCGGCCCCCTGAGCCCGGCCCCCTAAACCCGACCCCCTAGGCCCGGCCCGACCCCCTAGGCCCGGCCCGGCCCCCTAAACCCGACCCCCGAGGCCTGGCCCGGCCCCCTAAACCCGACCCAGCCCCCTAAACCCTACCCCGTAGGCCCAGCCTGGCCCCCTAAACCCGACCCCCTAGGCCCGGCCCGGCCCCCAAAACCCGACCCCCTAGGCCCGGCCGCCCAAAACCCGACCCCCTAAACCTGGTCTGGCACCCTAAACCCGGCCCGTCCCATCCCTCAACCCCTAAACCCAGCCCGTCCCCAACCCGATAAAGGCAGTCTGCCGTAAACCCAGCCTGTCTTCAACCCATGAACCTGGGCTGCTCTAAACCTGGTCTGCCATATAAACTCCTTCTGTGACTTCTTCCCCTGAAACTAATATCTCTCTTGACTCTGGAACATTTTTTCAAATGTACAGTACCTGCTGAAAGTTTCTCACCAATACTACCATATAAGAACATAAGAACATAAGAAATAGGAGCAGGAGTAGGCCATCTAGCCCCTCGAGCCTGCCCCGCCATTCAATAAGATCATGGCTGATCTGACGTGGATCAGTACCACTTACCCGCCTGATCCCCATAACCCTTAATTCCCTTACCGATCAGGAATCCATCCATCCGCGCTTTAAACATATTCAGCGAGGTAGCCTCCACCACCTCAGTGGGCAGAGAATTCCAGAGATTCACCACCCTCTGGGAGAAGAAGTTCCTCCTCAACTCTGTCTTAAACCGACCCCCCTTTATTTTGAGGCTGTGTCCTCTAGTTTTAACTTCCTTACTAAGTGGAAAGAATCTCTCCACCTCCACCCTATCCAGCCCCCGCATTATCTTATAAGTCTCCATAAGATCCCCCCTCATCCTTCTAAACTCCAACGAGTACAAACCCAATCTCCTCAGCCTCTCCTCATAATCCAAACCCCTCATCTCCGGTATCAACCTGGTGAACCTTCTCTGCACTCCCTCCAATGCCAATATATCCTTCCTCATATAAGGGGACCAATACTGCGCACAGTATTCCAGCTGCGGCCTCACCAATGCCCTGTACAGGTGCATCAAGACATCCCTGCTTTTAAATTCTATCCCCCTCGCAATATAGGCCAACATCCCATTTGCCTTCTTGATCACCTGTTGTACCTGCAGACTGGGCTTTTGCGTCTCATGCACAAGGACCCCCAGGTCCCTTTGCACGGTAGCATGTTTTAATTTGTTTCCATTGAGATAGTAGTCCCATTTGTTATTATTTCCTCCAAAGTGTATAACCTCGCATTTATCAACGTTATACTCCATTTGCCATATCATCGCCCACTCACTCAGCCTGTCCAAATCTCTCTGCAGATCTTCTCCTCATGAGTATGAGGTATTTAATTCGACCACATAATACTGTGGATGCTGGAATCTGAACTAAAAACAGAAAATGCTGGAAAATCTCAGCAGGTCTGGCAGCATCTGTGGAAAGAGAATAGAGCCAACGTTTCGAGTCTGGATGACCCTTTATCAGAGCCCGCTTCGACCACTTTAGTTACAAAGGGACTACTATAATTCAAACTGATACCCTACCCTGCGGTTATGACCAAAGTTCATCGACCTGAAATGTTTACATCTCCATCGATGCTGCCAGACCTGCTGACAGTTTCCAGCATTTTCTCTCTACTGCCCTCTTTGGTTCCGCACTTGAAAATGAGTGAAAAGTAACCCTTTATTGTTAGTGTTTTCAGAACTGGAAGGGGACAATGACGTTGTTAAGGATTCTGAAAACACTTAAAAATATTTGGGTGTAGTCTTACCAATACCCTGCAGAGTGGGGCGGCACAGTGGTTAACACTGCTGCCTCACAACGCCAGGGACCCAGGTTCGATTCCTGGCTTGGGTCACTGTCTGTGTGGAGTCTGCACGTTCTCCTTGTGTCTGTGTGGGTTTCCTCCGGGTGTTCCGGTTTCCTCCCACAGTCTGAAAGATGTGCTGGTTAGGTGCATTGGCCATGCTAAATTCTCCCTCGGGCACCGGAGTGTGGCGATTAGGGGATTTTCACAGTGCCTTCATTGCAGTGTTAATGTAAGCCTACTTGTGACACTAATAAATAAACTTTTAGTTCCAGTTTGCCGACCTGAAAATTACCCATTTATCCCAACTTCCTGTTTCCTGTTAGTCAATCCTCTATCTGTGTTAATATATCACTGCCAACATCATGAGTTCTGTGCAGTAACCTTTCATGTTGCTCCTTATCAAATACGTTTTGGAAATTCAAATACGTTACATCAACTGGTCCCTCTTGATCCACACTGCTTGTTACTTCCTCAGAGAACTGATAAATTTGTCAAACACAATTTCCCTTTTACAAAACCAATTTGACTCTGCTTCATTGTATTTTGATTTTCTGAATGTTCTCCTGCTACTTCCTTAATAATGGATTTTAACATTTTCCTAATGACAGATGTTAGGCTAAAACCTTTATACTTTCTTGCTTCCTGATTCCTTTTCTTGAATGGCGGTATGATATTTGTGGTTTTCCAATCAGCTGGGACCTTTCCAGGAATTTTGGAAGATCATGATCAGTTTTTGTGTATCGGAAAGACATGATATGTGGGACAGACTTTGGTTGAGAATAAATGGAGCTTTATTAATGGGGTATGTAGGCGGAGAAAGAACAACTACAACAATGATTTCAAAAGTGATAATGGTAATATTAGCTTTGAAAAGCAATGGTGACTGGGAGTAAAGCATGCTGGGATTTTCGGTCAAATTATAATTAAAAACAGATGCAGGTTGTAGAGTTACTGTCAGTCATGACCTGATCTGGGAACTGTGATCTGAAGCTTCCAGTGTTGACCAAATATGGGAAGTTGTTTATTTTGAGTTAGACACCAAGGTTTATGGGTTCTATGTGAACTACATGCTATCTGAACCAAGCACGATAGAGTAGTTTACAAGTAATTCTATTGGCTGTTTGAGCAATGTGATCAGTTTCCAGGTACACCATTGGCTGGGTGCCAGAGAACCTTCTGGAAGAATGTGAAACCACTTGTGGAGAAAAGGGATATGCCGTCCTTTGTAGCAATAACTCAAGATCAACCATTGCAAGAAGAAGTGCCCTGAAGAGCATCTTCGGAGACCATGAGGATAGATTCTTCATTGGGAACGGACCTGGCCAGTTCTTTCTAAACCAGGTAGTATCTATTTTCAGTTAGAGTTAAAGTTCAGTGAAAGAGTTAGTGTTGCAACTGTTTTAAGTTTGAATTGGAACCTAAAGTGTTAAATAAAGGAAGATTGTTAAGAGAATTAAAGAGTTGACTCCTGTCCTTGTTTGTCACATTAAACTGGAATACTTGAAAGAGTTTCAATTATTAGCCAAATAAAAGGTTGATCTCTTCCATGGCTTTACTGTTTCCTGTGCTAAATCTATAATTTCATTTCCAGTGCATATATTAAATTGATTTAATTGGAGTAGTGGATGAGGTGGAGGGCTGTTGTAGGCTGCAAAGAGACATAGATAGGATGCAAAGCTGGGCTGAAAAATGGCAAATGGAGTTTAACCCTGATAAATGTGAGGTGATTCATTTTGGTAGGACTAATTTAAATGTGGATTACAGGGTCAAAGGTAGGGTTCTGAAGACTGTGGAGGAACAGAGAGATCTTGGGGTCCATATCCACAGATCTCTAAAGGTTGCCACTCAAGTGGATAGAGCTGTGAAGAAGGCATATAGTGTGTTAGCTTTTATTAACAGGGGGTTGGAGTTTAAGAGCCGTGGGGTTATGCTGCAACTGTACAGGACCTTGGTGAGACCGCATTTGGAATATTGCGTGCAGTTCTGGTCACCTCACTATAAGAAGGATGTGGAAGCGCTGGAAAGAGTGCAGAGGAGATTTACCAGGATGCTGCCTGGTTTGGAGTGTCGGTCTTATGAGGAAAGGTTGAGGGAGCTGGGGCTGTTCTCTCTGGAGCGGAGGAGATTGAGGGGAGACTTAATAGAGGTTTATAAAATGATGAAGGGGATAGATCGAGTGAACGTTCAAAGACTATTTCCTCGGGTGGATGGAGCTATTACGAGGGGGCATAACTATAGGGTTCATGGTGGGAGATATAGGAAGGATATCAGAGGTAGGTTCTTCACGCAGAGAGTGGTTGGGGTGTGGAATGGACTGCCTGCAGTGATAGTGGAGTCAGACACTTTAGGAACATTTAAGCGGTTATTGGATAGGCACATGGAGCACACCAGGATGGTAGGGAGTGGGATAGCTTGATCTTGGTTTCAGATGAAGGTCGGCACAACATCGTGGGCCGAAGGGCCTGTTCTGTGCTGTACTGTTCTATGTTCTATTACAAGCAAGGGAAGTCTGCACTGCACTGTAAATATCCAGCTGATTAATTATGTTGAAATAATTATGTTACAACAATAAATGGTCATATCAGTAGATTTTATTACATCAGCCATCAACTACAAATTATTTTAATTAAACACCTTTAAAACTAAACTAATTCCAGTTGTCCTATTGTCATCCTTTTCTCCTGTCAATCTCTTTTTATTACTGTTCAACTTTACTTATTTTTATCCTAAACTATATTATGTAGGTTTGCTTTAAAAAAACACAGCAAAATCCTCTCACTGATATTCTTCTGCCTCTTTGTGCATTTTGAAAGTAGGAGTAACTTAAAGAAAATGGGAGCCAGGAACCACTTAAAAAAGCTGTTTCCTGGATCAATGAGGTCAGTCACCATGATTGCATTATTCATTTTCTGATATATTTACAACTCTCCACTGGAAGAGACTTAAGACCATAAGACATAGGAGCGGAAGTAAGGCCATTCGGCCCATCGAGTCCACTCCACCATTCAATCATGGTTGATTTCAACTCCATTTACCCGCTCTCTCCCCATAGCCCTTAATTCCTCGAGAAATCAAGAATTTATCAATTTCTGTCTTGAAGACGCTTAACGTCTCGGCCTCCACAGCCCTCTGTGGCAATGAATTCCACAGACCTACCACTCTCTGGCTGAAGAAATTTCTCCTCATCTCTGTTCTAAAGTGACTCCCTTTTATTCTAAGGCTGTGCCCCCGCGTCCTAGTCTCCCCTGCTAATGGAAACAACTTCCCTACGTCCATCCTATCTAAGCCGTTCATTATCTTGTAAGTTTCTATTAGATCTCCCCTCAACCTCCTAAACTCCAATGAATACAATCCCACGATCCTCAGACGTTCATCGTATGTCAGGCCTACCATTCCCGGGATCATCCGTGTGAATCTCCGCTGGACCCGCTCCAGTGCCAGTATGTCCTTCCTGAGGTGTGGGGCCCAAAATTGCTCACAGTACTCCAAATGGGGCCTAACCAGTGCTTTATAAAGCCTCAGAAGTACATCCCTGCTTTTGTATTCCAAGCCTCTTGATAAACATCAGAGGTCCACAGCAGAACCAAGTTACATTTGTTTTGTGCGGCTGAAATGGCATAATATAAGTAAGAGGAAGTCTTGCTTAAACTCTGGTCAGAGTAAAAACCAAGGATTTGATTTATTATTGTCACATGTATTAGTATACAGTGAAAAGTATTGTTTCTTGTGTGCTATACAGACAAAGCATACCGTTCATAGAGAAGGAAACAAGAGAGTGCAGAATGTAGTGTTACAGTCATAGCTAGGGTGTAGAGAAAGATCAACTTAGTGCAAGGTAGGTCCATTCAAAAGGCTGATGGCAGCAGGGAAGAAGCTGTTCTTGAGTCGTTTGGTACGTGACCTCAGACTTTTGTGTCTTTTTCCCAACGGAAGAAGTTGGAAGTAAAGTAAAAAGAAAAGTAAAATAAAGTTTATTTATTAGTAGTAAGGCTTACATTAACACTGCAATGAAGTTACTGTGAAATTCCCCTAGTAGTCACTTTTACTTTGTTCCCAATGGAAGAAGGTGGAAGAGAGAATGTCTGGGGTGCATGGGGTCCTTAATTATGCTGGCTGCTTTTGTAAGGCAGAGGGAAGTCTAGACAGAGTCAATGGATGGGAGGTGTTAAGTCCGGTTTTGATCCCAAACACATTCAAGCCCTGAGACAGTTCCATGAAGAGCTGCAAGACTGATCCTAGCATCAAAGAGTTGTTATAAGAAAATGGGAACTTGTGGCCTGGGAGACGATATCGAGAAATATAGCAACAATGTGGTAAAATACCTCGAGGTGCTTCCTTGGAGTGCATTTTTTTGACACCAAGTCACATAGGGAGTAATTAGGATAGGTTAATAAAAGTTTGGTCAAAGAGGTAGATTTTAAAAAGCATTTTCAACAGGGGGAGAGAGAGGCTGAGAGGTTAAAGGAGCTCAGGGCCAAGGTTGCTGAATGATAGAGTGAAGCCAATCAGGCCAGAATTGCTGGGTTCTGAGCATTGTGGAGGTTACAGAGTTGGGAGAGGCAAGTAGCATGAAGAATGGATATCACTTCAAACCCAAATTGAGAGTAGGAGAAAGAAACACTTGTGAAAAGGCAAACTTAAAATGGAAGTCAAGAAGTTCTTAAGATAGAATGATAAATGGAATTTAGTTGGAGTAGTGAAGGGGATAGACTCTAGAATCATTGGAGAAGTAGTAGATACCATGATCAGTACAAACAATCTAAGAAAGGTTAAAATATCCTTCCTCGTCTATGATTTATTTATTTCCAGAATGCTCAAAAGAAAGAACAGCAAAAAACATGCTTTCATTTTCCAACAGTAGGTTGTGTGTTATGTATACTAATGGGGAGGGTGATTTTGAGCCCACGATGCCAACACAGGAGGAAAATCCTGCAAACTAGATGTCCCCGGAGAGATCACGTTTCCCGATTTTCCACACCCTTCATCGATGCCATCGTGAGGTTCATGCCAACAAAGGGTGAGAAACTAATTTCAATGGATTTTAATGCATTTCCATACAATTAGCCAGCCCACCTCCCCAACATGATCCCCCCACCTCCCCCCCCACCCCCACCACTGACTATTCGAAGCACGGCGATGTGACATCACGTTGGTGAGGTTTACAACAGGTTTTGAAAGACCAAATTCAGTCGAGGGGATCCCTGAGAGTGCAAAGGTAAGTATAGCCCCTGGAGTAGAGGGGCATGCCCGGGCATTGCCTTGGCACTTCCCCGGTACACCTGGGCCGGGGAATACTTCAAGGGTAGGCCCATGTGGGAGCTCCATGGGGGGGATGTGTTTCCAGTCGTGTGTGGGGGTGGGGGGAGTAGGCAGTGAGGGGACGAACAGCAGCAGTACTGCCACGGCAGTGGGGGGTAGGGAGAGAGCACCCGATGATTGTGCCAGGGCGGGGGCAAGCCCCTGATACATCTATGGGAGGGAAGGGGGAGTTCCAGTTCAGTTCTGATTGGAGTACCCATTTAAGTGTGATGCCCGATCTCTGTGGGAGCCGGCCTTGCCAGTTCTATCAGGCCCTGCCCCACCAGAGTGATGGCATAAACCCTGTCCAATCTTTTTTTACAGTAAGAAGTTTAACAACACCAGGTTAAAGTCCAACAGGTTTATTTGGTAGCAAAAGCCACACAAGCTTTCGGAGCCTTAAGCTCTTTCTTCAGTCTTGCATCTTTGTAGAAACTTGATGTCTGTGTTGATATGCGCGATCTTCTTGGAGATCCTCTCCACTTGGAGCCGGCAGTTTGCGGTGTCGATGGTAGTCGTGATGTGGAATCTTTTTTTACCCAGAGAGGCTCAAGATCTGGAATGAGAACTGGTCCCTGCAGCTGGAAAGCTGCACCCGGCTCTTCATTCTGAGCCAGACCCTGAGAAAACATACGGCCCATAGTATAAACCTCTGAAGGTTAAAATGGATAGACAGGACATTCTGGAAGGCATTTGTTCGGGAATTAGATGAGAATAGGCTCCGAATTGATTGGGTGATCAAATAGCTTGCTGAGGCTCTTTTTTACATGAGCAATGATCATTAGGCTGCTGGAATCTTTTGGAAAGGAGTGGCAATGTTGACATTTCTTTTTCTTATGCTAATTTTCTTTCCTCAATACTGTTTCAAGTGATTGAGGGGTCTGGAGGTGGGGGGGGGGGGCGGGGGGGCGCGGGGAGGGGAAACATCGATCGATGATTACACGTCCATGATTCAGAACAAAGAGCAGGAATTCTTGTTTTTTGTACATGGTTCTGCAGCTGTCAAATGCACTGCTGGAGTTAGTAATTGAAGAGGAAACCATACCAACATTTACAAATAGATAGGCAGGCAGTTCAAGGAAAGGGAGATAAAAGGGAAAGGAGATAAGGCGGGCACATGGGATTAGCACAGAGGCCCGTGTGGAGTAAGATGCCTATATGGGCCAGCCCAGCCAAGCAATCATTTTCCATGTTGTAATTTTTATATAAGCCATGAAATGATTAACCTTTGTTGTGATACAGTTTCCTGGTCACTGGGAATCCTGCAACAGCTCGCCTGCTATTTATGCAAGACTTAGCAAGGAATGCTGGCAGGTTTTCCTGAAGGCGGTGCCACTGCCAATTCCAATGCTGCCTTCATGCAGTTTTCACACACAGAATGATGGCTCTTTTGCTGCCCTTACAAAGGTTAACTGCAAAATAATAGCTGGACATATAAATTGCAATCCTCTTTATTCAACAAGTTGATCCGTATTGTCTAATGTAATCACACATATTCTATTAACGCTGTATATTCTCCTATTTATCATTTCTTCAATGAAATTGCTTGACAGTTACAACCTGCAACAAATTCTGACCCTTCCCTTTCTCTGAAGACAAGCAAACAGCCTTGTGGAGTTGCCAGAAGGGTCCAGTAGATAAAGTATTTCACAAAAAGGTTTTCTGTTTATCATTCTCCTCATGCTTTTCAAAGTTTATGTAGGTTTTTCTCATTGTTGAAAGTGGTGAAGTAACAGCAGGAACAACTAGGGCTTCCTTTTACATGGTAAAACATCTGAATGAGCTCAGGAGCATTACCCAACCACATTTGACACCAAGCCACATCAGGCAGTAGAAATAGGACTGATGGCCAAAATCTTGGTCAAAGAGATTAAGGAGTGCCTAAGTGGAGGTGGTGAGGATCAGGGAGGTAATTCTGGAACCCAGGGGTCATGAACTGAAGGCAGTGGTGGAGAAATCAAAATTGGGGTTGGATGAGGCTAGATTGGAATGCAGGGATCTCGGAGGGTTGTGGAGCTGGAGGAGACTATAGAGATATGGAGAGGCAAGGCCATCGAGTGATCTGAAAACAAGAATGAGCATTTCTTTCAAAGCGTGGCTAGACTGGGCGCCAGCAGAGAGCACAGTGCTGTTAGTTAAAGAGGGTTTATGTGCAAATTAGAACATGGACAGTAATGTTTTAACTGCCAGTTTATTGTATTTAAAAATAACACACCTCCTGACTCCCAAAATCCTGTCCACCATCAAGGCACCATCCATCATTTGCAACATCCACTCCCTCCACCACCAATGCACAGTGTCAGTATTGTCTAGCATCTACAAGATGCACTGCAGGAATTCACTAAAACTCCTTTGACAGCACCTTCCAAACATGTAACCTCTACCACCTAGATGGACAAGGGCAACTGATGCATGGAAGAACCACCAGCTGCTAATCCCCTCCAAGCCATATACCTTTATGACTTGGAATCTTATCAGTGTTCCTTCACTGTGGCTGGGTCAAAATCCTGGAAGTTCCTTCCTGAGGGTGCACTATGGGTGTACCTACACTACATGGACTGCAGCGGTTCAAGAAGGCAGCTCACCACCTCAATTGCCATTAGGGAAGGACAATAAAAATGCTGGCCTAGCCAGCAATGCCCACGCCTCATGAAAGAATGAAAAAATATATTTTTTTAAAATTTGATTTATTGTCACATGTATTATCATACAGGGAAAAATATTGTTTCCTGCACACTATACAGAGAAAGCATACCATTCATAGAGAATGACAGGAGAGAGTGCAGAATGTAGAGTTACAATCATAACTAGGGTGTAGAGGAAGATCGACTTAATGCGAGGTGGGTCCATTCAAAAGTCTAACAGCAGCAGGAAAGAAGCTGTTCTTGAGTCGGTCGGTACGTGACCTCAGACTTTTGTACCTTTTTCCCGATGGAAGAAGGTGGAAGAGAGAATGTCCTGGGTACATGGGGTCCTTGATTATGCTGGCTGCTTTGCCGAGGCAGCGGGAAGTGTAGACAGAGTCAATGGATGGGAGGCTGGTTTGAGTGAATTAGGAACTGGACAAAAAGTGAAAATGGAGTTGGGTTGGGAAGCAATGTTTAGTTGTGTGAAATGAGTCCAAGTCACAGACAGTTGTGGAGGAATGAGTTGTGAAAACCAGTTATAATATATGTTTCAATTACGATAGCACAAATATGGAGATACTAACACTGGAAAATAACCGAATCTATTGGCATAAACAGATGAGCTAGTCTTACATCCATTCCATGTAATATGGAATTGATTCTCAGGAATAAATTTCTTAATCATCTGTACAGCAATAACCTAGTTAGCAGCAGTCAGCACGGGACTGACCAGACCAACCTCCTTGATTTCTTTGAGCAAACAACAGCTCAAATGGACTGTGTTAAATCCTATGGTGTGATGTACCCCAACATCCAGAAATCTTTAGATGAAGTTCTGCAAAAAGATCATTGATAAAACTTTGAGCTGTGGAGATTCGGTAAGAAAATGGCTAAAAGGTAGAAAACAAAGATAGTTTTCAACTTCTACCTGCTGCGTTTATGAGGCATTCAGTAGTTGAAAATGGCAGGGAAACGGTGGCTACCTCTTCAATACCTCAGGGTGACTGACACACTTAAAAGTTAAAAAGTTTATTTATTTGTGTCACAAGTAGGCTTACATCAACACCACAATGAAGTTACTGTGAAAATCCCCTAGTGGCTACTAGAGGATTTTCACAGTAACTTCATTGCACCTGTTCAGGTACACTGAGGGAGAATTTAGCTCGGCCAATGCACCTAACCAGCACGTCTTTGGACTGTGGGAGGAAACCGGAGCACCCGGAGGAAACCCGTGCAGACTCGTGCACAGACAGTGACCCAAGTCGGGAATCGAACCCAGGTCCCTGGTGCTGTGAGGCAGCAGTGCTAACCACTGCTTTTCAGCAGTAGTAGACTCCGCAGGTGAGAGATGATATATTCCAGGCTGATGGGGAGGAGGATACTAGTGAGTGAAGTGCGGTAGATATTGGGATGTAAGTTGGAGATATTCAAGGGCTACAGTCATTTGATATCAAGAGTTGAAGGCACTGGATACTGCGAAAGCTAAGAGCCCTGACATCATCCTGGCAATAATACTCAAGACGTGTGCACCAGAAGTGGCTGAGCTATCTAAATACTGTGGCTACAAGAGCAGGTCAGAGAGTAGGAATCCTGTGCCAAGTAACTCACCTCCTGACACAACACCTGTCCACCATCTACAAGGCACAAGTCAGCACTGTGATGGAATACTCTTCACTTGCCTGGATGAGTGCAGCTCCGACAACACTCAAGGATCTTGACACCATCGAAGACATAGCAGGCTGCTTGATTGGCATCCCTAACCAAGTGGTTCCAGTACAGCTACAACACTGACATTTAACAAGCAATGTGGAAAATTGTCCAACTAAATCCTGCCCACAAAAAATGGGACAAATCCAATTCAACAATGCAGAATCAGCAAAGTTCTGCAGAATAGTGCGATCAAGGAGCAGGTACATAGCAATATCCTGCTAACTGATGCTCAGTCCGAGTTCCGCCAGGGCAAAATGCCTTCTGAACATCATTACAGCCTTGGTTCAGATGTGGACAAAAGAGCTGAACTCAAGAGGTGAGGTGAGAGTGACTGCCCTGGACATCAAGGCAGTACTTGTTTGAATAGCAAAGGATTCGCGAATGGTACTGAACATTATGCAACCCTCGTGAGCATCCTTACCTCTGACATTATGATGGAGAGAAGGTCATTGAACTAATGTGTTCTTTCCCTGGCAAAATTAAAGTCAATGAGAATAAAAGTGTATGTTTTCCACTGGTTAGAGTCATACCAGGCACAAAAGGGAGAAGGTTGTGGTGGCTGGGAGGTCAGTCATCTCAGTCCCAGGACATCACTGAAGAACTTTATCAGGATAGTGTCCTAGGCATTACCTTTGCTGAATCTCCCACTATCAACATCCCAGTGGTTATCATTGACCAGAAACTGAATTGGACGAGCCATCTAAATACTGTGGTTACAAGAGCAGCTCAGAGGCTAGAAATCCTGCGGAGAGCAACTCACCTCCTGGCTCATCACCTGTCCACCATCTTCAAGGCACAAGTCAGAAGTGTAATGGAATATTCCCCACTTGCCTGGATGAGCGCAGCTCCAAACAACACTCAAGAAGCTCAAGGGGGAGCACCCGGAGGAAACCCACACAGACACGGGGGAGAATGTACAAACTCCACACAGACAGTCACCCAGGGCCGAAATCGATCCCGGTCCCTGGCGCTGTGAGGCAGCAGTGCAGGGCTACCCACTGTGCCACCGTGCTGCCACTTATCCAAGTGTCAGTACAATCTACCACCCAAATACACTTTGAAACATCCACATTTTATTTACTCTTATTTAATTCACAGACTTATGGTAAGTGTCTTGAAATAAGTACAAACAAATTGGTAGTTAATAAATATACATATGTGTGATCATGACATACCCAGCCCCATGATAAGTAAATACAGCAGCTTTTATTTCATTCCAGTTATTCTCACGACCAATTCCATGAAGTAACCATTGCTTCAATTTAATTAATAGATCTTGGCAGAAACCCACATGTACACCACCTTTAACAATGAGGCAGCACGGTAGCACAGTGGTTAGCGCTGCTGCCTCACAGCGCCAGGGACCTGGGTTCGATTCCCGGCTTGGGTCACTGTCTGTGCGTAGACTGCACGTTCTCCCCGTGTCTGCGTGGGTTTCCTCCGGGTGCTCCAGTTTCCTCCCACTGTCCAAAAGACATGCTGGTTACAAAGAACAATACAGCACAGGAACAGGCCCTTCGGCCCTCCAAGCCTGCGCCGCTCATGTGCCCAACTAGACCATTCTTTTGTATCCCTCTATTCCCAGTCTGTTCATGTGGCTATCTAGATAAGTGTTAAACGATCCCAGCCTGTCCGCCTCAATCACCTTGCTTGGGAGTGCATTCCAGGCCCCCACCACCCTCTGTGTAAAATACGTCCCCCTGACATCTGTGTTGAACCTTGCCCCCCTCACTTTGAACCCATGACCCCTTCTGTTCGTCACCTCCGAGCTGGGAAAAAGCTTCCCACTGTTCACCCTATCTATGCCCTTCATAATCTTGTACACCTCTATTAGGTCGCCCCTCATCCTCCGTCTTTCCAGGGAGAACAACCCCAGTTTACCCAATCTCTCCTCCTTATACCGAATAGCTCCCCCTTAGGTGCATTGGCCGTGCTAAATTCTCCCTCAGTGTACCCGAACAGGCACCGGAGTTTTGTGACTAGGGGATTTCCACAGTAATTTCATTGCAGTGTTAATGTAAACCTACTTGTGACACTAACAAAAACCTTAAACTTAATTCATTGCTCCAACCTTTCGTCAACATGACAGGAAATCTATGAATAATGTAATAATTGCCAAAAACAGGGAATCAGTATGAAATATAAATTTTTATGACCGATTATTTTAAACGCACAGTTATAAATTGTGGGATTGTTATCTTTCTGCAGCATTTCACTGCCAGATGTTAGCCACTAGAGTGTGCTGTTTCCTAGATTTATTTTACCCGCCGGGTTCAGAATAAGCACAGTTAATGGGCGAGGTGGAAGAGGGTGAGGCAGGAGGCTAAACTATGACTATATCAGGCCATTGCTGGACTAGACTGTACGACAGCTCTGCCAAAATTGACACAAGTCTCCATATGAGTGAGGAGGAGTTTACAAGTCAATTGGGCTGAGTGTCCCATCGTCACGCCTGGATTTGATGCCAAGTATTCAGTTGAACAGTTTGCTTTGTTCAATGCTTCCTGTTCTTTTTAAGAGCTTCAAACAACTGAGTGGCGCACTAGACTAAGAATTAAATGCAGGGGTGGCATGGTACCACAGCGCTTAGCATTGCTGCCTCACAACAGCAGGGACCCGGGTTCGATTCCCGCCTCGGGTCACTGTTCGTGCGGAGTCTGTACGTTCTCCCCGTGTCTGCGTGGGTTTCCTCCATGTGCTCCGGTTTCCTCCCACAGTCCGAAAGCCGTGCTGGTTAGGTGCATTGGCCATGCTAAATTCTCCCTCAGTGTACCCGAACAGGCACCGGAGTGTGGCGACTCAGGGATTTTCACAGTAACTTCATTGCAGTGTTAATGTAAGCCTACTTGTGACACAATAAAACAAAATATCCTGGCACCTCTATTTAAATAATATTGCTAAGAAGAAAGGTAAACCAAAATGGACAACCTCACATATTCCCACTTTAAACACCAAATGCCAAATTCTGGTTGACAGCCCTGAACTTATTTATATCCCTTGACTCTGGGTACCCCTCGCAACCTGCTCTCTGGCCGAGATAGACATTTCATAAAATCCCTACAGTGCAGAAGGAGGCCGTTCGGCCCATCAAGTCTGCATTGACTCTCCGACAGAGCATCCTACCCAGGCCTACTTCCGTAAACCCTCATATTTACCCTGTTAATTCCCCCTGACACTAAGGGGCAATTTATCACGGTCAATCAACCTAACCCGCACATCGTTGGACTGTGGGAGGAAACTGGAGCACCCGGAGGAAACCCACAGAGGGGAGAACATGCAAACTCCACACAGACAGTGACCCGAGGCCAGAATTGAACCCGGATCCCTGGCACTGTGAGGCAGCAGTGTGTGTCACCGTGCCGCCCTATATTTGCATCATCAGAATATTTGGCTGTGATATAATCTGTCCCTTCATCCGAACCGTTAATATAGATTTTAAATAGTTGATGCCACCTCACTGATCCCACTAGTTACAATTTACCAGGCTGAAAATGACCCATTTATCGCCACTTTCTGTTTCTTGTTAGTTAGCCAATCCGCTATCCATACTAATTAATATATTACCCACTACAGCCTGAGCATGTGCAGAGACCTTTTATGTGACATCTTATCAAATGCTTCTCGGAAATCAAGACTCGCTGGATCTATTGGTTCCTCTTTATGTAATAAATATGTCAAACGCAATTTCCCTTTCACATAGTGATGTTGACTCTGATGGTATTCCGAATTCTAAACGTCCTGCTACTACTTCCTTAGTCACGGATTCCAGCACTTTCCAAATGACAGATTTCAGGATAACCCGCTCAAAAGCAAAATAGAACCAATAGGATCATAGAATCCCTACTGTGCAGAAAGAGGCTATTCGGCCCATTGAGTCTGCACCAACTGACTCTCCAAAAGAGCACCCGACTTAGGTCCCCCGCCCTAACCCTGTAAACCTGCACATTGATCATGGCCAATTCACCTACCCACACATCTTTGGATTGTGGGAGGAAGCCCATGCTGACACAGGGAGAACGTACAAACTCCACACAATCACCCAAGGCTGGAATCAAACCCAGTTCTCTGGGTCTGTGAGGCAGCAGTGCTGACCACTGTGCCACCATGCCACCTGAAGTACTTAAGTGGCTTGACTGCCTTCCAGAAAAAGGCGCCCAGGTAACCTGTCCCCTCCCTGTTGCATTGCAGTGCCAATAGCTTATACTCCAGCACATCAACATGAAGCTGAATCTCTTTGGACTGCAGCTGTGGAGTTGATCACAGCAGTATCCACCAGCTACCACATGCCACAGCTGCAACATAGCACCTGACATAGAAACGTTGAAGATAGGAGCAGGAGGAGGTCATTCGGCCCTTCGAGCCTGTTCCACCATTCATCACGATCATGGCTAATCGTCCAACTCAATAGCCTGGTCCTGCTTTCTCCCTGTAACCTTCGATCCCATTCACCCCAAATGCTATATCCAGTTGCCTCTTGAATACATTCATTATTTTGGCATCAACTACTTCCTGTGGTAATGAATTCCACAGGCTCACCACTCTTTGGGTGAAGAAATGTCTCTTCGTCTCCATCCTAAATGGTCTACCCCAAATCCTCAGACTGTGACCCCTGGTTCTGTGCACACCCACCATCGGGAACATCCTCCCTGCATCCACCCTGTCTAATCCTGTTAGAATTTTGTAAGTCTCTATGAGATCCCCCCCCCCTCATTCGTCTCAGCTCCAGCGAAAACGATCTTAACCTAGTCAATCTCTCCTCATATACCAGTCCCGCCATCCCCGGAATCAACCTGGTAAACCTTCGCTGCGCTCCCTCGAGAGCAAGAACATCCTTCCTCAGACAGGGAGACCAAAACTGTACACAATACTCTAGGTGTGACCTCGACAAGGCCCTGTATCAACACATCCCTGCTCCTGTACTCAAAATCTGACAGTATTCCATATTTTGTTTGATTAAGAACATAAGAACATAAGAAATAGGAGCAGGAGTAGGCCATCTAGCCCCTCGAGCCTGCCCCGCCATTCAATAAGATCATGGCTGATCTGACGTGGATCAGTACCACTTACCCGCCTGATCCCCATAACCCTTAATTCCCTTACCGATCAGGAATCCATCCATCCGCGCTTTAAACATATTCAGCGAGGTAGCCTCCACCACCTCAGTGGGCAGAGAATTCCAGAGATTCACCACCCTCTGGGAGAAGAAGTTCCTCCTCAACTCTGTCTTAAACCGACCCCCCTTTATTTTGAGGCTGTGTCCTCTAGTTTTAACTTCCTTACTAAGTGGAAAGAATCTCTCCGCCTCCACCCTATCCAGCCCCCGCATTATCTTATATTAGGATTTAAAATTTAGAAAAATCACTGAATGATTATTTGTAGTTATATTAAGTACTATAACTATAACCATTTAGTACAATGTTTAAACTTCCCAAATTTAGTTTAAATTACTGCCCCAGTTTTGAGAGAAAAACTTAAAAGCTACTTGCTCGCCTAATTATTTAATCAATTCCTGAGCTCTCGGATTTCACTGTCTCTCCTTATCTTGTCAATGATTAGAATAGCACCTATTTCTGAACTGGCCAAATTCTCTCACTCAGCCAAACTCCCAGGTTCAGTACTGTGCCGAATCTATACTCTCTGCTACTTACCGCCACTAAATAGCTCAATAAGTATTGCATGAAGGTTAATAGTAAAAGTCTACAGAAGGTGAAATATGTCTGTGTTCGTGATTTTGAAAGCTTGGCAGACCCATGAATGTTTGTATGTAATTCCTGTCAATGTTCCGATGGGAATGTTTTGTCCATTCAGCGTGCTGTGTGAGTGGGGCCTTGGCTTGTAATTCACCTGAGCTGCTTATATCAGTGGAAAAATCTGCATGAAGCTGCACTTCTGCAAACACACAAGCTGCACAGAGCTGCTGCTCTTCACCAGCAGATTAAAGGATCACAGAATGGCCATTACACAGGAGGACATTGAGGTGTCAGCTCACACTGGCTCCTAATGAGAGCAATTCATCGAGTCCCATTGCCCCATTCTTTTCCCCAAAGCCCTGCAATTTTCATCATAGAATCATAGAACCCCTACAGTGTACAAGGAGGCCATTCGGCCCATCGAGTCTGCACCGACCACAATCCCACCCAGGCCCCTATTCCTATACCCCCACATATTTACCCTACTAATCCCCCTGACACGAGGGTCAATTTAGCATGGCCAATCCACCTAACCCGCACATCTTTGGAATGTGGGAGGAAACCAGAGCACCCGGAGGAAACCCACACATATAGGGAGAACGTGTAAACTTCACACAGACAGTGACCCAAGGCTGGAATTGAACCCAGGTCCCTGGCGCTGTGAGGCAGCAGTGCTAACCACTGTGCCACCGTGCCGCCTCTTTTCTTTTCCTTTTCAGATAAGCATCCAGTCCTCTGCTGAAAGACTCACTTGAATCTGCCTTCACCACGCTGTCGGGCAGTGCATTCCAGATCCTCACCACTCACCCCATAAACAAACCCTACCCTCAGGTTGCCATTCCTTCTTTTGCCAATCGCTTTAAATCAGCGTGTTTGGTTCTCGACTCTTCTGCAAACAGGGACAGTTTCTCACTATCTATTCTGTCTGGACACCTCATTTTTTTGAACACTTCCATCACAATCTCCTTTTAATCCTCTGTCCTGTGAGGAGAATGGCTCTATCCACTGAACTGAAGTCTTTCATTCCTGGAACCATTTTTGTGAATCTTTTCTGCACCCTCTCTAATGATTTTACAACCTGTTGTGTTACGGTGCCACCACTGAGCACCAGGTTGCGTTATGGGTTCGTTTGTGGTATCTCAGTGATGAGATCTTGAGACTTGTATGTTTAAATGTGAGCCATTGACTGTTAATCTTTAACTATTCACTGCTGCCAGCATGTTGCTGCCACTCCCTGCACCCTGCCTCCAGATTGCTCTATGAACCTGTTACCATACCACTCAATGGGGCAAATTTTACCATCCCACCCGCCATAGGAATCGGAGCGGGCCAGGGGTGGAGCATGGAAAGGTCTGTTGACCTAGGGCAGGATTTTCTGGTTTTAGGATGAGTGAGGCCAGAAAATCCCGCCCTATATATCATATCCATATCATATAGTGAGCAGTGCTAATTTCTAGCCCCATGTTAACCCTTGCTCTGCCTATAACTATTTTATTACAATGGCATGCAGGTATATAATACAGCGTATCATTCCTAAAGTGTGGTGCCCAGAATTGAACACAATACTCCACACAGAGACCCGAGGCCGGAATTGAACCCGGGTCCCTGCTGCTGAACCAGTAATTTATCAAGGTTCATGATAGAAACATAGAAAAACTACAGCACAAACAGGCCCTTCGGCCCACAAGTTGTGCCGAACACATCCCTACCTTCTAGACCTACCTATAACCCTCCATCCTATTAAGCTCCATGTACTCATCCAGGAGTCTCTTAAAATACCCTATTGAGTTCACCTCCACCACCACTGACGGCAGCCGATTCCACTCGCCCACCACCCTCTGTGTGAAAAACTTACCCCTAACATCTCCCCTGTACCTACCCCCCAGCACCTTAAACCTGTGTCCTCTCGTAGCAGATATTTCCACCCTGGGAAAAAGCCTTCGAGAGTCCACCCGATCTATGCCTCTCAACATCTTATACACCTCTATTAGGTCTCCTCTCATCCTTCGTCTCTCCAAGGAGAAAAGACCGAGCTCCCTCAGCCTATCCTCATAAGGCATGCCACTCAATCCAGGCAACATCCTTGTAAATCTCCTCTGCACCCTTTCAATCTTTTCCACATCCTTCCTATAGTGAGGCGACCAGAACTGAGCACAGTACTCCAAGTGGGGTCTGACAAGGGTCTTATATAGCTGCGTCATTAACCCCGGACTCCTAAACTTACTTGCTTTTGTATCCTATGCCCCTTTTGATAAAGCCCTGAATCCCATATGGGATTTATTAACAACTTTTTCTATCTACCCTGCCACCTTCAGTGAATTGTTCAAATATACTCCCAGGTCGCTCTGCTCCTGCATCCTCTTTAGAATTGTACCCTTTATTTCCTATTTCCTCTCCTCATCCTTCCTACCGAAATCAATCAATTCACACTTCACTGGATTAAATTATCTGCCACTTTATCCCCCTTTTAAAATCATGTCTGTCTTCTTGAAATCTATCAGTAACCCCCTAACAGTTAAGACCATAAGACATAGGAGTAGAATTAGGCCACTCGGCCCATCGAGTCTGCTCCGCCATTCAATTATGGCTGATATTTTTCTCATCCCCATTCCCCTGCCTTTTCCCCATATCCCCTGATTCCCTTATTAATCAAGAACCTATCTATCTGCCTTAAAGACACTCAATGACCTGGCCTCCACACCCTTCTGCGGCATAGAGTTCCACAGATTCACCACTCTCTGGCTGAAGAAATTCCTCCTCATCTCTGTTTTAAAGGATTGTCCCTTTAGCCTGAGGTTGTGCCCTCTGGTTCTAGTTTTTCCTACGAGTTGAAACATCCTCTCCATGTCCACTCAATCCAGGCCAGGCCTCGCAGGATCCTCCCTCATCCTTCTAAACTCCAAGTACAGACCCGGAGACCTCAACCGTTCTTCAGTCGACAAGCTCTTCATTCCAGGGATCATTCTTGTGAACCTCCTCTGGACCCTTTCAAGATGTGGAGATGCCGGCGTTGGACTGGGGTAAACACAGTAAGAAGTCTCACAACACCAGGTTAAAGTCCAACAGGTTTATTTGGTCGCAAAAGACATTAGCTTTCGGAGCGCTCACTGCTCCTTCGTCAGGTGAATGGGATTTCAGTTCACAAACAGGGAATATAAAGACACAAACTCAATTTACAAAATAATTGTTGGAATGCGAGTCTTTACAGGTAATCAAGTCTTAAAGGTACAGACAATGTGAGTGGAGAGAGGGTTAAGCACAGGTTAAAGAGATGTGTATTGTCTCCAGCCGGGACAGTTAGTGAGATTTTGCAAGCCCAGGCAAGTCGTGGGGGTTACAGATAGTGTGACATGAACCCAAGATCCCGGTTGAGACCGTCCTCATTTGTGCAGAACTTGGTTATCAGTCTCTGCTCAGCGACTCTGCGCTGTCGTGTGTCGTGAAGGCCGCCTTGGAGAACGCTTACCCGAAGATCAGAGGCCGGATGCCCGTGACCGCTGAAGTGTTCCCCAACAGGAAGAGAACACTCTTGCCTGGTGATTGTTGAGCGATGTTCATTCATCCGTTGTCGTAGCGTCTGCATGGTCTCCCCAATGTACCATGCCTCGGGACATCCTTTTCTGCAGCGTATCCGGTAGACAATGGTGGCCGAGTTGCAAGTGTATGTACCGTGTACCTGGTGGATGGTGTTCTCACGTGTGATAATGGCATCCGTGTCGATGATCCAGCACGTCTTGCAGAGGTTGCTGTGGCAGGGTTGTGTGGTGTCATGGTCACTGTTCTCCTGAAGGCTGGGTAGTTTGCTGCGGACAATGGTCTGTTTGAGGTTGTGCAGTTGTTTGAAGGCAAGAAGTGGGGGTGTGGGGATAGCTTTGGCGAGATGTTCGTCTTCATCAATGACATGTTGAAGGCTCCGGAGAAGATGCCGTAGCTTCTCCACTCCGGGGAAGTACTGGACGATGAAGGATACTCTGTCCGCCATGTCCCGTGTTTGTCTTCTGAGGAGGACAGTGCGTTTTTTTGCTGTGGCACGTTGGAACTGTCGAGTGATGAGTCGAGCGCCATTTCCTGTTCTTATGAGGGCATCTTTCAGCGTCTGGAGGTGTCTTGCGATCCTCCTCATCTGAACAGATCCTGTGTATACGGAGGGCTTGTCCGTAGGGGATGGCTTCTTTAACGTGTTTCGGGTGGAAGCTGGAGAAGTGGAGCATTGTGAGGTTATCCGTGGGCTTGTCCTTTCCAAGGCCAGCATATCCTTCCTTAAGTACGGGTCCCAAAACTGCTCACAATATTCCAAATGGGGTCTGACCAGAGCCATATACAGCCTCAGAAGTACATCCCTGCCCTTGTATTCTAGCCCTCTCGACATGAATGCTAACATTGCATTTGCCTTCCTAACTGCTGACTGAACCTGCATGTTAACCTTAGGAGAATCTTGAACCAGGACTCCCAAGTCCCTTTGTGTTTCTGATTTCCTAAGCATTTTCCCATTTAGAAATTAGTCGATGCCTCCATTTCTCCTTCCAAAGTGCATAACCTCACACTTTTCCACATTGTATTCCATCTGCCACTTCTTTGCCCACTCTCCGAACCTGTCCAAGTCCTTCTGCAGCCCCCCTGTTTCCTCAATACTACCCGTCCCTCTACATATCTTTGTATCTTCTGCAAACTTAGCAACAGTGCCTTCAGTTCCTTCCTCCAAATCGTTAGTGTATATTGTGAAAAGTTGCGGTCGAAGCACTGATCCCTGAGGCACACCACTAGTTATCGGCTGCCATTCTGAAAAAGACCCCTTTATCCCCACTCTCTGCCTTCTGCCAGTCAGCCAATCCTCTATCCATGCCAGGATCTTACCTGTAACACAATACTTACAAATTTTGGACCTCTGCAAGTTTTGAAATTATGCCTTGGATACCCAAATCTGGATAATTTTGATAAAGGAAAGCAGTGGTCCTAATAATTACCCCCGGGAAACTCCACTATACACATTTTTTTCACTCTGAAAGACAACACTCTCTATTTCCTGTATCTCAGAAAACTCATACCCATGCTAATATTCTTCTATCTTCTTCTATTTCTTGGGCTTCAAATTTTTTGACAAGCATGTTATATGGCCAACGCCTTTTGGAAGTCCAGGTACAGCACATCCATTGCATTGCCCTCATCAACCCTCCTTGTCATCTCATCAAAAGATTCTTCATCAGGTTAGTTAAATATATTTTGCCCATAAAAGATCCATGTTGGCTTTCCTTAATGAGTCCACATTTGTCCAAGTGTCAGTTAGTTTTGCTCTAAATTATAGCGTTCAAAAGCTCTTCCAGCCACTGCGGTTAAACTGACTGGTCTGTAGCTGCTGTGCTTAGTTACATGCAAGTTTGACAGAGATATTCAAAATGATGAAGGATTTTGATAGTTAATGGTGAAGGTCTGTTTTCGTCTGCAGAAGGATTCATTATGTGGAGATGCCAGCATTGGACTGAAGGATTCATTACCAGAGGACGCAGATTAGATATAAATTTACAAAAGAACCAAAAGGTTCCATAAGGAACACTAGAAATGAACTCGTGGAAGGTCGAGAAATCCAGAGAGCTGTAACAGGATGTTTTCAGAACATCTGAAACTCGATGATCAGAGACTACAGAGGCTAGTGATCAGAGATTTCTGTTTCAGGGAACCAGACAAAATTAAAAGAGATTGGTTGGTGAGAAATACAAGAAAAAGGTTTTCTACCGGTAATTCTAATGTTTGAAATATTTTATTACTGTCTATGAACAAAGTGTAAAGTAGTGACTGAGACCTAAAAGTGGTTCAACAGTGTGATCTCGTTAAAGAGTGTGGATGGGACAAAGAGTTTGTTCAAAATCCTGGCACGGAATCACTGATAATGTGAAGCAGAAACTCTGGTCAGTCGAGTCTTTGAAAAACATGAACCAGATTTTGGAATGCAACCACGAAGTGAATGTTTGGTTACAAGAGAAGATTTTAAAGCCTATTTTGGGAGTGGAGTTCTAACCCTCTCATATTACAACAATCTTGGGGGGGGGGGGGGGGGATTTTGAGGGGAAATCCACAAATATCGACTTTGTGTGCTGACGTGATGATTGTAGTTTCAAATGTATTTTGTCATCTGTATTAATCTTAAATCTACGTCATAGGGCCCAATTTTATCATTTTCATTCTAAGTGCTGAATCTGGGCGTAATGCAGATCCGACTTAGAAATCTGCTTTCAGGCGCCCCCATACGCACTCAACCTGAAAAACAATCGCGAGTCCAAATCGCACAGTGGGCGGGGCTTATTGCGCCTGAAACGATCGGAGCTCTGAACTGTGCATACGCAGTTAGAAAAAAATTTGAAAATCGCGCCGCTGTTACATCGCTCCCTGGCCGCAAAAAGCGGATAAAGCGGCCCGGGAGCGATGGTCCCCACAGACATCACCCCCAACCCTACAACATAACTTTTCCCCTTATCCATCCCCCTCCCCCACCCCGCTACCCAGACCGATCGCGACCCTCTGCCCCCTTTCCCTCCCACCCATCACCTGCAGAGTGGCAGCAGACCTCCCCTGCCCCCTGTCCCCATTCCCCCTCCTCCCCACCAGAGATCCATCTGGCCTCCCTCCCAGTCTATTTCACATACTCACAGCCAAGTCCTTTGACAGGTTCACTAATTAAGTGCATGTGCACTATTATAGCTGTGGAATCCCTTCTCTCTGCTGCATGTATTTGCAAAATCCACCAAGGTACATATCCAGGCCTTTATTGAAGCTGTGTAATGAAACATACAGGTGCGTGTACAAATAACCGTTGATTGATTCAACAACCTTTGCAATTGTGTTTAGCAACAGCCAACTTGCAGTAAATTCTAAGAGCTGCATTTCCAAGTTTAGAAGATAATTTGGGAAATGGTAATAAGATCATTTCTATTTCTTCTGAACTTGCTGGTGTAGGCGAGAAAAAACAACATTCATCGCAAGTGAAATATAATCATTTATAACAGGGATGATCAGAATTAGAAATGTGATGGGATAGAATTAACTCCCCCCCCCACAGAATGACTGGGCCTCCCCCGCACCACCCCACCACCCAAGAGAGAGAAAGTTCGGGCCTCCCCCCCCCCGCCCCCACCAGACAACGATCAGGCCTCCCTCCTCTCCCCCCACCACCAGAGATACATCTGACCCGCCTCTTCCTCCCTCCCCCCAACCAGAGAATGATCTGGCCCCCCTCCCCCCCTCACCAGAGAATAATCTGGCCCGCCTCCCCCCCCCCTTCACCAGACAACGATCGGGCCTCTTTCCTCCTCCCTCCCCCCCACCAGAGAGTGATCTGACCCGCCTCCCTTCTCACCCCCCCGCCCCACCGATCTGAGTCAGAGGGCCGTTGGAAGCTCTGAACTTACCTCTTCAGAAGCTGGAGTGCCCGAAACAGACCTTTGCCGAGCAGGTCTGTTTCGTGCCGAATCTGGACGTGCGAACGCGGTGGTAAAGGGGGAAATGCTGATAAAGTTGGACGGGCAGTTCATTAATTCAATTTAAATGCATGCAAATACATTTAAATCGCCGTTGTGCCCGTTTTGGGCGCAAATCGGATCGCAACCATTTTCGGGTCTTGGTAAAGTGGGCATCTGTGCGGACGCGGGCGTGGATTGCGTTAATGGCCTCACGCCCGATTTTACCACATTTCCGCGCCAAAAAACGGGCGCGACGCAATGGTAAAATTGGGCCCATAGAGTCATAAAGGTTTACAGCATGGAAACAGGCTCTTTGACCCAACTTGTCCATGCTGCCCTTTTTCTTTAAACCCCTAAGTTAATCCCAATTGCCTGCATTTGGCCCATCTCCCTCTATACCCATCGTACCCATGTAACTGTCTAAAATACAGTCATAGAGCGTTAAGCTAAAGGAGGAATAGAGGAGTATTCTTTTTTTAATGTTTAACAAATATTCTCTTTTGTTGTTAAAAACGAATTAGCAGCCCTGTTACTGTTTCCTCCACGTTTGATAAAACAAAAAATAAAAATAACTTATGATTTTTTTGAGCAAGGGTTCCATTCTGGAATCTTCCTGCCCAGTTATAACACCAGCTGGGAGTGTAACACCTATCACCCCAGTGCTCATTGATTGACATTGGCTCAAGGTTAAATTATCATTAATATTCTCATCCTCGTTTTCAAATCTCTCCAGGGCCTTGCCCTTCCCTATGGAAACCGTAGAAATGATACAGCACAGAAAGGAGCCATTCTGCCCATCTTGTCCATGCCAACCCAAATACACCCAGGTACCTTTCTGATCCCATCTTCCTGCACACAGTCTGTAGCCCTGCAACCTAGAGCACTTAAGATGCAGCTCCAGGTCTTTTTAAAATGAGTTTGGGGTCTCTGCTTCCATCATCAATACAGGCAGTAAATTCCAGACCCCCACCACCCTCTGTGTAAAAAACATTTTCCTCATTTTCCCTCTAATCCTGCTGCCAATTAGCTTGAATCTATGATCCTTGGTTTTTTTAACTCTCTGCCAAGGGAAACAGGTTCCACCTCTCTATCTCTACCCTCTCAATTTTGTATACTTCAATCATGTCACCCCCCCCCTCAGCCTTCTCTATTCCAAGGAAAACAACCCCCAACCTCTCCAATCTCTCCTTGTAGCTACAATTCCCCAGCCCTGGCAATATTTTAGTAAATTTTCTCTGCACTCTCTCGAGTAGTTACATCTTTCCTGTAATGTGGTGACCAGAACTGCACACAATACTCCAGTTGTGGCCTCAACAGTTTTATACAGTTCCATCATTATATCCCTACGTTTGTATTCTATACCTCCACCAATGAAGGAAACCATTCTATATGCTTTCTTTACAACCTTATCTACCTGTACTGCGACCTTTAGGGATCCGTCTACTTGCATGCCAAGCTCTCTCACTTCATCTACCCCTCTCAGTATATTCCCATTTATTATGTATTCCCTTTTATTGTTTAGCCTCCCTAAATGCATTACCTCACACTTATCAGAGTTGAACTCCATCTGTCACTTTCCTGCCCACTCCACCAACCTATATCATTTTGGAGCTTACAGCTATCCTCTACAGTATCCGTTGCAGGGCCAATTTTTGTGTTGTCTGCAAATTTAAATGTGGATTACAGGGTCAAAGGTAGGGTTCTGAAGACTGTGGAGGAACAGAGAGATCTTGGGGGCTATCCGACAGGAAGCAAAGAGTCGGAATAAATGGGTGTTTTTCCGGTTGGAGGAAGGTAACTAGTGGCGTGCCGCAGGGATCGGTACTCGGGCCGCAACTGTTTACCATTTATATAGATGATCTGGAGGAGGGGACGGAGTGTAGGGTAACGAAGTTTGCAGACGACACAAAGATAAGTGGAAAAGTGAATCGTGTGGAGGACGGAGAAGATCTGCAGAGAGATTTGGACAGGCTGAGTGAGTGGGCGAGGATATGGCAAATGGAGTATAACGTTGAGAAATGCGAGGTTATACACTTTGGAGGAAATAATAACAAATGGGATTACTATCTCAATGGAAACAAATTAAAACATGCTACCGTGCAAAGGGACCTGGGGGTCCTTGTGCATGAGACGCAAAAGCCCAGTCTGCAGGTACAACAGGTGATCAAGAAGGCAAATGGGATGTTGGCCTATATTGCGAGGGGGATAGAATATAAAAGCAGGGATGTCTTGATGCACCTGTACAGGGCATTGGTGAGGCCGCAGCTGGAATACTGTGTGCAGTATTGGTCCCCTTATATGAGGAAGGATATATTGGCATTGGAGGGAGTGCAGAGAAGGTTCACCAGGTTGATACCGGAGATGAGGGGTTTGGATTATGAGGAGAGGCTGAGGAGATTGGGTTTGTACTCGTTGGAGTTTAGAAGGATGAGGGGGGATCTTATGGAGACTTATAAGATAATGCGGGGGCTGGATAGGGTGGAGGCGGAGAGATTCTTTCCACTTAGTAAGGAAGTTAAAACTAGAGGACACAGCCTCAAAATAAAGGGGGGTCGGTTTAAGACAGAGTTGAGGAGGAACTTCTTCTCCCAGAGGGTGGTGAATCTCTGGAATTCTCTGCCCACTGAGGTGGTGGAGGCTACCTCGCTGAATATGTTTAAAGCGCGGATGGATGGATTCCTGATCGGTAAGGGAATTAAGGGTTATGGGGATCAGGCGGGTAAGTGGTACTGATCCACGTCAGATCAGCCATGATCTTATTGAATGGCGGGGCAGGCTCGAGGGGCTAGATGGCCTACTCCTGCTCCTATTTCTTATGTTCTTATATCCACAGATCTCTAAAGGTTGCCACTCATGTGGATAGAGCTGTGAAGAAGGCCTACAGTGTGTTAGCTTTTATTAACAGGGGGTTGGAGTTTAAGAGCCGTGGGGTTATGCTGCAACTGTACAGGACCTTGGTGAGACCACATTTGGAATATTGTGTGCAGTTCTGGTCACCTCACTATAAGAAGGATGTGGAAGCGCTGGAAAGAGTGCAGAGGAGATTTACCAGGATGCTGCCTGGTTTGGAGGGTAGGTCTTATGAGGAAAGGTTGAGGGAGCTGGGGCTGTTCTCTCTGGAGCGGAGGAGGCTGAGGGGAGACTTAATAGAGGTATATAAAATGATAAAGGGGATAGAGTGAACGTTCAAAGACTATTTCCTCGGGTGGATGGAGCTATTACAAGGGGGCATAACTACAGGGTTCATGGTGGGAGATATAGGAAGGATATCAGAGGTAGGTTCTTCACGCAGAGAGTGGTTGGGGTGTGGAATGGACTGCCTGCAGTGATAGTGGAGTCAGACACTTTAGGAACATTTAAGCGGTTATTGGATAGGCACATGGAGCACACCAGGATGATAGGGAGTGGGATAGCTTGATCTTGGTTTCAGATAAAGCTCGGCACAACATTGTGGGCCGAAGGGCCTGTTCTGTGCTGTACTGTTCTATGTTCTATGTACCCCCATGTTCAAGTTCAAATCGTTAAGATATAAAACAAACAACAGGGGTCCCAATAGCGAGCTCTGCAGAACACCACTTGAAACAGCTTTCCATTTGCAAGGGCAGCCATCGAACATTACCCTGTTTCCTGTTACTAAACCAACTTTGGATACAATTTGCAACATCACCCTGTACCCCAGGGGCTTTTACTTCTTTGAACAGTCTGCCATGTGGGACCTTGCCAAATGCCTTACTGAAATCCATGTAGACAACATCCACTGCACTACCTTCATCAATCCTCCTTGTCACTTCCTCAAATAATTCAATATAATTTAAAATGCATGACCTTCCCTTAACAAAACTATGCTGGTTTTTCCCTGACTAGTCCCTGCCTTTCTGAGTGACAGTTTATCCAATCTCTCCGAATTGATTCTAACAATTTGCCCACCACTTAAGTAAATCCAGCTGGCCTATAATTCTTTGGCATTTCCTTCATATCCTTTGTAAACAGCTGAACCACATTTGCATTCCTCCAGTCTTCTGGCACCTCACCTGTGTCTAGTGAAGATTGGAAAATAATCATCCGAGCATCTGCCACTTCCTTCCTGACCTCCTTCAACATCCTAGAGAGCAATCCATCCAGGCCTGGCCACTTCTAAGTTTTCCAACTCCTCCAAC
This sequence comes from Mustelus asterias, assembly GCF_964213995.1. Taxonomy (NCBI): domain Eukaryota; kingdom Metazoa; phylum Chordata; class Chondrichthyes; order Carcharhiniformes; family Triakidae; genus Mustelus; species Mustelus asterias. Next base: position 173,039,307 of record NC_135801.1, read on the forward strand.
ACTTATTCTCTCGTTATTAGTTTATCCAATATTTCACACTGCTCCTCTTGGATTACTACATCCATCCACATCATTCCTTTCCTTTGTGAATATGGAGACAAAAAATCATTATGAGTGGCACAGTGGTTAGCACTGCTGCCTCACAGCACTGGGGACCTGGGTTCGATTCCGGTCTTGGGTGTCTGTGTGGAGTTTGTATGTTCTCCCCGTGTCTGCGTGGATTTCCTCCGGGTGCTCCGGTTTCCTCTCACTCCATAGATGTGCGGGTTAGGTTGATTGACCATGCTAAATTGTCCTTAGTGTCAGGAAAAGTAGAGGGGTAAACGGGTGGGGTTATGGGGATAGGGCCTTGATGGGATTGTTGTTGCTGCAGGCTCAAGGGGCTGAATGGCCCCTTCTGCACTATAGGGATTCTATATTCTATTTAAAACTCTTCCCTGCACCTTCACACAAGTTTCCTTCATCTCTGCTAGGTCCCACTTTTTCCTTTTGCTCTTTATATATAGGTAAAACATCTTTAGGTTTTCCATTATTGTGTTTGCTAATATTTCTCATGCTCTTTGATTTCTTTTTTTAAAAACTTGTTCCCTGTACTTTCTATACTCCTCTCTAGTGTTGATTTTCTTGTGACTATCATAAGCTTTCTTTTTCTGTTTACTCTTCCCCTGCATTTTTCTAGATAACTATGGGGGGGTCTAGATTTAGCAGTACCGTACGTACCTATTTTTGGAGGGGACATGTCTGCTTTGTATCATAAGGATCTTACTTTTTAGTGCTTCCTACTGGTTTACCACTGATTTATCCTTTAGCAGTCTTGTCCAGTCCACCTCCGCTAAATCACTTCAGTTTTGTAAAATCAACTTTCCCGTTGGGTCACTGTCGGTGTGGATTTTGCACGTCCTCCCCGTGTTTGAGTGGGTTTCCTCCGGGTACTCGGTTTCCTCCCACAGTCCAAACACGTGCGGGTTAGGTGGATTGGCTATGCTAAATTGACCCTAATGTCAGGGGGATTGGCAGGGTAAATGCATGGGACTATGGGAATAGGGCTGGGTGGGATTGCGGTGGCTACAGACTTGATGGGCCAAATGGCCTCCTCCTGTACTGGCGGGAGGCTGGGAGGATTCTACCAGAGGGCTACCATCAATTATGATTTCCTTCCATTTCACCCATATATGTACATACATAGTACAGTAAAGCAAATAAAGTCACCATAGGTCGCTCTCCCCTTTGAGGGGAAGGGAGGTTGGAGGGAGGACTCTCTGAAAGAGCACCCCACCCAGGACCAACCCCCGTAATCTTGCACATTTACCACACATCGTGGGGCACTAAGGGGCAATTTAACACGGCCAATCCACCTAACCCGCACATATTTGGATTGTGGGAGGAAACCAGAGCACCCGGAGGAAACCCACGCAGACATGGGGAGATTGTGCAAACTCCACACAGTCACCCAAGGTTGGAATCAAACCCGGGCCCCTGGTGTTGTGAGGCAGCAGTGCTGCGCCAGCTGTGGTGATGCATTGAGCATCACCACACCTCAGCCAGCAAAGGAATTGAACTTGCGCTGTTGGCATCACACTTATAAGGCAGCCATCCAGCCTCTTTTTCCATAGTAATACTAAATCTAACTAAATTGTGGTCGCTATCCCCGATATGGTCGCCTATTGTCACTTCACCCATTTGCCCATCTTTATTTCCCCGAGGCGAAATCCAGAATTGCATCTCCTTTCATTGGGCTTGTCATAAATTGTTTGTTTCAAAAATTCCTGGACACAGTGCATGAATCTTTCACCCTCGACGTCCCTTATATTGTTTGAAACCCAGTTGATGTTGGAAGAGTCAAAAGTCTCCTACTATTATGGTCCTCTTCTTCCTACAGGCAAAAATTTGTCGACATATATGTTCTTCTATCTCACTCTACTTCAGAGTCTGTAGTATACTCCTAGTAGTGTGACTTTTTTCTTAAGCTCAACCCATAAAGCATCATTCGTTAGCCCATTTAGCATATACCCCTTCTCACAACTGTAATTTATTCTTTAACCATTAATGCTACCCACCCCCCCCCTTTTTTTTTTGTCACCCATTCCATCCTACCTGAAAACTCTATACCCAGGAATACTGAGCTGCCAATTTTGCCCCGCCTTTAGCCAGGTTTCCATTGTAGCAATGACATCCTGCTGTCATGTGTGTCTATCTGCACCCTTAGTTCATCTGCCTTGTTTGTAATACTCCTTGCATTGAAGTATAAATAGTTCAACCTCATCAACCTGAACACTTTTTAACCCTAATTTCTTTTGTCTTTTGTAGTCGCTGGCTACATCACTAACGTTCCATCTCCCATTTCCTGATCTGAATCTGACCTCTAAGCCTACCCTTTGGCTCCCCCCCACCCCACCCCCCCCCCCCCCCCCCGAGGATATTAGTCCCAGTTCCAATCTATCTGTGACCTCCTCCAACCCCATAACACCAAGACACCTGTGTTCCTCTAATCCTGGCCTTAGCCCTCCCTGAGTTTAAGCACTCCATCATTGGTGGCTGGACCTTCAGTTGCCTACGTTCTAGGATACCTTGCTGCACCTCTCCATTCCCCACTTCACTTTCACTCAAAAGCTACCTCTTTGACCAAAGTTTTATTCATTTACCTAATATCTCCTGAAGCAACTGTCATATTTTGCTTCACAACACTCCTGTGAAGTGGCTTGGAATTACAGCATTACATTTAAAGCACCATATAAATACAAGTTGTTGCTATTTGCATGTCCTCGTTGCAGATTGAGCATTGCATAGGGAAATATGAAAGTCAATGTGCAGAGCAAGGTTCGATGAACAGCAATGAACTAAATGACCATTTAATCTGTTTTTGATGACGGTTGGAGGATATGTGTTGGCCTAGATATTGGGAGAATGTATTCTTCTTTGAATAATACCTTGGCATCTTGCAGCCACCTGTTACACACCCATCCAAATGACAGCACCTCCACCAATGTAGCATTCCCTCAGTATGGCATTCATGTGTCTGCATACACTGCAGCATGGCTGTAATCAATGACCTACAAAACAAGACCACTACTTTGGACGGCACAGCGGTTAGCACTACTGCCTCACAGTGTTAAGGTCCCAGGTTCAATTCTGGCCTTAGGTCACTGTCGGTGTGGATTTTGCACGTTCTCCCCGTGTCTACGTGGGTTTCCTCCGGGTGCTTCGGTTTCCTCCCACAGTCCAAACATGCGCGGGTTAGGTGGATTGGCTATGCTAAACTGACCCTAGTGTCAAGGGGATTGGCAGGGTAAATGCATGGGATTATGGGACGAGGTCCTGGGTGGGATTGTGGTTGGTACAGACTTGATGGGGCAAATGGCCTCCTCCTGTACTGTAGGGAGGCTAGGAGGATTCTACCAGAGGGCTACCATCAATTATGATTTCCTTCCATTTCACCCATACATGTACGTACATAGTACAGTAAAGCAAATAAAGTCACCATAGGCCACTCTCCCCTTTGAGGGGGAAAAGCTGCCTGGTGGTGATTTAACCTGAGCATCACCACACCTCAGCCAGCAAAGGAATTGAACCCGCGCTGTTGGCGTCACACTTATAAAGCAGCCGTCCAGCCAACTGAGCTAAGGTGACCTATATACATCTGATATGCATACTATATACATCTAAACAGAGCAACAAAACAAAATCCAAGTATTGGAGCTACAGTGTACGTGCAGGTTGGGGAAATGCAATATAGTATAGAATCTACTGCCAAAAACAGAATCAACATGGATCACATTCAAATCTCCTGACACTATAGAAGTTATAGTAGCAGCATTCATGTCACATCAGGCTTTGTGCTGTCTCTGAACCCTGCTACAATGCTATACGATGTGAAGGAATCCATGTAAAGAAATATGGCCTTAATGAAGGTTTGAATTGGCAAAAGTGTTACTTTCTTACAAATAAGATCTTATATAATTCTAAAATGATTCATTTGTTTTAAAATGACAAATGCAGTTCACAGGGCCTAGTTACCCCATCATGGCCTGTGAGACTCGTCTTTAATAGGAATAAGAATCCCTGAAAAGAAAGACAAACCCCCCCAAAAAAAACTGCACATCACATTTTGTTGAACAGTGACAGCAAAGAGAACAAAGTGTGGGATTTGATGAAAATGAGTTTCTGATAATCCTGGACCCCAGAACTGGAATTTTTACAACCAAGAGCCATCTTATCATTTAAAAATGTAGACTCATGGTGAATGAAAAAATTGACAATCTGGCAATTGTGGCTTCCCTAAAATCAATAATAGTCAGGCCTTGTGTGGAATTTAACAACTGTAGAAGTTTCTTTAGAATCAAAAAGGGCTGTTCCGGAACAGAAATTAACAGTGATCAAAACCAATTCTAAAATTTAAAACAGGAGGAATGTAATTATAATGAAGAGGTCACCCCGATACACAAGTTAGCCAAGCAGCCTCAAAGAACAATATAAATATTGAGGAACATACAAGATGACAGATTTATTCCACTATCTTACAAGTCTTTTACTCACTCAGGGATTAAGGTAAAAGTTACTTTAATATTTGATGGATATCCCATTTAAAATAACTTGGTTGTAAGTGAAATTTAAAACCGAATTCACTACTGGAAACTAAATTGTACCTTTTCTTTTTCATTGAACCTATTTAGTGTTGCAATTTACTGTTTCCACCATAACTTTGAATTGTGTATTTGGTTCTTTAATAAACTATATATATGTTTTGGAATTTATACTGTCTGTTTCATGTCTCACTGACTCCATACTCCCTTTGATGGTGGAATACATTATTCATATATGGAGGAGATTTTACCTGGAGCTGGACAATATCTGGCCAATTATAACTTGGCTTTAAATTTATTAACAAGTCTATCCAGAGGATGATAACAACCTTGACTGGTTCCTTTCCTTTGGGGAGATGAATCAGCCCTTCAGTCCCATCTAAATGTCTTTTAGATGTTTTTCTCAACTTAAAGTTGAGAGAAATCATTTCTGAATAGAATTGTATTAAAGCACACCATAAACCCAATTTCTTCCCACCCAGATTTCCAGGATCCACAAAGATTAGCAGCAAGGAAAAAGTGTAGCAACTGACACGAGCCTTTGGGTCTATTCAAATCAATCAACTGCTGGCTTCAGTATGCTACCTTTCTCTAGACTGTGACTAATGCATTGGCAATCAAGCGAACTGGGGAGATCTCATTCAAAAGAAAATGAACAAGTCCATTTATTTTGGAGTCTAAGGGTAAAGCATTCAGTTAGTCAATCCAACTCTATTGCTCTTGCATCAAATTGGGGAAGGAACTAAAAAATAACACAGTCAAGGTCTCAGCTTTTGACTGCTGACAAGTAAATAAGTTCACAAAAGGCTTCCCCTCTCAGCCAGGGGTTAGCAACCTATGGCAAACATGCAAGATGATTTTTTGAATGGCATTCACACAGTCCAATTAATGGCAGAAAAAATTCTAAATTTAATATTTTGTCATGTACTTACCTTAGAAGATTTGCTGCATTGATAATAGATGCAGAGAATTTAAACAGTAAATGCTTGTGTTTTATTCAATATTGGGTTAGTTTAGTCCCAACCTGATGCTTACATCAATATCATGTAATGCTGTACAGCGCACTGCATTTTGACATTGTGCGTGAATACCATCTGTTGGTTTTCCCTAAATTGAGGGGAATATTTGACAAAATTTCAGCTACTAAGAAAGCAAAGTTAGATGTGTGTTCATTTCAGCCTTCTTGGACAGACTGATTTAGATTTATTCTAAAGAAGGACCATGCCATCTGTGCTTTCTGTTGTTTGAAGAAAATTGTGTTTACAAGGCTTTCAGTATTTGGACCCACATGTCTGTGTGAACAGATATTTTTCACACATGAAATCCATCCTATATCCATCTTGGAGCCAGTCAACAACTCACTGAAAATCCTGTGAGCAGCTTAAAGTATCCAAATACGTGCCAGACATTAGAGAACTCAACAAGCAAAAGCAAGGATTGCATTAAACTTGTACAATCTGCATTTTAATTTAATTTTAGACGAAGCTTCCTTAGCATTTTAAAAAACCTATCTACTTGACATACAACCATAGTTTATTATACAGACCTAAACATTTTAATAGCATGCGAAAACATAGAGTGAATAAACGAAGACTTAGCACGGCACTTCTGAAAAGCTGCTGACCCCTTCTCCAGGCTCACACAAATGGCCATTTACAAACATTCAAGACAATATTCAAATTCAAGTTGTCTTCAGAAGGGATTTGCAGGAAAAAAAATCTAAAAGAAATTTAAGTTAATTGGAATATAGATGTGAGATGAAATAAAAAACAAAACAAGGTTTTATTTGATTTTTTTTTTTAATTAACAACTGCTTCCAACCTTTTTGAAGTTATAATTTTTGGTCTACAATCTAACAGTATCTGCATGCATAAATAGTGCTAAAATGTTTCCTGGAATTTCCAACCTCTAGTACGTGGAACATTATCACAATTGCTGAAAATATGGTAGGTTTTTGTTCTACAGCTGATCCGGTTAAACTGAAGTATATTAGTGCAAACTACTCTAAAACATTACGACCTGAAAACACTTTAGTTGCAGTTGTGCAAGTTATAAGTTTTGAAGGCTTGAAATAAGGCAGCCGAACAAGTTCAATATTGTACCCCCAAGCACAACACTAATGCGAGTTACTAAAAGTTAAACTTACGAATGAAGTACATTTGAAAACTGTCAAAATTCTTCAGATAATGTAAACCACTACAAAACTCACGTCAAAGCCTCATTTGTTTTATTTCACCTTTTCAGTACAAACTCTGCTCGAGTTTATCATAAGCTCCTTTTTGTCATCATACAATAGCAAGTGTATTTCTTGTTCCTTTTGGATCTTTGGTCGCAAGAGACACACACATCCCCCAATAAAAAGGTGCATTGCCACAGGTAATCTGCAACCCCCAGTACCAACTGGGTAAGCTTGGCCAACATCACCCTGTGGTTCAGACTCTAGCCATGCCCCTTTCCACATTTCTACATGATGTACACTTTTTCAGCTTGGGAGAAGTTGTAGACCTCTTTGGTTCTTGGGCAGATGATTTTGTCATCTTGACGAATAGAAAGTAGTGACTGAAAGAGAACAATATGTAAATCATCAGCTGACTGATTACTTACAAGCAAACAAGAGAGAGAATTAAGTATAATATTAGCTCTCAGTTAATCCTGCAGCAGAAAAACCCTCAACAGCTTTATGCTGAATTATTCAACTGATAAGTTCTACCATTGATAAATTCTCTCTGTGTACCCAAACAGGCGTGGAGCGTGGTGACTCGGAGATTTTCACAATAACTTCATTGCAATGTGAATGTAAGCCTACTTGTGACTAATAAATTTTAAAGGCAGCAGACACATGGGAAGGCTACCATCTATAAATTCCCCTCCATGTCACACATCTTCCCCACCTGGAACCATAATCTCAATTCCTTCACTGTCGCTGAACCAAAAGCCTCAACACCCTCCCTAATAGTGCTGTACATGAACCTACAGCACACTGGCAGCAGCCACTCATGATGGCAGCTCACCACCTTCTCAAGAGCAATTGAGGAGGGGTGGAGATAAATGATCATCTTGTCAGCGGTGCTCACGTCATGAACAAGGAAACATAGAAAATAGGAGTAGGCCATTCAGCCCTTCAAGCCTGCTCTGCTATTCATTATCATGGCTGATCACCCAACTCAAAAGCCTGATCCCCTTTGCCCCAAGAACTATACCTATTTCTATCTTGAAAACATACAATGTTTTGGCCTCAACTGCTTTCTGTAGTAGTAAATTCCACAGTCTTATCACTCTGGGTGAAGAAATTTCTCTTCATCTCAGTCCTAAAAGGTTTACTGCGTATCCTTAGATGATGACTATGACCCTTGGTTCTGGACACTTTTGCCATCCTTCCTGCATCTACCCTGTCTAGTCCGGTTAGAATTTTACAGGTTTCTATGAAAACCACCGTCATTCTTCTGAACTCCAGCAAATATAATTTTAACCAACTCAATCTTTCCTCCTACGAGTCCACCCAATCCAGGAATCAGTCTGGTAAATCTTTGCTGCACTCCCTCTAAAGTAATAGTGTCCTTCCTCAGATACGGAGACCAAAACTGCACACAATATTTCAAGTGCGGCCTCACCAAGGCCCCATATAATTGCAGCAAGTCATCCCTGCTTCTGTACTCTAATCTTCTTGCTGTGAAGGCCAACATATCATTTGCCTTCTTTACCACCGACTGCACCTGCATGCTTACCTTCAGTGGCTGGTGTTTGAGGACACCCAGATCGTATTGCACATTTCCCCTCTCTCAATCTATAATCTCTCTTCCTGTTTTTGCTACCCAAGTGGATAACCTCATTTATCCACAACATACATACAAGAATTACCACACAAATAAGAAAATAAAGATAAATACAGACGTGATCGCAAGGCATGATGAAGTTCATTAACTTTGGATGCTGACATAACTGCTAGCAGTACGACTTTCTGACAAGAAACTTCAAATTAGAAACTCAATGAGTTGAAATAGGACAAAGTTTGCTTAGTGCAAATTACAATAAAGTATGTCTGGTCACCAATTTACTTTCTGAATTTCAATGGCAATCAGGTTCAATTAATAAGCCAAAAGATGACTCCTATCTGTGGATAGAATGAATTGCTTCAGTGTCCGTCTTCAACTCGTGAATATTAAATACAAGAGGTGTTGACCATCATAATCCGTTTGAAAATAAAGACTGATAGGTGACAAAGTAAAGTTAGAAACCTACGTTGTATCCATACACGTAGCCATTAGGTAGCATCATGGGTGGATTATTTTCATTCATAACTTCACCAGAGATCTTGCAGACCAGTCGGGAATTGGCACAGTGTGCCATAGGAAGAGGTTGTGCAAGTTTGTTCAGAGATTTGCTACAGACGGGGCAGTCTGGGTTTTTAGAGGTGCCATCTTCTTTGTAACACTGTCTGTGAATGACATTGTTCAGGCATATAATATGGAAGGAAATCTGGAATTGCTATTGTCATGCACACTCCCCACTTGCCCATATTTTACTTTACCTGCCCTTCTGCTTTGCTTTTGCATACACACTCCTCCCCCACCCCACCCAGACTCAACCCCCACAAATCAGTCTCCCATACAGAGGCTGGATAACTGAAGATAATATCATCGACCTATGTGAAATACATGACTATATTCCAAATGAATGTTCTGACAAAGGTATCTGACAAAGGGTCACCCAGACTCAAAACATTGGCTCTATTCTCTCTCTCCACAGATGTTGTAGGACCTGCTGAGATTTTTAGCATTTTTTGTTTTTGTTCCAAATAAATATGCTTTCCAATTTTTCATTCTTCCTGACTGGGAGGAATGATACAAAGTGGAGGAAAAACAACTGGAATTTATTCCCATCACACAAAAGCAGCATTTCCAGCAGTGATTTACAGATATCTGATTATAATAGCCCTCATGGAACATGCAACTAGTGTACTTAAAAAAAATCTTATATTGAGTCAATCTATATCCGTATAATCAATTATTATATCCGTCTTTCTTGCACATGGGTAGAGGTTGGAAGCCATACTTGACATTATCATTCACCCACCTAACATTTTTTTTTGATTCCCTTTATAAGAACAAAGAACAAAAAATTGCAGCACAGTTACAGGCCCTTCGTCCCTCCAAGCCTGCACCGACCATGCTGCCCGACTGAACTAAAACCCCCTGCCCTTCCGGGGACCATATCCCTCTATTCCCATCCTATTCATGTATTTGTCAAGATGCTCCTTAAAAGTCACTATCATATCTGCTTCCACTACCTCCCCTGGCAGCGAGTTCCAGGCACCCACCACCCTCTGTGTAAGAAAGAAAACTTGCCTCGTACATCTCCTTTAAACCTTGCCTCTCGCACCTTAAACCTGTGCCCCCGAGTAATTGACTCTTCCACCCTGGGAAAGAGCTTCTGACTATCCACTCAGTCCATGCCCCTCATAATCTTGTACACTTCTATCAGGTCGGCCCTCAACCTCCGTCGTTCCAGGTGAGAACAAACCAAGTTTCTCCAACCTCTCCTCATAGCTAATGCCCTCCTTGCCAGGCAACATCCTGGTAAATCTTTTCTGTACCCTCTCCAAAACCTCCACATCCTTCTGGTAGTGTGGGGACCAGAATTGAACACTATATTCCAAGTGCGGCCTAAGATTCTATAAAGCTGCAACATGACTTGCTAATTTTTAAACTCAATGCCTCGGCCGATGAAGGCAAGCATGCTGTTTTCCTTCTTGACTACCTTCTCCACCTGCGTTGCCACTTTCAGTGACCTGTGTACCTGTACATCCAGATCCCTCTTCCTATCAATACACTTAAGGGTTCTGCCATTTACTGTATATTTCCTATCTGTATATTTCCTATCTGTATTAGACCTTCCAAATGCATTACCTCACATTTGTCCGTATTAAACTCCATCTACCATTTCTCCGCCCAAGTCTCCAACCGATCTATATCCTGCTGTATCCTCGGATGGTCCTCATCGCTATCCGCAAACTTAATCAAACCAGTTACATTTTCCTCCAAATCATTTACATAGATTACAAACAGCAAAGGTCACAGCACTGATCCCTGAGGAACGCCACTTGTCACAGTCCTCCTTTCAGAAACACACCCTTCCACTGCTACCCCCTGTCTTCTATGACCGAGCCGCTTCTGTATCCACCTTGCCAGCTCACCTCTGATTCCATGCGACTTCACCTTCTGCACCAGTCTGCCATGAGGGACCTTGTCAAAGCCTTACTGAAGTCCATGTAGACAACATCCACTGCCCTAACCTTAATCATCTTCGTCACTTTCTCGAAAAACTCGATCAAGTTCATGTTACAGAACTGCCTCAACTTTAAAAGATTATTGTAATACGCTACAGTTCCTGATGTTATGGAACATGTACAATTGCTTGAAAGTCACAAATGCGGATTTCACTTCTGCTCCACCAATTCTGGGCATGATATCTACAATTGCGGCCTCAAGAAACACCTGGGAATATTATTAATGCTATTCCATTATATACTGCATGGTCACCAGAGGTGGGACTGTTACAAACAGCAGCATCAATGTAATTAAAGGAGCACTGTTTCCATAGAGGGCTTTCTAGTATGGTTCATCTACAGCAGTGCAGAATGACTTCCTTGCTTGTTTATCCAACCCAACAGTCAATTACCAGGGTATTGATTTAAGGTGACTGAGGGACCATGAAGAAAAACCGTCCCATGCAGAGGATGGTGGGAGCCTGAAATTCACTGCCTAATCTGGTTGTTGAGGCTGTGAGGTGTTAAGGCACGTCCAAAAGATGAGCTGGTTAGGTGCATTGGTCATGCTAAATTCTCCCTCAGTATACCCAAACAGGTGCCGGAGTGTGGCAACTAGGGGATTTTTTACAGTAACTTCATTGCAATGTTAATATGCAAGTCTACTTGTGACACTAATAAATAAACTAATGCTCAATTCAGTTGAAAAGTATCTGGATCTGCATCTAACGCACCATAACCTATAGTTTTATGACATACAGCTGGAATTTTCCTATTCCTCAGTGTAGAGAGGCCATCTATTCCATTTCAGGACCAGCAAAGCATGATGTGTGTCCTCATTGGTGGTTTAATATTTGGCCTTAAGCCTACCATTTTGGTCTTTACACTACTCAAATTATGGCCATCAACTTTTAACACCATGGCCCCCTTGAGCCTCAACACAGCACTCTGGAAAACAACCTCTGTGCCCCATGCCTCATTCCACATGTACACTGCTCCGATTAATTAATTGCTGGTTAGCCTGCTGGTCTGTAAATTTAATACATTATTTACAGCTAACTGGCTCTCCTGAAACCCATTTTCATCTGCTAAACTTACATTTATTTGATTAATTCATAGTTGGTCTGTAGTGACAGAAGAGCTGGTTGTATACCTAGTTGGATGATGGGAGTTTAAAATGTGCAACAAAGCCAGCCACCATGTTTAGTAAATATGGTAATAAATAATACAGTTCCATCCATGAAAGTAATGGAATCAATCAGCCATGATCTTATTGAATGGCGGGGCAGGCTCGAGGGGCTAGATGGCCTACTCCTGTTCCTATTTCTTATGTTCTTAAGTGTTGCTTCTGTACTATTAAATGGTAGAATTTTTACACAAAAGGTATGTGGTGATAGGCTAGTGCTTACGTTGCTAGGTTGGCAGACCACAAGTCTTCATTCAAATTCTGCATGGTAGCAGACTGTTCAGTTTTGCTGCTTCACAGCGCCAGGGACTGTGTGGAATTTGCACGTGCCCCCCAGTGTCTGCGTGGGTTTCCTCCGAGTGCTCCGATTTCCCTCCCCAGGAAAATGTGCAGGTTAGGTTGACTGGCCATGCTAAATTGCCACTCCGTGTCAAGGGGATTGGTGGGGCAAATGGCACATGGGGTTACAGGGATAGGGCCTGGGTGAGATCCTTGCTAGTGCAGGGTCAATGGGCCAAATGGCCTGCACTGTAGGGATTCTATGAAATTCCAACATGGTAAAATGTGGATTAAATAAATTCGGTCTCAAAAAGCAATCCTGGTAATTATTCTATTGCCACTTGTGGGCCCATCCTTTGTTTCCTTAGTGCCCCATAACCACCCACTTTTGCCTGGTACCTTTTGTCATTAAATCTCTCCCACCACTCTGCTTTCTTCCCTGGTTCTCCAGCAGTTTAAAATTTGCTAACTCAGTTCTAAAGAGAGGTCATAAATCTGAGACATTAACTGTTCTCTTTCTTTCTTCCTCCATTGATGCAGGTTGACCTGCAGAGGCTTCCAGCATTTTGTTTTTATTTTAATAAATCTAATAGTCTTCTGGCACCAGAAAAAAATGATTACGTAAACCACTAGTTAAAAAATCTAACTGGTTCAAGGAAACATCTAATTGCGAATCCACAGTCACAGTATTTCTGATAATCTTGCGATTTTAAGCAGCAAAGACCATATGCACAAAGATTTTACAAGTTGGGTGTTTAAAGACGAGCTCAAACGTGCAAGCTTCGATTATTTCAAAACTAACTAAACTTATTTTTTGTAATTAAGCATTTTTAGACATTGATACTGCTGAGACACGACAGGATCATGCTTCGACTTGTGAAAGGATACGGTGTTTTTATGGCTGACAGGCCTGCTTGAAGTGTTATAGTGAAAACAGAACTATTTCCAAGTTGGTGAAGTCTATAGTTATCATATCTGAACTGCTGAATAAGCATCTTCCATCGGGCTGGGTCCAAAAGGTCCTGCAACATAAAAAGAAGCAGCTGACAAAACAAATATCAACTCCTGAGCATCAGAGGTTTGAACTCTGAACAACAACTTGCATTTCCACAGCTCCACAATGCACAGGGTGCGCAATACAACAGATAAAAACTCTGGACAACAAGCAGTGGGGATAAAGGGAAAACAAAGTAGGAGATGCTGAAAATATGGTCAGAATTTTATTTGAGTAGCTTTTGAAAGTGAAGCTGGGGCGGAAAGGTTGAAATGAAAATGCTGGAAATGCACAGATCAAGTAGGATCTTTGGAGAGAGAAACAGAGTTAACAGTTTCAGGTAGATGAGCTGAAGTGGGAAAAGTTAGAGGTGTAATAGGTTGCGAGCAAGTGAAAGAGAGTGAACAAAAAGGGAAGGTCTGTGATCGGAAGGAAGACATAAGAAATTAAATGACAAAAAGAGTTGGTGGTGCAAGACTAGGGGAGTGGTAACGGAGCAAGGAACAGATGATTTGCCTAGAGGTGGTGTGAATGGCAGAATAATGAACATCCACCATCCAAAAGCAAAAATGAAAGAAAATCAAGAGTAGAGTAGAAACCAATAAAGAAAAGAGCACAAAATGGGGATAAGAGGCGAAATTGTTGAACTTAATATCGAGTCTGGAAGTCAGTAAGGTGCCTCATCAAAAGACGAGGTGCTGTTCTTCGAGCTTACTCTGGGCCTATATTCACTGGAGTTTAGAAGAACGAGAGGCAACTTTAATGAGACAGATTCTGAGTGGGTTTCACAGGGTACATGCTGAGGGGTTGTTGTGGGAGAATCTAGGACAAGGGGCCATTATCACAGAGTAAAGGATTGCCCACTTAAGGTGGAGATGAGGAGGAACAACTTCTCAGAGGATAGTGAATCTGTGGAGTTCTTTACCACAGGATGTAGAGATTGGGTTAAGTATGTTCAAGGCTGAAATAAGACAGATCAGTAAGGGAGTTGAGGATTATGGGGCGGCACGGTGGTTAGTACTGCTTGCTCACAGTGCCAGGGACCTGGGTTCGATTCCCGGCTTGGGTTACTGTCTGTGTGGAGTTTGCACGTTTTCCCTGTGTCTGCGTGGGTTTCCTCCAGGTGCTCCAGTTTCCTCCCACAGTCTGAAGGACGTGCTGGTTAGGTGCATTTACCCGAACAGGCGCTGGGCTGTGGCGACTAGGGGAATTTCATAGTAACTTCATTGCAGCATTAATGTAAGCCTTACTTGTGACTAATAAATAAATAAGCAGGAAAGTGGACTGAGGATCATATCAGATCAGTCATGATCTTATTGAATGGCAGAGCAGACTCAATGGGTCGAATAGCCTACTTCTGCTCCTTATGGTCTTCCGTCAACCTTCATTGGAGCAGTGCTAAATGCTGAGGACTGAGAAATCAGTGCGAGAGAAAGGTAAAGGGTTAAAATTGCTGGCCTCCAGAAGCTTAAGATCACGCTGACAGACTGAATGAAGTTGTTCTGCAAAGCAGTCATGCAATCTGCATTAGGTCTCCCCAGGTGTGGTGCAGAGCACCTTGTGAGCAGCAAATACAATACACTAAATTGGAAGATACATACACAGTCACAGTTTCACCTGTAAGTAATACCATTTCTGAGCCAAGCAGAGAGGTCGGCAATATGTTAAGATCACCAGCCTTGTGCTGATCTTTTACCATACTTTAGTAAGGATATGAAAACTTGACGGGGTTCAGAACAAATTTACTGGAATGGTTCTAATAATGAGGGATGACAGTTACTTGGACAGACTGGAGAAGCAGAGGTTGCTCGCTTTAGAGCAGGGAAGGTTAAGAGGAGATATAATAGAAGTGTTTAAAATCATGAAGGGCTAGAGTAAAACTCAAGAAGCTGTTTCTAATAGCTGGAGGTTAAGAGGGCAGAGATTGAAGATGGTTTCCAAAAGTACCAGAAGCAACAAGGAAAAACTTCTGCTGCGAAGAATCATATTCAATTCGAAACATTAACTGGTTTCTCTCCACAGTTGCTGCCAGACCTGATGAGTATTTCCAGCACTCTGTTTTATTTGAAATTAACAGCAGCTTCCGTATTTTGCTTTTATCCTGTGAGCAAAAACTTCCTTGATATAGCCCATGGTTGGGATTTAGAGTGCACTGTCTAATAGGATGGTGTTTACAGGCTCCACACTAGCCTTCAAAGGGGAATTGAACAAAATATGCAAAAGAAAATACATGGAAAGAGATATGCAGAAAAACCTGGCAATGGCAATAACATGGCTGCTCTTTAAAACAGCTAGCACAGATACAATGGGTTGAAAGGCCTTCTTCTCTTTATTATTCAATGATTCCATAAAACAATTGCTCACAGTAGTATGAGCTCAGATATTTCCTCCCAAATTGGTGTTTTTCCTAATAGTTAAGCTATATCCTACCACAATACGGACAAAGCAAATGGAGTTCAGGGCAAACAGTGTTTTCTTGCAATGTTTCATGAATTGTAAATCTGACAGGTACAGATTAATTTCTATTACACAAATATATGAAGGGTGCATACTTCTGATAGGATATCATTTTGAAACAATATTTCAGATTCTTTAATTTGTAATTTATGCTATGTCCTACACAAAGATAAAGAGAACAAATCAACTCTCTTACCTTATAAGGTGAAATATGAGTATCTGAGGGAAAAGCCAGCATACCCATAACTTGCCGCACCTCATCCAGCTGTCCTCCCTCAGCTTGACTGAAATGTCTCCGTGCATGTCTGAACAGAAAACAGATAAAGTATTCAAAATTTCAAATACATTCTTTCAAATAAATGTTTTCCCCATTCTACTCGTCTAGTGCCAAATTATCAATTACATATCATAATAAATCGTCAAAGTATCAAAAATGCAGCCATCAATTTCACTCAGCAGCAAAAGCCTGGCTTGATATTCTGCGCAATTCCCTTCTATCCTGTAAGCAGTGACTTATTCTAATGTTTGGCTCGGAGCGGATTCTGATGACCTCAAAGACCAGCAACTCATCACTTGGGGAGAACCATAGACGCACCTTAAAACACTGTATTCTACTACAAATCATGATAGAACTGTGTCAAATAGAAACCCTTCTACAGTCTGCTGCAGCAATTGCTCAGTTATATATTAAACTAAAACCAAATCACTTATGTTTAAATGGAAAGAAGTTTAAGCCCATCAAGAATTGCTAATTCAAGATTAAATTGCCAGGTGGTAAAATATCTTGCCACCAAGAAAAGTCTCTCAAAAAATTCTTGAAAACCTCACACAGCAGGAATATAATTATGATTTAATACCAAAACTCTAAACATCACCTACTTCCATTATATTAATGGCAGAATCATAGGATCCCCACAGGTGTAGGAGGCGGCCATCTGGCCCATCGAGTCTTCACCAACTCTGCCAAAGAGCATCCTAAGGAGTCTAACAACACCAGGTTAAAGTCCAACAGGTTTATTTGGTAGCAAAAGCCACACTAGCTTTCGGAGTTCTGCTCCTTCGTTAGGTGGGTGGGAGATCTGCTCATAAACAGCAAACAGGGCTGTTTATGAGCAGATCTCCCAGTCACCTGACGAAGGAGCAGCGCTCCGAAAGCTAGTGGTGTTTGCTACCAAATAAACCCGTTGGACTTTAACCTGGTGTTGTTAGACTCCTTACTGTGTTTACCCCAGTCCAACACCAGCATCTCCACATCAACAGCATCCTACCCAGGCCCTCCCCTCCATCCTTTCCCCATATCCCCACGCATTTACCAGGGCCAATCCACCTAATTGACATCTTTGGACTGTGGGAGGAAACCTACACAGACAGGGGAAGAATGTACAAGCTCCACACCAACAGTCACCCAAGACAAAATCGAACCCAGGTCCCTGGTACTGTGAGGCAGCAATGCTAACCACTGTGCCACCATGCCATGCATCAATGGTGCCCAATGTTAACAATGAGATTAAATGCACAAAATAGATACCAGTAATAAAATACATTTCATATTACAATTACGCCATCAGGAGTAAGAAAGTGGTTTTAAATATGATATACTGAATTACCTTGAGTAACTTAAAACTAAAATACTGCACATAAAGAATGCTTATTTCTGGTCTCCCAATACACATGTCTGGAAGCTGCAACTAAACACCAAGCACCAAATGTTAGAAAAATTATTAGAGAAACTTATGGGACTGAAAGCCAACGATTCCCCAGGACCTACTTCCCTGGGTTCAAAAAGAGATAGCTGCAGAGATGGTGGACACGCTGGCTAAGATTTTTCAAAATTCCCTAGATTGTAGAACAGTCCCAGCAGATTACAAGTTAGCAAATGCATCACTGCTAGTCAAGAAAGAAAGAAAAAAACAACATGGAAATTTAGCCAGTTATTGAGGTTAATATGCAAGCTAAGGGCTCATGGATTTAGAGGTAATACATTAGCATGTATAGAGAGAGTATTGATGAACACAGCAGGTAAGAGCGAAAAACAGGCATTTCCAAATTGAAAGTCTGACAAAGAGTCATCCAGATTCGAAATGTTGGCTCTATTCTCTCTCCACAGATGCTGTCAGACCTGCTGAGATTTTCCAGCATTTTCTGCCTTTTATTTTCAAATTGACAAGTAGTGCAGCAAGTATTAGTGCCAAGGACTCAATTACTTACGCTCTATATTAATGACTAAGATGAAGAGGTGGAGAGTGAAGTATCTAAATTTGTTGACAATACAAATTTAGGTGGGACTGTAAGCTGTGGGGAGGACACAAAGAGACTGCAAAGAAATATAGACAGTTTAAGTAAATGAGTGAGAAAAAAGGTGTTTGCAGTATAACGTGGAAGTGTCAGGTTAAGAAACAGAAAATGCTGGAAAATCTCAGCCGGTCTGATGGCATCTGCGGGGAGAGAATAGAGCCAATGTTGTGAATCTAGCTGACCCTTCGTCAGGTTATTCACTTTGGTAGGAAGGCTTGATACTTTTAAATTTTGATGTTCAGAGACAGTTGGGGCAAGGAACCAAATGTTCCTGCAAACAATGCAGATTGCAAATAGTATCTTGGTTTTTATTGCAAAAGGATTTGGACGACCAAGAAAATCAATTGTGGAGGGTTTTAATTAGACCATACCTGGAACACTGCAGTTTTGGTCTCCATATCCAAGGAAGGATGAGCTTGTATTGGAAGCGGTACAACAAAGTGCACTAGATTAGTTCCTGAGAATGAGAGGCTTGTGCTCAGATGAGAGCAGAGTAAACCAGGCCTATATTCTCTGGAGTGCAGAAGACTGGGAGGCGATTTGTTTGAAGCACACGATATTCTGAAGGGACTTAAACTTGGCTGACAGAGATAGTTTCTTTTGGCTGGAGAATCTAGAACATGGAGACCCAGTCTCAGGAAAGGGATTTATCATTTAGCACTGAGGTAAGGAGAACTTTTTTCACAAGTGCTGTGAATCTTTGAAATTCTCTACCATAGATGGTTGCGGATTCTCCATTGTTGAGTACATTTAAAACTGTGATAGATAAAATTTTTGATCTCTCAAGGAATTGGTGAATTGGGCTTTGGAGGGAGTACAGAAAAGGTTTACCAGGATGATGCCTGATATGGAGGTATTAGCTATGAAGAGAGATTGAATAAACTGGGATTGTTCTCCATGGAAAGATGGAGGCTGAGGGGGCGACCTGATAATAGTTTATAAAATTATGAGGGGCATAGATGTGGTGAACAGTTGGAAGCTTGTTCCCAGAGCAGAAATGATCATTACAAGGGGCACACGTTCAAGGTGGGTGGGGGGGGGGGGGTTCTGTAGAAATGTGTGGGGTAAGGTTTTTTTTTTTTACACAGAGGGTGGTGGGGGCCTGGAATCACTGCCAATTGAGGTGGTTGAGGCAGACACATTAGTGACATTTAAGACTTATCTGGATTGACACATAAACAGGCGAGGAAGAGAGAGATACAGGCAGTTGGTCTAGATAGGACAACGCGATTGGTGCAGGCTTGGTGGGCCAAAGGGCCTGTTCCTGTGCTGTACTGTTCTTTGTTTATTGTTCTATTTTGGTTATAATGAATCAGAAAATTAAATTGCAGATATGGCATGGCACTTTCAAATCTGCTTTTTGTTTAATGCTAAATATCTTGTGTCAATTTTACTTCAAAATATCCATGTACCATTGCCTCCTTAAAATGTTAGTCTCATTTGCAAGTTTGTGAGACAGTCATCATTAACAAAGTTTGAAGTATATTTTTGTGTCACAAGTAGGCTTACATTAGCACTGCAATGAAGCTACTGTGAAAATCCCCTAGTCGCTACATTCCGGCGCCTGTTCATGTACACTGCGGGAAAACTTAGCATGGCCAATGGACCTGACCAGAACGTCTTTTGGACTGTAGGAGGAAACCCACGCAGACACGGGGAGAACGTGCAGACTCCACACAGACAGTGACCCAAGCCGGGAATCAAACCCGGATCCCTGGCACTGAGGCAGCAGTGCTAACCAGCGTGCTGCCCAATAATGTAAATGGTAAAGGAGGCAGAGTGCTTTCATCGTTTAATAAAATTAATCCATCTCCACAAAATATGCAACAGAACTATTAATCTTTAGCACTCAAGTGCAAGGAAATTGGTCCCCCTATTGTCAACACATTTTATGCTTCAGTTCACACACTGACACTATTACAGTAATAAAGGTACGAGGATGTCAAAGTTTGCCTTTACAGCTGTAATATCAAGCCCATAAGACTTATTTATATTTTATAAATAAAAATGCAAAATATTTTAGTTCCACTTGCTCTCTTCGTTACTCAGTCCTTCGAATGTTCTCTACATGATTCTTCTGTTTTTGTATTGCTCCTGAGCTCCTGTTGTGAATCTCAGTAGTTTCCAACAAATGGGTATGGTTATATGTGGCTTTGATATGTAAAAATGGCAAAACTGAAAGGATGATGCAAGAAGATTCATCATTGGCTCTGCAGCATAATCATACCAAGAGGAGTAACTCATCTGTGGTGCCATTTGGCTACGCAAATAAAAAGTCTCACTGTGTAAAACATTGTTTCAATCTGCTGTGAAAGTTACAGTTGTTCATTGAACCTGCACCAAAGAGCAAAGTGCAATAGTACCAGATAACGGCTGGTTTTAGAACTCCAATCTGGATGGCACTGCGGAGAATTGTGCCACTTAACCTGGAAAGACAAACAAGGGCGTCAGGTGACACTGCTTGCGTGCTGACCTCTAATTACAAGAGGGGCTGGGCATACTCAAATCAGAGGCAGGTAAAAGAAATAGGTAAGTTTCGTCTTGACCGAAAGGCTTATGTAGATGTTTACACTTCAATTACGTAATAGTTAAGGAAACGGTTACTGGGATATTGCCCCACATTCAGTATCACGGATCACTTTGGCAAGAAAATTTGCTGGATCTATAATGCAGAGTATACAATGGGGTGATCATCCCTTTAGGGGCAACACAGCAGAGTAAGGACCACATGACCTGGGTGGCCAAGCAGGACAGTGTGGAATCACCCCATGGTGAGAAAGACTTTGAGGCAGAGACATTTTGGGAACAAGCTACAGCCATGCAGCTGCACTTAATAAATAGGCTTTTCTGTTCAATATATAGGTAATTGATGGCAAGGCAGAGGAAGTGAAACATTACACAGTAAAGCTCCATCTGATTCTCCTCTCTTTGAAAAGCAGACTGTTGGACCTCACTCGAGGTCAGGCGCTAGATCAACAGATTGTTTATTCATTTGTACTGGATTTCTCCCGGGGTCAGTATTGGGACCACTGCTTTATATACTAATCATCGACATCTTGGAGTGCAGAGGACAATTTCAAAGCTGGCAGATGATACAAAAGCGTTGTAAACCATGTGGAGAACCAGCTGTTATGATGGAGAAAAAAAAAGTGTGCTGGAATTATACACGAAGTATTCGGCTTTAAAAAAGATCCGAGTTTTGTATTTTAAAAATAGGCAGAGACCCCAAAGATGACCAAGAATGTACAGCTAGCCACCGACAGGAATGGTTGTAAGGGGATTTCTCTTAAGCAATGGAACCTCTCTTTGTGATTCCACACAAGGTAATTCTAAACGAATCCAAAGAGTGATTACCATCTCTGGTAAAGACAAAAGTACACAATGGTCATCTCGTCCAAATAGCCTGGGTGTAATCACCTACACCGACTAGTGGACTCTAGTTCTCATACACAATGATGGGAGTTAAACTGCGTGTGTGCGTGCAGACTGCGAAAAGTAGCTGGAATGTTGCCACACTGAAGGTGAT
This sequence comes from Mustelus asterias, assembly GCF_964213995.1. Taxonomy (NCBI): domain Eukaryota; kingdom Metazoa; phylum Chordata; class Chondrichthyes; order Carcharhiniformes; family Triakidae; genus Mustelus; species Mustelus asterias. Next base: position 173,060,889 of record NC_135801.1, read on the forward strand.
ATAGTAACCAAGGCAGGACCCCTGTAAAAAAACAGCCAGCTTTCGCAGGAACACCTAAAAACAAACACGCTAACTGCAAAGTCAATTAGCCAACAGAAAATCTCAGCTGGAAAAACTAAAATCTCGCTGTTGAACGACAGAACACCTGAACCGAAGAATCAATTACTGGAATCAACCTATATCAGCTGCAAAGCGGCATCATCTACTCCTCACAAATCAAGGACTATTCCGCTTAGCTTTTATTTATATTTACTTACTATTGGACTCAATTCCTATTTCTAATCCTTGTGAATGTAGATGCATGCATCATTTCTCCTTACCTTTTTTGTAGTTACCTGATTTGATGTGTCATGTGTAATGGTATACAGTGAAAAGTATGGTTTCTTATTCACTGTACAAAAAGCATACCGTTCATAGAGTACATAGGGGAGAAGGAAAGGAGAGGGTACAGAATGGAACACTGTTAGAGTGTATAAGAGTTAAGAGTGCAGTTTTAAAAGCATGGAACGAAAGTGAAAGATGGAATTAGAAGGTATGCTGGGGACAGCTTGCAAGAAGTTACCACGCTCCAGTGTCATCTTGAATTTTGCTACCTGTCAAGAGAAAGATCAGCTTAATATTTGAAAGGACCATTCAAAAGTCTGATGACAGCAGGGAAGCAGCTGCTCTTGAACCGGTTAGTACGTGACCTCAGACTTTGTATCTTTTCCCAACAGAAAAAAAAGGTGGAAGAGTACATTTGGAGGTGCGTGAGGTCCTTGATTATGCTGGCTGCTTTTCCGAGGCAGCAGGAAGTGTAGATGGAGTCAATGGATAGGACGCTGGTTTGCATGATGGACTGCGCTACATTCACAATACTTTGCAGTTTCTTGTGGTCTTGGTGAGCCATACCAAGCTGTGATACATCCGGATAGGATGTTTACTATGGTGCATCTGTAAAAATTGGAGTTGTAGTGGACATGCCAAATTTCCTTAGCCCTCTGAGAAAGTAGAGGTGTTGGTGGCTTTCTTAACTATAGAGCGGAGTGGAGACTCCAGGACAGACCGTTGGTGATCTGAACACCTAGAAACTTGAAGCTCTCAACCATCTCCACTTCATTACCGTTGATGTAGACAAGGGCATGTCCTCCACGTTTCCCGAAGTCGATGGCTAGCTCCTTTCTTTTACTAACATTGAGGGTGAGATTATTGTCGTTGCACCAGTTCATCAGATTCTCTCTCTTTCCTGTAGTCCATCTCGTCATTGTTTGAGATCTGATCCATTAGTGGTGCCATCAGCAAACTTAAAAATGGAGTTGGAGCGGAATTTGGCCACACAGTCAGAGGTGCACAAGGAGTTTGGTAGGAGATGAAGACACAGCCTTGTGGGGCATCAGTGTTGAGGATATTCGTGGAGAAGGGGTCATTACCTATCCTGACTGATTGCAGTCTGCGGGTTTGGAAGGCTAGGATCCAATCACAGAGGGAGGAGCCGAGTCTCAGGCCATGAAGTTTGGAGATGGGTTTTGTAAGAATAATGGTGTTGAAGGCTGAACTGTAGTCAATAAATAGGAGTCTGACATGGGTGTCTTTGTTGTCCAGGATTGAGTATAGGGCCAGAGAGATAGGGCGGCACGGTAGTTAGCACTGCTGCTTCACAGCTCCGGGGACCTGGGATCGATTCCCGGCTTGGGTCACTGTCTGTGTGGAGTTTGCACATTCTCCTCGTGTCTGCGTGGGTTTCCTCCCGGTGCTCTGGTTTCCTCCCACAGTCCAAAGATGTGCGGGTTAGATTGATTGGCCATGCTAAAATTGCCCTTAGTGTCCTGAGATGCGTAGGTTAGAGGGATTAGTGGGTAAATGGCAGAACCATAAAGGGTGAAGATACGCAGAGGGACCTGGGTGTGCAAGTCCACAGATCCTTGAAGGTGACGTCACAGGTGGAGAAGGTGGTGAAGAAGGCATATGGCATGCTTGCCTTTATAGGACGGGGCATAGAGTATAAAAGTTGGGGTCTGATGTTGCAGATGTATAGAACGTTGGTTCGGCCGCATTTGGAATACTGCGTCCAGTTCTGGTCGCCACACTACCAGAAGGACGTGGAGGCTTTGGAGAGAGCACAGAGGAGGTTTACCAGGATGTTGCCTGGTATGGAGGGGCTTAGTTATGAGGAGAGATTGGGTAAACTGAGGTTGTTCTCCCTGGAAAGACGGAGGATGAGGGGAGACTTAATAGAGGTGTATAAAATTATGAAAGGCATAGATAGGGTGAACGGTGGGAAGCTTTTCCCCAGGTCGGTGGTGACGTTCACGAGGGGTCATAGGTTCAAGGTGAAGCGGGGGAGGTTTAACACAGATATCAGAAGGACATATTTTACACAGAGGGTGGTGGGGGCCTGGAATGCGCTGCCAGGCAAGGTGGTGGAGGCGGACACACTGGGAACGTTTAAGACTTATCTAGATAGCCATATGAACGGAGTGGGAATGGAGGGATACAAAAGAATGGTCTAGTTTGGACCAGCGAGCGGCACGGGCTTGGAGGGCCGAAGGGCCTGTTCCTGTGCTGTATTGTTCTTTGTTCTTTAAATATGTAGGGATATGGGGGTAGGGCCTGGGTGGGATTGTGGTTGGTGCAGATCCGATGGGCCGAATGGCCTCTTTCTGTGCTGTAGGGATTCTATGATTTGCTGTAGACCTGTTGTGGCGATAGGTGAACTGTAGTAGGTCCAGGTAATCTGGAAGACTGGAGTTGATGTATGCCATGACCAACCTTACAAAGCACTTCATAATGATGGAAGTCAGAGCAACTGGATGGTAGTCAGACACAGTACCTGGCTTTTCTTTGGTACAGGGATGATGATACATTATTCTATCTTAACTCAAGAAAGCCTGGTTAAATTGGCTCCTTTTTAAACATCGGAGCTGGAAAAGGTATCCAAGGGAAAAAGAGCTCTGTTAGATTAAACTTCTGTTGCTGTCAGAAGAGGGGAATTGAATAAAGACATGGAACCAGTCATCCCTCCCCACCCAGGTTTGTACAATTTGGGAGCATCCCAGCCAGATGGTGACAAATCAAGGGGTCTCATCTAGATCAACATCTTGGGAGAATCTCACCTGGGACTGGTTGTAACACAATGTAGAACTTCAAAAAGACAAAGGTTGGTGGAGTAGGCAAATAGGTGGCAGATGGCGTTCAATGCAGAGAAGTGTGAGGTGATTCATTTTGGCAGGAAGAAAATGGAGAGACAATATAAAACAAGGGATACTACTCTAAAGGCTGTGCAGGAGCAGAGGAATACAAATATGAGTCACTGTAATCAGGTTTCTCCCATTGTTCCTGATGGTCCAATACTTAACAATTTGCATTTCTGCCAGACTTGCCTGTGGATTCTACCCAGTTACCATGTGGTCGGAGTATCATCCATGCAGAGTTGCACATTTATATTTTTGTTTTTAAGGGTTGATACTTCTCCGTGTGGATTAGTTCACCCATTCTAATAGATTCCCATATGTGCCCAATTACCCCTTTTAATTAAGGTGAAACTAGAGCGATCCCCAGGCCATGTCTAAGAGACTGACTGAGGATCTTGGCCCCTTGAGTCTACTCAGTCATTCAATAAAAACATGGCTGATCGGATTGTAACCTCAATCCTACATTCCTGCCTACCCCCGATAACCATTCATCTCCATCAATAATCTATCTAGCTCTGTTCTTACCAGCTGCCTCTTACTCCAAGCTCCAGTGGGTACAAACCTAACCTCTCCAACCTTCCCTCATAAGACAATCTGCTCATTCCTAGTATTAAAGTAAAGTCTATCTTTTCGGAACTGCTAATACACTTACTTCTTTTCTTAAACATACTATGCAGAATACTCCAGATGTGGCTTCACAAATACCCTGTACAACTGAAGCATAACCTCCCTACCTAAGTAATCAATTGCCCTCACAATAAATAACATTCCAATAGCTTTCCTAATTACTTGCTGTACCTGTATACTAGCCTCGAGATTAATTTATGTCCCTTTGTACACTCCTTGCGTCTTCACAATTTACCCACCTACCATTGTGTGGTCAGCAAATTTAGCAACCATACCTTCAGTCCCTACATCCAATTAATTTATATAAATTGTACAGAGTTGAGGCCCAGTTGTGGCACACCACTCATCATATCCTGCCAACCAGCAAAAGACCCATTTATGCCAGCTGTTTCCTGTTAGTTTGCCAAACTTCATTCCATGCCAATGTTACTCCCTACAACATGAGCTTTTATACACTGCAAACATAATTTACATAATACGTGGTGTCTAAATAGCCGTGAATCCCAATAAATTACCAGACCAGGCCATGACCTACCGCTATCAATTTCCAACTCATCATTGCAGATGTATAATTAAAGGTAGAGTATATATTTCACGTCAATTAGTATTTGTTGCAAAGTTTAATTAAAATGCACATGGTCAGCTTTGACGTTTACCAGTGTGTAAATTTAAGTTAATTTATTATTAGTGTCACAAGTAGGCTATCAACAACACTGCAATGAAGTTAGTGAAAATCCCCTACTCGGCACACTCCGGCACCTGTTCGGCGACACAGAGGGAGAATTTAGCATGGCCAATGCTCCTAACCAGCATGTCTTTCAAACTGTGGGAGGAAACCGGAGCACACGGAGAAAACCCATGCAGACACGGAGAGAACATGCAGATTACACACAGACAGTGACCCAAGCCAGGAACCAATTTGAACCACATTTGGAATAAAGTGTTGCATTTGACCCATTGTTTTTCAGATTCAGGAATAAACATTACCAAAGAAAGTCCTGCATTTGTGCAGCACCTTCCATGACTTCAGAACATCACAATGTGCTTTACAACCAATGAAGTATTTTTGACATTATAATTTCCTGCATTACGACAATGAGTAAAGAACAAAGTACAGCACAGGAACAGGCCCTTCAGCCCTCCAAGCCTGTGCCGATCATGATGTCCCAACTAAAAAAAACTTTTTGCCCTTACTCAGTCCATATCCCTCCATCCCCTTCCTATTCATGTACATATCCAGGTGCCTCTTAAATGTTGCTAATGTGCCTGCTTCCACCATCTCCTGTGACAGCGCGTTCTAGGCACCCACCACTCTCTGTGTGACAAACCTCCCCCGCACATCTCCCTTAAACTTTCCCCCTCTCACCTTGAACCTGTGCCCCCTTGTAATTGACATTTCCATCCTGGGAAAAAGCCTCTTGACTATCCACCCTGTCTATGCTTCATAATTTTGTAGACCTCTATCAGGTCTCCCCTCAGCCTCCATCTTCCCAGTGAAAATGATCCTAGTTTATTCACCTTCTCCTCGTAGCCAACACCCTCGAGACCAGGCAACATCCTGGTGAACCTTCTTTGCATTCTCTCCAAAGCTTCCACATCCTTCTGATAATGCAGTGACCAGAACTGCACACAATACTCCAAATGCGGCCTAACCAAGGTTTCGAACCCATATAGCGCAGAAAGAGTCCATTCAGCCCATTAGGTCTGCACCGACCACAATCCTACCAGGCCCTATTCCTGTAACCCCACACATTTACCCTGCTAATCCTACTGACACAGGTCAATTTAACATGGCCAATCCACCTAGCCTGCGCATCTTTGGACTGTGGGAACGGAACCAGAGCACCCGGAGGAAACCTACACAGACATGGAGAAAATAGCTGCAACATGATTTCCCAATTCTTGTACTCAATGCCCCAGCTAATGAAGGCAAGCATGCCATATGCCTTCAGAATCACCTTGGCCACCTGCTTGCCACTTTTAGGGAACTGTGGGCCTGCACACCTCGATCCCTCTGTTCCCAAGGGTTCTGTCATTTACAGTATAATTCACACCTAAACTTGATCCTCCAAAATGCATCACCTCGTATTTGTCCGGATTAAACTCCATCTGCCATTTCTGTGCCCAAGTCTCCAATCGATATCCTCTTGTATCCTCTGACAATCCTTGGCACTATCAGCAATTCCGCCAATCTTCGTGTCATCCCTAAACTTACTAATCAGACCACCCACATTTTCCTCCAGTTCATTTATATATACTACAAATAGAGGTCCCAGCACTGATACCTGCAGAACACCACTAGCTACATATCTCCATTGTGAAAAACACCCTACTACCGCTGCTCTGTCTTCCATAATCAAGATGTGGAGATGCCGGCGTTGGACTGGGGTAAACACAGTAAGAGTTTTAACAACACCAAGTTAAAGTCCAACAGGTTTATTTGGTAGCAAATGCCATTAGCTTTCGGAGCGCTGCTCCTTCGTCAGATGGAGTGGAAATCTGCTCTCTGTGCCCTGTTTGAGAGCACATTTCCACTCCATCTGACGAAGAAGCAGCACTCCGAGAGCTAATGGCATTTGCTACCAAATAAACCTGTTGGACTTTAACCTGGTGTTAAAACTCTTAGTGTATTCCATAACCAAGCCAGTTCTGTATCCATCCAGCCAGCCCACCCAAATCCCACATGATTTTACTTTTTGTACCAGTCTGCTATGTGGGATCTTGGCAAACGCCTTACTAAATTCCATAAAAATTAAATCCACTTCCCTCAATTTTAGGCAGGTAATTTGCACAAGTAAGGTCTCACGAACAGTAGGCAAATAAATAGGCAAATAACCTATTTTAGTAAACGGAGTTCAGGAATAAATACGTGCAAAAATACCAGGAAGAACTTCCCTGTACCTCTTTGAATAGTGCTGTGGGATCTTCCACATCGACCTAAGTCAGTTCAACTTCTCATCTGAAAAACAGCACCCCTATCACTGTAGCACTCCCTCAGCACGGCACTGGAGTGACAACCTAGATCTTGTGCTCAATTATTTAGAGGGCTTGAATTCACACATTCCCGATTCAGAGACTAGAATCCTAATCAGAGCCGGCGCTATTGTACAGCACCCAAATAGTATCAATTTGGAAATATAACTAGCAATTGGCAAACTAAAGATTCAAATACATAATTATTTCCTACCCTGTATATTTTACTTCGTTGTTGACTTCACCATATTTCGGCAAAACTAATGTGCCTTCTCACAGCAAAATATTACTGACATTTCATAACTGGTGTTGCATTGTATTTTCTAAGGGACATACAGAGCAGGAGCTGAATATAAACTTGCAATTTGAATAACTGCAGCCAATAGTGAAACCAGACTGGACTCTGGAAGCACTTGAAGTCTATATTATACTGAGCAGCAGCAGTATAAATCAACATTATGAGCAAAACCGCTACATAAATTATCAGTATAGTTTAGAACTTCAGGTGCCCCCAGAAGCCATCCAGGTCCATTACTGGCTCCAGTAATTATGATTATGGCCCTGCTCAGTTAGCAAACTGTAGTATCCTTGGTATCACCAGAACATGGATGAAAAGTGAAGTGAAATTGCCAAATGGGAGACTATGCTCCAATTGGGCACAGAAACTTCAGGAAATGGACCTACCTCGCATTAAGCTGATCTTTCTCTACATCCGAGCTATGACTGTAACACTACATTCTGCACTCTCTCGCTTCCTTCTCTATGAACGGTATGCTTTGTCTGTATAGCGCGCAAGAAACAATACTTTTCACTGTATACTAATACCTGTGACAATCAATCAAATCAAATGCTAATCGTAAAAGGTAAAGTCGCCGTAGTCCCAGACGACCGTAGATAGCTCTCCACTGAAGGAGAAAGCTGACGGGTGGCGATTTAACCTAAGGATCACCACACCTCAGGCAAGGGGCAAGGTTGAGAGTGTGGGCCTTCATGAATAACCTCAGCACGGGAATTGAACCTGTGCTATTGGCGTTGCTCTGCATCACAAACCAATTGTCCAGCCAACTAAGCTAAGAAGCTGCTAATTGTACACGTGTGCAAGATGAGCACAGATTACACAGTGACAGATTAGAATGAGAAAATTCATCACAGGTGGGGAGAAGCACATTAACATTCCCCCTTTCATTTCTCAAAGGCAGTAAAAATATAATTTCGCTTTCTTCATAAATATCCTCGTTATTTCCGTTTGATGGTAAGGAATGAGAAAGTCATTAATGTCTGCGATCGTAATGTATTACTATTTCATTCAAATGTGGTTGAACATAAAACAAGCATATGATGCACTATCAAGCAAGCAAAGACTAGTTTGTATGCAAGAACAAATAGGCTTTTATTCGCAAGAGGCTTGGAGCACACCCATGCTGATGAACTGGTCCGGTGGTGGGCGATCTAAGAACTGGTGATTGCAAACAGAGAGCGGGGGAAAAGGCCCATTAAACTCCATGGTGACGCTCTTAAGGTGACACAGGAAATCTAGCCCCAGGAGTACGGCAGCGCAGAGTTGTGGCAGCACGAGGAGCCTGAAGTTTTTGTACACTGTGCCCCGTACAGTCAGGGTCGCCACGCAGTACCCGAGGACATCCACCGAGTGGGACTTTGAAGCTATGGCGATAGTTTGCTTCACTGGCAGTACTGAAAGGGCGTAGCGGCTCACTGTGTTAGGGTGAATAAAGCTCTCCGTACTCCCACAGTCAAATAAACAGTTTATAGTGCAACCGTTTACCTCTATGTCCATTATGGACCTGGCGAGTTGGTGAGGCCTGGATTGGTCCAGCGTAATCAAAGCCACCGTTGGATTTTGCGACGTGGCTGACGGCCTCCAAGATGGCGGCCCGCACGGCTCACACGCGGCTGAAGGAGTCCAAGATGGCAGCCTGCACGGCTCACACGCGGCTACCGGCACCCAAGATGGCGGCCCCCACGGGTCGCACGCGGCGCTACTGGGCTTGGAGGTCGACTTCGCCCTGCATACCTTCGCATAATGGCCCTTCTTTCCACACCCGGAGCAGATCGCATCCTTCGCCAGGCAGCGTTGTCGGGGGTGCTTCCTCAGGCCGCAGAAGTAGCACTGCGGGTCTCCAGAGACTGCCACAGCGATCGGGTCATTGGTGGGACATGGCGTGGCGTAGGCCTGCGGTCCTCCCAAGTACAGAGGCGGCGGCGACTGCGGCGTCCACAATGGTCAGGGGTGTAGGCCTCGAGATTATGGAAGGCCACCTCTAACGAGTCGGCAAGCGCTACAGTCATTTGTAGATCCAGCCCACCCTGTTGCAGCGGTCGTTGTCAGATATAGTTTGACCTGATAATCAGAGATGCCTATGTCACGGCTAAGTCCTCAGTGTTTTGGAATTGGTCACCCGATTCTCCTGGCTGTTGTCTGCGAGTAGCCAGAAGATGTCTGGCGTAGATTACATTAGTCTGTTTGTTGTACTGGCCTTTTAAAAGTTCGATCGCATCCTCGTAAGTTTCAGTGTCTCTAATCATAGAGAATACTTGATCGCTTACCCGGGTGTGGAGCACGTGTAGCTTGTCGGTTTCGGTCCGGACAACGGAGGCGGAGAGGAAAGTTTCGTAACATCGCAGCCAGCGATCAAAGCTGTTAGAGGCTCCTACGGCTTGAGGATCCAATTCTAATCTATCGGGTTTTAGTATCTACTCCATCCCAAAACTTTTTGCAAATAAAATTGATGCACTATCAAGCAAGCAAAGACTAGTTTGTATGCAAGAACAAATAGGCTTTTATTCGCAAGAGACTTGGAGCACACCAATGCTGACGAACTGGCCCGGCGACTGAGGCAGGGGGGGTTGGGAGCAGTCACCTTTATACCTGGACCAGTGGGGGAGGAGTCTCAGGCAGAGCCAGCAGGGGCATGTCCAGGCATGTCACACACACACAGGCAATAAGCTAACAGTGGTTTACCACAGCATACATATTTCATATGACAGATTTCCACCAGAAGAGATCTTCATGACAATTTTAACAAACACAATGCATGGCTGTTTTCTCAAATTGGGATTGGTTTAGCTCAGTTGATTGATGGAAGAACGCGCAGGTTCAATTCCCGTATCGGCTGAGGTTATCCATGAAGACCTGCCCTCTTAACCCTGCCCCTCACCTGAGTTGTGATGATCCTCAGGTTAAATCACCATCAGTTAGCTCTGCCCTTATGGTTATCTGGGACTATGGTGATTTTTAAAAAATTCTTTAATTCATGCACATTATTTAATTAAAATTAATGTAGCTTTCCAATTTCGTTATCTCTCCAAATCTTTCCCATCATGCATGAACCAAAATAGTGAGGTGTTGGCCAACAGTAACTAATCTTTTAACATAGGGAAAAATAGCAACACACATCTGTTCTTCATAAAACCTGATAGCTGATATCGGGTCCTTTTTCAATAGCACGAGATCAGTCTCAGGTACAAAAGCAGTGAATCTGTGAGGGGACATGGATGGAAAGCTGTCAGTTAGGCTACTGCATTAATACAATGACAATGCAGTCGTGCCAAATGTTGAAAGATAGAATAGATTTAATTTTTCCGTTCACTGTCACGTTACACATTGAAAACATATCTATTGCTGGCGATTCACAACTTAGCAATAAGAATAGAGCAAAACTTGCATTTAAAGGCAACTAAAGATCACATTAACTATTCTATTGACTTGTGTACTCATTATGCAGGTTAATAGCCCAGTAGCTGCAACTTCCAGCACTAAAACTTGTAAAGATCTATTTCACTCTAAATTAAGGTATATGGTACATTGTTTCCTCTGATCTCAATGTCATTGAAACCTCTCAACTGATTCAGTTTATCATTGAGAATTAGTAGCGACGTGGAATTATTTGCATATTGGTAGTTAACTGTACCGTTTGTGATAAAGGTGATGTTTAAAGAAAAACTCTCTTTGGAAGCAGCAGATCCTCATTTCAGTGAAGAGCGGTATGTTGATGCAGCATATTGGCAATAGAACTGCGGGATACAAGCTTCACAGAGTTCAAGAGTCGAGAGGTGGTACAAAGCAGAAAATCCAAAGATGAATCAAATACTGTACGTCTACATGCAGCCAGCCTCAGAAGATGCTCCGAAGGGGTCCGAAAAAGAGATCGTCCGAATACACTTGCAGCCAGCAAGCAGTGGAAGAGAAACTTAACATTCCAGTAGATTGACTTTTCTTTGCTGAACTTGGGAGACCAGATGGTTTCTCAGCTTTGCTTTTACTTTAATTGGCAGACTGCAGAATTCCCACTCCCACAACATTCCAAACATCTTAAAAAAATCAAAAGGCATGTTTTGGGGAACATTTTTAAAGATGAAAATAATATCAGTATCATGTGGTAACGATCACATTTTAATTGGAGCAACTGACCAAAGGACTTGGTTAATTGAAGGTGGCATTGACAAAACAATTTATCCACGAGGTGTCACCTAAAATAGATATGAGGAAAGTGTGCTACTTATCAACAAAACGGCAAAGGTTGTCAGATATTTTTGAATCAACAGTATATCAGCTTGAGACATTAAAACATAATCTTAGTAAAAGATTCCTATTGAACGTGTTATCATTTAAAGAAAGGTGATCCAAAAGAATGTCTTAAAATTATAATAAATGTATTTTATGTTGCATGCAAAGAATTTTGTTAAACTGCCAGAAATAAACATCCTTTGTTCAATAGCTTCCATTAAAACATACTTCATTTTCTTGTGAACCCTATTGAATTCTAACAGTTGAACTGCCACTCAGCTTCGCAGCAGGCAGAGAGTCCATTTGTTTTAAAAAAAACTTATCTCCACACCAGCTGTGTCTCAACAAAATACCAGGAAGTAGCTCAGTAAACAGCACTTCTTTATACTTTTTAATGGATCTCTGACCTATTTTGGGAACCAAGCTTGCAAAGCAGAAGTGCCCTGCTGTTGGCCCTCAGCAGACAGCTACTTAACTATGCACAACAAGGATAATAAAAGTGAACAGTTCATTGTCTCGGCATATATTTGTTTTCCCCACTGTTTTAATTAAATACATTGCATTCATCGAGCCCAAATGAATTCTTCCAAGAATTCAGAACAAAATAAAAGTTTGACCAAGCAGTTCATTACTATCTTATGCAATGAATGAACCACAGAATGGTTACAGCAGAGAAGGTAATTTAGCCCATCAAGTCAGTGCAGGCACCGCACAAGAGTAGTTTAGCCAATTCCCTTCCAATATCTCTCCCCAAAGCCCTGCATACATTCCTTCTTCAGGTCAAGTTTCCTTTTGAAAACCATAATTGAATCGCCCTCTACCATCCTCTCAGGCAGTGCATTCCAACTCTCAACTACCTGCTGCTTAGAATTATTTTTCTCATATTGCCTTTTGTTCTTTTGCCAGTCACCAAAATCGGTGTCCTCTGCTGCTCGATTCTTCTGTTAATGGAGGTAGTTTCTCCCCATCTAATCTCTCCAGACCCCTCATGATTTTGAGCAAATTTCCTCTCAAACTTCTCATAGCAGAACAGCCCCAGCTTCAACAATCTACACAGGTAACTGAAGTCCCTCACCTTTGAAACTAATCTTACTTCCTTTTAAAGTATTCATGTTCTATGATGCTCAGATTTAGACACACATCCCAGTTGGGGTGGAACCAGTGTTTTGTAAAGGTTCAGCATGGCTTCCTTCTTTTTGTGCTCTGCGCATCTATTTGTAAAGCTCAAGATCCAGTAAGCCTTTTTCAACCATCTCCCAACCTGCCCTGCCACCTTGAATGATTTACACACACCTTTGCCCTGCCTGAGTTGCATCTCGACTATTCCAACATATTCTTGACTCATCTTTGGCCCTGTAAATTGCAGGTCATCCAAACTCCGCTGTCATGCCCTTACTCACACTAAGTTCCCTTCACCCATCATCCCTGTTCTCGTTGACCAACCTTGGCACTTGGTCAATCAAGCAACATCATGATTTTTAAATTCTCATCCTGGTTTTCAAATCCCTTCATGGCCTTAGACTTCCCATCTCTAAACTACTGCAGCTCCACAATTCTGATTGAATTCCTCTAATTCTTGAGAATCCTTGAGCATTCCTTTAATCATCTGTAGGCCAGACCAGGTGAGGATGGCAGATTTCCCTCACTAAAGGACATTAATGAACCAGATAGGTTTTTCTGACAATCCACAATGGTTTAGTGGCCATCAGTAGATTCTGAATTCCAGATAATTTTTATCGAATTCAAATTCTGCCATTTGCTGTGGTAGGATTTGAACCCAGGACCCCAGAACATTAGCTGAGTTGCTGGATTAATAGTTTAATGATAATACCACTAGGCCACCGCCTCACTAAAACCTGTGGTGAGCAACTTACCTTCTGACTCTCCAAAGCCTGTCCATCATCTACAAGGCACAAGTCAGGAGTGTAATGGAACACTCTCCACTTGCTTCGATGCGTGCAGCTCCAGCAACACTCAAAAAGCTCGACACCATCCAGGTCAAAGCCACCCCCGCTTGATTGCTACCCCTTTCACAAACATTCAATCCCTCCACCACCGACAAAGTGCAGCCATGTGTACCATCTACAAAACGCACTGCAGGAGCTCACCAAGGTTCCTTAGACAGCACCTTCCAAACCCATGATCACTACCATCTAGAAAGATAAGAGCAGCAGATAACTGGGAATACCAACACCTGGAGGTTGCCCTCCAAGTCACTCACAACCCATAAAAAATGAATTAAAAATAAGCTGGAGGGGAATTTTGGCTAATGTGGTGTTGCTTGTAAGCAAGTAGCAGCATATGCTTTTGATATCCCTTTCAGATAATGCAGGCAGGTACAACAGGTAACTCTGGGCTTACTGCAATGTGTAATTATTCTGATACTTTCTTGGCCAGCCTCCCACCTTCGAACTTCTGCTGCCTATATTGTAACTCATCTGATCCATTCAATAATGGCCGGCTATACGAATAATAATGATCATATCCTCATCCTTCTCCACCTCTGCAATCTTCTCCAGCCCTGAACCCTCCAAATATTCAGCGATCCTCCAACTCTGACCTCTTGTGCATTAAAGATTGAGATTGCCCCATTAGCAGCTATGCCTTTTGCTGCTTTGGCCCCAAGTACTTGCATTCCTCCCCCAACTACTTCAGCCATTCTATCCACACTTGTTAAAATCTAGCTGTTTAACCATGATTTCTGTCACCTACCCGGGATAGTCAGCACGGATTCGTGAAGGGCAAGTCATGCCTCACAAATTTGATTGAATTTTTTGAGGAGGTAACTAAGTGTGTTTGATGAAGGTAGGGCAGTTGATGTCATATACATGGATTTTAGTAAGGCGTTTGATAAGGTCCCCCATGGTCGGCTTATGATGAAAGTAAGGAGGTGTGGGATAGAGGGAAAGTTGGCCGATTGGATAGGTAACTGGCTATCTGATCGAAGACAGAGGGTAGTGGTGGATGGAAAATTTTCGGACTGGAGGCAGGTTACTAGCGGAGTGCCACAGGGATCAGTGCTTGGTCCTCTGCTCTTTGTGATTTTTATTAATGACTTAGGAGGAGGGGGCTGAAGGGTGGATCAGTAAATTTGCTGATGACACCAAGATTGGTGGAGTAGTGGATGAGGTGGAGGGCTGTCGCAGGCTGCAAAAAGACATAGATAGGATGCAAAGCTGGGTTGAAAAATGGCAAATTGAGTTTAACCCTGATAAATGTGAGGTGATTCATTTTGGTAGGACTAATTTAAATGTGGATTACAGGGTCAAAGGTAGGGTTCTGAAGACTGTGGAGGAACAGAGAGATCTTGGGGTCCATATCCACAGATCTCTAAAGGTTGCCACTCAAGTGGATAGGTCTGTGAAGAAGGCCTATAGTGTGTTAGCTTTTATTAACAAGGGGTTGGAGTTTAAGAGCCGTGGGGTTATGCTGCAACTGTACAGGACCTTGGTGAGACCACATTTGGAATATTGTGTGCAGTTCTGGTCACCTCACTATAAGAAGGATGTGGAAGCGCTGGAAAGAGTGCAGAGGAGATTTACCAGGATGCTGCCTGGTTTGGAGGGTAGGTCTTATGAGGAAAGGTTGAGGGAGCTAGGGCTGTTCTCTCTGGAGCGGAGGAGGCTGAGAGGAGACTTAATAGAGGTTTATAAAATGATGAAGGGGATAGATAGAGTGAACGGTCAAAGACTATTTCCTCGGGTGGATGAAGCTATTACAAGGGGGCATAACTATAGGGTTCGTGGTGGGAGATATAGGAAGGATATCAGAGGTAGGTTCTTTACGCAGAGAGTGGTTGGGGTGTGGAACGGACTGCCTGCAGTGATAGTGGAGTCAGACACTTTAGGAACATTTAAGCGGTTATTGGATAGGCACATGGAGCACACCAGGATGATAGGGAGTGGGATAGCTTGATCTTGGTTTCAGATAAAACTCGGCACAACATCATGGGCCGAAGGGCCTGTTCTGTGCTGTACTGTTCTATGTTCTATGTTCTACCCTCACACCTCCATGTAAAATTTTAGTTGATAACACTATGAAGCATCTTGGGATGTTTTAAACATCAATTCTGCTGCATAAATGCAGGTTTCTGAAGAACTGAAGGCAATTTGAACGTGGAACACAGTGTCAAAAGGCAAATAGGAGAAATAGGAAGTAGAATGAGAAATGAGGAGTTGGGGAGTAGGGGCTGTGGATGGGAGACAAGTGCCCAAGAAAGAAGAAATGAACACTGGTATGCAGTGTGACAGGAAAAGGAGGGGAATGGGCAGAAGGGCCTAATGTTGAAGAAAAAATAATGGGGGGATAGAATGGACAGAGCGACATGGTAGCACAGTGGTTAGCATGGCTGCCTCACAGCGCCAGGGACCCGGGGTTCAATTCCTGGCTTGGGTCACTGCCTGTGTGGAGTTTGCACGTTCTCCCAGTGTCTGCATCGGTTTCCTCCGGGTGCTCTGGTTTCCTCCCACAGTCCAAAGATGTGCAGGTTAGGTGGACTGGCCATGATAAATTGCCCCTTAGTGCCAGGGGGACTAGCTAGGGTAATTGCATGGGATTATGGGGATAGGGCCCAGGTGGGATTGCGGTCGGTGAAGACGCGATGGGCCAAATGTCCTCCTTCTGCACTGTAGAGATTCTATGACGGCAGCAAAAACTTACAAAAGCACACAAACACACAATGTCATTCCTTAAACAGAATTTGTTCCCTTGTGAAATGAAGTGCATTTGGAACTGATAATATCATGGTTCATAGGTTCAGTCCCAAGTTTTTTTTTGCTTATTTTCATCTGAAAATTCTCATACTTGCCATTCTACACTATTCCTCAAAACATTTCAAGCGAAAGCCCCTCGAGGTTTGAAATGGCATGCCTCTTTCAACTGCATGGAAATAGCATCTGGTACCATCTGCAGCATTTTCTCCAACATCAAAAGCCAAGTCACATAGGTGGTAATTATATTTTTATTTGTAACTCGCTGCAGTGTGTAAACAGCCAGCTGCAATATTGCTTGTCCTTCACTAGAACTCTTGATTGGAACTCTTGCATAGCTGTGTTACACAATGTTTGAACAGCGTTCTACATTATTTCAACCTGAATTAAAGCTAGTTTTCAAGCCTTTTGTGGTTCAATCTCATCTATCAAGACAATTTTCTTTCAAATAAACAAACTATTCACTATATATAGGATGGGGAGCTGTAACATTGGGGATCACAGGTAAAAATGCATTTCTCAGCAGTAAAAGTTTCATGAAAGAATGATGCTGTTGACCTAACATTGTAGCGATAGCAGCAGTACATCTTGTAGATTACACATACTGAAGCCACACAGTACACCAGTGACTTGGCAGGTATTTAAAAAATTAATGCTCTAACCCAAAGGGGAAAGGGAGGAATGAATTTTTGATCTGCTGCATCTGATCTGAGCTGAAACAATTGCTCTCAAACACATGGATGCCATTTTGGAAGCCTCCATAAATCACAGACATGACATCCCCAACAAGGTTCATTAAAAGAAGCTTGCGACAAGTGAACAGTGATGTTAGCTGACAGCAATAATCAAAGTTATAAGTATGATCATTGACCATCTAGCCCTCACAGATCTGGAACTGGTGGTGAAATGTAGAGGGTAGGAGTGAGTGGGCAAGGCTAGTTGCTCCAAATGCCTTATTCTAAAGGTCTTAAAGTTGTTGCGACTAGAGGAGAAAACAGCCCAAAATGGCAGGCGTGGCAGATTTTGGTATTAAGGTTCATCTTTTGAGATGATGCCAGAATCATCCCCAGATATGATGACTACAGAGGAAGCCGGAAATGATGAAATAACAGGAATATACGTTACTAAGGGTTCATCAGCCTCCGAAGTGATTGGATTTATTATTGTCACATGTATTGGTATACAGTGAAAAGTATTGTTTCTTGTGCACTATACAGACAAAAATACTGTTCGTGGAGAAGATGCAGAATATACTGTTGCATTCATAGCTAGGTCCATTCAAAGGTCTGATGGCAGCAGGGAAGCTGTTCTTGAGTCAGTTGGTATGTGACCTCAGACTTTTGTATCTTTTTCCCAACAGAAGGTGGAATTGAGCATGTCTGGTGTGCTGGCTGCTTTTCCGAGGCAGCGGGAAGTGTAATTCCTTAGCCTCCTGAAAAATTAATTAGAGGCGTTGATGGGCTGAATTAACTGTAGTATTGGCACGGAGAGATCAGGACAGGTTATTGGTGATCTGGACACCTAAAAACCTGAAGCTCTTGACTCATTTCCATTTCATCCCTGTTGATTTAGACAGAGGCATATTCACCACTATGCTTCCTAAAATCGATGACTATTGTAGCTAAATCTTTCACCGTACAAACCTTCTACACCTCTGACGTCTACCACCTAGAAGAAAAAGGGCCACAGATGCATGAGAACACCACCACTTGCACGTTCCCCTCTGATAAACATTTATATCGAGTCTTAGTAGCTGCAGAAAGCACTATGTACCCAATATGTGCATGTCGCTACCAGAAGTGACATCACACATCGTTAGCACAGGAAACTGCCAGAGTGAAGCAGCAGCCTCTAGTGAACACAACTTGTAAATAACTTTTTCACCCTTCGTGCTTCCTAGCATCAATATCACAACCCAAAAACTGGCAAGAGAACTTCGAATGGCGCTTGCTAGCCACCTAGGAGGGGAATAAAAAATGAAAAGTCAGAAAAGACTTGGAAGAAAAGCTCTTGCATCCGAGCGCATACAGGGCAGCATGGTGGCAGTGGTTAGCACTGCTGCCTCAGAGCACCAGGGATCTGGGTTTAATTGCAGCCTTGGATGTGTGTGTGGGGCTTGCATGCTCTCCCAGTGTCTGAGTGGTTTTCCTTCCGGTGCTCCGGTTTCTCCCACAGTCTAAAGATGTGCGGATTAGGTTAATTGGCCATGCTAAATTGCCCCTTAGTATCAGGGGGATTGGTAGGGTAAATATTTGAGGCTATGGGCTCAGGGCCTAGATGGGATTGTGGTTGGTGCAGACTCAATGGGCTGAATGGCGTTTGTGTGCACTGTAGGGATTCTATGATAGTGTGCTCCAGATGTCACAGTTGAAGTGGACATGAGAAACAATCCTCTGCAGAGTAATTATAGAACTGGGGCTGTTTAAAAATGAAGGCAGCTGAAGCTCAGGTTGTTGCCTTTAAATGGGAAAAGCAAGGTAGCTGCTGAAAACACGTTGCAAAGTGTGGATTCGGGAAATCTCCATTAGGAAGAAAATGGTAGGAGTTTAGCTTTGTGGAACCATTGGATAAAAATGCAGAGCAATGGGGCTATGCTGAGTGTTTTGACTATTTTGTGCAAGGAAAGTAAATAGCAGAAGATATCGGGTGTCCACATTACTGAGCATTATAGGGGAAAAACGTTCAATCTCCTCAGAAGTTTAGTGCAACCGGAGAAGCCAGGCACTAAAACACCTGAACAAATCACAGAGGTTCTGCAAGCACACTGTTTTCCAAGGCTTTTGGTGATTGCAGAGCGTTTCAGAAAAAGACCTAACACAGCAAAAGACATCAAAAAGGGGAATCAATTGTGCAATTCATGACTGTATTAAAAAGACTTAGAGTACTGCGATGTGCTGAATGATGCTATTCAGGACAGACTGGTTTGTGGCCTGCAAAGTGAGGCAATATTGTCCCTTTGCTGTCGCTGGGTCAAAATCCTGGAACTCCCTCCCTAACAGCATTGTGGGAGCATCTACAGTACATCGACTGCAGTGGTACAAGGCGGCAGCTCACCACCTCCTTTTCAACAACAATTAGGGATGGGCAATAAACACTGACCTTGCAAGCAAAGCAGAATCAATATACATTTAAAAAGTGGCAACTGTCAAAACCATAAAGTAAATTGGTCTTACAATAATACACAAGTCCACTGAGGCATTTCACTAGCATTCTTCTTATGCCATCTTTTTTGTGTTTGGTAGATCAGATGATGTAGCCCAAACACACCACCAAGTTATCACATCCTTCTGGGCTACTGAATACCATTTGCCTCAAGAGTTGTGAAAGTCAAAAGACACAAAGGGTGGATTTTTGACACAGATGTGGAGGAAGTGTAGTAGATAAAGAAGAGATGGTTACTCTCAAGGGTGAAGGTATCACTCTGCCCAAGTAGCAATGAGCAAAGTTTCCTTAGTTATTAACTGTGAATCGAGACAAGACAGGGTAGTGGTTGTTACATGCTATTTAATTTGCACCAAAGTCAATCTTCCGCCCCTAAAATACCAACTGCAGCTGAGCTTGAAAACAAGGTCAAATTGTCCCATCAGATAATTGCCACCTACAATGAGAGGGAGCGTGGAAATTACCCTCTACTGAAGTTTCAGATCATCACTAATATTTTTCTGACCACATGTCCAGAAAACCTCAGTTTGTAGATGCCTTCCTTGTTCCTCAGACTGTTGCGTTGGGTCCTCTGGGACCTTTGAAAGCAGTAAGAAGTCTCACAACACCAGGTTAAAGTCCAACAGGTTTATTTGGTAGCAAATACCATAAGCTTTCGGAGCGCTGCTCCTTCGTCAGATGGAGTGGAAATGTGCTCTCAAACAGTGCAAACAGACACAAAATCAAGTTGCAGAATACTGATTAGAATGCGAATCCCTACAGCCAGCCAGGTCTTAAAGGTACAGACCTCAGCGTAGTCTGTGTTATAGGTTGACCTGAGTGGGTTCGTGATCCGTAGTCCTTTCGGTATCTTGTCTGCTTTCTTGCATGTTTGTAGAAACTTGATGTCTGTGTCGATATGCGCGATCTTCTTGGAGATCCTCTCCACTTGGAGCCGGCAGTTTGCGGTGTCGATGGTAGTCATGATGTGGAGATGCCGGCGTTGGACTGGGGTGAACACAGTAAGAAGTCTCACAACACCAGGTTAAAGTCCAACAGGTTTATTTGGTAGCAAATACCATAAGCTTTCAGAGCGCTGCTCCTTCGTCAGATGGACACAGACATCAAGTTTCTACAAACATGCAAGAAAGCAGACAAGATACTGAAAGGACTACAGATCACAAACCCACTCAGGTCAACCTATAACACAGACTACGCTGAGGTCTGTACCTTTAAGACCTGGCTGGCTGTAGGGATTCGCATTCTAATCAGTATTCTGCAACTTGATTTTGTGTCTGTTTGCACTGTTTGAGAGCACATTTCCACTCATCTGACGAAGGAGCAGCGCTCCGAAAGCTTATGGTATTTGCTACCAAATAAACCTGTTGGACTTTAACCTGGTGTTGTGAGACTTCTTACTGTGTTCACCCCAGTCCAACGCTGGCATCTCCACATCATGACCTTTGAAAGCAGCATTGGGAGATGTGAACAAATACAAACCTCTCTGCAGTATTCAATACAATTTTTCATGTTTCTTGTGCATTATTCTCATTAACCAGGTGTGATATAAATGGGGACTTCAAGAGAGGCCTCCACTAGGTTCAGGATGCTGGCTGGGCTCAAGTATGTAAAGGTTAATGGTCTCCTTAAAGCACTGAAAAAGATGCATTGTATCTCCTCTTCAACAAGAAAATCTGCAACACATTACTTGCATGGCTTTGACTTCTGATGGCATGCAGAAGAGGAGCACTCAATTTATTTATTCAGTCCTGACCTGCACCCAGGGAAAATAGAGGAAATGTGCAGGTTACTGACTTCATCTGAACTCAATAATACAGGACCTCATTAGGAACACCAGATATCTCGCAGTTGATCAGCAAGTTGAAAAAAAATCTACATTAGAACAGTTGACAATTAAATATTGTAGCCAAGACATGATAGTTCAACTAGCTAGTGAACAGGTAGATTCTACATTCATTTTTGTCGTAACATTAAGCAAGAGGTGCCAAGATGAATTGCAGTAGGTGGGTCTTCAGGGTTGGTGGGCGAGAGATAATAGAATTGGACAAGGCGGTGCAGGGAAAAAAAAAGAGAAATTAAATTAGGTAGGGCTCATTTTGCTTATCCACGTTCATGGTGCAGATGGTTGGGTCTGCTTTTATGTTCTATATTTACTTTCTAGCCTCAATTTCTGTCCACTGATGTTCAGAGCACTTCTGCAGATCCAATGTGCAAAGCTATGATATAGCACTTTGTTGATTTCTGACAGGGAGCCTTTAGCCGGTAGGCTTGCATGGGCCTTTGATTTGTGGTCACTGGCAGGAAAGAAATGTGGTTAGTGCTCAGTGAGGGGGATTGACTCCTGTGGGGACTTTTTTGCACAATCGGTTTAATTTGCTGAAGCCTTAATGTCAGACCAGCTGGAGACAAACTATTGAAAACTCAGCGTAATGTAAATTAAACTTTGTGAATAAATTAATTGCTCCGACATATGTTTTTTGGCTTTTCGCTTGACATCGAGATCTACCGCTGCATTTTTGCCTCAGTTTTTCCTCCTACCACCCAGCTTTCAAGGCATGTTCAAATAGAGGACCAGCTTCACATAAAACAAGATTTACTGACAGACTTTACTAGACATTCTTTTCCCTTCACCCTGTTGATTTTGTCCAAATATATGCTTTTGCATTTGGTTCAATTTGTTTCAAGTTTACATTAATCTGATCAGTTCCTGGATGGCAGTTGATTTCAAGTTTCTTTTAAAGAAGGAAGCACCAGTTGATTATTCCGATGGTCACTGATCATCAAGAGTTCAGCTGGAGCATGTTGTATAATGTTAGATGCTGCTGTGTTTTACTCAATGAGTCACATACAATTACGTTCACATCACTGCCCATCATTCAGCATCTTTGGAATCATGACATCGCTCATCATTTATCATACATTATAGATAGAACAGCTTTTGAAAAACATGCAATTAATCAAGCTAAAAGGACATTAATGAACCAGATGGGTTTTTATGACAATTGACAATGGTTTTATGGTCATCATTAGACTTTTAATTGCAGATTTTTTAAAAAAAAACTGATTTCAAATTTGGTGGTCAAACCCAGATCTCCAGATTATTGCCCTGGGTCTCTGGATTTGGAGTTTGTCTCATGAGGGAAGGTTGAACTATACTCACTGGAGTTAAAAAGAATGAAAGTTGATCTTATTAAAATACATAAATTTCTGAGGGGACTTGACAGGGTAGATGTTTTCCTCTCACGGGGGAATCTAGAATTGGGATAGTTTAAAAATAGGATGGATTTAAGGTGGAAATGAAGAGGATTTTTTTCTAATCGCAGAACTAAGTGTTTGGAGTTCTCTTGCCCAGTGAGCAATAGAAACTGGGTCATTGAATGTATTCAAGGCCCCGCCCTTGTTGCTATGCAGAAAAAGCATTAGAACATCCTATGCCTTTAATCTTGACAGACTGCTAATTTAACCCCCAGGGATACACAGATTAATCGATTTCATGACAATGCCAAAATCCTTACCCAATCCCAATTGGCCCGTGTCCCAGGGTGATACCAAGCATGGATTCTCCATTCCTCAGTTTCATATCACAACTTCACTTTCCAAACATTGGATGGAAATGTCATTAGACTAACATAATAATGATCAAGACAGACAAATGTAAAGAACTGTAGAACATGAACATATGAATTCGGAAGAGTATGCCATTTTATCACAACAGTTTGGGAAAATTCATGGTTCTTGTGAAATCTGTTCGTTTACATATTTTACATTAAACAAATTAGTTGCTTTGATAGCTGCATATAGAATATTTTTCATTGTGCCTTCAGTGGAGAGAATTCCAGCAGCCTGTATATAGAACAAGGGATCTCTGTTCGAAGAACATAAGAAAGAGTACAATAGGTCAGAAAATCCCTTCAGCCGTCTCAGCCATTCAATAAGACTGCAGCTGATCTTCAACCTCCACTTCTCCACACTATCCGCATATCAAAAATCTATCAACATTAGCCTCGAATACGCTCATCGACTGAGCATCCACAGCTCTGGGTCAAATAATGTCAAAGACTGACAATCCTGAGTGAAGAAATTTCTCCTCATCTCATCCTAAATGGCTACCCGAGACCGTGCACCTTAAATCTAGACTCCACAGCTGTGGCAAATAGCTCTTAGTATCAATCCTGTCACTGTTAAGATCTTTAGACGGTTCAATGAATCATAAGATTCAGGGTGCTTGTGTCCACGCTAGCCAAACAACTCAGCTGTGTGGAGTAATGGGTTAATGATTATGTTAGTGGGGGGATCTTATTGAAACTTACAGGATACTGCGAGGCCTAGATAGCGTGGAGAGGATGTTTCCACTAGTAGGAAAAACTAGAACCAGAGGGCACGACCTCAGGCTAAAAGGACGATTCTTTAGAACAGAGATGAGGAGGAATTTCTTCAGCCAGAGAGTGGTGAATCTATGGAACTCTTTGCCGCAGAAGGCTGTGGAGGCCAGGTCATTGAGTGCCTTTAAGACAGAGATAGATAGGTTCTTGATTAATAAGGGGATCGGGGGTTATGGGGAAAAGGCAGGAGAATGGGGATGAAAAAAATATCAGCCATGATTGAATGGCGGAGCAGCCTCAATGGGCCAAGTGGCCTAATTCTGCTCCTATGTCTTATGTTGAGATCGTGATATTATTAAAGTGTGTCAAGAATGAGATGACCAAGAGCCTTCAAGAGGCAGAAATAGTCTGTGTCCTAGAAACCATGTACTTACAGGGAAGTCTTGTAAATAAATAGTTTTTAGAAAACTGCATATTGACTATCTCCAGTCACTCAGACCAATTTGAACCTCCACAAAACATGGTGGCAGACCTGGAGGTCACACATCAGAAAGCCACAGGTGCAAATCTGAAACCGATCTGCTTTGAGACATCGAAGATCAAACCCAAAAAGTACCGCTGAGGTGCAGCAGGAAGATGTGCACAATGTTGACAGTGACTGAAAAGCCACCACCCTTTCCAACACACTGAGCGTCTGCATTAAGGGCAATGACGGGAAGTCTGGAATAAGAGTTTGAAAGGTACCGAATAGCTTCACATTTACAAGGGAAAACTCAGCAGCATGCAGATCTGGTCTTTCTACCTCCAGTAGGGCTATTAGCTGATGTCTTGTGCGGCAAGGTGTTGACGAAACCTCAGCAACGTATGTCGAGGTATGGGGGCCTTCAAGAATATCTTTGAGAAGCCTCAAGAAGAATCAATGGAAAGAACAAAATTCAACCAGAGGAGCCAAAGTCTGGGTGAACCCATTGATCCTTCTATTAACGATTTATAGTAATCAGCTAGTATGTGCAGGTACTGAGCCTTAAAACCAGAGTCCATTCATGACCATATTATAGTCTGTGGGCTCTATAACATGCTGCCAGATCGTCTGCAATCCAAAGACAATTCAACCTAGAGAAGACCTAGAGAAGTACAATTGCAAAGTAGGCAGAGATGCAGCAGCAGTCAGGGTGTGACTTGGAGAGACATCATGGCTCAGGAGAGGTTGATCCACTAAGTGTGGCTGAAGTCAGGAATCCAGTTCACCCAAAAGCCTGCCAAAATTATTGAAGCAGCAGGAAAACCCTTCTGCCAGTCATAAAATATTTCAAATGGAGCACAGAAAATGCCCAGCGGGTGAAGCTGATTATTTCCACTGGAGCAAGACCAGACATTATAAATGATTCTTAAGCATCTTAAGAATAATTGAAAGGCAGAGACACACAAAAGTCTATCATTCTGAAATACAGCAAATGGATATAGGGGCAATCAAGATGAAGTGTTTTTGAGGAAAGAAAAGATCCTAAAGTAGCAGTCTGTAGAGCAAGCTGTCAAAAGTTGCAGAACAGAACTTAAACTGGACATAGCAGCTGCCAGTTTTATCAGTCAAAAATCAGACTGACTTAAAATGTGGAGATCTAGCTGTTAAAAATAAAGCTACACAGGCCAGAAGGCACAGACCTCGAAGTGAAGGGCCAGATCACAACAAGTGAATAGAAAGTCCTAGATACCCCTGGAGGCTACAGGGAATCAATTCTTCCAACAGTATCATGAGGAAACTGATGACACAACCCCAACGGAGAATACTACTCAAGTTGACATATGGGAGGGTTGGCAAATCACCAGACGGACGCAACCTGCAAGGTTATGACATTGGGGAAAGGTGGTATGAATGTAAATAGAATTTAAGTTTTGAGATCATACTTGGGGTAAATATAGAGCAATAGGTTAATGGTTCGTTTAACGAGACCTTGATGTTATTAATGATGTGAATGCAACATCAACGGTCAGATGGCCAAGAGGTTTCAAGGGGGGAAAGATACACAGCAGTCTGAGTCCTAGAAACAGGGAAGTTTTGTAAATAGTGTAAATAAATGGTTTCAAAAAATACTACACCGATTATCTCCAGCCACTCGTAAATCAAGTTGAACCTCCACAAAATAAACTGGTCTCACTCCCTTGCTTCTTCCCAGTAGTCCTGCAAATTTTCCCTCTTCAGGTAATTATCCAATTCCAATCACTGCACATTTTTCTATTCTGCAGGATGTGTGTTCGACTCACGAGACAACCCTCATCTCAAAACAATCTTTCGTCCAGATAGGTAGATTTGCAATGAAACAAACCTTAGGCACAGGACCCTGACCACTAGAGGGGGCCCTGCGCTGACCAATCAGAGCCTTATTACTCTGTATTTGCTGATAGGCTCAACAATGCACCTATCAGCAGGCAACGCAGACTCTGACTGATGAGTCTGAAAAAGCGGGAAACCTGGACAGAATCATACAAAAGTGCGCACGTACGCGAGGAATAAAGAGGGTGACTGGGCAAAGAGGGAGAGGCATTTCTTTTTGTGCCAACCAAATAAACTAAATCAAACAAACACAGGGACTAAGCAATAAGGAGAGCCCCCAGAAAGAAGGGAATCGCCTGAACCAAAAGACAAAGTGGGAAGAAAACATAAAACATTAAATTAAAATGTAATTAAAGTAGTCAATAATACACCCCAGTCCCTGTGGTACCCAACAGGGACAGAAGGCCTCAATGGTGCCCTCGGACATGGCATGCTCCCTCTCCAGGAATAGCCGGCTGCGAACGTAGCCGTGGTAGAGGGACAGACATTCAGATCGGATGACCCCCCTCAGTCGCCCACTGCCTGGACCTGTTTCTGGCAAGCTTCACCAGGCCCAGGAGCAGGTTCACAAGGAGGTCCTCCGCCTTCCTCACCTCCCTCCACACTGGGTACCTGTAATCAGGAGCCTGGGACAAAGTGCAAACAAAACATCAATAAATGTTTTTTTAGGTACCTAAGAAGGGAGTGAGGCAAGGCGAGCAACTCAACCCAGGATGGGGCAGCAACAATGAGGTGAGAGATGCTGAAAGCCACCACGAGGTAAAGTCAGCAGCCAAGCCAGGGGTGCAGCAGGCAACTCAACCCGGTGCTGAGGGTATGCCAGTAACAGTGAGGCGCCGAAAGCCGCCACGAGGCAGGGTCAGCCACTGAGTGAGGAGACAGGTGTAGTGGGCAGGCAACTTGACCCAGGGTTGTTGGCAGAACAGTAACAGCAAAGCAGGAGGTGAAATCAGCTGCTGCGCAAGGGGAGCAGACAAAGCGAGCAAGTTTATGACTTTACTGGGTGGAGTCAATAATGCCTTAGCCTCAAGACAACATAAGGCAGGAGGCTGCCTTGAAGATCCCAGGCAAGCGAGGTGTGAGGGGGCTAGCCAGGGTTGCAGACTTGCAGTGAGGGAGAGTGGGTGAGGGCCAAGTTACATTTTGGAGTGCGGAAGAGATTGTGATGGGGTCGGGGTTAGAAATCATAGAAACCCTACAGTGCAGAAAGGGGCCATTTGGCCCATGAGTCTGCACCGGCCACAATCCCACCCAGGCCCTACCCCATATCCCTACATATTTAGCCACTAATCCCTCTAATTTATGCATCTCAGGATACTAAGGGGCAATTTTAACATGGCCAATCAACCTAACCCGCACACCTTTGGACTGTGGGAGGAAATCGGAGCACCCGGAGGAAACCCACGCAGACACGAGGAGAATGTGCAAACTCCGCACAGTGACCCAAGCCAGGAATCGAACCCAGGTCCCTGGAGCTGTGAAGCAGCAGTGCTAACCACTGTGCTACCGTGCACTGGGTTGCAGTGGGAGAGTGTGTTTGAGAGGGAGGAATGGACAGGAGAAGATTGGAATGAGCGTTCTTTGACATCCAGAATCTCAACTTCATAGTTAACAGATGAATCAAAAACTTTTGCAGAGCTTGAATTGAAGGTGACAAAAATGTGGGCTTGACTGTGCCAACACCTACTCTTTCAGACACTTGATTAAAATCAAATCTTCAGCAATATGAAACGACACTATCCATCTGGCAGTCAAAAATGCAGACAATTAAAGCTGAGGCAAGAGGATGAAGCTGGGCAAAAAGGCACTTTGTCATTTTACTTTAAAAAGTTCAAAGTATTGAACAGTGCATATTCATCCTCATTTTGCAGCTTCCGCCTTTGCGTTGTGTGAGACGATGGGCAAAAAAAAGAGGACCACAGGGTCCCACCAACTGTGAATCTGCCTCTGCGGCAAATATACCCTTCCTTGAGCACAAAGAAAACTGCATACAGTACTTCAGGTGAGATCTCAATTGAAGCAAACATCCTTGTTCTTGTACTCCATCTTGCAATAAAAATGCACAAGCCATTTGCCTTCTTAATAGCTTGCTACATCTGCAATGTAATTTTCTGCATCTCAACTGGAAGGACAACATGGCTGACAGTGTTCCAGTACTACCTCAGCAACTTCACTATTTGGCAAAATCTTGCTGGATTGTTCCTTGAACTTGTACTATCCAGCAAAGGTTCAACTTGCGGAGTAAAGCACATTCACTGTTGCTCCTCAGACTTTGCCACCCTTTTGCTTTGCTGCTGCCAAACTGGTGTCTACATTTTACCTGCAATGTAACTGTGTTGCAGTGTAAAGATATTACACTCGCAAGAGCTGAGCTGTTTCAGCGCCACTCTTTTATGTGATTGATGAACCAACTGTAATTGTTGTGGCTAACTAAACTTCTATTGTAATTGATCTGTTGGCTGCAAGAATTGTGCTGAAACAGCTCAGCTATTGAAAAACTAATTACCATGCATTTTAGTGTAGCCAGATTGCAGCTGATACAGGTTAAGCAGTTGGTGAACACTTTACAGGCCAGCAAAAAAGTGGAATGTAATGCTTATTAGCTTTTACTCTCAAAAAAAAAGGTAGTACACAAAAGATTTACAACAGAATGCCCATATTTCTTAAAGACTGACATGAGTCTGAGGATAAACATACCTTTCCTCTGCACCTGAGACAACTTGGATATTATGGTGTTTAATGACGAGTTAAAATAATACCCCACTCACAGCTGACCAGTAGCTATTACGTGCAACAGCCTTATGTTGAATCATTAACTCTGACGGCAGAAATCACAAGACTATCCAACTTTCAGCCAAAACAAAGGTCATCGAATATTATAAAAATAACACTAGCATGTATATAATGAGTCACAAGAGTGGACTGGTCGTACAAGTTCATTTCAAAATAGTGATGGGAAAAAAATTCTCAGGGTATCAAGCAAACTATGACAGCAAAAAAAGCACATCAGAAAGTTAAATCAGAGTGTATACTGAATTTTGGACAAGCTGAAAATCTATCTGCAAAGGCACAATGTTTTCATGCAGTCAAAACACCTAAAATTATGAAGACAGGCAATAATCTTGCAGCACGTTACAGCTGCTTATGCAGTGGGAGGAACCACGGAAATAATACGGCCATTGATTTGGGCTCGTGGAAAAGGGGGAAAAAGGCACAAATACATCTTCCGGTGGATAATATTAGGCCAGAGGTTTTCAGAAAAGTGGAAACTGAAAAGAATGGAATGCATTAAAACAAAACATGTAAAGTTTGGATGGTCATTCAGAACCAGAAGAATGGCCCTCTGCTTAGAAATGAGGCATAAATGTAATCATAAAATAAAGAAGCCTAAAGAATGCACATTTAAAAAAATAATAATTGCGAGGAATACTACAGGTCATTTGTACCATAAACAAATGCACTAGGGGCATAGATCAGCTGGATAGTCAATATATTTTCCCAAAGGTAGGGGAGTCTAAACTAGAGGGCAGAGGTTTAAGGTGAGAGGGGAGAGATACAAAAGGGTCCAGAGGGGCAATTGTTTCCACACGGAAGGTGGTGAGTGTCTGGAACACACTACCAGAGGTAGTAGTAGAGGCGGGTATAATTTTGTCTTTTAAAAAACATTTAGACAGTGACATGGGTAAGATGGATATAGGCCAAACGTAGGCAACTGGGACTAGTTTAGGGGTTCAAAAAAAAAAAGGGGGCAGCATGGACAAGTTGGGCCAAAGGGCCTGTTTCCATGCTGTAAACCTCTATGACACTATAACAAAGTTTAAATAGGTTTTCTAACTAATTTTTTCCAGTTCTGATGAAAGGTTATCGACTTGAAATGTTATCTGTTTCTCACTCCATAGGTACTGCCAGAGCTGACGGGCATCTCCAGCATTTTCTACTTTTCATTTCAGATTTCCAGAATCTGCAATTTAAAAAAAAAATATATAGGTTTGCTATCTTCTCAGCAAACTTAGTGCTGCAGAAGCATTAATCTGATGTGAAGGAGAATGAAAGGGGTGGCACGGTAGCACAGTGGTTAGCACTGCTGCTCCACAGCTCCAGGGACCTGGGTTCGATTCCCGGCTTGGGTCACTATCTGTGTGGAGTTTGCACATTCTCCCCGTGTCTGCGTGGGTTTCCTCCCACAGTCCAAAGATGTGCAGGTTAGGTTGATTGGCCATGCTAAAATTGCCCCTTTTGTGTCCTGAGATGTCTAAGTTAGAGGGATTAGTGGGTAAATATGTCGGGATATGGGGGTAGGGCCTGGATGGGATTGTGGTCGGTGCAGACTCGATGGGCCAAATGGCCTCTTTCTGCACTGTAGGGTTTCTATGATTCTATATAACGTTGGCCTCAAT
The DNA here is from genome assembly GCF_964213995.1 of Mustelus asterias. Classification (NCBI taxonomy): domain Eukaryota; kingdom Metazoa; phylum Chordata; class Chondrichthyes; order Carcharhiniformes; family Triakidae; genus Mustelus; species Mustelus asterias. Next base: position 173,091,106 of record NC_135801.1, read on the forward strand.
GTTCAGTTTCTGCAGAATGTGAAAAGGAAGCAATGCTAAACTGGTCGGCACAACTGGAGGGTCAGTGTGTGCAACAGAAATGCATGCGTACAAGCTGCCGCCATGACACCACATTCAAAACATGAAAACTATGAATAAGCATAGATATATTCTGAGGGTAAATCATGCAATTATAATGGTTTACAGGAGTTAGGAGGAAGCAAGTGTCTGCTCACTGCAGACACCAAAAGGTGCAAAAAAACATCAAAATAAGTAAAATGACTAACGTTATTTAAATTTAATTTATAGCCCTCGTGTTAAAAAGTATCAAGCTGACAATAAATTCTAACAACATTATCCACGTTTGAAAAACACAGCCAATAACAGCAATGGATCATTAGTCATTTTATAATTCCAAATTAGCACTTATATAATGTTAGTGATAGGACTACACCAATGAGTTAAATCAATAGAAATTTTATTTTCAGACAACACACCATATATACTTTGCACCTTCACATTTCAAATGGTAATTTTATAATGTACCTGACAGCTTCCAGCCTCTTGTTTTGTCGAATGAGTTCAATGAACTCCTGAATCCTCAGACTGAACTCCAGGCAGCTCTGTTAATACAAAAGAACTGATTTAACTGCAAGTCACATGAAAACAAAATCAGCAAAAACAAACCTCAGTAGCATGAAAGTTAAAGTTTATTTATTAGTGTCACAAGTAGGCTTACATTTACGCTGCAATGAAGCTACTGTGAACATCCCCTAGTCGCCACACTCCAGTACCTGCTTGGGAACCTTGAGGGAGAATTTAGCATGGCCGATGCACTTAACCTGCACATCTTTCGGACTGGAAACCCACGCAGGCATGGGGAGAACATGCAGACTCCGCACAGACAGTGACCCAAGCCAAGAATTGAACCCAGATTCCAGGCACTGTGAGGTAGCAGTGCTAACCACTGTTACCGTGCCGGCCCAAAGGAAGCCAGTAAAATAAATGCCACAGCTTGCCTCAAAGCAGCAGTGAGGCAAACAGTTTTTGCTATTACTTGTGTATAGATGGAGCTAAATGCACAAGTCTAGAAAGTTGCTGCCCCTGATGTGCCATTCCTCCGTAAGTGGTGTTGTAAATATTATCTCACCATCCGATTCCCTGTTCAAATGTAGCCCCATTATTTAATAAAAGGGGAGAAAAAAACAGAACTACAGACCTGTTAGCCTGACATCAGTAATAGGGCTAATGCTTGAAACTTAAAATGTGACAACTGGACACTTAAAAAGAAAATGGTAGGCTTGGGTAGAGTCAACATGGATTTATAAAAAGGAAAATTATGTTTGTGTATCTCAGTGGTGGACAACCTGGAGCCCAGGGACCACATGCAGCCCACAAGAGATTTTGTTCACCATTGCCCATGCACAAGATTAACATATTCCATTGGTTTCTATCCAGTTTTCTTTCCGACCATATGATTAAAGTGATATGCACATAAAACAAGGTCACATGAAGCAAGGTGCATGTTGATTGCACACATTGACTCAGATCTGTGAACTCCCTCTGCATCCAACGTGTAAATATTTTTGTTTTTAACATTTGAAGTTGAGTATTTTCTAAACTGTAAGAAATATTTGGTGTGCATTAAAATGTATTCAACCTCATTCATGAGGTCATGGCTAGTGAACAAGCCTGGTTTAAATCCTACAGTTCAGGGACGAAGGAGGGCTGCTCATGTGGCCCATTCAACAGCCTCGGCTGCCTATCACTGGTGTAACGTGTCAAGAGTGTTTTAAGGATGTAACTAGAAGAATAGAAGAGGGGATGCGTGTTTTGCATTTTCAGAAGGCTTTTGATAAAGTTCCACACAGGTCAGTAAAGCAAAATTAGTGCAAATGGAATGGTTGCAATGTATTGGTATACCAGAACAGGTGTCAGAGTGTGGTGACTCAGGAATTTTCACAGTAACTTCATTGCAGTGCCAATGTAAGCCCACTTGTGACACTAATGAATAAATAAACCTCATTTGACATTAGCAATTTCGACATGAACAATTTTAATTGTTAGTTCCTGGTTCAACTCATTGACAAAGGAACGCTCAGTTATTACAGGACTCTGGTGTCTTGGAGAGAGTACCATGTCATTTGGACATCCCGCTGTCATCAACTTAAAACTTTCCATAGGATTTTGCATGTTATATGCAAATTAGAGTCCAACAAATAGGTGCCATTCACTCGCCACTCTGAATAATTTGGCCCACAGCATACTTATCACTTGTTGAAGTGGATGACATTTTGGGTTAATTGTATGGAGCTCAAATCAACTGCTAACTTACACAGCCAGATTCACTCGTACGAAAACTATATTTTTTTCAAAATTGTTTGTGCTCTTCCAAATGACGCATTGTTTCAGCAATGATATGAAAACAATGGCACGGTTTGAAATGTGGATTATTGCTCTGTGGGTTTTTATTTAAATGTCAGTAATTCAAAGCGCTCACCATGGTTATGATAACATCACTTTTTAAACAATCCATTACATCCATGACACTAAATATAGTGACATTTTGGTTGCTATAGAAACCTCACATCTGGGAGGACATTTATGTTGATTTTAAAAAGTCCACCTTGGAACAGTGATAATTTAATTGACTTCTCGACATGTTTGGACACAATATTCCCTCGACATGGTCAAAGGAGCTGTATTTCTATTTGGTGGTAGGGAAAAGTCCTGCTTTGCCTATACCTTATTATAGCACTTCGCACACCTTAAAAGCAAAAATTCTTTTTCAAACATAGGCACCTTTTAAAATTTAGAAAACTGAAACATGTGCCAGAAATTATTATTTCTTAAGTGATGGTGACAGACCACACCCAATATCACATCCAGTGCTGAGCTTGTAGGTTGGGCTGATTGGAGGCCAAAGCTAGATGCAAAATGGATGGAGCAAAAGCTTTTTAAAAAAAATTCATTCATGGGATGTGGGTGTCGCTGGCTGCGCCAGCATTTATTCCCATCCCTGGGAGCATAAGAGTCAACCACTTTGCTGTAGGTCTGGTACATGTCAGCCAGGCCAGGTAAACACAACAGATTTCCTTCCCGAAAGGATATTAGTGTACCAGTTGGATGGTTACCACAAATCGATAATGGTTTCACGGTCACCATTAGGCTTTTGATTCCAGATTTTTATTGAAATCAAATTTCGCCATCTGATGGTGGGATTCTAACCCAGGACCCCAGAGTATTACGCTGGGTCTCTGGATTACCAGTCCAACCAGAGGGTGATGGTTCAGTAAAGAAAGAACACAGACTGAAGATAATGGGCACAAAACCCAAGGAGGAAATGGGTTTATGGTGCATGTTGTGATCTGAAGTGCACTACCCGAAAAAAAATTGATGAATCCAACTTCAATTTGAAAAGAATCTATCAAAAGGGAATTGGATATATACCATACTTGAAAAGAACAACTTTGTAGGCTCTGGGGGAAAACTCAGGGGTGAGGGAGTAATTGAATAGCTATTTCAAACAGCTGATCGCAACACGATGGCCAAATTACCTCCTCCTGTGCTGTCTGATTCTATGATGACGTTGTTGATTTCTTGTGGCAGATGAATACAATACTGCTTTGTTATTATCCATTATTCGACGATATTTCACTTTTAAGGGATGCGAACTGTAGCTTGATTTTAAAAAAAATTAGGGTAGGAGATCCTGGGTTTACTTCACTACGTCACTGCCTCCCCAATACTTTCTCACTAGTCCTGACAAATTCAGAGTACAGATCATTTCTATTTCATCAGAATGTTCATTGCTGATTTAATTCCATTACTAACCTGGGGTGGTAGAGTGCTGTATTGCTCCTGCATTTTCAATGGGAAGAATAGTTCTCCTCTACCAAACCGCCCCTCAAAATAAATATCAGCTTTTCTTCAATGTATTCACTTGACTTTCATCATACTTCTCCTTCACTGTCATACCATGCATTATGTTATGGTCACTTGTCTTATCTGCTCTTGTTCATTCCACATTATTAAATCCAACCATGAATCTTCCCTTATTGAGCTTTTTACATATTGAGTTAGCCGGAGTCCTTGTAAGGACACCATTTCCTTACAGAAGTAGCAGTCTTGATTCAATTATCTAGAACCTTGGTTAGACCACATCTGTAGAGTAGTGTGCGCAGTTTTGGTCCCCTCACCTCAGGAAGGATGTTACTGCCATAGAGAGTGCACCAAAGACTCACCAGACTTGTTCCTGGGATGACGGGGCTGTCCCATGGAGATGGGAGAAAACTGGGCCTTTATTCTCCAGAGTTTCAAAGAATGAGAGGTGATCTCATTGAAACCTACGGTGAGACCCCCCACCCCTCCCCCGAAGACTTAAAGGAATAGACAGGGTAGTTGCAGATGAGAGGTTTACCTTGGTTGGGGAGTCAAGAACCAGAGAACAATTTCAAAATAAAGGGAAAGCCACTTAAAACAGAGGAGAAATCCTTTTATTCAGAGACTTGTAAATCTTTGCTCAGTGATCAAGTATATTTAAAATAGAGACTGACAGATTTCTAAATATCAACGACATGAGGATATAGGGATAGTGGGGGAAAAAGGCATTGAAGTGAAAGATCAGCTACGATCCTTTTGAATGGTGGAGCAGGGCAGATGAGTTGAATGTTCTATTCCTGTTCCAATCCACTTTTTCCTATCTCTTCCATCCAATTAATATCAAGATAGTTTTAAGTTTATTTATTCATATCACAAGCAGGCTTGTATTAACACGGCAATGAAATTACAGTGAAAATCCCCTAGTCGCTACACTCCGGCGCCTGTTCGGGTACACTGAGGGAGAATTTAGCAGGTCAATGCACCTAACCAGCACGTCTTTCGGACTGTGGGAGGAAACCTGAGCATCCGGAGGAAACCCATACAGACATGGGGAGAACGTGCAGACTCTGCACAGACAGTGACCCAAGCCGGGAATTGAACTTGGGTCCCTGGCACTGAGGGGCAGCAGTTCTAACCACAGGTGCCAGCATTGGTGAAAGAGAGGCGAAATCCCCCATGATTATTGCATAAATTTTGCTTAATTCCCTAAATAGTTTGCATTTTTCTTCCTCCACCTCCCTTCAACTGTTAGGTGGTCTGTAGATTGCATGTTTATTGAGTGATTCCTTATCACTTTGTATCACTATACCTATGGATTCTATTTTTGTCTTGCTGATAGCTGCGTCTCTTTTTTTAACTTCCATAATATTATTCCAAATAAGTACAATTATCCCCACTATCCTGTTTCCCCACTTTACTATTTCTAAACATATTTTACAATGCATTAATTCCCCATCCTGATTTTTCTGTAGTCAAATCTCAGTAATTCCGACCATGTCTGGTTCCTCCCAACACGTTTGCTTTCAACTTCCCTGCTTATTGTATAGATATTTGAACCTTATTTTTATTAACTATCTTTGTAAATTCCCATTCTAGTTAATTCCTTTGCCAACATTGTTCCTTACTTTATTCTTTCCCATGTTCTCCTGCTTTTTAAAAAAAAACATTTAAGCTGCTTACATTTCTTGTAGGTCCCTTCTTTCCCTTACTAGTTTAAAACCTTCTTCACTTCCCAATTGTCCCTTTGTGCTCAGGCATTAGTCCCATCTCAGTTCAGATGGAACCCATGCATCAGTACAGCTCCTTCTTGGCCCAGAATTGGTCCAAGCGCCAAGAACCCTTCTTCCTCACACCAGCCCTTTAGCCGTGTGTTGAATCATCTGATCGGTCTGTTCTTGTCAAGTTGCATGCAGCTGGGGCAATAGATTTTTCAAAAACGTCTAATTTTATGATTCACGTTACAGGAACAATTTATGATTTTTAAAAATTGTAGGTTGGGATTTGGAGTGTTAAATAGAAGATACACCTGGGGGAAAATCTGGCTCGGAAGCTAAGTTAACGGGCCCAAAGAAATATAAATTCAATGGAAAGCCTGTGTTTATTTAATAAGGTCATGATGTGGAGATGCCGGCGTTAGACTGGGGTAAGCACAGTAAGAAGTCTCACAACACCAGGTTAAAGTCCAACAGGTTTATTTGGTAGCAAATACCATAAGCTTTCGGAGCACAGCTCCTTCGTCAGATGGAGTGGTCTCTGTTCTCAAACAGTGCAAACAGACACAGAAATCAAATTACAGAATACTGATTAGAATGCAAATCTCTACAGCCAGCCAGGTCTTAAATGTACAGACAATGTGGGTGGAGGGAGCATTCAACACAGGTTAAAGAGATGTGTATTGTCTCCAGACAGAACAGCTAGTGAAATTCTGCAAGCCCAGGAGGCAAGCTGTGGGGATTACTGATAACGTGACATAAATCCAACATCCCGGTTTAAGCCGTCCTCATGTGTGCGGAACTTGGCTATCAGTTTCTGCTCAGCAACTCTGCGCTGTCGTGTGTCGTGAAGGCCGCCTTGGAGAACGCTTACCTGAAGATCCAAGGCTGAATGCCCTTGTTTACTGAGGCATGGTTCTACAAAGTGATAAGGAATCACTCTCAGTAAACATAGTAAACTCAGTAAACTCTCAACCTGGTGTTGTGAGACTTCTTACTTTATTTAATAAGATCAGAGTTAAAAGGTGTGAAAGCATTGAAGTTCTTTTGTCTCCATTGGGATTTAAACTATTCATGTAGGTCCCAGATCAAAGATGAATTTGGAAGCTCGGAGGAAGAATCATAGGACAGTCAAATAGAAACTTTGTTTCTCTCTCCATTGATGCTGCCAGACCTGCTGAGTTTTTCCAGCATTTTCTATGTTATTTCAGATTTCCAGCATCCACAGCATTTTGCTTTTACTTAAGCGTTTGGAAGCAATAGGTAAACAAGGAAAAGTCTTAAAAGGATTCAAATTCTCTTCGGATCAAAAGACAAATTTGGGAATTGAAGCATTAGTTGGAACCTCTATCTGGCACATCCCAGGTTTGGCATGAGCCATGGGGATAGATTGCAGAGGGGAATTTTTTTGATGTGGATTTCGCTGCGATTTCAGATAGACTAGGATGGGAAGTGTCCTGTTGAAACTTTGGTTTAAAATCCAAGGCCGGAATGTTAAGGCCATGCACGCCAGTGCAATTTTCCCATCTCGCTGCAGCGAACTGAGATTTGGCTGGGCGCCAAATTTTCCAACTTTGCTGTAGTAGGAGCGTGATGTGAATGGCCGATAAGATCGTGCCCCAAGTGTTTATGAACCATAGTATTAAGTTAGTAGCACTTGCTTTGTCTAAATCTTGTATAGTAAAGTTGTTTAAATACGAAATCTTGTGGCATCCTGATTCTCTCAGTTAATAACAGTTCAAATTTCCTTTCTAACGACTACCACCATTGAGATCCTGCTTTTCAATTTACAGCCTTACAACAAAGTGTATAGGTTTATTGAAGAGTAATTTCCCAAACTGTTTGTCCACCTAATCCCTTCTCTTAAGGGATGATAAAAAACATAAGTTAATGTGGGGATATAAATGTGGGAAAAGGTTTATTACATGCTTTTTGGAAAGCTTACTATTGAAAGTGTAAGCTTTCCAGTTACCTAAATTACAAATGGTATTTCAACATATTCAAACTATTCCTTCAATAATTAAAGAAACTTTCAACACTGTTTCCATTTGTAGAAAACAATGTTTTGCTTCCCAAGGTAAAGGTTTAAAACACAATTTGGAAATTCGAGCTATGGCAATAGTGCTGGTCTCCAGCTGCAGCAATCATAATACACGTACAAACTGGTTAATTAGCAAGAGCCACTCAAAGCTAACTTGACTAATAGCCAAGAGCTACAATTTATTTTGAGGACATACCTTCATCTTCCTCAGCCTTGATTTGTTGTCATGACACCAGGCCAGACAAGTAGCTGTCTCTTGCCTTTCAAGTGACTCTTCTACCTCCTTTGCTGTAAGAAACATGTCAATATTCACCAAGTCCTAGAAGAGAAAAGCAGAAGAGTACCATGAAGGACATGCCTGGATAGAAAAAAAAAGTGACATCTGCAATATAACCTCACCAATTATGGACTTAGTGTATTTCATCCCATCCAATGAAAAACAGATCAGTACACATGAAATATTCTTAAACATTCATTTTACTATACGGTACTTCAAGGTTATGATCCAAGTTCTGAATATTACACTGTCAAAGAAAAATTAATTGTATTCAACACACATCTATTTCAAAGCAATGTAATCAAAGATTACATTTCTGACCAAATACAACCTTCTTGAACAATTAAAGGAACAAGCCTTTAATGAAGAAAGGATACAACTGGATAGTTAACACTGCTAACTGAGCTAACACAGGTCAAGCTAATATTAAAAATTAATAAACCACAATCAAATCAAAGTACCTGATTAGATTTGTATTTTGTCACCAGTTCTATCGCTAAAATTACATTGGATTCATACAGACACAAAGACCACTACTGACCAAGCTGGTCAAATCTTAAAAGGACATAGCAGATAAATCTGAGGTAAATGGTGAGGGAACCAACAAGAGGGAAAACATACTTGACCTCATCCTCACCGACCAGCTTGGCTCAGATGCATCTGTCCATGACAAGATTGGTAAGAGTGACCACCGCGCATTTCTTGAAGAAAAAAAAACATCTCTACATTGAGGATATCCTCCATCGTGCGATGTGGCACTACCATTGTGCTAAATTTCCAAAACAAATCTAGCAACTGAACACTGGGCATCCACGAGGCACTGCGGGACATCAGCAGAATTATACTCGACCACAATCAGTAACCCCATAGTCTGACATATGCACACTCAGCTCCTTACTCCTTGTACAATTATGACTGTGTGGCTAAATTCTGCTCCAACTCCATTTTCAAGTTTGCTAATGACACCACCGTAGTGGGTTGGATCACAAACAACGACAAGATGGAGTACAGGAAAGAGAAAATTTGCTGAAATGGTGCAATGACAATAATCTCTCACTCAATGTCAGTAAATGAAGAAGCTGGTCATGGACATCAGAAAACGTAGTGGAGGACATGCGCATCTACGACAACAGTGCTGAAGTGGAGATGGTCGAGTGTTTCAAGCTTCTAGGTGTTCAGATTACCAATAATCTGTCCTGGACCCTCCATGCCAATGCTATAGTTAAGAAAGCCCACCAACACATCTACTTTCTCAGAAGACTAAGGAAATTTGGCATGTCCACTATGACTCTCACCAACTTTTACAGATCCACTATAGAAAGCATTCTTTCTGGTTGTATCACAACTTGGTATGGCTGCTGCTCTAAGACTGCAAGAAACTGCAAAGGGTTGTAAACACAGTCCAGTCCATCAGGCAAACTAACCTCGCAACCATTGACTCAGTCTACACTTCCCATTACCTCAGTAAAGCAGCCGGCAGAATCAAGGACCCCACTCACCCAGGATATACTTTTCCATCTTCTGTCAGGAGAAAGATACGTGTTTTCAGCCTTTTGTACCAACAGATTTAAGAACAGCTCCTTCCCTGTCAAATTTTGAATGGTACCATCATATATTAAGCTGATCTTTCTCTTCCCCCTCCCCTCACCCCCCCCCCATCTGTAACTGCAACACTACATTCTGTATCCTATCCACTTTGTTCTCCCCTACATTCTTTATGAACAGTATGTTCTACCTGTATGGCGTACAAGAAATGATACTTTCCATTGTATCCCATTACATGTGACAACAGTAAATCAAATCAAAATATGCCCCACTCTATCATTAGCACCATGTCAGGAATCAATGGAAAATGCATGAGGGCACACCAATAGTGCAATCAAGCAGCACTTGCTTAGCCAAAACCCACTCAGTGATGCTCAGTTTGGGTTCTGCCTGGCTCACTCAGCTCCTGACCGCATTACAGTTTTGGTTCAAGAACAGAACTCCAAAGGTGAGGCAAGAGTGACTGCCCATGACATTAAGACCATATTTGAATGAGTGCTGCATCAAGGAGCCCTAGCAAAACCAGAATCAATGAAATCAGGGAAAACTCACTGTTCGTTGGGAGACAGACATGGACAAAAGAGCTAAATCCCTGAGGCGAAGAGAGAGTTACTGCCCTTGACATTAAGGCAGCGTTTGATTGAGTAAGGCATGAAGGAGCCCGAGTAAAACTGGAATCAATGGGAATCAGGGGTTGACTCCTGCCAGGTATGACTCCAACCAACTCTGCTGGTTGATTGGAGTCATACCTGGTACAAAAGGAAGTTGGTTCTTGTGATGGGAGGTTAATCATTTCAACTCCAGGACATCACTGCAAGATGGTGACCTAGGCCAAACCATCTTCAGCTGCTTCATCAATTACCTTCCTTCCATCATAAGGTCAGAAGTGGAGATCTTCTCTGATGATTGCACAATGTTCAGTATAATTTGCGACAACTCAGATACTGAAGCAGCCAATAGCCAAATGCAGCAAGACCTGGCTTGGGCTGACAAGTGCCAACTAACACTCGCACCACACAGAAGCCAGGCAATGACCACCTCCAAAAAGAAAGAGACCAGAGGCAGGCGGAGGGTCCACCTCTTCCTTAAATTTACTCAGTCCTGGCATCTACCACACTCTGGGGTAGTGAATTTCACTGACTGACGACCCTTTGAGAAGTAATTTCTCCTCATCTGTTTTAATTCTGCTACCCCTTTTATTCTAAAGCCATGACCTCTTGTTTTAGATTGCCCAACAAGAGAAAACGCCCTCTCCACATCCACTTGGTCAATCCCCCTCATCATCTAGAACACCTCAATTACATCTCCTCTCATGCTACTAAACTCGAGTATAGGCCTAAACTGCCCAATCTTTCTTCACAAGTCAAACCCCTCATCTCTGAAATCAATCAAGTGAACGCCCTCTGAACTGTCTCCAGTACGAGTACATCCCCCCTCAAATAAGGGGACCAAAACTGTACACAATCTAAGCGTGGTCTCACAAATGCTTTGTCCAGTAGCTGTAATACTTCACTAGTTTTATATTCTATTCCTTTAGCGAAAAATGCCAAGATTCCATTTGCCTTTCTTATTTTCTGATTTGATTAATTATTGTCACATGTATTAACATAGTGAAAAGTATTGTTTCTTGCGCGCTCTACAGACAAAGCATACTGTTCATAGAGAAGGAAAGGAGAGAGTGCAGAATGTCGTGTTACAGTCATAGCTAGGGTGTAGAGAAAGATCAACTTAATGCAAGGTAGGTCCATTCAAAAGTCTGACAGCAGCAGGGAAGAAGCTGTTCTCGAGTCGGTTGATACATGACCTCAGGCTTTTGTATCTTTTTCCCGTAGGAAGAAGGTGGGAGAGAGAATGTCCGGGATGCGTGGGGTCCTTAATTATGCTGGCTGTTTTGCCGAGGCAGCAGGAAGTATAGACAGAGTCACTGGATGGGAGGCTGGTTTGCGTGATGGATTGGATTGTGTGGTGGTGCTGCACCTGCATACTAGTTTTCTGTGACTCATGCACAAGAACCCCCAGATTCCTCTGCACCGAAGCACTCCGAGATTTCCCTCCATTTAGATAACATGCCTTTGCATTTGTCCTACCGAAATGGGTAACCTCACACTTATTCACATTTAGTGCCATCTGCCAAATTTTGCTCCATTCACTTAACCTATCCATACCCATTAGTAAATTTATTATCTCAAATTATCCCACTGATTTTTGTGTCATCTGCAAATTTGGCTACGGCACCTACTATCCCTGTATCCAAAGAGACAATAAGGGACAAAGACAGGGGACAGAAACAGTTCCCAGTTAAGTTCAATTAGGGAGTAGAAAAACAGGTTCCAATTAGAGAAAGGGCTGCGGGGAGCAGACTTTAAGCAAAGTGGGATCAGAAGAAGCCCTTGTAGTTGCAAAGAGTTTAAGAGGACTTCTGGAGATCCAAGCAAGCAGTTGAAGGTTGCTGACTCCATGCTGCAAGCCATTGGTGTAAAGGTGCCTCTGTGGAGGAGTGTTTTACTTGGTGTGGCTGAAGAGGTAAACTGTGCTTGTAAACTGATACTCGAGTGTACTCTGGAACCCAGGGGAATAGAACCTTGGAAAGTGAGACTGAAACAAAACTTGGCAGTTAACTGTCAATTAACTGGTGCATGCGCCATGGCAATGCCACTACCAGAGTCCACTTGCCAATCAACCAACACTGTCTTCTCATGCAGTATAAATTCTTATTCCCTTGACAATTTGGTATTCTTGTAAATTGTCCTGATGAATGCAAGACAAAAAAACTTCAACAGCATAGGGCTTTTTTCAGCAATACTCAACTTGCATTTCTGGTGAACCTAACTGATGTGGCTCTGGTTTGCCCTTGTCCATCTCTTTGTTGCCCAATTTTGTAGGAAATTGTAAGATGTACTGGTTAGGTGCATTGACCCGAACAGGCGCCGGAGAATGGCGACTAGGGGAATTTCACAGTAACTTCATTGCAAGGATGAAGTAGAAAGGGTCGAGAGCTTCAAGTTTTTAGGTGCCCAGATAATCAACAACCTGTCCTGGTGCCCCCCTCCATGCCGACACTATAGTTAAGAAAGCCCACCAATGCCTCTACTTTCTCAGAAGAATAAGGAAGTTTGGCATGTCAGCTATGACTCTCACCAACTTTTACAGATGCACCATAGAAAGCATTCTTTTTGGTTGTATCATAGCTTGGTATGGCTCCTACTCTGCCCAAAACCGCAAGGAACTGCAAAAGGTTGTGAATGTAGCCCAATCCACTACACAAACCAGCTTCCCATCCACTGACTCGGTCTACTCTTCCTGCTGCCTTGGCAAAGCAGCCAGCATAATTAAGGACCCCACGCACCCCGGACATTCTCTCTTCCACCTTCTTCCTTCGGGAAAAAGATACAAAAGTCAAAGGTCACGTACCAACTGACTCAAGAACAGCTTCTTCCCTGCTGCTGTCAAACTTTTGAATGGACCTACCTTGCATTAAGTTGATCTTTCTCTACACCCTAGCTATGACTGTAACACGACATTCTGCACTCTCTAGTTTCCTTCTCTATGAACGGTATGTTTTGTCTGTATGGCACGCAAGAAACAATACTTTTCACTGTATACTAATACATGTGACAATAATAAATCAAATCAAAACGTAAGCTTTACTTGCGACTAATAAATAAAGTTTACTTCCAAGAGGAGACCTAAAACAACAGTTAGGCTTCCTATTTAATCGGCCTGCTTTCAGTAGCTGCTCGGAACACCCGAAAATTCAGCCAGCTCAATTTGGGTTGGATGTCTTCAGCCACTCGTGGGGCACAAGACATTGCTCCTTGAAATGGTGCTCCCATTAAAAGCAAAAAAGCCCAATTTCTACCTCGATAGCTTGACATAAATAATGGAAGTTAACACAGAATATGAACAGTCTCAGGAGTTCTGGAATTTGTGCCCCAAACCTCACTTTATATAAGGCTTTTGGACGAAATGGGTGATCACCCCCTGCTAAAAAATGAAACAACCAAACAAGCATTAAAGCATTTTACTGATACACTGCAATATCTAACATGCATCAAAGGGTCATTCAAGTCAATATATACAGGTCACTAAGTCCATGCTGACTCTCTGTAAAGCAATCCAATCTGTCCCATTCCTCTGCTTTATCTTCATAGAACAGCAAGTTTTATTCCCTTGAGTGCCCATTTGATTTCCTTTCAATATCATTCATCATCTCCACTTCCATACCATCATCGTCACTGCGCAAAAACATTTTTACAAACATTCCTTACAAACCCCCATGCCCAAACCTCATTTCAGTGTAACTGGCTATTGCCTCAAAAAATTATACAGCATTCGTTTGCTCAGAAGTAGTTCAACTCATCCCTCAGAAACAAAACCTCAAGCATTTGCACCAAATTAGCTTTGCAGAAGATTAAGACAACAATGGCTTCAATTTATCATTTTAACTAGATTTAGAGTCAGTCACCAAGTTAAACCTCGATCAAAAGTAACTTGCCACAACAGCTGACCTCCGTTCTGAATTGCCCATCCAATATCGATAATTCAGTATACCATTGCAAACAGTTAGTCCAAAATATGATAAATTCTTTCTCCCAGTTCAACATCAGCAAGGGGACAAAATAATGAAGCTTATGTCCCATGACACAAAAATTTGCATTGATACAGCAAGTCCCACGGGTAGTTCACAGGTATCCAAAGGAAACTTAAAGTATTTGGCCAGGGTTGGTCAAAGAGTTAGGTTTAAAAGGAGTATCTTAAAGGAGAGTGTTTACATAAACACTGCAATGAAGTTACTGTGAAATTTCCCTGGTCACCACACTCCAGAGCCTGTTCGGCTCAATGCACCTAACCAACACGTCTTTCGGACTGTGGGAGGAAACCAGAGCACTCGGAGGAAATCCACGCAGATACAGGGAGAATGTGCAAACCATATTAGTAATATGGGAAATATTATCCATATTATCCACCCATATTATCTCATATGGCATGGTAGCACAGTGGTTAGCACTGCTGCTTCAAGGCGCCAGGGACCTGGGTTCGATTCCCAGCTTGGGTCACTGCCTGTGCGGAGTCTGCACGTTCTCCCCGTGTCTGTGTGGATTTCCTCCGAGTGTTCCGGTTTCCTCCCACGTTCTGAAAGACGTGCTGGTTAGGTGCATTGACCCGAACAGGCGCCACACTGTGGTGACTAGGGGAATTTCACAGTAACTTCATTGCAGTATTAATACAAGTCTTACTTGTGGCAATAAATAAACTTTTAACTTTATTAACACCCCATTTTCACTCTCTAGAGGACCGACACTCACTTTATTCTTTCTTTTTCAATACCTGTAGAAACTCTTGCCTTTTTACACTGAGCGAGCTTCCTTTCATATTCCTGATTAACTTTTTAGCCACAGATGGTGGGTCTTTCATTATTTTTTAAAAATTCTTTATAAACTTATTCCAAGTATTCAGGACTCAATCTCGGCCATCCTGCAGCCACTGCTCTGTCATGGCAATCAGATCATATTTATTTACTTGAATGTGTGTTATCAATTTATTTATTTTGTTATGAATGCTATGCGCATTCAGATAGAGCCTTCAGTTTTGTCTTATTTATTTGTCACAAGTAGGCTTACACTGCAATGAAGTTACTGCGAAAATCCCCTAGTCGCCACACTCCGGCACCTGTTCAGGTACACTGAGGGAGAATTTAGCATGGCCAATGCATCCTAACCAGTACGTCTTTCAGACTGTGGAAGGAAACTGGAGCACCCGGAGGAAACCCATGCAGACACGGGGAGAACATACAGACTCCACACAGACAGTGACCCAAGCCGGGAATTGAACCTTGGTCCCTGGCACTGAAGCAGCAGTGCCAACCACTGTGCCACCCTATTACCCTTATGACATCTAGTCTTGACTGTTGGGGAAGTTTTGGTTTTTTTTTCTCTCGCTCCCTTCTTGCCATTCTCTGACCTTCATTTCCCATATTACTATTTTGCTCTCCTGTTCTGAGGTGGCATTCGAGGGAATAACTTCGCAAATTCCAAAATCTGCTGCTGAGGTGAAAAGTTTTCATTTTTGTTTAGCTACAAACAGGTTTGGAATTGGCTTACTGTGCACGATATGCCTTTGATTAGGGTTGGCTTTGTCCCAGTTGAACTGGAGCAACTGATGGGTTTGCAGCCAGGAGCCAATTCTGTTGCTTTATGATATTTTAAGTAGAAAACAAAATTTAACTCATTAACCACAGCAAATCTAAGAATGTGCTGCAAAAACAAAACTTGTACATTAATTCCTAAAGCTTCTGACACAAGGATCACAAGACATCAAATGTGCCTCTTACTCCTTTTCCCACAGATGCTTCCTGACCCAAGTGTTTCCAGCATTTTCTGTTCAGGTTTTCAGTATTTTGCCCGAGTTCCAGACTCCCACTACCCTCCGAGTCGAACGTTTCTCCTCAGTTCCCCTCTTACCTTTCAACCTCTTACCTTAAAATCTATGCCCCCGGTTATTGATCTCTCTACTAATGGAGAAAGTGCCTTCCCAGCCACCCTATCCATGCCCTTCAATCTTATACACCTCTATCATGTCCCCACTCAACCTTCACTGCTCAAAAGAACAGCTTCAATCTATGCAGTCTTGCCTGCAGACAACATGCTAATACATCTCCTCTGCACCATCTCCAGTGCAATCATATCCTTCCTGACCTGAACTGCACTCAGTACTCCAGTCATGTCCAAACCATGTTTTATACAGTTCCAGCATGATCTCCCTGCTCTTATAGTCTATATCTTTATATTCTATGCCTTGGCTAAAAAAAAAACTCTGCCATATGCCTTCTTAACCACCTGATCTATCTAACTGCTTCAGGGATCCGTGGATATGCACTCCAATGTCAAAGATTTGACTGCACATCTCATTTTCCAGCACTTGGCCCATCGCCCTGAAGGTTATGGCAGTGCAAGTGAATATCTAAATATGTTACGAGTGTTTCTGACTCAACCACCATATCAGGCAATGAGTTCCAGACTCCCATCATCTGAGTGAAAAGATTCCCCCTCAACTCTCTTCGTAGCCTTCAACCTTCAGTACTTTCTGGATCCTACCAGTCAGTCAGTATAATCCTTTGCCTGGTTTGCTCTCCCCCAAGTGCATTAACCTCACTTTTCTAGGTTGAATTCCATTTGCCACTGACCTATCCACCTGAACACTCCATTGATATTCTCCTGCAGTTTATGGCTATCCTCCTCACTATTTACCATCCTACTTATTTTCGAATCATCCACAAACTTCTTGATCGTAAAGATGTTGGAATTTTTTTACTGGTACTTCAGCTTCTAATATGCTGCCCATTATTCATTGCAAATATTGATTGATTTAATCAAACTGAAATGGAAGGTGACAGCAAGAAAGTTTACAAGCTCTGCTGCACTGGCTCCTGGTGTAGCAATGCCTCTATATTAAAATTTTCACCTTGATCTTCAAATCACACCATGGTTTTGCCCCTCTCAATCACTAACTTCCTCCAATCCTGCAACATCTGTGTGCTCCTCAATTCTGGCCTCTTGCACATTACCAATTTTCATCACTCCACAATTGGTGGCCTTGCCTTCAGTTGTCTAGATCCAAAGCTATGGAATTACTCCCTAAACCTCTCTACCTTTGCCTCCTCCTTCAAGATGCTTGTGAAAACCTATTACTTTTGCTCATCTGTCCAAATGTTTCCTTAGGCAGTGTATTGAAGCAACATTAACCTCATCACTAAAAACATACTTGCAATTGAAGTATCAAGCCTAACTTTCCGCAGTGTTGGTAACTGGCAGTTAGTGCACTAAATTACTGGGCAGGTTGACAGCGAGCCGCCAGTTTCATGATGTTGAAGCATAGTGAGGCAAACCTTATACAATTTGCAGTCATTCGCAGAATTTCCTTCCTTGTCACCAATTATTGAACACACCACACGTTGACAATGGTGAGAATTAAACTCGCCTTTACTTTGCCTGCAAATTCTGGCTCACAGTTTTAAGTTCATACTACATGCAATTTTGATATCTGATCAAAAGAAAATTGAAAATAACGAATTGCAAGTTAGTGTAAAAGAAAAAAGACTGCACCAAATACAAACATATATTATTAGAATTTATTATACTCAGTATACTAGAGCGGAAATGAAGCCTAAAAGCATTTGCGACCCCAATTGGGCAACAAAAGAGAATATTGTAGGAGTGTGGCATGGGATTTCATTTGCCTCAGGCCAACAGTTTACAGCTGATGTACAACCTTGCAGTTTAAAGAGGACTCCATGTATTTACTCAGACAGCCACAGCAGTGACTCAATTCTGAACACATTTATATTTTACCAGTGTCAAGCTGAATACCATAAACTGCCATGCAAGCAGTAATGCAGCCTGCAAGTTTAAAATGCCATTAAAAAAATCGTGAAGTGGATTTCCATTAACTCAGGATTCATTATGTCGCATTCAGCAACATACAATATACCGTGGAGGCTTATAGTGGTACCAAGAGCTCTGCAGGGAAATCTACTGTTCACACTGCTCTAAACAGATAATTGTTTAGATTCCAGAATAGCTAGATTAACATAAAAATGACTTTGCAAACATCATTTAGTACAAATCCCACTGCAGAACTAATACTTTCCATAATTTTTGAAAGGCTAAAACATGAACATTCTTGGTTCAAATCAATTACTAGAAGCTGGTTAAACCTGAAATGCTGGGGAAAGTGAATCGTGTGGAGGACGGAGAAGATCTGCAGAGAGATTTGGACAGGCTGAGTGAGTGGGCGAGGATATGGCAAATGGAGTATAACGTTGATAAATGCGAAGTTATACACTTTGGAGGAAATAATAACAAATGGGATTACTATCTCAATGGAAACAAATTAAAACATGCTACCGTGCAAAGGGACCTGGGGGTCCTTGTGCATGAGACGCAAAAGCCCAGTCTGCAGGTACAACAGGTGATCAAGAAGGCAAATGGGATGTTGGCCTATATTGCGAGGGGGATAGAATATAAAAGCAGCGATGTCTTGATGCACCTGTACAGGGCATTGGTGAGGCCGCAGCTGGAATACTGTGTGCAGTATTGGTCCCCTTATATGAGGAAGGATATATTGGCATTGGAGGGAGTGCAGAGAAGGTTCACCAGGTTGATACCGGAGATGAGGGGTTTGGATTATGAGGAGAGGCTGAGGAGATTGGGTTTGTACTCGTTGGAGTTTAGAAGGATGAGGAGGGATCTTATGGAGACTTATAAGATAATGCGGGGGCTGGATAGGGTGGAGGCGGAGAGATTCTTTCCACTTAGTAAGGAAGTTAAAACTAGAGGACACAGCCTCAAAATAAAGGGGGGTCGGTTTAAGACAGAGTTGAGGAGGAACTTCTTCTCCCAGAGGGTGGTGAATCTCTGGAATTCTCTGCCCACTGAGGTGGTGGAGGCTACCTCGCTGAATATGTTTAAAGCGCGGATGGATGGATTCCTGATCGGTAAGGGAATTAAGGGTTATGGGGATCAGGCGGGTAAGTGGTACTGATCTACGTCAGATCAGCCATGATCTTATTGAATGGCGGGGCAGGCTCGAGGGGCTAGATGGCCTACTCCTGCTCCTATTTCTTATGTTCTTATGTTCTTATGTTCCCAAAATTATTTCCAGCTAATTTCCTATTTTAATTTTTTTTTCATTCTTCAGCACCTCGATTTATTTTCCAGACTCCTCTTGCTTTCTAAAAAGGCATACTTCGCTGTGCACCTCTCTAATGAGCTCTTCCCTCACCTTCTGCAAGCGCCTCCTGCCTTCCATCTGCCCTCACTTCTCCATCTCCTCCAATTGTTCATATATTATTATTTTTGTTGATCGTCAATTCCATCTATTTAGAATATAAGTAGCATTTGCTTTTGAAGTGTGCCATACCCAGTAAAAAGCACACCATATTTATAGCTTTTAAGATATTAACGTTATTCAATGTGGAATCTTTTGATAGATTTGTTTTAAAATGGACAATCTATGCTAAAGATGGCCTCCAAACACTAAATTGGTTTGTGTACTTAACAACCGACTTACTGCATCAGGATAGAAATGCACATTGCAAAATATATTAACTATATATATCCTAAAGACCATCAAAAGAGATTCCCGCATTTCCCAACATCACAGAATCCATCTTCAGCCAACTTGATTCAATATCAAATATTTTACATAATACACTGCAAAGGTGTATGAATTAGGTTGATTGGGCATGCAAAATTGCCCCTTAAGTGTCATGGGGACGAGCAGGTTAAATACATGGGATTATGGTGATAGGATGGGATTGTTGCCGGTGCAGGCTCAATAGGCTTACTGGCCCCCTTCTGCACTGTAGGGATTTGATGATCCCATGATTCAAATCAAGAAACTGCCAAAAACATTGGACACTGAAAAAGCTATTGGCCCTGACAATATTCTGGCGATAGTAATGAAGCCTTGTGCTCCAGAACTTACTGCACCCTGAGCCAAGCTGTTCTGGTACAGCGACAAAACTGGCATCTACCCCACAATGCACAAAATTGCCCAGCCATGTACTGTCCACAAAAGAAACAAATGGAGCCCGGCCTATTATAGTCCCGTCAGTCAACTAATGGTCATCAACGTCATGGAAGTGAATTTTGACAGCACTAGCAAGTGGCACTTACTCAGCACCAACCATCTCACTGATGTTCATTATGGGTTTCACCAAGGCTACTCAGCTCCTGGTCTCATTGCAGCCTTGGTCCAAACACAGACAAAAGAGCTGAATTCAAGAGGCGAGGTGAGATCATCTTCCCTGGACATGAAGACAGCATTGCACTGAATGTAGCACCAAGGAGTAAATGTGGAGGCAATGGCAATCAAACTCCACATGCTTGGAGTCACACCTAGAACAAAGGAAAATAATTGTACTTGTTGGAGATCAATCATCTCAGTCCCAGGACATTGCTGCAGGGGTTTCTCAGGTTAGTGTGCGAGGACCAAACACGATCAGCTGATTTATCAATGACCTCCCTTTCATCATAAGGTCACAAGTGGGGACATTTGCTGATGACTGCACAACATTCAGCACCATTTGAAACTCTTCAGGCACTGATAAATGGTGCGTAATATTCGCACCGCTCAAGTGTCAAGCAAGAGAGAGAGAATAGAAGGTTCGTCCCCTGACATACAATAGCATTACTTTTGCTGAATCCCCCAAAATCAACAACTGAAGACTACTATTGACCAGAAACAGAATTGGACTAGCCATATAAATACCGTGGCTACAAACAGCTGGGAATTCTACAGTGAGTAACTCACCTCCCGACAAATCAGATCCCGTTCTCCATCTGCAATGCATGAGTCAGGAGTATGTTGGAATACGTTCCACTTGCATAGATGAGTGCAACTGCAAAAACACTCAAGAAGCTCAGCACCATCCAAGACAAAACAATCTGTTTGACTGGCACCCATCTACCACCTTCAACATTCACTCCCATCACCACCAATGCACAGTGGCAGCAGTGCGTATCAACTACACGATTCATTACACCTCACTCACGAAAGATCCTTTGACAACACCTTCAAAACCTGCTATCCAGAAGAACAAGGGCAGCAGATGCATGGGAACACCACCTCCTTCAAGTTCTCCAAGCCTCACACCCTCTTGACTGGCATTACTACAACTTTACTTCACTGTTGCTGGGTCAAAATCCTCAAACAATCTTCCTATAATACGAGTACCTACACTACATGCATTGCAGCAGTTCAAGGCCAAGCGGTTCACCACCACCTCTTCAAACACAACTAGGGATAGGCAATTAATTCCGGCTGACCCAGAGACACCGACAGACCATGAATGAATAAATTCCTTGGATCCTTTTGTACGGTAGCATTCTGCAGTGTTCCTCCACTTAAATAATGGGCCATAACTTGCTCAGAGTGGCAATCTGCCGTGGATTGTCCCTCCACATTGACTTACCTATGCTTAAATTCTTAGGACCATAAAACGTAGGAACAGAAGTAGCTCATTCGACCCATCGGGTCTGCTCCACTGCTCAATGAAATCATGACTGATCTGATATGATAATCCTGAAATCCACTCTTCTGCCTTAACCCCATAACCCTATATTCCCTTACTGATTAAAACCCATCTATCGCAGTCTTGAACATACTTAACAACGCAGTCTCTACAGTCTTGTGAAGAATTCCACAGATTCACTGGCTTACAACTTACTGGCGACTGAATTCATGATCAGAACTTATGATGGCAAAAGGTGAAACCAACTTCCAGTACCATTAGCACTGCACCACCATTAGAGGGCTGAAGTGGCTTAGAATTCAAAGGCCGCCTTCAAGCTGAACGAAATACACCATTTATTCAGCTACTGAATCGAATTAAGTTTTAATTTTTCCATTGAAATACAAGTATAGCCTTAGATATATTTTGAATTTTGTTGCCAATTATTTTTTAAAAAAACGGATGCCTGACACAAAGGACATCCACTTTAGAACATTCCTGCAGTAGATATTCTGGTGCTGTGCACACAGAACAATAATCAATTTTCATTATGCAGTTAATGAAATCCTTTTGTGATCAGCTCCATTTTGCCGCGTATTGGGGCTAGTAGTAGATAACACAAACTGTTTATCCTCAGCAAGAATAGACTGCTTGAACTGAATATGTTCTAAATCAGAATGTCAAAAATTGAAAAAAAATCTCAAACCAAGGTCAAACAGAAAGTGAGATCATAACTTAATAGCTGAAGTGATGAGTTTAATTTACAAGCTATTATGTACAAAAATTATTTCCAAGCGCCTGCCTTCTCTCTGACAAAACAAATTTTCATCACCTCATTAGAGTACCAAATGTGATTAACAAATTATCCAAATGAAAAGCATGATCACTCTGAGGCTTTCAGTCAGCATTACTTGGTCACACGTTAGCAAAATATATTCCCAGAGTCCTTAGTTGTTGCCTTGCACAATTCTGAATGTCATCTGTAATCACTTCACTTAGGATCTGTGCTGCCAGACAAGTCATTATGTCTGCACTGAATTGATTGTGTTTTCTGTGCAGTGATAGGTTCCAATAAAATATTTTACATATAAAAGCTTGAAAATGCAATTTAGACAACTAACCCAGCCTTATAACTGTCACACTTTATGAATGGAAAGAAAATAGGAAGAAAGCATTGGGTTTGACCTCTAAAATTTGCTGAGCCAAACCTCCTCGTTAGCAAAATGTGGAATTACAGCTGTTATCAATCTTGACCACAGATAGACACAATACAGCACAGAGATTAGTAAAAGCTAGCTGTTAACAGCAAGTTACTGTTGCATTTGGTAATATTCTTTCACTGGCCTTTCCAGAAAAGCAGAAGAGAAATTGAGGCAGCTGGTTTTGATTTGTTATGGACGACATGGACTTTAGCAAGACCTTTGACAAAGTACCACATGGTAGGTTGTTGCACAAGGTTAAATCTCACTAGATCCAGGGTGAGGTAGCTAAATGGATACAAAACCAACTTGATGACCGAAGACAGAGGGTGGTTGTAGTGGGTTATTTTTCAAACTGGAGCCCTGTGGCCAGCGGTGTGCCTCAGGGATCAGTGCTGGGTCCACTGTTATTTGTCATTTATATTCATGGTTTGGATGAGAATATAGGAGGCATGGTTAATAAGTTTGCCGATGACACCAAGATTGGTGGCATAATGGGCAGCGAAGGTTATCTCCAATTGCAACGGGATCTTGATCAATTGGGCCAATAGGCTGACGAATGGCAGATGGAATTTAGTTTAGATAAATGCGAGGTGATGCATTTTGGTAGATTGAACCAGAGCAGAACTTACTCAGTTAATGGTAGGGCGTTGGGGAGAGTTACAGAACAAAGATCTAGGGGTGTGGGTTCATAGCTCCTTGAAAGTGGAGTCACAGGTGGACAGAGTGGTGAAGAAGGCATTCAGCATGCTTGGTTTCATCGGTCAGAACATTGAATACAGGAGTTGGAATGTCTTGGTGAAGTTGTACAAGACATTGGTAAGGCCACACTTGGAATACTGTGTACAGTTCTGGTCACCCTATTATAAGAAGGATATTATTAAACTAGAAAGAGTGCATAAATGATTTACTGGGATGCTACCAGGACTTGGTGGTTTGAGTTATAAGGAGAGACCCAATAGACTGGGACCTTTTTCTCTGGAGCGTAGGAGGCCGAGGGGTGATCTTATAGAGGTCGATAAAATAATGAGGGGCATAGATCAGCTAAATCGTCAATATCTTTTCCCAAAGGCAGGGGAGTCTAAAACTAGAGGGCATAGGTTTAAGGTGAGAGGGGAGAGATACAAAAGGGTCCAGAGGGGCAATTCTTTCACACACAGGGTGGTGAGTGTCTGGAACAAGCTGCCAAGTAGTAGTAGAGGCAGGTACAATTTTGTCTTTTAAAAAGCATTTAGACAGTTACATGGGTAAGATGGGTATAGAGAGATGTGGGCCAAATGCGGGCAATTGGGACTAGCTTAGGGGTTTTTAAAAAAAAGAGCAGCATGGACAAGTTGGGCTGAAGGACCTGCTTCCATGCTGTAAACCTCTATGACTCTCTATCAACAAGAGATATAACAGTAATTTCCCTCTTCATGGAATTGAGTCTTAAGGGTCTTCATCACAATAAATGTCAGGAGCAAGGCAGGTTGTGTTTCATCCAAGATGACTGTTACTGGTTGCCCCTTACCTTGATTGCTCATTTTTTCCTCAAGACCCAAGTGGTAAAATTGTAAACAGGGCGTAGGATCAGCGAGATCTTGGGATTTGCATGCATACAGCTTTGAAGATAGCAGGATAAACTCAGCAGTTTTGAGTGGTATGTCCAGGTCTCATATCTGCCTTCTAGATCCCAGTATCTACTCCTAAATAGACATGATTGGGAGCCATGTACAGTTCTGAAAAAGGACCAAGATACAAATGGAGTAAAATAATAAAGAAACACTTTACAAGCAATGTGTTCATGACTACAAATATGAGGAGTCACGTTCTCACAGCACAGAAAGAAGCTCTTCAGCCCACTGTGTAATAAAAGTTGACAAAAATAATTTATGCATGTATAGGTGGTAATAGCAAGGAGAGTCTAGCAATAAAGGATAAAGGAAAAGTTACATGAATAATGGATGAGAGAATACAAAAACATAAGGACCAAGCTAGAGTGCCAGGCTAGACACACGGACTCCCACCGACTATGGCAAGGACTGCAAGACATAACAGGTTGAAGGCATGTAAAAATCGCCAGCACCAATGCACCCCTCTCCAATGAGCTCAACGGATTCTATACCTGTTTTTTGAGCAAGAGGTCAGCGAGAGAATACCCTCCACCTCGGAAGCCTCAGCCCAACCCACATCAAAGGCCACCATCGGAGACATCAAATCAGCCTTCTCCAAATCAACCCAAGAAAGCGACTGATCTGGATGGGATACCCGGTTGAGCACTCAGATCCTGCGCGGACCAGCTGGTGGGGGCAACCACATCTTTAAACCCCTCTCTACACTAATCTGAGGTCCCTATCTGCTTCAAGAACCATCATCCTGGTACCAAAGAAAAGCGAGACAGCATGCCTTAATGGCTATCGCCTGGTGGCTCTGACATTCATCATTATGAAGTGCTTCAAAAGGTTAGTCATGGCACAAATCCATTTCAGCCTTCCAGATTGCCTGCATCCACTACAGTTCGCCTATCACTGCAACAGGTTCACAGCAGACACCACCTCCCTGGCCCTATACAAACCCTGGGACACCTGGATAACAAAGACACCCATGTCAGATTCCTATTTACAGCTCAGCCTTCACAGAAACATAGGAATTACGAGCGAGAGGAGGCAATTCAGCCCTTCGAGCCTGCTCCATCATTCTACATGCTCATGGCTCATCTCCATCTCATCCTAACTCCACTTCCCTGCCTTTTCCCCACAGCCCTTAATCTCACTTAGATCAAATACTTATCTATCTCTTGCTTGAATCCATTGATTGATTCTGCGTCCACTGCACTCTGGGGCAGCGAGTTCAATAGATTGACAACCCTGTGACAAGTAGCTTCTCCTTGTCTCGGTCTTGAACCTCCTCTCTTACTCTACAACTATGACTTCTTGTCCTAGACTGTTCTAGAAGGGGGAACATTTTGTTATAATTTATCTCAATTAACTTTTACTTCATCAATCCTGTTGAATATTTTATATATCTCAATCAAATCTCCCCTCATTCTTCTGTACTTCAGCGAATACTTCAACACCATTATTCCTACAAAATGCATCTCCAAACTCCGTGGCCTGGGACTCAGCTCCTCCCTCTGTAACCTAGACTTCCTAACCCACGGATCGCAATCAGCAAGGATAGGCAACAACACTTCCTCCATGATCATCCTCAACACTGGTGTCCCACAAGGCTGTGTCCTCAGCCCCTTAATATACTCCTTATACACCTATGACTATGTGGCCAAATTCCCCTCCAACTTGATTTTCAAGTTTGCTGATGACACCACCATAGTGGGTCAGATCTCAAACAATGACAAGACGGAGTACAGGAATGAGATAGAGAATCTGGTGAACTGGTGCGACAACAATAATCTCTCCCTCAATGTCAACAAAACGAAGGAGATAGTCATCAACTTCAGGAAGCATAGTGGAGAACATGCCCGTCTACATCAATGGGAACGAAGTAGAAATAGTCGAGTGCTTCAGATTTTTAGGTGTCCAGATCACCAACAACCTGTCCTGGTCCTTCAATGCCAATGCTATAGTTAAGAAAGCCCACCAATGCCTCTACTTTCTCAGAAAACTAAGAAAATTTGGCTCGTCAGCTACAACTCTCCAACGTTTACAGATGCACCATCGAAAGCATTCTTTCTGATTGTATCACAGCTTGGCATGGCTCCTGCTCTGCCCAAGACTGCTAGGAACTACAAAAGGTCGTGAATGTAGCCCAATCCATCACACAAACCAGCTTCCCATCTATTGACACTGTCTACACTTCCCGCTGCCTTGGCAAAGCAGCCAGCATAATTAAGGACCCATGCACCCCAGACATTCTCTCTTCCACCTGCTTCCTTCAGGAAAAAGACACAAAAGCCTGAGGTCACGTACCAATCGATTCAAGAACAGCTTCTTCCCTGCTGCTGTCAGACTTTTGAATGGACTTACCTTGCATTAAGTTGATCTTTCTCAACACCCTAGCTATGATTGTAACACTTCACTCTGCACCCTCTCCTTTCCATCTCTATGAACGGTATGCTTTGTCTGTATAGCGCACAAGAAACAATACTTTTCACTGTATACTAATACCATGTGACAATAATCAAATCAAAAGGCAGAAGCCGTGAGATAAATCAATGGGGGCGGGGCAGAAAAACTGGAGAAAACAAGAGTGAACAACAGGAAAAAGGATCTTTCAAAAATGTTGGTGCATGAACAATGCCAAGTGGGTGAAAGACCTCCTTTTAGTATTATGGGAACCCTATTCATCAGTTAGCTGGCTGAAACAGGTGCTACAGAGGATAAAGGTGCGCTCTTTCAATCGTAGGACCACAATTCCAGTTCAGCCTTGACCAGGGGCTAAAAACATATCTACATCTTTAATGACCCTAAAACGTATAATCACACTGGCCTACGTTAACCAGATCTAGGAGATGATGGTGATTTTAAAGCGATGTTGTAAAAGATACCACCAAATTTCAGTGACATGCAGCATCTCAGGACGACTTCATTAAGGAACACTGCTTTGATACTTCATGGTAGTCAGTGATCTCTTTTCATGATGAAATGCAAAGTGGGCACTTGGCCACAAACACAAAATTTCAGTGGTGGTAAAATGGCTCATGTTATTAATTAGATATGCAGAGTTTTTGAAGCTGCTTCACTAGAGTAAAGGGAATGTTAATGAGCAATAGATCTCTGCTATGAAAGTCTGCTGCAAATGATCACAGATATCACTTTAAAATGCATAAACTTAATTTATTAATTTTAAATTTATGTCACATCACTGCCAGTATAATTGACATTAAATTGCGAGACTAAAAACAGCATTAGTGTCCATAAGGATGGTTATTCTGGGAACTGGGAAATTTAGATGACTGCAACGGGGAATACTCCTCGACAATTGATGTCAAGATTCATCGTTATCGAAGAGAAAGGGAGCTTTTTTTCCGGCATCTGAAGCATCTCAGATCGCTTAACGTCATTACATTTTGAACATGTTTATTTGACATCCAACCCTTGCTTTTAACTCAAATCACCCACTATTAATGGGCAATCGTGACAGTGACATCGATCTAGATCAGAGAATAAATATCTTACCAAAAGTCATACAAATTTTCAAGTTAGCTTTTGGTGTATATGACTATTTAATGCAGTGCACATCTCTTGTAAATGTGGTTGTATTGTACAAACTGTACACATACAAAATATAATTGTGGAACTGGAGCTACAATTCAAAAGTGGAAGAGCCACATTATTATTTCAGTTTGAATTCATTTATTATACAACATTTGTTTAAAACTATGTGGAGGGCCCCTTCACACCCTGTATTTAAATGTCAGCAACTCAGAAACAGTGCTATTGATAGTTTATCAATGTTGGAAATGTTATTGAACTAACTATTCCATGCACACCAACAGAGATCTCAAAATCATATTTTGACCTTGTATTGTTGTTTGGAAGCCCCTCACCGATTCCTAGAAGCCCACAGATTCCAATCTGAAAATTACTGGAGTAGGTTAAAATTTTACTCATGGCAGATAATGAGATAATTTGTTCCAAAGAGGAGCTAATTTGAAATTCAGTTTCTCTCTGCACAGATTCTGCCAGACCGGCTGAGTATTTCCCAGCACTGTTTTTATTTCAGATCTCGTGCTTGCGTAGCATTTTGCTTTAATTAAAATAATTTCATTTCAGACACATAGAACCAGAAAAAAATACAAGAGGGAGCAGAAGTGTGTAGAAACAATGCTGGTCATGATGGGTTAGGGAGAGGAAAGGGATAAATTGCTTTTTCACACAAGATTCTATGTTTAATTATGCAAAACACCTCTTTTAGGAAAATTGTAGCCAAGTTGAATATTGTAGTGGTGCACCAATAAGGTGAGCATAATGGGCCAAATCTTGCTGGAGTAAACACTAGCTTCAATTTCAGCCACAAACGCTGTTCCCTTGCGACCAACTCCATTCCTCTTCCTTAGGTAACTACCTTGATGCTGAACCAGACTATTCACAAACTTGGTGTCATGTATGACCAGAGAGGAGCTTCCAACCACAATCAAGTCATGACCAAAACCACCTATTTCTACCTCAATTTCATCCTTGCCTCATCTCTTATGCTGCTGAAACACTCAGTCATGCCTCATTACCTCTAGATTTGACTATTCCACAGTCCAGCTCAGACTCCCACATTCTTTGCTCCATAAACTTAAAATTATCCTAAACTCTGCTCCCTACATCCTAACTCATACCATCACCCCTGTATTCGTGTACCCCCAGTCCAGCAATTTTACAATTCACATACTTCTCAATTAGCACCATGATGCTGCATCTGTCTTCACAAAAGAATAGAAAAGTACCAAAGAACTCATTTTGTACCTTACTTGATTTGATAGTCACATGTATTAACATAGTGAAAAGTATTGTTTCTTGCGCGCTATACAGACAAAACATACCGTTCATAGAGAAGGAAACGAGAGAGTGCAGAATGTATTGTTACCCTCATAGCTAGGGTGTAGAGAAAGATCAACTTAATGCAAGGCAAGTCCATTCAAAAGTCGGACAGCAGCAGGGAAGAAGCTGTTCTTGTGTTGGTTGGTACGTGACCTCAGACTTTTGTATCTTTTTCCTGAAGGAAGGTTGGGGTGCATGGGGTCCTTAATTATGCTGGCTGCTTTGCCGAGGCAGCGGGAAGTGTAGACAGAGTCGATGGATGGGAGGCTGGTTTGCGTGATGGATTGGGCTACATTCATGACCTTTTGTAGTTCCTTGCGGTCTAGGGCAGTGCAGGAGCCATACCAAGCTGTGATACAACCAGAATGAATGCTTTCTATGGGTGCATCTGTAAAAGTTGGAGAGTCATAGCTGATATGCCAAATTTCCTTCGTCTTCTGAGAAAGTAGAGGCGTTGGTGGGCTTTCTTAACTATAGTGTCGACATGCAATAAACTCGTTTTCAATCGAACAGAATGTGTCTTCAGATCTAAGGCACGAATCTCTCACACACACACACTCGCAGACACACTGTGCTCCATGCAGGAATCTGAGACATCCGGAATCCGGAGCTATTCTGATGGATTTTCGACTCGAGTTTCTCACAGCATTTTGTTGGCATTGAGAGATTATTGTTGCTGTGCCCGTTCACCAGGTTCTCTATCTCATTCCTGTACTGTGTCTCGTCATTGTTTGAGATCCAACCCACTACGGTGGTGTCGTCAGCAAACCTGAAGATCAAATTGGAGGGGTATTTGGCCACACAGTTATAGGTGTTTAAGGAGTATAGTAGGGGGCTGAGAACACAGCCTTGTGGGGCACCAGTGTGATGCAGTCTGCCTCCACATGCAAATTTTCTATTCAAAGGATTCCACAGAAGGTCCACTTTTTGTTCCAAATGGGCTTCTTGCTTAAATCACAATCTTACTATTTAAATAGCATATATTTTGAGTTCCCTTTATGTTTCCCCAATTTATTCTCGTACGTTCTCTTTAGCTTTGTTTTTCAGTTGGCCACTGTATTCAAAGTGGGTCACTTGAAGAATGTAACTATTGATTTGTATTTAGCAACATCAAGGCAGAGCCTGGGTACTCTCAAGTACTGCTCCCCTCTTGATCCCTCATGGGAAGGTTATTATACTATTGCCTTTCAAGAGGATACAGTGCCAAGGAACAAAAGTATTTCAGTGTTGGAAACAAATGTTGCAAACAAAATGGGAATAAACTGGTCATTCTCAGGATGGCAGACTGTTACTAATGGGGTACCGCATGGATCAATGCTGTTCGTAATCTAATCTGGATCCACAAGTTCTTCCACAATGAGGCATATTGTTGTGTGGGGGAGTGGAATTCACAGCCTTGGGTTGGCTTCCCCCTCCTCGCTCTGCCGCCACCATTCTGCTTCACTATCAAGTCACTGATCCTCGAAGCGGCTTGTGCTTTGACGGACCAGATGGAGCCCTGCCGATCATTCCTCAGCCTTCTCCTCCCAGTCAGTGGTCTCACTGCCTCTGTGCTTCATGATGGTCTCAAGTGCATCCTTATATATTTTCCTTTGGCTGCCCTTTAGAGCGTTGGCCAATGGAAAGCTGGGGACGAGAACCTGGCGAGGGAGGCAGTTTCCAGGAATCCAGATGCAAAGGCCCATCCATCAGAGGTGGTTCTGCAGGAACGGGGCTTTGATGTTGGTAGATGCAGCTTAATGGAGGATGCTAGCATTGGACTGGCGGTCCACCCATTTGATCCCCAGGATTCAATGCAAGCACCGCTGATGGAAGCTCTCAAGGATCTTAATGTGGCATCAATAGACAGTCCAGATTTTGCGAAAGGGGAGGGTGGTCATCACAACTGTCTTATAAATCAGGACCCCTGTTGACTTCCAAAGGCTCCTGCTGTCAAAGACATGTGTCAGAGTCTGTAAATGAATTGGATCTGGCAACTAAATGTAATATATTTCCAAATTTGCTGACAAAACGAGATGGGAATGAAATTATGAGATGGCTTTAAGGGGATTTGGACAGGCTAAATTAGTGGGCAAGAACATGAATAAGTTATCCACTTTGGAAGGAAAAACAGAAAGGCAGTGTTACATAGAAGAGATTTGAATAATGAGATGATCTCATTGAAATTTACAAAGTACTGGTGTCCCCTGGCAAGTCAGTCAGTCAAGAACCAGGGGACACAGTTTCAGGTTAGAACCACGGAATCCCTATAGAAACAGAAGTGCCATTCAGCCCTCTGAGTCTGCACCAACTCCCGGAAAGAGCATCCCACCCAGGCCCTCCACCCTATTCCCGGTAACCCCATGCATTTAGCACGGTTAATCCACCTAGCCTGCACATCTTTGAACTGGAGGAGGAAACCGGAGCACCAGGAAGAAATGGGAACAACATACAAACTCTACACAGACATGGGAACAACATGCAAACTCTACACAGACATGGGAACAACATGCAAACTCTACACAGACATGGGAACAACATGCAAACTCTACACAGACATGGGAACAACATGCAAACTCTACACAGACAGTCACCTAAGGCCGGAATTGAACCCAGGTCCCTGGCGCTGTGAGGCAGCAGTGCTAACCACTGTGCCCACCATGCCTCCCATAAATCAGGGTCGGGCTATTTAAGACAGGATGAATTTCTTCATTTAAAAGGGTACTGAACCTTTGGAACTCCCTAGCCCAGAGGGCTATGGTAGTTGAATCACTGAGCATGTTCAAGACATAAATTGATAGATTTCTGGATCCGAATGACATCAAGAGATATGGGAACAAGTTCTTAGTTTGGCAGACTGGGTTTTTGAAACATAGTTCAAAATGGTTTCAGCATGTAACTAGATCTGTCATTAAAGAATGAAGAGATTGATTTTGTTTTAATTAAAAACAGAAATGCTGGAAATAGCTGGTTATCTGTGAAAAGAGAAACAGTTATAATACTTCAGGTTAATAATAGTCTCTTGGCGCAATTCATGTCCCTTATTCTGTCTAGTTTTAGTTGCGTGCCATCCAAAATTCATTACATTTAAAAAAAAATTTTTTGCAATGTAGTTCGAAGCTATTTACTAACGTGGGCTTTAAAGAAAAACAAGTGCTGGTTTGAAACTTCCCAGTTCAATTTTGTATTCTTTAGACTTTCGTTATACTATTTAATACTACGTTTAACTTGATACATGACAATTCCAACAATAGGGCCTGTAGAAATGCAACAAGCTTAATCATTTCTGCTTACTTATACAGCTCATTTTTGAGCACATGCACCGATTTAAGAAAAAAGTGCTTTAAAAGCAATCAGGGATTCTTCCTCGAATGAGCAATATAGTATGATGACCTTTCTTCTTGTGCTTCAACAGGTATGGAAGCATCACTGTAAACTTGGACTCCATCTGCAATGTCCTATGTTAGGAATTGTGGATTTCAAACAAGAAACGAAAAGATGTGGTTTGCACACAAAAAAAGTTAAGAGATGTTCTCTGCACAGAGTACAAATAAACTAAAAACAGAGCCTCCAAAACACCCCAATGACATCACCATTACACCATGTGACCTGGTCTTAAAGCAATCATGCAACTACTTAAATATATAACAATCAAAGTGAATCATTGAACAGTTAGCACTAAATACAATGGTTTGGAGAACTTTTAATCTCAAAACTATATATCAATCTTCAGAATAGTTAATTATATATGCAGGATAAGAAGTAATTGAATATATTGTAAAGCGGCAATTCTGCAGACATCTGACTTTTCTTTTAAGTTCGAAAAACATTTTACTCATCAGTCATATTGGATTTGAAATGTTAACTCGGCTTCTCTCTTCACCGATGTTGCCAGACCATTATTTTGTTTTTGTTTCAAATCTCTCGCATCTGCAGTATTTTGTTTTTATTTTACATTATTCAGTGTCATGCCCAAATTTGAACAGGTAATTAGTCAAGAGACCCAAAAAAAGAAAAATGTACTGGCCATAACTCTATCTCCTTTATGCTTGCATTGGAAAAAGAGAGGATCAGGCAAGCTAGGAAAGCGTGTATATGGAGTAAGGGGAAATATGAAGGCATAAGGCAGCAAATTAGAGGACTAAATTGGAAGGAGGTATTCTCGGGGAAATCTACTGAAGAGAGGTGGCAGTTTTTCAAGGAACGTCTGTCTAGGGTTCTACAGGACAATGTTCCGAGCAGACAGGGAGGAGTTGGTAGGTTAAAGGAACCGTGGCGCACGAAAGCTGTGCGGGACCTAGTTGAGAAGAAAAGGAAACCGTACAAAAGGTTCAGAGAGCTTGGCGAAGATAGGGATCTAGATGAGTATACGGCTTGTAGGAAGGGACTAAAGGAGGAAATTAGGAGAGCCAGAAGGGGTCACGAGAAGGCCTTGGCAAGTAGAATTAAGGAAAACCCTAAGGCGCTCCATAAATGTGTGAAGAGTAAAAGGATGAGACGTGAAGGAATAGGGCCGATAAAAGGTGAAGGCGGGAAAATCAGTACGGAACCAGTAGAAATGGCAGAGGTGCTTAATGAATATTTTGCCTCGGTTTTCACAGAGGAGAAGGACATGGATGGATGTACTGTGGGCTTGTGGTGGACTGAAAAGATTGAGTATGTAAACTTTAACAAAGAGGTTGTGCTGGGATCTTTGAATGGCATCAAGATAGATAAGTCGCCGGGTCCGGATGGGATGTACCTCAGGTTACTGTGGGAGGCGAGGGAAGAGATTGCAGAGCCTCTGGCGATGATCTTTGCGTCGTCGATGGAGACGGGAGAGGTGCCGGAGGATTGTGGATGTGGTTCCTATTTTCAAGAAGGGGAATAGGGATAGCCCAGGAAATTACCGACCGGTGAGTCTAACCTCAGTGGTTGGTAAGCTGATGGAGAAGATCCTGAGGGACAAGAATTATGAGCATTTAGAGAGGTTTAGTATGCTCAAGAATATTCAGCATGGCTTTGTCAAAGGCAGATCGTGCCTTATGAGCCTGGTGCAGTTCTTCGAAAATGTGACTAAACACATTGACGAAGGGAAAGCGGTAGATGTGGTTTATATGGATTTTAGCAAGGCGTTCGATAAGATTCCCCATTCAAGGCTTCTAGAAAAAGTGAGAGGGCATGGGATCCAAGGGGCTGCTGCTCTGTGGATCCAGAACTGGCTTGCCCAAAGGAGGCAGAGAGAGGGTATAGATGGGTCTTTTTCTAAATGGAGGTCGGTCACCAGTGGTGTGCCCCAGGGATCTGTTCTGGGACCCTTGCTGTTTGTCATTTTCATAAATGGCCTGGATGAGGAAGCGGAGGGATGGGTTGGTAAGTTTGCCGACGACACGAAGGTTGGTGGGGTTGTGGATAGTCTGGAGGGATGTCAGAAGTTACAGAGGGACATAGATAGGATGCAAGACTGGGCGGAGAAGTGGCAGATGGACTTCAACCCAGATAAATGCGTAGTGGTCCATTTTGGCAGGTCAAATGGGATGAAGGAGTACAATATTAAGGGAAAGACTCTTAGTACGGTAGAGGATCAGAAGGACCTTGGGGTCCGGGTCCATAGGACTCTAAAAATCGGCCCCACAGGTGGAGGAGGTGGTTAAGACGGCGTATGGTGTGCTGGCCTTCATCAATCGAGGGATTGAGTTTAGGAGTCTGGGGATAATGATGCAGCTATATAAGACCCTCGTCAGACCCCACTTGGAGTACTGTGCTCAGTTCTGGTCACCTCATTACAGGAAGGATGTGGAAAAGATTGAAAGGGTGCAGAGGAGATTTACAAGGATGTTGCCTGGATTGAGTGGCAAGCCTTATGAGGATAGGCTGAGGGAGCTCAGTCTTTTCTCCTTGGAGAGACGTAGGATGAGGGGAGACCTAATAGAGGTATATAAGATGTTGAGAGGCATAGATCGGGTGGACTCTCAGAGGCTTTTTCCCAGGGTGGAAATGGCTGCTACGAGAGGACACAGGTTTAAGGTGCTGGGGGGTAGGTACAGGGGAAATGTTAGGGGGAAGTTTTTCACACAGAGGGTGGTGGGCGAGTGGAATCGGCTGCTGTCAGTGGTGGTGGAGGCAAACTCAATAGGGTCTTTTAAGAGACTCCTGGATGAGTACATGGGAGTTAATAGGATGGAGGGTTATAGGTAGGCCTAAAAGGTAGGGATATGTTCGGCACAACTTGTGGGGCCGAAGGGCCTGTTTTGTGCTGTAGTTTTCTATGTTTCTACGTTTCTAAACCAAATCCAACGAGAACCAAAATTCAGACACAATCTGTGGCTGCATGAAGACTTACAATGCACTTTAGAGCAAATACATTACTGATAATAAAATAATTTGACATATTCCCTTAATTATTCTCGAACTATAGAATCCTTCAGCCAAAAGACAAAATTTAACATGCGTCCCAGACCGTTTTTTCATTTAAAAACAATTAGGATGCGGTATTTTTTGCAATACTACTAACTTGTTACATTTGGACCAAGACTCTTGACAGTCATAACTTGTATCACAAGTAGAATATTAGGCTAAGTAATAGTACAAAATCATCAACTAGCCTCAAATTCAACAAAACAGAGCCAAATATGTAATTATGTAGCAAGGTAAAAGGGTTGTTTACCACAAGGATCTCCATGTTATAGAACATAGAAAGCCACAGCACAAACAGGCCCTTCGGCCCACAAGTTGCGCTGATCATATCCCTACCTCTAGGCCTATCTATAGCCCTCAATCCCATTAAATCCCATGTACTCATCCAGAAGTCTCTTAAAAGACCCCAACGAGTTTGCCTCCACCACCACCGACGTCAGCCGATTCCACTCACCCACCACCCTCTGAGTGAAAAACTTACCCCTGACATCTCCTCTGTACCTACCCCCCAGCACCTTAAACCTGTGTCCTCTCGTAGCAACCATTTCAGCCCTTGGAAATAGCCTCTGAGAGTCTACCCTATCCAGACCTCTCAACATCTTGTAAACCTCTATCAGGTCACCTCTCATCCTTCGTCTCTCCAGGGAGAAGAGACCAAGCTCCCTCAACCTATCCTCATAAGGCATGCCCCCCAATCCAGGCAACATCCTTGTAAATCTCCTCTGCACCCTTTCAATGGCTTCAACATCTTTCCTGTAATGAGGTGACCAGAACTGCGCGCAGTACTCCAAGTGGGGTCTAACCAGGGTCCTATAAAGCTGCAGCATTATCTCCCGACTCCTAAACTCAATCCCTCGATTAATGAAGGCTAGTACGCCGTACGCCTTCTTGACCGCATCCTCCACCTGCGAGGACGATTTAAGAGTCCTATGGACCCGGACCCCAAGGTCCTTCTGATCCTCTACACTGCTAAGAATGGCACCCTTCATATTATACTGCTGCTTCATCCCATTGGATCTGCCAAAATGGATCACCACACACTTATCCGGGTTGAAGTCCATCTGCCACTTCTCCGCCCAGTCTTGCATTCTATCTATGTCTCGCTGCAACTTCTGACATCCCTCCAAACTATCCACAACACCACCTACCTTGGTGTCGTCAGCAAACTTACCAACCCATCCCCCCACTTCCTCATCCAGGTCATTTATGAAAATGACAAACAGCAAGGGTCCCAGAACAGATCCCTGGGGCACTCCACTGGTCACTGACCTCCATGCAGAGAAAGACCCCTCCACAGCCACTCTCTGCCTTCTGCAGGCAAGCCAGTTCTGGATCCACAAGGCAACAGCCCCTTGGATCCCATGCCCTCTCACTTTCTCAAGAAGTCTTGCATGGGGGACCTTATCGAACGCCTTGCTGAAGTCCATATAGACCACATCCACCGCTCTTCCTTCGTCAATGTGTTTGGTCACATTTTCAAAGAACTCAACCAGGCTCGTAAGGCACGACCTGCCCTTGACAAAGCCGTGCTGACTACTTTTGATCATACTAAACTTCTCTAGATGATCATAAATCCTGTCTCTCAGGATCCTCTCCATCAACTTACCAACCACTGAGGTTAGACTCACCGGTCGGTAATTTCCCGGGCTGTCCCTGTTCCCTTTCTTGAATATAGGGACCACATCTGCAATCCTCCAATCCTCCGGAACCTCTCCCGTCTCCATCGACGATGCAAAGATCATCGCCAAAGGCTCCGCAATCTCCTCCCTCGCCTCCCACAGTAACCTGGGGTACATCCCATTCGGTCCCGGCGACTTACCAACCTTGATGCCATTCAATAGTTCCAACACATCCTCTTTCTTTATGTCCACATGCTCGATCCTTTCTGTCCACCGCAAACCAGCAGTACAACCACCCAGATCCCTTTCCACCGTGAATACCGAGGTAAAGTATTCATTAAGCACCTCCGCCATTTCTAACGGTTCCGCACAAACTTTTCCCCCTTCACCTTTTAAGGGTCCTATGCCTTCACATCTCATCCTTTTACTCTTGACATATTTGTAGAAAGCCTTGGGATTCTCCTTAATCTTACCCGCCAAGGCCTTCTCATGACCCCTTCTCGCTCTCCTAATTTCCTTCTTAAGCTCCTTCCTACATCCCGTATACTCCTCTAAATCCTTAACACCTCCTAGCTCTCTGAACCTTCTGTACGCCTCTCTTTTCTTATTCACCAGGTTCATCACAACCTTCGTGCACCACGGTTCCCGTACCCTACCAACACCCCCCTGTCTCATCGGAACGTTGTCATGCAGAGCTCCAGACAAACATTCCTTGAAAATCCTCCACTTTCCTTCGGTACTTTTCCCCAAGAATGCCTCCTTCCAATTTACCCGTCTAATTTCCTCCCTGATGACACTGTATTTCCCTTTACTCCAGAGAAACACTTTCCTAGCCTGCCTGATCCTATCTCTTTCCAATGCTATCGTGAAGGAGATAGAATTATGATCGCTATCCCCAAGATGCTCACCCACCGAGAGATCCTCCACCTGTCCAGGTTCATTAGCCTGCACCAGATCAAGTACAGCCTCTCCTCTAGTAGGCTTATCCACATACTGTGTCAGGAAACTCTCCTGGACACACCTAACAAACTCCTCTCCATCCAAACCCCTAGCCCTAGGGATATTCCAATCTATGTTTGGGAAATTAAAATCTCCCATCACGACAACTCTGTTATTCCTACATCTCTCCAGGATCTGTTTCCCCATCTGCTCCTCAACATCTCTGTTACTATTGGGCGGCCTATAGAAAACACCCAGCAACGTTACCGACCCCTTCCTGTTCCTAACCTCCACCCACAGAGACTCCGTAGTCAATCCCTCCACGGCGTCCACCTTCTCTACAGCCGTGACACTATCCCTGATCAACAGTGCCACTCCCCCCCCTCTCTTGCCTCCCTCCCTGTCCTTCCTGAAACATCTAAAACCCGGC
Source organism: Mustelus asterias (assembly GCF_964213995.1). Taxonomy (NCBI): domain Eukaryota; kingdom Metazoa; phylum Chordata; class Chondrichthyes; order Carcharhiniformes; family Triakidae; genus Mustelus; species Mustelus asterias. The sequence goes on from NC_135801.1 coordinate 173,129,584, forward strand.
ACCTGAAGCACCCAGTCCTGTCCCTGAGACATCCAAGTCTCCGTAATGGCCACCACATCACAATTCGAAGCAGCAATCCACGCTCTAAGCTCATCCACTTTATTCACTACATTCCTGGCATTAAAATAGACACATCTCAGACCTTCAGCCTGAGCACTTCCCTTCTCCATCACTCGTCTAACCTCCCTCTTACCCTGTCTACATTCCTTATCTATTTGCGAGCTAACCTCCTCGCTCTCAGTCCCCTCATTTCGATTCCCTCCCCCCAACCTTTCTAGTTTAAAGTCTCTCCAGTAGCCTTAGCCAACCTTCCCGCCAGGATATTGGTCCCCCTGGGATTCAAGTGCCACCCGTCTTTTTTAAACAGGTCACACCTGCCCCTAAAGAGGTCCCAATGATCCAAGTACCCAAATCCTTGTCCCTTGCTCCAGTCCCTCAGCCACGCATTCATTCTCCACCGATTCCTGTTCTCACTCTCCCGCGGCACAGGCAGCAATCCCGAGATTACTACCTTTGCATTCCTCTTTCTCAGCTGTCTACCTAACTCCCTATATTCTCTTTTCATGACCCCTTCCCTCTTCCTACCTATGTCAGCAGTACCTATATGCATCACGACCTTCGGCTCCTCTCCCTCCCCCTTCAGGATTTCTGGGACTCGACCAGAGACATCCCGGACCCCTGCACCAGGGAGACAAACCACCATCCGAGAGTCCCGTCTGTGTCCGCAAAAACGCCTATCTGACCCCCTCACCGTAGAGTCCCCAATTAGCACTACCCTCCTTTCCTTACCCTTTTGCACTACTGGGCCAGGCTCAGCTCCAGAGACACTGCCACCGCTGCTTCCCCCAGGTGGGCTGTCCTCCCCAGTAGTACTCAGACAGGAGTACTTATTATTAAGGGGCACATCCACCGGGGTGCTCACCATCAACCGAGCTTTCTCCTTCCTCACTGTTACCCAGTTACCCTCCTCCCGTGGTCCCGGTGTGACCACCTGCCGATAGCTCCTGTCAATGACCTCCTCACTATCCCTAACCCGGCAAAGGTCCTCGAGCTGCAATTCCAGTTCCCTAACATGGTCCCTTAGGAACCGCAGCTCAACACACCCAGCACAGATATGGTCGTCCGGGAGGCTAGGAGCCTCCAGGACCTCCCACATCCTACATTGGGAACAACATACTGGCCTCACACTCATAATTGCCCTTTTAAACACACAGGGAAAAAAAAGTGAATGAAAATTTTAAACTTACCTTTCCTCCTCCTGTTTTCTCCAAAGCCCTGCTCTCACTGGGTCTTTTTTTTTAGGTTAGAGGAGGAGGGAGGGTGGGATACTCTACAAGTGTAGAGTATCGGGATTCCTCTCTGTTCCAATTTATTGGGGAAAAAAAAAATCTCTCTCTCCCAGACCTCCCTGCGCGACCACTTCCGGGTTTAGATATTTTTTTTAAAAACCCGCGAAAAAGTAAGTTAAAAAATAAAAGCGCTTACCCGCAGCACTCCTCTCGCGAATCTCTCCCTCTCTGCTGTACTTCCAAGACGCAATGTTCTTTAACTATTTCATTGCAACTTTTTCAGCACAATTATTGTTCTTAAGCACCACTCACCTCAATTCCACTCTGTTTGGTCAATTTAACAGCAGTGTTATAATAGCCACACCGCAGCAAATGCTCCACCATCATACGGTCCATGCGTTTTTTCTTCCACATATTAACTGCTGCTGCTTGGTCACTGCTGTGTTCTTTCAAGTGTTCAATTCTACGTTTGCAAAGCTTCGCGCTCTCATCTTCGGCTTGGATTGATTCAACTGCCTGCAGGAAGGAGAAAATATATTCACTAAAAAAAAAAATCACTCCACATGGAAAATTGATCTGCAAAGTGTACTTGTTCAGCAATGTATGATTAAAACCAGTGTGAATTTTGATTTGAAGTTGAGCATGCGGCTTTACTGACGGCATAAGACTCCTTCAAAATAGGCAAATAAGGATTCATCAGCGTAGAGTGTATGACACGAAAATGAAAATGCTGCCAAGCCTGCTGAGTTTTCCAAGCATTTTCTGCTTTTATTTCAGATTTCCAGCATCTGATGTATTTTGCTTTGATTTTAATGCAATACCAACTTAGCCTGTGTTAATGAAAACAGTCAATGCTGCAAATGCTCAGCAGGACAAACTAGGTCTTAATCTTAAATGTTAACTGAAGTTGGTCTTTCCGAAGACACTGCCCAACCTGATGATTTCCAACTTTTAATGTTTTTATTTGAAGCTTCCATCAGCTGTTGTATTTTGCTTCAGCTGCACTCTGCTGAAGGCTGGGATGTGGAGTGGGAAGTGGTGGCATTATGTAATCTGACTGTTGAGTTCATGAAATTCTCCAGTTATGATAAATTTCATTCCAGATAGATTAGAAGTATTCAAGTCTTCAGCATGAAATGCTAAATTAAACACCCAATGGACAGCACAGTGGCTAACACTGCTGCCTCAGCGCCAGTGACCTGGGTTTGATGCAAATCTTGGGTGACTGTGTGGAGTTTGCATGTTCTTTTCATGTCTGCGTGCGTTTCCTCGAGGTGCTCCAGTTTCCTCCCACAGTCCAAAAATGCGCGGGTTGGATGGATTGGCCATGCTAAAATTGTCCCTTAGTGTCAGGGGGACTAGCTAGGGTAAATGCATGGAGTTATAGGGATAAGGCCTGGGTGGGATTGTGGTTGGTGCAGACTTGATGGGCCGAATGGCCTCCTTCTGCACAGCAGGATTCTATCTGGCTGATGCTCTGCAACTACCAAGCTGAAGAAAGATAACTGTATTCAGATCTTGCAACTCATGGAGGTGGCTTCAGGCCAATCTACATCCAACAACCTGCTCCGAAAGCTGTCCAAATGTGAACAGAGTTGTGGCAGACTATACCACAGCTGCGGAGGCATAGAAACTTAGGAGACAGCCATTCAACTCATCAAGCCTGCTCCACCATTCAATCAGATCATGGCTGATTATCTACTTCTGAAGCCATTTTTTTCTCATATCCCTTGATGTCACGATTCCTGTCTTGACCATGCTCAGTGCTCAAGCTTTCTCAAGCCTCTGGGGAAGAGAAATCTGAAATTCACCACCCTCAGGGTAGAAATTGCTCTCAAGTCTTAAAAATGCCCACCCCTTATTGAAACAATTCACAACATTCTAACTTTTAGTATAGAATGAGGAAATTGGACATCCCACGAGTATAAAATGGGTTTTGCAGGGCCAGAGAGCAGCACGTATGGTTTGCTTTGTTGCTAAAAACATAGTTACATCTTATTCAATAAGATGTAACATTTTCCCAGGTGTTTTTACGATGAAACCAATAGTCAAAGAGGTTTACAGCATGGAAACAGGCCCGTCGGCCCAACTTGTCCATGCCGCCCAGTTTTTAACCACAAAGCTGGTCCCAATTCCCTCTATACCTATCTTACCCATGTAACTGTCTAAATGCTTTTTAAAAGACAAAATTGTACCCGCTTTTACCACCACCTCTGGCAGCTCGTTCCAGACACTCACCACCCTGTGTGTGAAAAAATTGCCCCTCTGGACCCTTTTGTATCTCTCCCCTCTCACCTTAAGCCTATGCCCTCTAGTTTTAGACACCCCTTTCTTTGGCAAAAGATGTTGACTATCTACCTCAACTGTGCCCCTCATTATTTTATAGACCTCCATAAGATCACCCCTAAGCCTCCTACGCTCCAGAGAAAAAACTCCCAGTCTATCCAGCCTCTCCTTATAACTCAAACCATCAAGCCCTGGTAGCATCTTAGTAAATCTTTTCTGCACTCTTTCTAGTTTAATCATATACTTTCTATAATAGGGTGACCAGAACTGTACACAGTATTCCAAGTGTGGCCTTACCAATGACTTGTACAACTTCAACAAGCCATCCCAACTCCTGTATTCAATGTTCTGACCGATGAAACCAAGCATGCTGAATGCCTTCTTCACCACTCTGTCCACCTGTGACTCCACTTTCAAGGAGCTATGAACCTGTACTCCAAGGATCTCTTTGTTCTGTAACCCCAAGCCCTATTGACTAAGTAGATCCTGCCCCGATTCTATCTGCCAAAATGCATCATCTCATATTCATCCAAATTAAACTCGATCTGTAATTCATCGGCTCACTGGCACATTGATCAAGATCCCATTGCAATCCGAGATAACCTTCTTCACTGTCCACTACGCCACCAATCTTGGTGTCATCTGCAAACTTACGAACCATGCCTCCTAAATTCACACCCAAATCATTAATATAAATAACAGTGGACCAGCACGGATTCCTGAGGCAGACCACTGGTCACAGACCTCCAGTTTGAAAAAACAACCCTTGACAACCACCCTGTCTTTTGTCGTCAAGCCAATGTTGCATCCATTTGGCTACCTCACCCTGGATCCCGTGAGATTTAATGGTATGCAACAACCTCCCATGCAATACCTTGTCAAAAGCCGTGCTAAAGTCCATGTAGACAACGTCGACTGCACTGCCCTCATCTACCTTAAAAAAAAAACCAATCAAATTCGAGAGACAGGATTTTCCACTCAGTCATGCTGACTGTCCCTGTAACTCCTCCCGGATACCTTTGTAGTAAATCACCTCTACACCTTTGCAAAGGCTTTCTAGTAAAGTTAGAAAAGGAGGAAAGAGGTCATATTCATGAATAAAACATTTCTTTAGGTTAAATGAAACTGATGAAAATCACGATCAACATTAACTGTTTCTCCTCCCACAGGTGTTGCCAGACCCGAGTATTCCCAGTGTATTAAAACTATTACATATTTACACTCCAGTTACTACCACATAGTTTACAACTCCACCAAACTGACCAAGGATAGATCAACAAATGATTCAGACAGGTGCGAAAAGGGGAAAATCGCATTACTGACCCCTATGTTTTCAATGGAGAGGTCACGTAGCCATGCCTAAAACCAAAATGGTGAATGCAATTTCATTGCCTTCAGCAATGATCAGATTCTCAAAGTAAATTTTGGTACCGCCAAAGGCAGCAGGGAGCCATTGTTTAAGTTATGATTTTATCTCCAACCTTGAATTTTTCAGTGGAGGCAATCCTGTAACTGGCTAAGATACATTCAGCAATATTTATATTTGCTTTATTTAAGTTCCATAATAGCACTAAATCATGATTTTCAAGGTTTAAAAGGTTGCTTCAATCCTCAGTAAACGTTTACTTTAACAAATATTTCCACTTCATTAATACTAATTAACAACAGTGACACAAGGGGAAACTCGCAAATTAATAGAATGTCAGAAGCCATCCAGGAAACAGTCAATTAACTTTAATGTTAATAATCTGAATGTTAATCCATAAATTGCAACTACTATATAATTAATACTAATGCATTGGACCAAAGAGCAGGCTTCAAATAGAGAAGCAGGTGCAGCTGGGAAAATTCCACTTACAGGAGTTAAAGCTCTTCCATTTGCAAACACACTAATGGAGGTAATAACCAGCAGGTATTATATCCAAACTCTGTCAAAGTATAACAAGGTAGGATAAGAATGCCTTGGTATGTAACTGCTACAGAATTCATGAATGTGCTCCTCCAATGTCCTCTGACTTGTTTGAAAAAAAAAACGACCAAACACTTCAAAGTGCTTTACAGCCAATTAAATACTATGTACAGTCACTGCTGTAATTTACAAAACACAGCAGCCAATTTGTACACAGCATGTTCACAGAAACAACAATGCAATCATGACCAGAAAATCTGTTTTACATAACACTGATTTGGGAATATTGGCCAGGACACAAAGGGTAGAGGGTTTTTCTTCAGAATGGTGCTATGGGATCTTTTATGTACACCCGAGGCAAAAAAAAAAGGGTTTTTGTTTCATGTTTCATCCACAAGTTGGCACCTCCAAACAACATTCCCTCAGGACTGTATTGGAGTATCAGCCTTGATTTTTGTGAAGTTCTGGCAAGGGTCTTGAATCTGGAACTTTGCTAGTCAGACGAGTATTACCAATTGAGTCATGGTTGACGGTGACAAGCTTACCGGGCAACTGTACCAACAAGTTAAACTTGCCAGTCTATTGGCAATTTTGCTTTGTAGCATAGCCTGTGGAGGAACAGAGTAACTCAGACTGTAATTTCCAGATTTAACTACGCACGTGTATACTCCATTTTGATTACATGTATTGGTATACAGTGAAAAGTATTGTTTCTTGCACGCTATACAAAGCGCAAGGTACAGAGAAGGAAAAAAAGAGTGCAGAATATAGTGTTACAGTCATAGCTAGGGTGTAGAGAAAGATCAACTTAATGCGAGGCAGGTCCATTCAAAAATCTAATGGCAGTAGGGAAGAAACTGTGAGTTAGTTGGTACTTGACCTCAGACTTTTGTATCTTTTTCCCAACAGAAGGTGGAAGAGAGAATGTCCGGGGTGCATGATGTCCTTAATTATGCTGGTTGCTTAGCCGAGGCAGCAGGAAGTGTAGATAGTGTCAGTGTGTGGGAGGCTGGTTTGAGTGATGGACTGAGCTTTGTTCATGACCCTTTGTAGTTTTGTGCAGTCTTGGACAGAGCAGGAGCCATACCAAGCTGTGATATAACCAGAAAGAATGCTTTCCATGGTGCATCTGTAAAAGTTGGAGAGTCATAGCGGACATGCCAAATTTCCTTAGTCTTCTGGAGAAAGGAGAGGCATTGGTTGGCTTTCTTAACTATAGCGTTGGCATTGAAGGACCAGGACAGGTTGTTGTGATCTGGACACCTAAAAGTTTGAAGCTCTCAACCATTTCTACTTCGCCTCCATTGATGTAGTCAGGGGCATGCCCTCCACTGCACTTTGAGCTCAATGACCATCACCTTCAGTTTTTTGACATTGAGGGAGAGATTATTGTCGTCGCACCTCTAGTTCCTCTATCTCTTTCCGGTACTCAGTCTCATCATTGGTGAAATCCCACTACGGTGGTATCATCAGCAAACTTGAAAATCGAGTTGGAGGGAAATTTGGCCACACCGTCATAGGTGTACAACGAGTATAGTAACAGGTTGAGGACACAGCCTTGTGGGACACCAGTGTTGAGGATGATCGTGGAGGTGGTGTTGTTTCCTGTCCTGACTGATTGCGGTCTATGGGTTAGGAAGTTAGGATTTTAAACCAACCGGGATTTGGGTGTTCTCATACATAAAAGCACAAAAGTTTGGCATGCAAGTCCAGCAATTAATAAGGCAAATGGAATTTTGGCCTTCATTGCAAGGGGATGGACTGGTATTGGCTACAACCATACAGGGTAGTTGGTGTGACCATACGCAGAGTACAGTTTTTGTCTCCTTATTTGAGATGGGATGTGTGGGCATTGCTGGCCAGACCAGCATTTATTGCCTATCCTTAGCAGCCCTCGAGACCTTCTTGAACCACTGCAGGCCCCAAGGTATAGGTACACCCATAGTGCTGTCAGGGAGGGAAAAATATAGTTCGAAGGCCCATGACAGTTGATGCCCATTTTCTTCTGGGGAAATATCTTCCATTTTTGCAAACAAGGAGGAACAGCTTCTTTCAGGGCATCTTGAATCTTTGGAATTCTTTACTCCAGACAGCTCTGGAGGCTGGGATACTGAATATATTCAAGGCTGAAGTAGTCAGATTTTAGAACTGCAGAGAAGTCAAGGGTGAAAGGGACCAAATGGAGGCTAATTTCAGGTTAGTCACAATCTTACTGAATAGCAGACTCGAGAGGCTGTATGGCCTACCCTGCTCTTATGTTCTTAAACTCCGTATCGTAGCTATTCCTAATTATCTGAAATTTGTCAACTGATGAGAAAACCGGGAAATCCATCCCAAATAAATACCTTTTTTTAAAAAAACTGCCGACAATTTATGAGGATGCATTGTACACAGTATTATAGTGGCAATCCCTATTGAAACACAAAAATTTATACAAGAGACAGCTTCTTCCCATTGTGTTTATGGTACCGTTATGCTACAGCTATCAAAGGTTAATCTGTTCTCCTCTTATTAGTTGCCCTTTCCTCCTTCTCCTTCAGCTATTTATCTAATTTCCCATTAAAAGATGCAATGATCTCTGACTGTGGCAAAGGAGTCCATGTTCCAATGATCCTCTGGGTAAAGAAATTTCCTCTAGCCTCTGTTCATTCTCAATTTTTAATTAATAAACCTACATTATTGATTTCCCCATCCACATGAAACACATTTTGGTTTTAACGTTAAATAAGCATTCAGAATTTATTTTTAAAATCTTGCTTTCTCTCTCCAGTCCTTCTGGATAATTATAAATTTCTCATCCATGGTGTAATTTCCAGTGAATCCACACTACACGCTCTTGGCGGCTTTAGGGGTTGTCAAAATAGACTTCAGCACTCTGGGGTCTGACAAGAAAACTAACCAACATTTACACTTGTTTATTCTTGTGCTCTATCTTCTTTGGATAAAACTCCAAACCAAAATGGGAAGACAGTGGCTTGGTGATACAGTCACTGGGCCAGTAATCCACCAAGTTTTGTGCAGTCATCTCAATTTTAGCTGCCCTCAGAAATTTGTCACCATCCTCTACTTACTGCACAATTACTTCCATACAACCGGTGATCCTCACCAACGGAACCACCAGAAACCCTGTCTCAGTGAAGACTGGAATCAATGCTTCACCTCGCCTCTAGTAAATTACCCACAGACATGGAGATAATCTTCAGAACAGACGGTTCAATCTACAACGCCTTCAATCCAAAACCACTCCTACCTCAGAGGTTCAGTGTGCAGATGATGCTTAAGCTCCAGGTCACTGTCACCTCCTTCTCCAAAGCTTGAGAGAACGGACCTTTCACCGAACACATGGAAAACTCAAGGTTACTATATGACTACCCCGTCAATTTAAATTAATGGGATCCAGGAAAATGTGGACCATTTTCCATACCTTGGGAGGCTCCTCTTGACAAAGTCGGACATGGAAAACAAAATTCATAGAACCAAAGAAATGTTCTGATGCAGAAAGCAGCAGTTCAGCCCATCGTGTTTCCAGCAGCCACAAAGAAAAAAAACTGGCCACTCATTTGAATCTTATTTTCCAGCAACCGGTCCATAGCCTTGCAGATTACAGCACTTCAGATGCAGATCCAGGTACCCTTCAAATGAGTTGAGCATTTCAGCCTCAAACACCAATTTAGGCAGTGAATTTCAGCACTCCGGGTAAAAAGGCTTGTCCATGTGATCTCTCTAATCATCTACCAATCACCTTTCATCTCTGCCCTCCAGTAAGTGATTGCTCAGCTACAGGAAAAACAAGTCTTTCCTGTCTACCCTGTTCAGTCTCCTCAATTAAGTCACCCTTATATACAAATGAATTAGGAGCAAAAATAGGCTACTTGATCCTACTCCACCATTCAATAAGATCATGGCTGATCTGCTTGCAACTTAAACCCCATATCCCTGCCTACCTTTCACGCCCCCCCCCTCCCCTGTTAATCAAGAATCTGTGTACCGCTGACTTTAAAATATTTAAAGACTTGGCTTCCACTGCTTTTTGTGGAAGACTCATGACAGAGACTCATGACCCTCAACAGAAAATATTTCTCCTCATCTTCCATGCTTACTATCCAAGGCCCAAAACACTCATTTCAGGTTTAACAGTGTTTCACTTGTAACTCTTTCCATTTGGTCTATTGCATTCGCTGCTCCCAACGTGGTCTCCTCTATATCGGAGAGACCGAAAGTATACTGTGTGATTGCTTTGCGCACAGACCGAAGGTGCTCAATCAGGACCCTGACCTTCCCATTGCTTGCCATTTTAACACACGATCCTGCTTTCTCTCTATTTCACCCCTCTCTCTCTCTCTCATTATCTTATGACCATAAGACATAGGAGTAGAATTAGACCGCTCGGCCCATCGAGTCTGCTCCACCATTCAATTAAGGCTGATATTTTTCTCATCCCCATTCTCCTGCCTTTTCCCCACTAACTCGATGGGTGGAGAACTGGCTTCGCCATAGGAGACAGAGGGTAGTGGTCGAAGGGTCTTTTTCCGGCTGGAGGTCTGTGACCAGTGGTGTTCCGCAGGGCTCTGTACTAGGACCTCTGCTATTTGTGATATATATAAATGATTTGGAAGAAGGTGTAACTGGTGTAATCAGCAAGTTTGCGGATGACACGAAGATGGCTGGAATTGCGGATAGCGAAGAGCATTGTCGGGCAATACAGCAGGATATAGATAGGCTGGAAAATTGGGCGGAGAGGTGGCAGATGGAATTTAATCCGGATAAATGCGAAGTGATGCATTTTGGAAGAAATAATGTAGGGAGGAGTTATACAATAAATGGCAGAGTCATCAGGAGTATAGAAACACAGAGGGACCTAGGTGTGCAAGTCCACAAATCCTTGAAGGTGGCAACACAGGTGGAGAAGGTGGTGAAGAAGGCATATGGTATGCTTGCCTTCATAGGACGGGGTATAGAGTATAAAAGCTGGAGTCTGATGATGCAGCTGTATAGAACGCTGGTTAGGCCACATTTGGAGTACTGCGTCCAGTTCTGGTCGCCGCACTACCAGAGGACGTGGAGGCATTGGAGAGAGTGCAGAGAAGGTTTACCAGGATGTTGCCTGGTATGGAGGGTCTTAGCTATGAGGAGAGATTGGGTAGACTGGGGTTGTTCTCCTTGGAAAGACGGAGAATGAGGGGAGATCTAATAGAGGTATACAAGATTATGAAGGGTATAGATAGGGTGAACAGTGGGAAGCTTTTTCCCAGGTCGGAGGTGACGATCACGAGGGGTCACGGGCTCAAGCTGAGAGGGGCGAAGTATAACTCAGACATCAGAGGGACGTTTTTTACACAGAGGGTGGTGGGGGCCTGGAATGCGCTGCCAAGTAGGGTGGTGGAGGCAGGCACGCTGACATCGTTTAAGACTTACCTGGATAGTCACATGAGCAGCCTGGGAATGGAGGGATACAAACGATTGGTCTAGTTGGACCAAGGAGCGGCACAGGCTTGGAGGGCCGAAGGGCCTGTTTCCTGTGCTGTACTGTTCTTTGTTCTAACTCCTGATCTCCTTATTAAATCAAGAACCTATCTCTGTCTTAAAAGGCACTCAATGACCCGGCCTCCACAGCCTTCTGCGGCAAAGAGTACCACAGATTCACCACTCTCTGGCTGAAGAAATTCCTCCTCATCTCTGTTTTAAAGAATCGTCCCTTTAGCCTGAGGTTGTGCCCTCTGGTTCTAGTTTTTCCTACTAGTGGAAACATCCTCTCCACATCCACTCTATCCAGGCCTCGCAGTATCCTGTAAGTTTCAATAAGATCCCCCCTTATCCTTCTAAACTTCAATGAGTACAGACCCAGAGTCCTCAACCGTTGCTCAAACGACAAGCTCGTCATTCCAGGGATCATTCTTGTGAACCTCCTCTGGACCCTTTCCAAGGCCAGCACATCCTTCCTTAGATATGGGGCCCAAAACTGCTCACAATACTCCAAATGGGGTCTGACCAGAGCCTTATACAGCCTCAGAAGTACATCCCTGCTCTTGTAATCTAGCCCTCTCGACAGGAATGCTAACATTGCATTTGCCTTCCTAACTGCCGACTGAACCTGCATGTTAACCTCAAGAGCGTCTTGAACAATGACTCCCAAGTCCCTTTGTTTCTGGTTTCCTAAGCAATTTCCCATTTAGAAAATAGTCTATGCCTCCATTCCTCCTTCCAAAGTGCATAACCTCACACTTTTCCACATTGTATTCCATCTGCCGCTTCTTTGCCCACTCTCCAAACCTGTCCAACTCCTTCTGAAGCCCCCATGTTTCCTCAATAGTACCTGTCCCTCTACATATCTTTGCAAACTTGGCAACAGTGCCTTCAGTTCCTTCTTCTTCATAATAGGATATGGCACACGACTCATCGATCGACAGTTCCGACTCGCCACCGCGAGAAACCGCACCGACCTCCTCAGAAGACGAACTCAGGACATGGCAGACAGTGTACACTTCGTCGTCCAGTACTTCCTCAGGGCGGAGAAGCTACGACATCTTCTCCGGAGCCTTCAACATGTCATTGAAGACGAATATCGCGCCAAGGCATTCCCCACACCTCGCCTTCAAACAACTGCGCAACCTCAAACAGACCATTGTCCGCAGCAAGCTACCCAGCCTTCAGGTGAATGGTGACCACGACACCACACAACCCTGCAACAGCAACCTCTGCAAGATGTACCAGATCATCGACACAGATGCCATCATCTCAAATGAGAACACCATCCACCAGGTACACAGTACACACTTCTGCGACTCGGCCAACACTGTCTACCTGCAGGAAAGGATGTCCCGAGACATGGTATATTGGCGAGACAATGCAGATGCTACGACAACGGATGAATGGACACACCGCTCGACAACCACCAGGCAGGAGTGTTACCTTCTTGTCAGGGAACACTTCAGCAGTCACGGGCATTCAGCCTCTGATCTTTGGGTAAGCATTCTTCTAGGCGGCCTTCAAAACACATGACAACGCAGTCGCTGAGCAGAAACTGATAACCAAGTTCCGCACACGAGGACAGCCTCAACTGGGATCATGTCACACTATCTGTAACCCCCACGACTCAATGGATGGGAGGCTGGTTTGCGTGATGGATTGGGCGACATTCATGACCTTTTGACCAGGATGGTAGTCTGCCTACCTGGTCAGGATGGTAGTCTGCCTACCTGGTGCTGGGGTACTGGATGTCTCCGAACGGATAGGAGGCATATTAAAAGGGGAGGATAAAGAAACGGATGTCATTGTAAACATTGGTGCAAATGACGTAGATAGGAAGAGCAGGGGGATCCTACGAGAGCAATTCAGGGAGTTGGGAAATCGGTTAAAAAGTAGGGCCTCCAAGGTGGCAATCTCTGGGCTGCTCCCAATACCTAGGGCCAGTGAGGCTAGGAATAGGGAGATAGTACAATTGAACGCTTGGCAAAAGGACTGGTCCAGGAGAGCTTCATATTCCTGGATCACTGGGAAGTTTTCAAGAGAGGAGGGCACCTGTACAAGAAGGACGGGTCACAACTAAATTGGAAGGGCACGAATATCCTGGCTGGGAGTTTTGCTAGTGCAGTTCAGGTGGGTTTAAACTAATATGGCAGGGGGGGGGTGGGGATCAAAAAATTATGTCTACAAGTGTAGAGGCTGGGGAAGAGCTTGGGGCCAGGACAAGGCTGGCAAAGAAGAGGAGCACTCTGGGGGAGGATGACCTCACTGGGCCTGGAGGTCTGGAGTGCATCTACTTCAATGCAAGGAGCGTAGCAGGTAAGACAGACGAACTTAGGGCCTTAATGCTTACGAGGAATTTGGATGTGGTTGCGGTGACAGAGACTTGGTTGAAAGAGGGACAGGACTGGCAACTGAATATTCCGGGGTACAAGTGTTTTAGGCGAGACAGAGGAGGGGCCAAAAGAGGTGGGGGAGTAGCAGTATTAGTTAGAGAGCATATTACAGCGGTGCAGAGGGAGGACAATTCAGAGGGGTCGTGTAACGAGTCACTGTGGGTGGAGCTCAGAAACAGGAAGAGCGCAGTCACTATGTTGGGGGTATACTACAGGCCCCCCAACAGCCCAAGGGAAGTGGAAGAACGGATATGTCAGGAGATAATGGATAGGTGCAGGAAACATAGGGTTGTAGTGGGAGACTTCAATTTCCCTGGTATAGACTGGAAATCACGTAGGGCTGGGAGTCTGAATGGGGAGGCATTTGTACAATGCGTACAGGAGGGTTCTTTGGAACAATATGTAGATAGCCCGACTAGAGAGGGGGCTATACTGGACCTAGTACTGGGGAATGAGCCCGGTCAGGTCTTCAAAGTTTCGGTAGGGGAACATGTGGCAAATAGTGACCACAATTCTGTTAGCTTTAGGATAGTGATGGAAAAGGATGAGTGGTGTCCCAAGGGTAAGGTGTTGGATTGGGGGAAGGCTAACTTTAGTGGGATTAGGCAGAAATTGGCAGCTCTTGATTGGGAGAGGCTGTTTGAGGGTAAATCCACATCTGGCATGTGGGAGTCTTTTAAGGAACAGTTGTTCAGGCTGCAGGATAGGCATGTGCCTGTAAAAAAAGGACAGGAAGGGTAGGATTCAAGAACCGTGGATAACCAGGGAAATTGAGGGATTGGTCAAAAAGAAAAAAAAAAGAGTGGCGTACGTTAGGTCCAGGCAGATAAAAACGGAGGGAGCTCTGGAGGAATACAAAGAAAGTAGGAAAGAACTCAAACGAGGAATTAGAAGGGCAAAAAGGGATCACGAAATGTCCTTGGCAGACAGGATTAAGGAGAATCCCAAGGCATTTTATTCATACATTAGGTACAAAAGGGTTGTCAGGGAAAAAAATCGGACCTCTCAGGGACAAAAGTGGGGAATTATGCTTAGAGCCCAAAGAAGTAGGGGAGATCCTAAATGAATACTTTGCGTCGGTATTCACAAAGGAGGGGGATGCGTTGACTGGGAGTGTCTCGGAGGGGAGTGTTGAACCGTTAGAGAAAATCTCCATTACCAGGGAGGAAGTGTTAGGTTTTTTAGGGAACATAAAGACTGACAAATCCCCAGGGCCTGATGGAATCTATCCAAGGCTGCTCAGGGAGAAGAGATATGAAATCGCTGGGCCTCTGACGCAAATCTTTTTCTCGTCACTGGACACAGGTGAGGTCCCAGAGGATTGGAGGATAGCTAATGTGGTCCCGTTATTTAAGAAGGGTAGGGAGGATAACCCGGGTCATTATAGGCCAGTGAGCTTGACGTCCATGGTAGGGAAGTTGTTGGAGAAGATTCTTAGAGATAGGATGTATGCGCATTTAGAAAGGAATAAACTCATTAACGATAGTCAGCATGGTTTTGAGGGAGGGAGGTCATGCCTCACTAACCTGGAGGAGTTTTTTGAAGAAGTGACTAGAATGGTTGACAAGGGAGGTGGCTAGATGGGTGGAGAACTGGCTTGGTCACAGAAGACAGAGGGTGGTAGTGGAAGGGTCTTTTTCCGGCTGGATGCCTGTGACTAGTGGTGTTCATGATATGGAGATGCCGGCGTTGGACTGGGGTAAGCACAGTAAGAAGTCTCACAACACCAGGTTAAAGTCCAACAGGTTTATTTGGTAGCAAATACCATAAGCTTTCGGAGCACTGCTCCTTCGTCAGATGGAGTGGAAATGTGCTCTCAAATGCTCCTTCCACCCACATTGTCTGTACCTTTAAGACCTGGCTGGCTGTAGAGATTCGCATTCTAATTAGTATTCTGTAACTTGATTTCTGTGTCTGTGCACTGTTTGAGAGCACATTTCCACTCCATCTGACGAAGGAGCAGTGCTCCGAAAGCTTATGGTATTTGCTACCAAATAAACCTGTTGGACTTTAACCTGGTGTTGTGAGACTTCTTACTAGTGGTGTTCCGCAGAGCTCTGTATTGGGACCTCTGCTGTTTGTGATTTATATAAACGATCTGGAAGAAGGTGTAACTGGGGTGATCAGTAAGTTTGTGGACGACACGAAAATGGCAGGACTTGCAGATAGTGAGGAACATTGTCAGAGGCTACAGAAAGATATAAATAGGCTGGAAATTTGGGCAAAGAAATGGCAGATGGAGTTCAATCCAGATAAATGCGAAGTGATGCATTTTGGTAGAACTAACGTAGGGGGGAGCTATACGATAAATGGCAGAACCATAAAGGGTGTAGATACACAGAGGGACCTGGGTGTGCAAGTCCACAGATCCTTGAAGGTGACGTCACAGGTGGAGAAGGCAGTGAAGAAGGCATATGGCATGCTTGCCTTTATAGGACGGGGCATAGAGTATAATAGTTGGGGGTCTGATGTTGCAGTTGTATAGAACGTTGGTTCGGCCGCATTTGGAATACTGCGCCCAGTTCTGGTCGCCACACTACCAGAAGGATGTGGAGGCTTTAGAGAGAGAGTGCAGAGGAGGTTTACCAGGATGTTGCCTGGTATGGAGGGGCTTAGTTATGAGGAGAGATTGGGTAAACTGGGGTTGTTCTCACTGGAAAGACGGAGGATGAGGGGTGACCTAATAGAGGTGTATAAAATTATGAAAGGCATAGATAGGGTGAACGATGGGAAGCTTTTTCCCAGGTCGGTGGTGACGTTCACGAGGGGTCATAGGTTCAAGTTGAGGGGGGGGGGGGAGAAAGAGAGGCTTAACATGGATATCAGAAGGACGTATTTTACGCAGAGGGTGGTGGGGGCCTGGAATGCACTGCCGGGCAAGGTGGTGGAGGCGGACACACTGGGAACGTTTAAGACTTAGCTAGATAGCCACATGAACGGAGTGGGAATGGAGGGATACAAAAGAATGGTCTCATTTGGACCAGGGAGCGGTGCGGGCTTGGAGGGCCGAAGGGCCTGTTCCTGTGCTGTATTGTTCTTTGTTCTTTTGTAGTTCCTTGCAGTCTTGGGCAGAGCAGAAGCCATACCAGGAGTGATACAACCAGAAAGAATGCTTTCTATGGTGCATCTGTAAAAGTTGGAGAGAGTCATAGCTGACATGCCAAAGTCTTCTGAGAAAGGAGAGACTTGGTGAGCTTTCTTAACTATGTCGGCATGGGGGGACCAGGACAGGTTGGTGGTGATCTGGACACCTAAAAACTTGAAGCTCTCAACCCTTTCTACTCTGTCCCCATTGATGTCGACAGGGGCATGTTCTCCTTTACGCTTCCTGAAGTCGATAACAATCTCCTCCGTTTTGTTGACATTGAGGGAGAGAATATTGTTGCCGCACCAGTTCACCAGATTCTCTCATTCCTGTACTGTGTCTCATCATTGTTTGAGATCCGACCCACTACGGTGGTGCCGTCAGCAAACTTGAAAATCAAATTGGAGGGGAATTTGGCTGCAGTCTTGATGTATATAAAAGGAGTATAGTAGGGGGCTGAGAACACAGCCTTGTGGGGCACCAGTGTTGAGGATGTTCATGGAGTTGTTGCCCATCGTTACTGATTGTAGTCTGAGAGTTAGGAAGTTCAGGATCCAGTCACAGAGGAAGGTGCCGAGGCCCAGGCCACGGAGTTTGGAGATGAGTTTCATGGGAATAATAGTGTTAAAGGCTGAGCTGTAGTCAATAAATTGGAGTCTGACATAGGGTGTCCTTGTTATCTCGGTGTTCCAGGGTTGAGTGCAGTGCCAGGGAAATGGCGTCTGCTGTGAACCTGTTGCGGCGGTAGGCAAACTCTAGTGGATCCAGGTAGTCCAGGAGGCTGGAATTGATTTGTGCCATGACTAACCTTTCGAAGCACTTCATAATGATGGATGTCAGAGCCACCAGCCGATAGTCATTAAGGCACGCTGCTTGGTTTTTCTTAGGTACCGGGATGATGGCCGTCTTCTTGAAACAGATCGGGATCTCAGATTGTTGTAAAGAGAGGTTGAAGATGTCTGTGAGTACCTCCGCCAGCTGATCCGCACAGGATCTGAATGCACGTCCAGGCACCCCATCTGGGGCAGTTGCTTACCATGGGTTGACCTTCAAGAAAGCTGCTCTGACATCTGCAATGGTGACCTCAGATACAGGTTCATCCAGGGTGGAGGGCATGCTCTTGCTGACTTCCTGCTCAAAACGGGCGTAAAATGCATTGAGCTCATCAGGGAGGGGTGCATTGGAGCCGGCGATTTTACATGCCTTCATCTTGTAGCCTGTTATATCTTGCAGACCTTGCCATAGTCGGCGGGGGTCGGTGTGACTAGCCTGGGACTCTAGCTTGGTCCGATATTATCTTTTGGCATCTTTGATGGATCTCTGTAGATCGTATCTGGCTTTCTTGTGGAGGTCAGTGTCACCTGACTTGAATGCCTCAGACCTGGACTTCAGCAAGCAGTGGATATCTCTGTTCATCCATGGTTTCCGGTTGGGGAACACACCGATTTGCTTCTTTGGCACCCAGTCTTCCACACACTTACTAATGAAGTCAGTTACTGTAGTGACGTACTCGTTCAGGCTGGCCGCAGAGTTTTTAAATACTGACCAGTCCACTGACTCCAAGCAGCCCCTTAGGAGATCATCTGATTCCTCAGACGAACATTGCACGACTCTCTTTGATGGATTCTCCTGCTTCAGTTTTTGCCTGTAAGCTGGGAGCAGGAGCACAGCCTGGTGGTCTGATTTGCCAAAGTGTGGGCGGGCAATAGAGGGTAGGCATGTTTGATATCTGTAGCAGTGGTCTCGGATGTTTGGTGGAGCAGGAGACATGTTGGTGGTATCTTGGTAGTACGCTCTTGAGCTTGGCCTGATTGAAGTCCCCGGCCATGATGAAAAAGGCCTCGGGCTGTTTCGTCTCAAGGCTATTTGTGGTGGTGTATATTTCGTCCAGTGCGATCTTCACGTCCGCATGGGGTGGGATGTAAACTGCCATCAGGATAACAGAGGTGAACTCACGGAAGGTAGCCGGGGTGGCATTTTAACGTCAGGTATTCTAGGTCGGAGGAGCAGAAAGTTGACAGTGCTGCTATATCTAGGCACCATGAGGTGTTGATTAGGAAGCAGACCTCACCTCGCCTTGCCTGAGGCCTCTGTATGGTCCATTCGATGGATTGAGAAGCCCTCTGGTTGTCAGGCACTGTCCGGTGAAGCTGGAGTGAGCCACATTTCCGTGAAACAGAATACACAGCAGTCCTTCAGGTCTCTTTGGAAAGCGAGTCTAGCTTGTTTTCCAGAGACTGGACATTTGCAAGGAGTAAACTGGGGAGGGGGCCTTGGGACCGTGTTGTTTCACTCACCTGCAGGCCTGCACGTTTTCCATGCTTCCTGGATTTAACTGCACTCACTTTCGTATAGTTATCTAATTTAATGCTCCAGGACTCTGTACTCATCAACACATTTCAGCATTTTTCACTGAATTCATGTTTGGTTTTTTTCTTCCAAATGCACTAAATTATCTTTCATTATCAAACATGAATTTTATTTAACATTAATCAAATCCAGCAACAGAAAAGTTTAAATGAAATGTTAAATCTTGTATTGATATAGTGCCTTAACACAAGACATCCCAAGGTACTCCACAGCAGCATTGTAAAACAAAATATGATATCAAAGTATGAGACTAAACCACAAAGTAGCGATTGGGTTAGATTGGTCAAAAAGGTAGGTTTTAAGGAGTGACTCAAGGAGGAAAAGGAGGAGGAGGAGTGGAAAGGTGTAGTGGGGAAATGCCTGAGCCCTAAGCAATTGAAAGCACAGCCACCAATGGTGGAGCAAAATTGGAAAAGCACAAGAGACCAGAATTAGAGCATAGATATCTTGGAGAATTGTTAGGCTGGAGGAAATTATGGAGATAGGGAGAGGCAAGGCCACTGAGGGATTTGAAAACAAGGATTGCAACTTTTATGACCCAGAGCCAATGCAAGTCAATGAGTACAGGGAGTTTAGAGGTAATGAAGTTCTTCAAAATCATTTGTCTGTTCAAATGTATATAAAAACATCAAAATAATCCAAAGAAGCAGAGTCTTCTGCTGTTTTGGTATTCCAGCAGTTTATATTCCTCAGTAAACATCCTTAAAACAGATTTTCTGTTTGTTGGGCTGCGTTTCATTTTAACTCCCTGCTGTATTAATAGTGCTTTATTACAAGGTCTTGTGAACATGAAAAATTACTATAAATGCCAATTCCCAATGCAGCAAGTATCAACTTAATTTTATCACAAACACCATTTCAAATCCTCTAAGTGAATGAAATGTACCAATTTTGCTTTCGAATTGTACCTCATCCTGTACTTTGTTTGAATAAGTCACCTTCAAAAGTATGCAACTCCCTATTTGGATTATTGGTTATCTTATGATTTAATTCCACCCATCCATTGTGACCACAGAAAGCAAGCTTCACACGATATCAAAAGCTTCTTGTGATGCTCAATGCTGTTTTGTTTTTGGATGCATTGAATTTGAAAGGAATAGCACAAATGGCAAAAGCAAAATTACTGGAAATGTTCAAAGTCTAAAATAAAATTAGAAAATGCTAGCCTCAGAGTTGTGGTTTCAGGTACAGTAAATGGCAAAGCCAAACGAGGAATCTGTCAAAGTCTGCAGGCCATGAAAAAGCAGAACAAAACCTTTTCAGCAGAACAGATTCTGGTTGCAAACGCAAAACTCTTGAGCAAGTCAAGAGCAAAAAATCTCCCCTAACCCCAGAAGATAGTTAAATCCATTATGCCATCGTTAACAGTTATTGGGATTAGCTCAATACTCAATAGAAAATAATGGTTACTGGGAGCAAGCAATGGTACTCAGCAAAAATGTAGCTGCTGGATTTGAATAACAAAGCTACGTTTACATAGGAGTGCTTTCCAGGAATATATTCAGAAGTAATGTGGGAAATTCTGCAAAATTGTACCTCAGGAGGTTAAGCAAGCTGCATAGTTCAGAGGGAAAAAAACCTATATTTTGATTTATTCCTGACCCCCCAGAATCAGCTTTTTGATTGTGGGGGGTTGGGAGAGCAGGCAGAGACAATGTATTTAATGATTTACGTATGTGGATAACGAAAGCTCTGCTTTTCGAAGGTTCCACTTTTTCAATCAGAAAATACTCAGATTTATGTCTCAACCAAAAAGGAGCGTGACCTCACACACTATCACATTGAACTTTAAAGCTCAAAAATGGTCCAAAGGACACCACTTAGGACACAGAATATAACAGCGCAGTACAGGCCCTTCGGCCCTCGATGTTGCGCCGACCAGTGGAACCAATCTAAAGCCCCTCTAATCTACACTATTCCAGTATCATCCATATGTTTATCCAATGCTCTTAAGAATGCTCTTAATGTTGATGAGTCCACTACTGCTGCAGGCAGGGCATTCCACGCCCTTGCTATTCTCTGAGTAAAGAACCTACCTCTAACATCTGTCCTATATCTCTCACCCCTCAATTTAAAGCTATGTCCCCTAGTGTTAGCCTTGTATGCCTCTATTAAGTCACCTCTTAACCTTCTTCTCTCTAACGAAAACAACCTCAAGCCCCTCAGCCTTTCCTCATACGATTTTCCCACCATATCAGGCAACATCCTGGTAAATCTCCTCTGCACCCTTTCCAACACTTCCACATCTTTCCTATAATACGGCGACCAGAACTGTACGCAATACTCCAAATGTGGCCACACCAGAGTTTTGTACAGTTGCAGCATGATCTCCTGGCTCCGAAACTCAACCCCTCTACCAATAAAAGCTAACACACCATACGCCTTCTTAACAACCCTATCAACCTGGATGCCAACTTTCAGGGATCTATGCACATGGACACCCAGATCCCTCTGTTCATCCACACTACCAAGTATCTTACCATTAGCCCAGTACTCTGTATTCCTGTTACTCCTTCCAAAAGTGAATCACCTCACACTTCTCCGCATTAAACTCCATTTACCACCTCTCAGCCCAGCTCTGCAGCTCATCTAGGTCCCTCTGTAACCTGCCACTTCCCTCTGCACTGTCTACAACTCCACCGACTTTAGTGTCATCCGCAAATTTACTTCCACGCCCTCATCCAGGTCATTAATAAAAATGACAAACAGCAGAACAGATCCTTGCGGTACACCACTAGTAACTGAGCTCCAGGATGAATATTTCCCATCAACTACCACCCTCTGTTTTCTTACAGCTAGCCAATTCCTGATCCAAACCACTAAATCACCCTCAATCCCATGTGTCCGTATTTTCTACAAAAGCTTACCATGGGGAACCTTATCAAACGCTTTGCTGAAATCCATATATACCACATCAACCGCTTTACCCTCATCCACCTCTTTGGTCACCTTCTCAAAGAACTCAATAAGGTTTGTGAGGCACGACCTACCCTTCACAAAACCGTGCTGACTATCCCTAATCAAATTATTCCTTTCCAGGTGATTATAAATCCTATCTCTTATAATCCTTTCCAATACTTTGCCCACAACAGAAGTAAGGCTCACCGGTCTATAATTATCAGGGTTGTCCCTACTCCCCTTCTTGAACAAGGGGACAACATTTGCTACCCTCCAGTCTTCTGGCACTGTTCCTGTAGACAATGACGACACAAAGATCAAAGCCAAAGGCTCTGCAATCTCCTCTCTAGCCTCCCAGAGAATCCTAGGATAAATCCCATCCGGCCCAGGGGACTTATCTATTTTTACCCTTTCCAGAATTGCTAACACCTCCTCCTTATGAACATCAATCCCATCCAGTCCAACAGCCTGCATCTCAGTACTCCCCTCGACAACACTGTCCCTCTCCAGTGTGAATACCGACGAAAAATATTCATTTAGTGCCTCTCCTATCTCTTCAGACTCCACGCACAACTTCCCACTACTGTCCTTGACTGGCCCTAATCTTACCCTAGTCATTCTTTTACTCCTGACATACCTATAGAAAGCTCTAGGGTTTTCCTTGATCCTACCTGCCAAAGACTTCTCATGTCCCCTCCTGGCTCTTCTTAACTCTTTCTTTAGGTCCTTCCCGGCTAACTTGTAACTCTCAAGCGCCCTAACTGAGCCTTCACGTCTCATCTAACATAAGTCTCCTTCTTCCTCTTCGCAAGAGATTCAACCTCCTTAGTAAACCACGGTTCCCTCACACGTCTGCTTCCTCCCTGCCTGACAGGTACATATTTATCAAGGACGCGTAGTAGCTGTTCCTTGAACAAGTTCCACATTACAATTGTGCCCATCCCCTGCAGTTTCCTTCCCCAACCTATGCCAGCTAAATCTCGCCTAATCGCATCATAATTTCCTTTCCCCCAGCTATAACTCTTGCCCTTTGTTACATACCTATCCTTTTCCATTGCTAAGGTAAACATAATCGAATTGTGGTCACTGTCACCAAAGTGCTCACTTACCTCCAAATCTAACACCTGGCCTGGTTCATTACCCAGTACCAAATCCAATGTGGCCTCGCCTCTTGTTGGTCTATCTACATACTGCGTCAGGAAGCCTTCCTGCACACATTGGACAAAAACCGACCCCTCTAAAGTACTCGAACCATAGCTTTTCCAGTCAATATTTGTAAAGTTAAAGTCCCCCAGTGCAACTACCCTGTTACTTTTCGCTCCTCTCCAGAATCACCTTTGCAATCTTTTCCGTCAGATCCCAATATACCCAATTTTCAACCCAAATCAAAAAGTCTGTGCTCTCATTTTGCTAATAATTTCATGTGGAATCTTATCAAATGCTTCAAGGAAATCCATCTAGATAACATACATCGACACTTACTTATCTGCGTTACTCATGACCTCCACATGACTTATAGAGTCATCGAGGCTTACAGCATGGAAACAGGCCCTTCGGCCCAACTTGTCCTTGCTGCCCTTTTGTTTTAAAACCCCAAAGCTAATCCCAATTGCCCGCATTTGACCCATATCCCTCTATACACATCTTACCCACGTAACTATCTAAATGCTTTTTAAAAGACAAAATTGTACCCGCCTCTACTACTACCTCTGGCAGCTTGTTCCAGACACTCACCACCCTGTGTGTGAAAAAATTGCCCCTCTGGACACTTTTGTATCTCTCCCCTCTCACCTTAAACCTATGCCCTCTAGTTTTAGACTCCCCATCTTTGGCAAAAGATATTGATTAACTAGCTAATCTGTGCCCCTCATTATTTTATAGACCTCCATAAGATCACCCCTCAGCCTCCTACGCTCCAGAGAAAAAAGTCCCAGCCTATCCAGCCTCTCCTTATAACTCAAACCATCAAGTCCCGGGAGCATCCCAATAAATCTTTTCTGCACTCTTTCTAGTATAATAATATCCTTTCTATAATAGGGTGACCAGAACTGTACACAGTATTCAAAGTGTGGCCTTACCAATGTCTTGTACAACTTCAACATGACGTCCCAACTTCTGTATTCAATGTTCTGACCGAGGAAACCAAGCATGCCGAATGCTTTCTACACCACTCTGTCTGCCTGTGACTCCACTTTCAAGGAGCTATGAACACGTACCCCTAGATCTCTTTGTTCTGTAACTCTCCCCAATGCCCTACCATTAACTGAGTAAGTTCTGCCCTGGTTCAATCTACCAAAATGCATCACCTCGCATTTGTCTAAATTAAACTCCATCTGCCATTCATCCGCCCACTGACCCAATTGATCAAGATCCAGTTGCAATTGGAGATAACTTTCTTCACTGTCCACTATGCCACCAATCTTAGTGTCATCTGCAAACTTACTAACCATGCCTCCTATATTCTCATCCAACTCATTAATATAAATGACAAATAACAGTGGACCCGGCACTGATCCCTGAGGCACATTGCTGGTCACAGGCCTCCAGTTTGAAAAACAACCCTCTACAACCACCCTCTGGCTTCTGTCAAGAAGCCAATTTTGAATCCATTTGCATACCTCGCCCTGATTTAACCTTATGCAACAACCTACCATGCGGTATCTTGTCAAAGACCTTGCTAAAGTCCATGCAGACAACATCAACTGCACTGCCCTCACCTACTTTCTTGGTTATCCCTTCAAAAAACGCAATCAAATTTGAGTGACATGATTTTCCACACAAAGCCATGCTGACTGTCCCTAATCAGTCCTTGCGTCTCTAAATGCCTGTAGATCCTGTCTCTCAAAATACCTTCCAACAACTTACCCACCACAGATGTGAGGCTCACTGGCGTGTAGTTCCCAGGCTTTTCCCTGCAGCCCTTTTTAAACAGAGGTACAACATTTGCCACTCTCCAATCTTCAGGCACCTCACCGTGACTATCGATGATTCAAATATCTCGGCTAGGGGACCTGTAATTTCCTCCCTAGCCTCCCATAATGTCCTGGGATACACTTCATCAGGTCCCGGGGATTTATCTACCTTGATGCGCTTTAAGACTTCCAGCACCACCTCCTCTGTAATATGTACACTCCTCAAGACATCACTATTTATTTCCCCAAGTTCCCTAACATCCATGCTTTTCTCAACAGTAAATACGATGAGAAATATTTATTTAGGATCTCGCCCATTTCTTGTGGATCCACACATAGATTACCTTGTTGATCCTTAAGAGGCCCTACTCTCTCTCGTTACTCTTTTGCCCATTCTGTATTTGTAGAAGCTCTTTGGATTCTCCTTTGCCTTATCTGCCAAAACAATCTCCTGTCCCCTTTTTTTCCCTCCTGATTTCTCTCAATGCTACTCCTACATCCCCTATACTCTTCAAGGGATTCACTGGATGCCAGCTGCCTATGTCATGTGCCTCTTTCTTCTTGACCAGGGCCTCAATATTCTGAGTTATCCTGGGTTCCCTACTTCTGCCAACCTTGCCCTTCACTCCAAGACTTGTCTGATTGGTTCATATTTAATTAAGACCCATAAGAAATCGGAACAGGAACAGGCCATTCAGCCCTTCACTATTTAATAAGTGAATGGCTGATCTAACACTCAGCAACTCCACTTTCCCACCTTCTCTTTGTAACCCTCAACTTCCCCCACTGATTAAAAACCTATAGATCTCAGCCTTGAAAATGTTCAAGTACTCTGCCTCCCCAACTTCCTGGGACACAATAACTTCATTGCAGTGTTAATGCAAGCCTACTTGTAGCTAATAAATAAACTAAAGAATTCCAAAGGTTTACCAGAGAAGAAATTGTTCCTGAAAGTGCAGACCAGAGGGCAGTCGCAGAATAAGGGGGTACTGATTGAAGGCGGCTTTGAGGAAGAATTTTGATTTGATAGCAAATTT
Source organism: Mustelus asterias (assembly GCF_964213995.1). Classification (NCBI taxonomy): domain Eukaryota; kingdom Metazoa; phylum Chordata; class Chondrichthyes; order Carcharhiniformes; family Triakidae; genus Mustelus; species Mustelus asterias. Next base: position 173,155,229 of record NC_135801.1, read on the forward strand.
CCTCCTCAAATCTGTCTTAAATGAGCCCCACCCCCTTACTCTTTGGCTGCTCTCTGGTTCTACACTCTCGTACGAGTGGATTCGCCAAACATTTTCTCAGTCCAACCCTCTAAGGATCTTCTATGTTTCAATCACACCACATCTCATTCTTCTGAACTCCAAGGAGTACAGACCCAACCTGTTTAATCTTTCCTCATATGGCAGTCCCTCCATAATGTGGAGATGCCGGCGTTGGACTGGGGTAAACACAGTAAGAAGTTTAACAACACCAGGTTAAAGTCCAACAGGTTTATTTGGTAGCAAAAGCCACACAAGCTTTCGAGGCTCTGAGCCCCTTCTTCAGGTGAGTGAAGGGGCTCACCTGAAGAAGGGGCTCAGAGCCTCGAAAGCTTGTGTGGCTTTTGCTACCAAATAAACCTGTTGGACTTTAACCTGGTGTTGTTAAACTTCTTACAGTCCCTCCATAGCCAGGATCATCCTAGTAAGTCCACGGACAATTTACAGCCTTCCAGACTGAACATGGAGTTCAACAACTTCAGACCATCAACTCTCTCCTCCACCCATTTCCATTTATATTATTTCATTTTGTTTCTTCTTTTCAACTCATTCAGACATGTTTATTACCCTACTTTCTCACTTCTATTTTTCCACTTCTCCATTAGCAATTTTGAAGTTCTGATGTTCCTGAAGATTAACTCGGCCATATTACATACAAACATGTAAATGTCAGTACAACCATGGATTTGGAAACTAGATTAGGTTTCACCTGTGTACCAAACAAACAAATATGCATTTGAAAATTATTAAAGCAGCACATTCTCCAGTGTATTGAGACAAATAAATTCATCTCAAGTATTACAAATACTCAACTGAATATTTCCATTAGTCTAATTTAACTAATACAAAATGCTAAATTATATTTCCAATGGCAGAATAGTAGCAGCATTAGCAATGTTATTCATTGTCTGAGATATATATCAATCAGCAGAGATGTTATATCAACATATCCCTGAAGTACAAACAAAAAGTGTACTTTATTACTATTAAATTTGGTGAAGCATGTAAATGATTGTATTTCAATGGATTGCAGCTTCTGAAAATTTCTACCCAATTGAGGCTAAATATTAAGGAATTGAAATACAAAACTCAATGTAACTTTCCACTTTATGTACAACAACAGCAAATTGCGTCTTTGCCATCACATGGAAGCACTGATGTATGTTTTTTTGCAAATTGTACTTGTGGATTTCAAGTTCTTTGGATGGCTTGATTCAATATTTTAAGAACGAGAATACTTGCAGATATCCGGTTCAAACACTAGTTTATGGTGAGTTAGTTGATCTGAACTCAGATGGTGGAAGCATTATAACTGGTGATTAAAAACCGCACGGTTTCTGCTTCTAATTCGTGTCCAGTGATTTCTGCAGGGATCATCCATATGCAAGTCAGGAATAGACAGAACCGGCTTAAATGTGATGACTTTCCATCTGGATGTAGGGGTCTGTCTATAATAACAAATGTTTTGAGTCCTCTGTATCCAATTTCACAGTTCTTGATCTTTTTCCTCTAGAAACTGTACAAGGGAACCCAAACACAAATGAGGAAGGGTGGATGCACGGAATTTAATCGAAGTTTCAAAAAAATAATTGGCAATGGAGAAAATCATGGACATTTCTCTCTTAACTCCTAATATGTTTGAAATTGTTTGAGCATTAATTGTATAAAGCTCTCTACATTCATAAACTGTGCATTTGGATCCAAAAAATGGCACTTCATGATTTATGGGAATGTTGAGTATTGCACTGAGAAAGATTAACATGTGGACTCTCAGCAGAGCAGGCAGCATTGCTGAACTAACTTTACTTACACCTCCAAAACAAATTGGATGGCAGAGAGAGCAACAAAATGCTCAGATCTTTCAGTATTTTGCACTCCATCGCTTAAAACAAGTTCATACATTCAAGTAGGAAATGGTATATGTGCATAATTTCTCAGAACACAGTATGACTAAACCAACATGAACATGACGTGAAAATTTAACAGGTTGGGTTGTTTTTGCTGTAATCATGATCAAAACTTACAAATCCAAAATGGAGTAAATTATTCTGGTAAATCTTTTCCTTTTGGCAATAAATGTAAATAACTTAATTCTCCTTCCTGTCTACAGGACTACAATAAACCTGACATCTTTCTCTTTCTGTCTGGGTATCTACTTCCATTTCTATTAACTTAATTCTGCTCTCTCAACATCTTTGTCAAACCTGAACTTGGCCTACCAACTCCACTTCATGGTTTGGACTGGCTTTTGATTGATTTTCCTTATTTCACTCCGACAGTGAATTCTACTGTTAGATAATACCGACAAACTTCCACATTCTTCCTCACTTCCACTTTCTACTGTAAGAGGAACTTGTGCTGTAGGTGGTTTCTCAGACTCTTTTGCCAGATTTCCTCTTGCCAACAAGCGTTCTACGTAACAGTGACCATGGCCAGAATTTTCTGATTTTTTTCTTGAAGTGTGGTCTTGGGTGGGAAAAGTGGAGGGCAGTCCATCGGCTGTCACGCTGGCTTTTCCTGCTGTATTTTTGAACATTTGGACAAGAAAAATGGAAGGGGCAGGTCCTTACCAGCAACTTAGTTTTTGAAAGATCAGGGTTCTGTTTTTAAAAGGCTCCCAAAATTAACAAAATAAAGATCCCACAGAAGTTCCCTCCCTCAACTCAATTCTCTGCCCCCTCGAAAACGACGATGGAAAATCCCCCCCAACTCCGCACGCGTCTAATAATCACTAGATATGTGAATACACCGATCTCTCAACTCCACTTCCCTATCACCTCAGAGTGGGACTGTCGTCGGTGCAGGCTCGATGGGCCAAATGGCCTCCTTCTGTAAGCCATTCTGTCAAGATTCTATGATTCTCAGTGGTTTTTGACCACGATCTTCTGACCATCACTGAACTCTCCAAAGCTTCTTGCCATCTCGGACTTCTATTTTTAATGTCAGACAGTTTGGCTCATTTTCCATGTGTAGGTTTTTTGCAACTCTTAATCTTGACATCCCATTACATCAACTTCTTCTGTTTCAATATCTTATCTTTCATATGCACATTCATGGATTTTTAGACTTAGGAGCATTAGATCTACCTTGGCCACCATAGTGGATGGCTGCGACATGGTGCTTCACTTTCACCTGGAGCATTACCATTCCCTCTACACTTGCATTCTGTCTGGATGTGACCAACTTTTCCACAGACATAGCACTTGGACTGGAAACTCAGGACTTAAATGTTTGGCAGCTACCATGGCAATAGTAGCACCTAAATCACTGCCTCTGAGACTATGAAGTTGGCTACTGTAGCCTGGATCAAACCTGAAAGAAGTTTAACAATACCAGGTTTAACAAAACCTGAAATCCAGTGGCCTTCCCCTGGTAGAAAAGACTCCCTTGCAATGTTCCCTTCCTATCACTCCCACAGCTGTGGCCTCTCAGGCCTCCTGCCTAGTGAGCTTACGGCCTTTGCTCGAAAGCTTGGCCTGGATTTTGTTGTTCTTAAGGCTTCCTGCAAACATGCCTCGAAGGATGATTGCAAATTAATGCCATGCGCAGTGTGAACAGCTTTTTTAATTTGAGAATATAACATGCAACAGTCTTGCTTGGCAACTATTTTCTTCCATGGGTTGCAACTCTCGGTACAATCTCATTCTTACTTGAACAGTCCATAGTACTGGGGTCTTATGGATAACACTGATTAGACACCAATTCTAAAGCATCTGGTCCCACCATAGTGAGGAAAGCTTTTCCTCATACTTGGGGCGGCACTGTGGTAAGCACTACTGCCTCACAATGCCAGGGACCCAAGTTCAATTCTGGCCTCAGGTGACTGTGTGGAGTTTGGACATTCTCCCCCGTGTCTGCACGAGTTTCCTCCGGGTGCTCCGGTTTCCTCTCAAGAGCCAAAGATGTACGGGTTAGGTTGATTGGCCATGCTAAAATTGCCCAGGTCAGAGGGATTGGCAGGATAATATGTAGAGTTACAGGGATAGGGCCTGGGTGGGATTGTCATCAGTGCAGACTTGATGGGCCGAATGGCCTCCTTCACAGTAGGGATTCTACAATTCTCTATCTATTTTATTTGCTTTCGGCCAAACGTGTGACCTCTTCATAATTATTCCCGTTGAATTCCCCCGTTGTCCTCAAATATACCTTTGGTACCATGCTCTCCAATTACGTACTGCGCTGACTCACTGTTGAAGGTGGCGGGGCCATCAGGAAGGCACTGAATGGTCAAGTTGTGCAATATGAAGGGCCTATTTTGGAAATAATATCTGCAGTAATTTTATTACAAAAAAAAATTAAAACTCATGGGTTTGTTGTATTAGCATGGACTGAGGATTGGTCAAATAGGTAGAAATCACAGTTGGAAGTAGTAAGACATTTTCCGATTCATAGGTTGTAACTAGCGAGATACCGCATGAATCAGTAGCTGGCTTCAGCTATTTCATCAAATCATAGAAATCCTACAGTGCAGAAAGAGGCCATCTGGCCCATCGAGTCTGCACCAACCACAATCCCACCCAGGCCCTACCCCCTTATCCCGACATATTTACCCACTAATCCCTCTAACCTACGCATCTCAGGACACTAAGGGGCAATTTTAGCATGGCCAATCAACCTAACCCACACATCTTTGGACTGTGGGAGGAAACCGGAGCACCCGGATGAAACCCACGCAGACACGAGGAGAATGTGCAGACTCCGCACAGACAGTGACCCAAGCCAGGAATCGAACCCAGGTCCCTGGAGCTGTGAAGCAGCAGTGCGAACCACTGTGCTACCGTGCCACCCTTTACAAACTATATTAATAAGTTAGATAAAGGGATTAAGTATTTCATGCCCAAATTTGCTGATGATTCAAAATTAGGGGAGAAGATAAACGAGGTTGAGCAAAAATGGACGAGTGGGCAAGAGCATGGCAGGTAGAACATAATGTTGCAAAGTGTGAAGCTTTTCACTTGGGTAGGAAATGTTAAATAAAGCAGAATATTTTTCAATGATGAGAACCTGGGAAATGTTCACAAAGGGACTTGGGTGTCCTTGCACATGAATCACTGAAAGTTCACAACAAGCAATTAAAAAGGCCAATTATATATTATATGTATCCCTTTCAGTAAAGGGATACAAGTCATACTACAATCATATAAGGCATCAGTGAAGCAATAGCTAAGGTTCTGTACAGTTTTGGTCTCCTTATTTAAGGAAGCTCATAGTTACCATGTAGCGCGCAACAAAAGTTCACTAGACCAGTTCCTGGACTGAGGGGATTATTCTGTGCAGAGATGAAGAGGCCAATATTCCCTGATTTCCGTGAAGAGTGAGGGGTGATTTCATTGAAACTTATAAAATACTTAAGGCCGTGGTCCCCAAACAGTTTCCTTTTGTGGCCCCATTTTAATGCCTTATACTTTGCGACACCAGAGTAAAATTGGGCAAGGCAGGGGAAACGAGACTGTTGAGTGGGAAACCTCAGTTTCCTCACAGAAACAACCAGAAAATGTTCAAGGCATTTTTCTGCAGCAGCAATCATAACCAAGAGATAGTCTATTAGGCCACGCCCAGAAAAAAGGGGCCTCGCAGCTAGGAGTCAGAGCTCCATGGGAGTCATGCTGCTTTGGAGCCAGTGAACCCGAAATCTAACCTCACGGCCCCTGGCGAGTTGTGACCCATAATTCAGGAAGCCCCGAATTAAGGGGCTTTGCCAGGGAGAAGATTAGAAAAAGTTTCACGTGGCTGGGGAATCTAGAACATGATCTCTCGGTGTCCAAATAAGTGAGATCAGCGATTTAGGACGAGGAATACGGAAAGCACTTTTTCACCAAAAGGTCACAAATCTTTGGAATTCTCTACCCCAGAGAGTTGGGGATGCCCAGTTGTTAAAAATACTCTCTGGAATCGGTTGCATTCTTGGACACTTCCATCTCCATTAAGGACGGTCACCTCAGCACTTCACTGTACCGCAAACCCACGGATAACCTCAATGCTCCACTTCTCCAGCTTCCACCCCAAACATGTTAAAGAAGCCATCCCCTACGGACAAGTCCTCCGTATACACAGGATCTGTTCAGATGAGGAGGATCGCAACAGATACTTACAGACGCTGAAAGACACCCTCATAAGAATAGGATATGGCGCTCAACTCATTGATTGACAGTTTCTACACGCCAGTGAAAAGCCGCACCAACCTCCTCAGAAGACAAACTCAGGACATGGCAGACAGAGTACCCTTCGTCGTCCAGTACTTCCCTGGAGCAGAGAAATCTTCTCCGGAGCCTTCATCATGTCATTGATGAAGACAAACATCTTGCCAAGCCCACCCCCACACTCCCACTTTTTGCCTTCAAACAACCGTACAACCTCAAACAAACCATTGTCTGCGGCAAACTACCCAGCCTTTAGGAGAACAGTGACCACGACACCACACAACCTCTGCAAGAATTGATGGATCATCAACACGGATGCCATCATCTCACATGTGAACACCATCCACCAGGTACACAGTACATACACTTACAGCTCGGCCAACGTTGTCTACCTGCTACGCTGCAGGAATGGATGTCCCGAGGCATGGTACACTGGGGAGACCATGCAGATGCAACGACAACGGATGAATGAACACCACTCAACAATCACCAGGCAGGAGTGTTCCCTTCCAGTCAGGGAACACTTCACGGGCATTCAGCCTCTGATCTTCGGGTAAGCGTTCTCCAAAGCAGCCTTCACGACACACAACGTAGAATCGCCGAGCAGAAACCGATAACAAAGTTCTGCACACGAGGCCAGCCTCAACCGGGTTCTTGGGTTCATGTCACACTATCTGTAACCCCCACGACTTGCCTGGGCTTGCAAAATCTCACTAACTATCCTGGCTGGAGACAATACACATCTCTTTAACCTGCGCTTACCCCTCTCCACTCACATTGTCTGTACCTTGAAGACTTGATTACCTGCAAAGACTCGCTTTCCAACCATGATCTTGTAAATTGAGTTTCTGACTAATATATGCCTGTTTGTGAACAGAACTCCCACTCACCTGATGAAGGGGCAGTGCTCCAAAAGCTTGTGCTACCAAATAAACCGGTTGGATTTTAACTTGGTGTTGTGAGACTTTTTACTGTGCTTATCCCTGTCCAACGTCGACATCTCCACATCAAAAATATTCAAGACAGACATGGCTAGATCTTTGGGAATTACAAGATGTGGGAAAGTGGAGTTGAAGTACAAGATAAGCCATGATTTTGTTGACGGGTGGAGGAAGGTTTAAAGGATCAAGTAGCTTGCTATTGCTTCTATTTAAGTTTTTAAGTTCAATTAAAATGAATTAGAAACAAAAACACTGGGAATTAGAATATCCAACATAATAAATTGCTGTAAGACTCAACAACTTTTACCCAACCCTTCCTGGACTCGTATATTCTTCTGAAAAGTGCTCAAGTCCAGTTCTATTAGTTTCTTTTTCTAATGTGGATATGCAGTCCAAGAAATAAGCCTTGTTTTAAGAACATTTGACATGTAACAAAGCCTTTTGTGAAGGCAAGGTACCCAAAATTCTATGCAGAATATGGTGTCAATGTAACTGGGACTTACTCATGATCAAACACCCAAGACACATCTCAAGATTTGATTAGCCTCATTAATAACAGCATCACATTCACTGTTACTGAAAGTACGCAATCAATAAAGGACCCATAAAATCATTTTCTAGCTGGGTAATGGACACTCATTACATAATTGTTACATGCAGCAATTTAAAATTTATTCACATTAAAATCTGCCATCCTTTGCTCTATGATCCAATTTAACGAGGTCCTTCCAATGCCATCAATTACCTTATCACAAAGCAACAATTCAGCATTATCTGTAAATGTCACCACCATCATGCCAACAGCCAAATAATCAGAACACCTTCACCTTCCAACCCTACTGAATATATATTAGTTCACCCTACCTTGCATCCTCCCATTCCCAAGTCTGATTTTCAATACATCACCTTCAACAACCTCTCATCATATATCACCTTCACCCTGGAAAAATATCCCAAGGCATTTCACAAAAATATAAATCAGAACCATGACGATATCCGATCTTTACACTTCTCAAAACGGCATTACTGACCTCTATATATTATATCTGTGATTCTGTGGGTTTCCTCCCACAGTTCGAAAGATGTGTTAGGTGCATTGGCCGGTGTGTGGCAACGAGGGGATTTTCACAGTAACTTCACTACAGTGTTAGTGTAAGCCTACTTGTGACAACTTAGACTTAACTTGTATCCTTCAAGCAAATCTAAATCTGGACTATATTCACCATGTAATATAGACAGATAAGCAGAATTCACTTTAATATACTTTTCTTTCAATAGCTGTAACATTTCTATAAAGTGCATCCCTCTGAACATGATAGAGAGTTGGGAGGATTTGGCTGCATGTGAAATTGGCATCTTGTCAGGAACCCAATATCATCATGCCCTCCCTATTCTAGGTTTAATTGATCAGGATTAAAGGCGAAAGGAAAAAGAGGGAAATAAAATTAAAAAGCCAATCAATTGTTTGTAAGCCCACAATTCTGGGTTTAACAGCAAGCATGCCTGTTCCTGAGATGTCAGCAACTTGTCAGAGGCACTGAGGTGAGTGCAGTGGGAAAGCCTTCTTCAGTGAAACCGAAGGCTCTTAGTGAAACTGAAGAGCTCCAGCCATGGCCAAGTGAAAGACTGCTGTTCAAAGCAGTACTCTCAATGATTTTATTACTTGATGGTGATGGCTAACTTTCAGGAAGGCACTTAAGCCACCACTCCTTGCCTTCATCGTGGCATGGGAGCAGCTTGTGCAAGTTTCACCTTGCAGATCTAGTACGGGGCAAGAGAAGAAACAAAGTTAACTCCAAAAGCAGCACTGAAGCAAAAAAAACCCGAAATAAAAACTGAAAAACACTAGTAGCATTTTGTAGATCAGGTAGCACAAGAACATTTCAGATTCCTAATGAAAATTCATTGAATTAAAACATTAACACTGCATTCCAACCTCCACCAATTCTACCCGAATTGCTGAGTGTTTCCGGCACTATTCGCTATACAGAAAGTTAATTTGCTAAAAAATGAAGATAACTAAATCATGGTGTTTCCACCCTCATAGTGCCATGAAAATTTATGTCATCCATGCTGCATTCATTCATAGACTAGAATTTGTCCAGCGGTGATATTCCTGCATTTATTTCTGTGAAATCGCTGAAACACTGATCTGATCTTTTGGCCAAAGGCCGTATCTGATCTGTTAAGGTGGATGTCCAAGTTCCAAAATAGACAAATTAGGCACGCGAGGTGGAGTGAAATCAGGCAACCTTCTTGAATTTGGAAGTGATCTTCAACAGACAGAAAAGCATGCTTGAGAAAATTAAATTAAATTTGGTTAATAAAAATAGAAGACAAGGATTGGAGCAAAAACCAAACAGGGCAACAAATATTTAGCATAATTGCTCCATTCAGTCTCATTTCCTTCACTTCTACCCGTGTCCCACTTTCATAGAGTCATAGAAACCCTGCAGTGCAGAAGGAGGCCATTCAGCCCATCAAGTCTGCACCGACAGCAATCCCACCCAGACCCTATCCCCGCAGCTCCACATATTTACCCCGCTAATCCCCCTCACCTACGCATCCCAGGATACTAAGGGGCAATTTAGCATGGCCAATGCATCGAACCCGTACATCTTTGGTCTGTGGGAGGAAACCGGAGCACCCGGAGAAAACCCATGCAGACATGGAGAGAATGTGCAAACTCCACACAGACAGTGACCCAAGCCGGGAATCGAACCCAGGCCCATGGAGCTGTGAGGCAGCTATGCTAACCACTGTGCCACCGTGCTGCATATATCTAGTAGGCTGTGGGACGGTCATGCAGGCTACATGTTTGCTGGAACTGGAATGGGAAGAAAATTTATCTGACACCCATGTCGCCACAATGCAGCACCACCAATGAAGGACTAAGACTTCTCTGTGATCTTGTGAATGAGTGGAATGGGTTTTTAAGCCGGTTTGAATGAAGAATTTGGGGAACATGTGATTCTGAAGCAGGCTTCACTTTGTCAATTGGAAAGATCATGTTATTTGCAAGCAAGTGGAATCCAATGGAAACCATGATCAGCGGAAAAATGAGCTCATAAGTTGGCATTTCCTTTCTCTTTGGTCTTTCAGAAATTACTTGACAACAAAATGTTCCTCGCTGTTGAGAATCAGTCGTCATCTTTCCGGTTGTTAAGAGGCCACAGCCTACTGAGCTGAACAATTACTGACCAATTGCTCTTACATTGATATTCATAGTGTGTTTTAACTGTATTGGGTCAAAATGTTCTTGTCCCACACATCAATTAACCCCAGTTTGCCTATCAATCTCAAGTCAGTAGACTATGCCATTCAGAACTTTGTCCATTTGCCCCAACACTTGGATAGATGAGGCAACTATGCTTGTGCTACTTTCCCTTCAACTTTTAGTACAGTGGAACCATTCAAGCGTGATGAAAAATTACAAAACCTTGATGGTAAATGAAGGTTTTTGTAAATCCCGCTTTCCTACTTTGAATCAGCGATTTCGTTCACAGCAAGACCCAACTTTTGCAGTTACCAGGATTTATTTGGAGCCCATCTTAACAAATAATGAACTGCCTCAGGACTCTCCACTGTCACCTTTGCTTTTCACCCTCTATAGGAATCATTGTTCATCAGAGTACGAAGACATAACGACCCTGAAGAATGTGGATGAATCAGTACTTGCCGGTCTCAGAAGGAATGAAGAAGGAAATGATGTTTTATGAACTTCTCCATCGAGTTCATATAATGATAATTCTCTTAACTGAACAGGAACAAGAAAAACAAACTAGTTATAAACTTTTGGAAAAAGCCAGTTAAGTTGAATTGGTAGAAAGTGTGTGTGGATGTGATGGCCAAGGGACATTAGTGATTAGACTATCAACCACAACCACAAAGTTCTTCTAAACAGCAGTAGCTGAGAGTGTTGTCCTTTTTGGATATCTCCCCTGGACCTGATGTCAGAGAAAAGTGGATTCTTCATAAGTGCAGAGATCATTAAGCCAGCTTGGGAGTGCATTTAAAGAGCAGATCTTTCATGGCCTAATCTGCTCTTGAAAAATTGACAAAATGAACAATGAGAATCATAATTGTCTCAGTATTAGTCTGATTCAAGGAAAAACGGCTACAATCCTTTTGAAGCACCCGGTTTCTGAACTTGTGTGCCTTTCTCTACAAGGGCTCTTTACAGAAGTTTGATACATTGATGAGAATATGCATTCATGGTAGGGCTCACGGACTATTTTAATGCATTGAAATAGTTTAGACCTCTGATTGGGTAATTTTATTTTTATTATTCTTTTATCTTTAATTTTTAATGATAAATGTACCCAACATAAATTTCCATATAGACAAAGTGAAAATTAAAAATAAACTGGGAAAAAAAGTGGGAATTTTTTTTTGTGCAACATGCCTGGAGAACAACAAAAGTGAAATATCAACTAGGCAGGAGAAAATGAAAGCTTAAGCAGCTACATTATCAAATAAAAAAATTAAACATCATCTTGAGGAGCCAGACCAAAAACTTCAGACTTATCGTCACAAGCACGAGTGTTATTACCCTGATAAATACAAAAGAAATAGCTATTGTGCAACATTACATGCTTGCAATTCATTGCAGTATAATGCCCCGCCAAATAAAATACCCTTCACAGCAAAATATCTTAGTTATCACCATTTCAGGTCAAACAACCTTGCTGTTTTAACAAAACTATTAGAACCACTTAAAACAGTTACAATTCATCTCATCAGTATCCTTTTGTTTCCTCCACTGCAGATCATTTTTTAATGCAGTTTGTTTAGAAAGAATATTGATGAACACTTCAGAAGCACCGATTAGAAAGATTATTGAAGGAGTTAGAAATTAGGGTGTTGAATCATTCCTATATTCCGAACAAAATCTTCAACAATAGCCCAGAGCCCGGTGGAGCAGAGCATCTGATGGCATGCGTCACGAGTTGGATGTTGTCCCCTCACTCTTCAACTCTGATTATTTCCATGCCACAAATCGCTGGAAATGCAAATTGGTAGCAGGCAGTGAGGTCACCATTTTGGCCCTTGGTGAACAACAGGATGAGCAGTCTATCGCCTTAACCAATGAAGTTTAAGAATAATGAAAGAAAAGCAAATAGGGTGAATCAGAATCCAAGTAGATTTGTAAAGAAAAATAGAGGGGGAAAAAGGGAAAGAAAGCGACAAGAAAAAAAAATGCAACTTAAAAAAAAAATCTCTACAAACAACGTAACTGCATGAGATTCCAATTTCAAATGTTCCCTTTCAGGTTCTCCAGGTTGGTGTCAGGACTCTCTCAATCACCACATTAACAACGTTGTTAAGTAATAAAAAAGCAGCCCTAAATTTCAACAGCAAGTGTAATTCGTATTTCCTTAGCAAATCAGCAAATTCTTAGCACTCGAGGGAATTGACAGAAAGTGTCTATTTCAATAAGGCAGCACAAATTGTCCACTAATTTGTGCAATTTCCAATTCATGACATCGCTTTCCTCATCAATTGAGCTTTCTTTTGAAAAGGTGAAAAACAAGATACAGCATTGTTACAACCCAGGAGGCCATTTGCAAATGAGCGACACATCTAGTACAATTACCCTGCCTTCTCCCTGTAACCCTGCACATGCTTCTTTGTCCGATAAGAGTTTCATTCCTCTTTGAATGGTTCAATCAAACCTGTCTCCACCATACTCTTGAGCATTCCGATTACCATTCGCTGCATAAAAAGTTTCCCTTCACATCACTTTCTTTTACTAATTACGTCAAAAATCTGTGCTTGCTCATTCTCAATCTTTTCAAAGGGTAGGAATAGTTTCTCTCCATCTACTCTGTCCAGGCCCCTCAGGGTTTTGAATACCTCTATCAAATCTCTGCTCAACCTTCTTCGCTGCAAGGAAAATGGCATCAACTTGCCATTACTTTTCCTGCAAATTCTGAGCCATTAATTCAGCACAAATAATTTTCCAAAGTAATTCCTTCAAACCATCAGAGTACCAAAATTCCTAAAATAAAAAGCAGTGTTAAACGCAGTTAATAAGATTTATTTTCAACTTTATGGCAAAAATCTCTTTAACCCATGGTTCTTTGCCAATAAACACATGACAAATGATGAGGTGATGGTCAAGAAGAATGCAAACAGCCAGAGTGCTCATCACAAAATAACAAAGCTGAAACTTTTACTGCAATTGTATAGGGCATTGGTGAGGCCACACGTGGAGTATTGCGTGCAGTTTTGGTGTCCTTATCCAAGGAAGGATGTCCTTGCTATAGAGGGAGTACAGTGGAAGTTTGCCAGGCTGATTCCTGGGATGGCAGGCCGGTCATATACGGATATAAATTAGTTAGGATTATATTCACTGGAGTTTAGAAGAGAGAGAGGGAACCTCATAGAAACTTGTAAAATTCGAACATGATTAGACAGGGTAGATTCAGAAAGAATATTCCTAATGGAGGGGGAGAACTAGGGGTCATAGTTGAGGATAAGGGTTAAACCTTTTAGAACTGAGAGAAATGTCTTCACCCAGAGGGTGGTGAATGTGTGGAACTCACCATCACAGGAAGTAGTCGAGGCCAAAACAGTGTGTGATTTCAATAAAAAATTAGATACAGCTCTTGGGGCAAAAGGGATCAGGTTGAAGGGGGAAATCATCAGGATATTGAATTTGATGATCAGCCATGATCAAAATGAATGGTGGAGCAGGCTCGAAGGGCCAAATGGCCTCCTCCTGCTTCTAATTTCTATGCTTCTATGAAACCGAATAAAACTAAAATTTAACATATCCAAAACATCATGCATTAATATCCCTAGCAATCCTATAATACTATACCAAACTGCTTGAAAGGGGAGCGGATGGCAGAATGGGAATATCATGGGGCTAGTAACCCAGAGGCTAGACACCACCATCACCATCCTAGGGATAACCCATCCTACCAAGACAGACCCACCCGAGCAGTGGTATAGAGCCAGAAGGGTGCAGCCTTGCGAGTCTACAACATTGACTCCAAGTCCCATGACAACTTACGGCATCAGGTCAAACATGGGCAAGGAAGCCTCCTGTTGATTATCATACATCAGTCCAGTTCAGCTGATGAATCAGTACTCCTTCCTGTTGAACACCACTTGGAGGAAGCACTGGAGGTGGCAAGGACAGAGATTGTACTCCAGGTGGAGGATTGCAACACCCCTACCTTAGAGTGACTCGGTCTCACCACTTCTACCGAGCCCCAAAAGACATAGCTGCTGGACTGGGGTTTTCTTATTCATTGTTGGGATATGGGCTTCGCTGGCTAGGTCAGCATTTATTGCCCATCCCTAACTGCCCTCAAGAATGTGGAGGTGGGCTGCCTTCCATGTAGGGTAGGTACACCCACAGTGCTGTGAAGGAGGGTGTTACAGGATTTTGGCCCAGCGACCAAAGGAAGGAAGAGTGATATATTTCCAAGTCAGGATGGGGAGCAACTTGGAGGGGAACTTCCTGGTGGCAGTGTTCCCATGTGTTTACTGTCTTTGTCCTTCGAAATGGCAATGGTCATGCGTTTGCAAAGTGCTGTCAAAGTAGCCTCGGTGAGTTCCTGCCATTCACCGTTAAGACGGTTCACACTGCTGTCATTCTGTATCAGTGGGAGAAGAAGTGAATGTTTGTGGATGGGGTGCCAATCAAGCAGGCTACTTTGCCCTGAATGGTGTTGCAGGACTGAGGCCTGCAGCCTCCAGTTTTTGCATTTTTGAATTTCATTTCTGCATTGCACTTGATATTAAGCCTACATAAATATTTAGTTATTTTGTATTAAATCGTACATGGTAGGCATTGATCTTAACCCGACTGTGATTGTGTTTTGATCAATTAACCAATAATAATCAGTAGAAATGTGTTTTCCCCACAATTTTTCATACTGGCCATTTACAGCTGTATTTAGACCGCATGATAAATTGTCTTGTTTATCAGAAATTCTCTCTTACTGCATTCAGTGATTCTTGGTCTACAGGCTAGAACAATGAGTAACCTTATATGGGGTGGTCACCTCGTGTGGTCATCAGGTGAAGAAGTTTATTGATGGACATACGCCTGAAGAATGACAGATGGGAAACACCATCAATTTAAATAAACAACTTGGATATTACCATAAGAACTAGGAACAGAAGAGAGAAGAATCATTAAGAACTGAGACTTGTTTTGAGAAGGGACTGTATCAGACCTCGGAATGTAGGAATGGAACCAGCAATTTGGCTTAAAGGAGCTCTGTTTTGAGAACTCACTGCAGCATCGTAGTGGAATAGTCACTACTGAGCGGGAACAGGAATGGAGTGGCTAGTTGTAGTATCCACCTGTAAGGTTATTTGGTGACTTGGTAACATATGTACCAATTTAGGGTGCTGTTGTGGAACAGGCTAAGTTGGGGAGACCAATTTGAGGTTGTTTGGATTTTAGAAAAATCTGCCCGCCTCTTCATAAAACTTTCTTTCTACTTTATTTAACTCCATTGTAATTGTCATACTATTTTAATCATTATTCAATAAAATTGTGTTAATGTATTACTTGTCATAGTCACTCATTCCTGTTACATCCAGAGTAAGGCTCCGAACCCAAGGTGAGGCTCAAAAGGGACTCACAAAGCCCCGTACATTGCCAAGCTTCTCGAATGTTGTTTGAGTTGCACTCATGTAGACAAATGGAGAGCATTCCACCACACTCCTGACTGGTGCCTTGCAGATGATGAAAACGTTTTGGGGAGTCACTCACCACAGCTCCTCACGTCTGATATGCTCCTGTAGCCACTGTTTATATGGCTGACCCAGTGTAGTTTCTCATCAATAGCAATTCCGAGGAGGTTGGATAGTAGGGGCGTTCAGTGAAAGTAATCCCAATGTCAAGGGGCGATAGCTCAATTCTCTCTTCCTGGAAATGGGGTCACTAATGCTCTTTAGGGAAGGAAATCTGCTGTCCTCACTTGGTCTGGCCGACATGCGACTCCACAGCCACAGCAATGTGGCTGATTCAACTGCCCTCAGGCAACTAGAGATGGGCAGCCAGCGACGTCCATGTCACATGAATGAATAAAAAAAACCTTGTGTGGCACGAATGTAACTTGCCTGTGGCAGGCGAACAGGGAAGAGGAAAAAAATAATTTGACCTCATGCTCACCAACCTGCCAACCACAGGTGCAGCTGACATTATTGGCAGGAGTGACCACATTACAGTCCTTGTGGAGACAAAATTCCATCTTCACATTGAGGATACTCTCCACTGTGTTGTGTGGCACTACCAGCTTGTTGATTGGGATAGATTTCCGAACAGATCTAACTACTCAAAACTGTGCATCCATGAGGCAGTGGGTAGATAACCACAATATGACTTCATGATCAGGGGATCAATCCTGGTTCAAAGAACAAAGGAGGGTATGCCAGGAGCAATGCCAAAAAACATTAAAATGTCATCAACTTGATGAAGCTACAACACATGACTACTTACATGCCAGAATGGCTGAAGCAACATTCAATTAAGTGATCTCACACCAAAGGAACAAAGGCAAGTTCTGCAGTCCTGCCATATGAATGGTGCTGGACAAATAAACAACTGACAAGAGGAGGAAGTGTCTCAAATATCTGCATCCACAATGATGAGCAGAGCCCAGCACATTCGTTTAAAAGGCAAGGCCAATGCATTCGCACTCAATTTCACCTTAAGAACCCAGTGGATAATTCAGCTTGGCCTCCTCAGGATATACCCTCTTCAGATATGCCAGTCTTTGGCCAATTCAATTCACTTCACTGCACTTCACTTGATATCAAGAAATGGCTAAAGGCACTGTACAGTGCAAAGGCCCTGAAAATATTCCGGTAATAGGACAGAAGATTTGTGCTGCACAGCTAGCCACACCCTTAGCCAAACTGTTCCTGTACAGCTCCAACACTAGCATCTACCTGACAATGTGGAAAATTGCCCAGGCATGCCCTGTCCACAAGACAAAGGACAAATGCAACCACTCCAATTACCACCCCATCAGTCTACTCTCGATCAGCAAAGTGATTGAAGGGATCATCAAAAGTGCTATCATACGTATCTGCTTGTATGTAACTTGCGCACTATGTTCAACCTGGATTCTGCCAGGGCCACAACTCCTCACTCCATTACAGACTTGGTCCAAACATTCACTCACTTCATTGAAGCAGTAATACATATACAAGCTGCACTGCAGCAACTCACCAACTTCCATCCACAGTATCTTCCAAGCCTGCGGCCTCTACTCTCTAAAAGAACAAAGAACAGTACAGCACAGGAAACAGGCCCTTCGGCCCTCCAAACCTGTGCCGCTCCTTGGTCCAATTAGACCAATCGTTTGTATCCCTCCATTCCCAGGCTGCTCATGTGACTATCCAGGTAAGTCTTAAACGATGCCAGCATGTCTGCCTCCACCACCGTACTTGGCAGCGCATTTCAGGCCCCCACCATCCTCTCTGTAAAAAACATCCCTCTAATATCTGAGTTATACTTCGCCCCTCTCACCTTGAGCCTGTGACCCCTCGTGATCGTCACCTCTGATCTGGGAAAAAGCTTCCCACCGTTCACCCTATCTATCCCCTTCATAATCTTGTACACCTCTATTAGATCTCCCTCATTCTCCATCTTTCCAGGGAGAACAACCCCAGTTTACCCAATCTCTCCTCATAGCTAAGACCCTCCATACCAGGCAACATCCTGGTAAACCTTCTCTGCACTTTCTCTAAAGCCTCCACGTCCTTCTGGTAGTGCAGCGACCAGAACTGGACGCAGTACTCCAAATGTGGCCTAACCAACATTCTATACAGCTGCATCATCAGACTCCAGCTTTTATACTCTATACCCCATCCTATAAAGGCAAGCATACCTTATGCCTTCTTCACCACCTTCTCCACCTGTGTTGCCACCTTCAAGGATTTGTGGACTTGCACACCTAGGTCCCTGTGTTTCTATACTCTTGATGGCTCTGCCATTTATTGTATAACTCCTCCCTACATTATTTCTTCCAAAATGCATCACTTTGCATTTATCCGGATTAAATTCCATCTGCCACCTCTCCGCCCAATTTTCCAGCCTATCTATATCCTGCTATATTGCCCGACAATGCTCATTGCTATCACGCAAGTCCTGCCATCTTCGTGTCATCCGCAAACTTGCTGATAACACCAGTTACACCTTCTTCCAAATCATTTATATATATCACAAATAGAAGGGCAGCAGAGACATGGGAACACAATCGCCTGCAAGTTCCCCTCAAGTCAAACACTATCGTGACTTGGGAAACCATGGCACGGTGGCACAGTGGTTAGCATTGCTGCCAGGGACCCGGATTCAATTCCAGCCTCAGGGGACTGTGTGGAGTTTGCACGCTCTCCCCGTATCTGCATGGGTTTCCTCTGGGTGCTCCGGTTTCCTCCCACAGTCCAAAGATGGGCAGGTTAGGTGGATTGGCCATGCTAACTTGTCCCTTCGCGTTGGGGGATCAGCAGCGTAAATATGTGGGGTTACGGGTGGGATTCTTGTCGGTGCAGATTTGATGGGCCATGTGGCCTCCTTGTGCACTGTGGGATTTTATGATTATATTGCTGTTCCTCCAACAGCACCATGACGTACCTACAACAAAATTAACTGAAGTTCACCACCGCCACCACCTTCTCAAGGGCAATTAGAGATGGTCACTAAATACTGGCCTAGCCAGCGAAACCCACATCCTACAAATGAATTAAAGAAACACAGACCACATTGATAAAATGTCACTCTTAGTTTATACCAACTGAACCCTTCTACTAATCAACAGTAGGGGAGTGAAAGTCTTCCCCACTAGCCCAAAGGTATGTGAAGAAAACAAACAACTTGCACTTTGAGGTTGGGTAAAAGTAGTATATAAAGTAGTAATAATGTGCACATCCTGGGTCTCAGAATACAAAGTTAAAAACAAAAGATACAAATGTTGCTCAAAGGTCAAGCAAAATCCAACAATGGCCAAACGTACCATTTTTAAGCACAAAAAGGTATAATCATAACTTACATTTTCATTAATCATTTTCTCAAAATGACTGGCTTTAAATTTTTTAAGAAGTTTATTTTCATGTGTTTACAACAATGATAGTTTCATGGTCACCATTACTGAGCTGATTCAATTCCAGATATGTATTCTTAATTTATTGAATTTAAATTCTCCCAGCTGCCATGGTGGGATTTGAACCAGTGATTGGCTGGTTTACTTGTCTCATGACAACCTCTGCATGCACGTGATGAAATGAACTTGTTTTTAAATCAGAATTTCATTTGAGATAAGAACCCATTCCTCACGTTGAAAAAATGTAATTGTTACACTTATTTTGTGCAAAGAAAGACATTTTAAATTTTGCATTTTAGGTCTGTCGTCAAGAATGGTACAGCTACAAAATACTAAACAACATCTTGTGACACCGATATCATAAGCTTTTGTCACCAACATAAAATATTTATTGTACCTTTCTCTTCAGAGCACTGAGTTTCTCAACCACCCCATCGAGCAAGGTCACCACAGAGTCCACTGCTGGGCAGTTGCTCAATGTTTTCTCGAGTTCTGCAACTACCATGGTCACATGACTAGTTTCTCGGTCAATATTCTTCTGGGCAGCTCGGAAACGCTTATTCAAGGTTTCATATGGCACCTACAGGAAAACAATACAATTATTATTTCACAAAGATGAAATAGGGAAAAACACTGGTAGTAATTTATCATGAGATTTTCTATCAGACAATAAAATAAATCATGGAAAAGATATTCAACTTTGAATCCGTTCTCTTGTCGATAGTTTTAATGACTCATTTGTTACATGGACTGATGGTATTAGTAACAATGAAACTTTGATAATATAGGTGAATCTGGTTTCTTGTGTTCCTGCTTAGAAGGGTTGGACTCATTTCCGGAGGTATCTGACTTTCTAAAATTTCTGCCTCAAATATTCAACTCCACTAGTAACAGTAAGACAAGAAAAATCATATGATGTTCTAATTCTGTTTCTCTCCCCACCATGACTGTCAGACCTGTGGAAATTTCCAGTTTACCAGAATGGAACAAATAGGAACAGGAGTGGACCATATGACCCGTCATGCCTGCGCCATTCAATACGATCATGGCTGAGTGGATGGGAAAATAGTGCAGAAGCTCCTCTTACCCTTCGATTCCCTAAGACACCAAAGTCAGCCTATCCCAGCCTTAAACATATTCAATAATGTAACATCCATCATTCTCTGCACACAGTATGCCAGATGTAGTCTCATGAAGCCCTACACAACAGTTGCAAGACCTATTTACTGCGAGGGGATTGGAGTACAGCAAAGGCCAACATGCCATTTACCTTCTGAATTGCTTGCTGCACCAGCATGCTAACTTTATGTGCTCCTTGTAAGAGCACAACCAACTCTGAGTATCAACGTTTACAAGTTCCACACCTTTTAAAAATATATTCGGCTTTTTCATTCTTACGACTAAGTGAATAACTTCACACTGCCCCACAGTCTGCCCCTACTCCATCTGAAATCATGTAACATGTCTTCACCTCCTTGCAGCCCATGCCCACAGTTTACCTTTCCAACTAGCTTTGTATCAGCAGCAAACTTAAGTCACTATTATAGATTGTAAGCAGCTGAGACCCCAGCACTGATCCTTGTGACACTCCACCCGTCACAGCCTGTCAACTTGAAAATGCACTGTTTATGCCAATTCTCTCCTTCTTGTCCATGAACCAATTCTCTATCCATGCTAATATATTATCCCACTCAAAGAGCTTAGTAACCTTGTGTGTGATATCCTCTTCAATTTCCTTTGCAAATGCAAATAAACAACTGGTTCCTTTTTTCTGCCCTACTAGTTACATCCTCAAAACAATGCTAAGAAATTTGTGAAACAGGATTTCCCTTTCGTAAAACCATGTTTCAAAATTCATTGTTAAGACAATACATTTTATGTATTTCAGATTTCCAGCATTTGGCTTATTTTTATTCATTCATCACCCATTCCTAATTGCCCTGGAACCAAGAGGACATTTTTTAAAGAGTTAGTCGTATTGCCGTGGGTCCAGTCACGTTTGATATTGATTTTTTTTATTGTCACATGTATTAGTATACAGTGAAAAGTATTGTTTCTTGCACACTATACAGACATGTCGGCCAGGCCAGACCAGACCAGGCAAGGATAGCAGATTTCCTTCCCTAAAAAGGACATAGGTGAACCAGATGAGTTTTGCAACAATCAACAATGGTTTCATGGTCATGAATAGACTTAATTCTAGATTCAAGTTTTAACCATCTGCCATGGCGGGATTCGAAGCCGGGTCCCCAGAGCATTACCCTGGGTCTCTGGATTAGTAGTCCAATGACAATAATACCATTACTTCACCATCTCCCCGCTTTTGAACACAGAAACAGTGCAAGGGCTGAGTGGTAGAACTAGGTGTCTTCAAAATGCTGATGTGTGGAGAAGCCATTATATAGATGGAGAAAAAGAAGTTGGCACAGGATCAATCCTTGGAGGACTCTAGTAGTACTGTGGAAAATCAGATTGAGCAGCTAATATCTGATGGGATTATTAACATTTGGAAAAAATACCATAACAATATTTATCATTGCAACAGGAAATAGTTTTGAAATAATCTGGAGAGAAAAAAAGTGCTCAACTCGCAGATGCCGTCTAACCTGAGTATTTCTAGAATTTGATTTTTATCAGCAAATTTTTAGCAGCATTAGATTTTGAATGGCATCAAGGATACCAGGTAAAATTGAAATCAATGGGAATCATGGGGTAAACATCTCCACTAACTCTACTCATGAAGAGCACAAAATAAAATGGTTTCTGTTCTTGAAGGCCAATCATCTCAGCCCCAGGACATCACTGTCAGAGTTTCTCAGGACAGGTCCAAGGACTAAACACCTTCATCCACTGCATCTAAGATATTCCATCCACAAGACCACTGATGATTGAACCATGTTCTTATCTATTCACAACTCCTCAGATCATGAAGCTGTCCATGTCCATAAACAGCAAGACCTGGACAATATTCATGCTTGGGCTGGTAAGTGACAGGCAGCCTTCAGTTTATTTATTAGTGTCACAAGTAGGCTTATATTAACACTGCAATGAAGTTGCTGTGAAAATCCCCTAGTCGCCACACTCTGGCACCTGTTCGGGTACATGGAAGGAGAATTTAGCATGGCCAATACACCTAACCAGCATGTCTTTCAGACTGTGGGAGAAAACCCATGCAAGACACAGGGAGAAAGTGCAAACTCCACACAGACAGTGACCCAAGCCAGGAATCGAACACTGGTCCCTGGCAGCAGTGCTGACTACTGTGCCACTTGATCTTCAACAATACAGAATCTAACCATTTCAGCCTGACGTTCAATAGTATTACCCTTGCTGAATAGGGGTCACATCTGACCAGCAACCAGCCAGATAAATACCTTGGCTAATAGAGCAAGTCAAAAGAAGGGAATTCTGAGGTGACTAACTCACCTCCTGAAGCCTGTCCACCATCTACAAGGCACCAGTCAGGATTGTGACGGAGTACTCTCTATTAGCCTAGATGAGTGTAGTTTCCACAACACTGAAGAAGCTGGACATCTGCCAGCCCACTTGCTCAGCCCCTCATCCACCACATTAAACAGGCACTTCAGTCATGTCTGTTACTTCTGGATTTGACTATTCTTAACATATGCCAGGCCAGCCTCCTTCATACAAAATGCTTATTTGAAGACATCCAGAATTGTTTGCTGGTATCCTAACTCACACCAAGTCACATTCAGCAATTACTTCACTTCATTGGCTCTCAGTTAACCAACATTTTGATATAAAAATTCTCATCATTTTCAAATCTCTTTGTCTATCCCCAACTCCATAATCCCCTTTAGTCATAGAACCACACATTACCTCCCTTCCCCCACAGGGATGTCTGCACACTAACAATTCTGACCTTATGACCATTCTTGATTTTAATCACTCCAAAAGGTAGACATGTCGGCAGCTGCCATGGTACTAGGTCTGGAATTCCGTCCCTAAATCTCAAAGGGTCTCCCTTTCATTCTTCTTGTAAAATGCTCACTCTTTGGTGACCAAGCTTTTAATCATCTGGCCTAGTGTCTTTGTGATGTGGCCCAGTTTCCAATTGCTCCTGTGAAGCATCTGGAGCCATTTTGTCGTGTCAGAGGCGCTAAACAAATGCAAGTTGTGATATAAATGACATCGATCAGCACAGCTCGCTAGAACAATTGATTTAATACCGAACCAAATACAAACTGGGGTGAAATGGGGACGGATGAAGATTTGGGAATGCATTTAGGAGATTGGAGCAGAGTGGAAGTTAAAAATCCACCTCACCCTAAACTTAAACAAAAAAAAACTGGAATAGCTCGGCTGGAACGCAAACCAGGATATAAATACAAATAAGCATTTATCGTCCATGGAAAGGCTGAAAGTGGCACTTGATTCAGGCTGTTTCTCCACCTTGTGCAGAGCCGCAGGAAATATTAAGTGGGTACAGCTGCTGGGCAGAGGATGATACTGAGCATACCTTTAGAGTGGGATATTCCTGAACCTTTAATGCCATCGAGAGTTGAGCAGCTGATTCCTGCACCGCCATCTTAACTCAACTATCAATACTGTGGTGCAACATGGGTAAAGAGCCCAGTCTAAATTCAAAATTAAAACTTCACAAAGTGGCCGAGCACCAACGGAAACTTTCCCTCAGAGAAGAATAGCGTCTGTCACTTCATCTATTCCTTTATGTCATTTGACAACCCCGCCTCATTCCCACCGCCGTGGGAAGCCAGCGGCCGCCGAGCTTAAATCTTCTCCAAGTGAACGAACGCGATAACGGAAAACAGGCCCCGCCCCCTCCAGAGGCCCGCCCATCGTCCCGCCCCCGCTAAAAACCCCGCCCATCGCCCCGCCCCCGCTATAAACCCCGCCCATCGTCCCGCCGCCGCTATAAACCCTGCCCTTGCTATAACCCCGCCCCCGCTATAAACCCCGCCCCCGCTATAAACCCTGCCCATCGTCCCGCCCCCGCTATAAACCCCGCCCATTGTCCCGCCCCCGCTATAAACCCCGCCTATCCTTCCGCCCCCGCTATAAACCCCGCCTGTCCTCCCCCCACCCTCCCGTATCTTCAACTCAGGGCCTTCCTTGCTCTAAACCCCGCCCATCTCCCCGCCCCCCGCTGTAAACCCCGCCCATCGTCCCGCCCCCTCTTATTCCCCCACTTCCCCGCCCCCTCTCCTCATCCGCAATAATGGGCCTTCTTTCCCCGCTCTGAACCCCAACCATCGCTCCGCTCACGCCCCTTCCATCGCCCCGCCCATCGCTCACCCCCTCTCTTCATCCCCCCCAACACTTGGCCTTCCACGCTCTAAACCCCGCCCATCATCCCGCCCCCTCTCCTCACCCCGCCCACTTTCCCGCCCTCTCTCCATGTCCCACCCACCACCGTTGGGCCGCCCCCGCTCTCATCCACGCTCACTTCTTCGCCCCGCCCATCGCCCGCCCTCTTCTCCCTCCCTTCCGTGCCCCGAGTCCACAGGCTCGCCCTCTTCAGGCCCCGCCCCCGCTGCCGACTCCGCCCACTGCTCCCATCTCGTCCATCTCTTGGCCCCGCCTCGGTCCCCGCCTCCTCCTTTGCCCCACCTTCCACTCGCCCCGCCCCCTCCTCTCCCCGCCCACTAGCTCTCCGGGGACCGCCCCCTTCTCGCCCCGCCCACTTCCTCTCCGGGGACCGCCCCCTCCTGGCCCCGCCCACTTGACCATGCCTCTGTAATTAAATGTCCCCACCCAGCTACATGCGTCACTCCACCAGAAAGTTGTGGTTTAAAAACTTTTCCAGAAATTTCAAAGGATATATGTAACCTTCTCTGAGGAATTGCTTGCAGCATATACTTCAAAATGCTGCAAAGCAAACATCAAACGTTACGTTTCTTTTCTTATGGTTGAATATTTCTACCAATGTGCACTTGACTTCTGTGAGAAATATCCCACCGGCTTCTCAATTTCCACCTTGTAATAGCACAGCACTGGATTCAGCAGCCAGTTTGAACTGCTTTGTAAGATCAGGTGCTGCGAGAAGGCAGTGTGGTAATCTGTACAACTTTCAATCTGTCAAATGCATTCTGACATGCCTGTGTCCAATGGAATTATCCTTTCTGTTTTATAATCTAGCCAATGAAGCAACCTCACTGCTAAAGTTTGGTGCAAGCCTCCAATAAACTCCATTCATGCCTAGAAATCTCAAAATTTCTCGTTTTGTTGTCGACATTGGTAACTCCACAATGGTTTTTTTTCTTTTGCATCTTAAGGTGGCCCATGCCCAGCTTTTGCCAATTCACTTTTCACCAAGTGTACATCCAAATTGGCTTCCTCCAGCCGGTCAAACAGTTCCTTTAAATGTTGCATATGCTCCTCCCATGATTGACAAAGTCATCAACATCAACAGCACAATTGCTCGGTCCTTGAATTACTCTGTCTTGGAAATGTTGTTGGCACATTCTTCATACCAAAGCGCATAACTTCGAATTGATATAGACTGTCTCGTGCCAAAAAAAGCTGATATCTCTTTTGCCTTTTTAACGGTACTGGCAGCAAGTCAATTGTTGTCATAAATGCTGACGATTTCACTTTCTTGATACAATCCTCCAGTCATGGAATAGGATATGAATCCCCATTTGGCTCCCAAGTTCACTTTGCGGTAATTAATACACTCTTTACGATGAGTCTAGTTTCGGCACCATCATGATAGGTGAACTCCAATTACTGTGACTGGGCTCTATAATGTCATTCAACTTCTCTTCACATTGCAGCCAATTTTACTGGATTTATTCTATAATTATTGAAAGTGAATTCCACACACCCACATCATGTCGAGTTAAATCTCTTTTCCCAAGCTTATTTCCACAAATTGCTTTGTGTGAATGCAATAGCTTTTTCAAATCATTTTGACACTTTCTGAAAGGTAACTCAGTATCACAGTTTGATTCCTAAGCACTTCCTCATTGTCCAATTTAATTAGAGAAAATTATATTTCAGAATCCGCCATGGAAAGGGTGCAGAGGAGATTTACAAGGATGTTGCCTGGGTTGGGGAGCATGCCTTATGAGGATAGGTTGAGTGAGCTCGGCCTGTTCTCCTTGGAGAGACGAAGGATGAGGGGTGACCTGATAGAGGCGTATAAGATGTTGAGAGGTATTGATCGAGTGGATAGTCAGAGGCTTTTTCCCAGGGCTGAAATGGTTGCCACAAGAGAACACAGGTTTAAGGTGCTGGGGAGTAGGTTCAGAGGAAATGTCAGGGGTAAGTCAGAGGATGGTGGGTGCGTGGAATGGGCTGCTGGCAACAGTGGTGGAGGCGGATTCGATAGAGTCTTTTAAGAGACTTTTAGATAAGTACATGGAACTTAGTAAGATAGAGGGTTATAAGTAAGTCCAGTAATCGCTAAGGTAGGGACATGTTCGGCACAACTTTGTGGGCTGAAGGGCCTGTATTGTGCTGTAGTTTTTCTATGTTTCTATGTTTCTATCTCTACTCCATTTTTCTTATTCATAGCGATCAGTATCTCTTTCTGGTTATCCTCCGTGTCAGATAATTTTAAAGCATGTTTACATGACACACCCGCTGGGTGTCAATAGCCCAGTTTTGAGTTTTCCTGATTCCTAAATATCCAACCATAAATTCCATGAGCCAATCTCAAAGTTTCATTCCAATACACAGAAGTTATCACTACTTGGTGCACAATTACCCATTTTCCATCTGCCAGATATGAGGTGGCCTCCATTTCCTCATTAACCCATTATTTTTAATATGATAACATTCTGAAATGTATTCTGTCTGGTATAACTGCCTTACATCTGGATACTGCTGCTGTAATTCTACTAATTCCACTGAACTAAACATTTCAGTCTGAATCTCTTGAACCTTCTCCTCCTGAATGTATTTCTTTATTCTTTCTTTGGATGTGGATGTTGTTAGCCAGCATTTGTTGCCCATTCCTCAGTGCCCATGTAAATCCATGGTCAGATTTACTCTGATAGATGATAATTGCCACATAAACCAAATCCTAAAGGGAAACTTGGCCCATTTATCACAACCCTTTTTTTTGTATTCTGAAAACAAAAAGATACGTTTACTGAATTCAGAAGCAACAAAATCCAGTCGCACTTTTAGGATTTTGGACATTCAATTAAAACATGTATCAACAAAAGAAAAGAAAACTTACACACACAAGATTACATTTACACAGTTAAAATTAGTCTCATAAAACATTCCCCAAAAAAAGATTTCCTATTTGGTCTGACTCACAAATAAATATCCTCTGAGCAACATCCCCTTATGCACTTTTAACTATACAAAATTCCAGTAAATGACCACATGGAAAATCCACTGTTGCTGTAGGAAAAGTATATTACAGGATTTCTCACTTGCGCCATCTCTGCTGTGGAAATTCAAGAAACTTCAAAACAAAATGAGAATAAGCCAGTCACATGAAGACCTATGACAGAAACTCACACCTGCGTAGACATGAGCCCCAAATCGAACGACAGCCAACAGACTCATGTGTGGTTATTAATTCAACCATGATCATTACATATCATACAACCCAATATCTGAAAAATAGGCACTTTTCTAGCCTGACAGGAATGGCTCCTTCAGCTTGCTTCGCAGCACAGAATGGCATTCCAGGAGATTTCACATGGCCACCCCAAATGCAGCTCTCAACATATTGCCTGAAGTATTCTTTATGCTTTTCCAACTTTGATTCCATCATCCTTAGCTCCGCTTTGAAACATAACTTTCCCAAAATATAAAAATCTTTCATGTTCTCCCTATTGTCCCCACTTCCAGGTCAAATAAAATTGAAATAACATTGCCTTATTTATTTATAATATTGTTCAAGTTGTAAATGCTTTTATTCCCCTTTGAAAATACGAAAACTGCACTTATCTCCAAATGCAAATTTCTATCCAATTGTTTATTTAATTATAGAAAATTCACTGACGACCCTACTTCAAATACGTAAGAACATAAGAACATAAGAAATAGGAGCAGGAGTAGGCCATCTAGCCCCTCGAGGCTGCCCTGCCATTCAATAAGATCATGGCTGATCTGACGTGGATCAGTACCACTTACCCGCCTGATCCCTATAACCCCTAATTCCCTTACCCATCAGGAATCCATCTATCCGTGATTTAAACATATTCAACGAGGTAGCCTCCACCACCTCAGTGGGCAGAGAATTCCAGAGATTCACCACCCTCTGGGAGAAGAAGTTCCTCCTCAACTCTGTCTTAAACTGACCCCCCTTTATTTTGAGGCTGTGCCCTCTAGTTCTAGCTTCCTTTCTAAGTGGAAAGAATCTCTCCACCTCTACCCTATCCAGCCCCTTCATTATCTTATAGGTCTCTATAAGATCCCCCCTCAGCCTTCTAAATTCCAACGAATACAAACCCAATCTGCTCAGTCTCTCCTCATAATCAACACCCCTCATCTCTGGTATCAACCTGGTGAACCTTCTCTGCACTCCCTCCAAGGCCAATATATCCTTCCGCAAATTAGGGGACCAATACTGCACACAGTATTCCAGCTGCGGCCTCATCAATGCCCTGTACAGATGCAGCAAGACATCTCTGCTTTTATATTCTATCCGGTAAGAAGTCTCACAACACCAGGTTAAAGTCCAACAGGTTTATTTGGTAGCAAATACCACAAGCTTTCGGAGCACTGTTCCTTCGTCAGATGGAGTGGAAATGTGCTCTCAAACAGTGCAAACAGACAAAATCAAGTTGCAGAATACTGATTGGAATGCGAATCCTACAGCCAGCCAGGTCTTAAAGGTACAGACAATGTGGGTGGAGGGAACATTAAACACAGGTTAAAGAAATGTGTATTGTCTCCAGACAGAACAGCTAGTGAGATTCTACAAGCCCAGGAGGCAAGCTGTGGGGGTTACTGATAATGTGACATAAATCCAACATCCCGGTTTAGGCCGTCCTCATGTGTGCGGAACTTGGCTATCAGTTTCTGCTCAGCGACTCTGCGCTGTCGTGTGTCGTGAAGGCCGCCTTGGAGAACGCTTACCTGAAGATCCAAGGCTGAATGCCCGTGACTGCTGAAGTGCTCCCCCACATCATTTATATTCTATCCCCCTTGCGATATAGGCCAACATCCCATTTGCCTTCTTGATCACCTGTTGCACCTGCAGACTGGGTTTTTGCGTCTCATGCACAAGGACCCCCAGGTCCCTTTGCACAGTAGCATGTTGTAATTTTTTTCCTTTTAGATAATAATCCAATTTGCTATTATTTCCTCCAAAGTGAATAACCTCGCATTTGTCAACGTTATACTCCATCTGCCAGATCCTCGCCCACTCACTCAGCCTGTCCAAATCTCTCTGCAGACCTTCTATGCCCTCCACACGATTCACTTTTCCACTTATCTTTGGGTCGTCTGCAAACTTTGTTACCCTACACTCAGTCCCCTCCTCCAGATCGTCTATATAAATGGTAAATAGTTGAGGCCCCAGTACCGATCCCTGCGGCACGCCACTAGTTACCATCTGCCATCCAGAAAAGCACCCATTTATTCCGACTCTCTGCTTCCTGTCGGATAGCCAATCCACGCTAACACCCTACCCCCAATTCCGTGTGACCCAATCTTCTTCAGCAACCTTTTGTGAGGCACCTTATCAAACGCCTTTTGGAAATCCAAAAACACCGCATCCACCGGTTCCCCTCCGTCAACAGCACTAGTCACATCTTCATAAAGATCCAACAAGTTCGTCAAGCACAACTTTCCCCTCATGAATCCATGCTGCGTCTGCTTAATCGAACCATTCTTATCCAGATGGCCTGCTATTTCTTCTTTAATGATGGATTCCCAAATATATAAGGGAATTTTCCCAACTACAGACGTTAAGCTAACCGGCCTGTAGTTACCCGCCTTTTGTCTATTTCCTTTTTTAAACAGCGGCGTAACATTAGTCGTTTTCCAATCCGCCGTCACTACCCCAGAATCTAATGAATTTTGATAAATAACCACTAACGCATCCGCTATTACCTCTGACATTTCTTTCAGTACCCTGGGATGCATTCCATCCGGGCCTGGGGACTTGTCCACCTTCAGTCCCA
Source organism: Mustelus asterias (assembly GCF_964213995.1). Lineage (NCBI taxonomy): Eukaryota > Metazoa > Chordata > Chondrichthyes > Carcharhiniformes > Triakidae > Mustelus > Mustelus asterias. The sequence continues at coordinate 173,185,522 of NC_135801.1, forward strand.
TTAGTCTACCAAGCACTGCCTCCCTGGTAACATGTATTGAGTACCTCTCCTCCTACCAACCCTCTATCGTTAATATTCGGTAAACTATTTGTGTCTTCCACCGTGAAGACCGACACAAAAAACTTATTTAAAGTTTCAGCCATTTCCTCATTTCCCACTATTAAATCCCCCCTCTCGTCCTCCAAGGGTCCAACATTCACTCTTGCCACTCTATTCCTTTTTATATATTTGTAAAAGCTTTTACTATCATTTTTTTATATTTAGAGCTAGCCTAGCTTCATAACTTATCTTTCCTTTCTTTATCGCTTTCTTAGTCGTTCTTTGTTGTTTCTTAAAGCTTTCCCAATCTTCCAATTCTCCAGTATTTTTGGCCACTCTGTACGCATCGGTCTTTAATTTAATACTCTCCTTAATTTCCTTCGTTATCCACGGCTGGTTATCCCTTTTCTTACAGTCCTTCTTTATCACCGGAATATATTGTTGCTGAGTACTGAAAAGGATCTCCTTAAAAATCCTCCACTGTTCCTCAGCTGTCCTACCTACCAGTCTGCCCTCCCAGTCCACCTTAGCCAATTCAGCCCTCATCCTATCGTACTTCCCTCTGTTCAAACAGAGGACACTGGTATGGGACCCTACTTTCTCCTCTTCCATTTGCATCAGAAATTCGACCATGTTGTGATCACTTGACCCAAGAGGGTCCTTCACAAGAACATCCTTAATTCTACCTACCTCGTTACACATTACCAGATCTAAGATAACTCGTTCCCTCGTCGGTTCTGTAACATACTGTTCAAGGTAACTATCCCGACAGCATTCTAAGAACTCTTCCTCCATCCCACCCCTTCCAACTTGAGTCAGCCAATCAATATGCAGGTTGAAGTCCCCCCATGATTATTGCCGTTCCGTTTTTGCACGCATCCATTATTTGCTTGTTTATAGCCCTCCCCACCTCAAAATTATTATTTGGGGGCCTATAGACCACACCTACTAGTGTCTTTCTCCCCCTACTATTCCTTATCTCTACCCATAACGATTCCACGTTTTGTTCCTTAGAGCCTATGTCATCCCTCACTACTACCCTGATATTATCTTTTACATGCCTTTAACATCTACATTTCTTGCAAGTCTCCAATCCAGGAAGACAATCAATCACCTACTTAATTAAATTATGTTCACACACAAACCCACAAGGCTGCTTCACAGAATAACAGAGTAGACCCCAAATATTAATTATAATTCCATATCGCATCACACGAAAGGTGTCAGGTTATCAATGCAAAATCAATCAGCATTTTCATTGAAAAATGCATTTTATTAAGGCAAAATTGAAATGGGTGTATTTGACCATTTTGGTTATATATCAAGATTAAACCATTGTTTGTCTCAACAAGAGATGTTCCCATTCCTGGGGCATTGGATAAATTATGGTTCAAAATGGTAGGGGGAAATAAGGTGATATTGGATTGTATGGTATGTAATGATCATGGCTGAATTAATAACCATACATGAGTCTTCATTGGCTGTCATTCCATTTGGGGTTCATGTCTACGCAGGTGTGAGTTTCTGCCATAGGTCTTCATGTGACTAAACCGACTTATTCTGGACCACAGATCTTTGGGCATATCTCACTAATTTATGGGATCCAGAGTGCAGGATTCCTTTTCTTCCATTGCCTGCTGCCGCTCTGCCTCATCATTCAGCCATTTAGACTCAAAGCATGATGCAACTTAATGGACAAGATGTCATCATTTTGAATGATTGTTCGTATGTTCCTCTCAGTCATTAATATGAATGCTGTTGCACTTCAAGGAGAGCTTCAGAGTGTCTTTCAAGCATTTTCTTTGTCCTACCCCGGAACATTGGTCATGTGAGTGTTGAGAAAACAGGACCTCATTGAGTCATAGAGGTCCTGAAAACAGGCCCTTCGGCCCAATTTCTCCATGCTGCCCTTTTTTTAACCACTAAGCTAGACCTAATTGCTCACATTTGGCCCATATCCCTCTATATCCATCTTACCCATGTAACTGCTTTTTAAAAGACAAAATTGTACCCATCTCTACTACTACCTCTGGCAGCTCATTCCAGACACTCACCATCCTTTGTGTGAACAAAAATGCCCCTTTCGACCCTTTTGTATCTCTTCTCTCTCACCTTAAACCTATGCCCTCGAGTTTTAGACTCCCCTACCTTTGGGGAAAGATGTTGACTATCTAGCTGATCTATGCCTCTCATTATTTTATAGACCTGAAGGGGTAAACAGTTTTCGAACATCTGGATTCAGTGATCAGTCCATCGAAGTTGATTTTGCAGGGGTTTTGCTTGAATTCTTGTGGACATAACTTCAAGAAAGACACTTACATTAGACGGTCACCCCATTGATAGGGATGCCATCCCACAGGGTGACACGGTGGCACAGTGGTTAGCACAGCGCCAGGGACCTGGGTTCGATTCCCGGCTTGGGTCACTGTCTGTGTGGAGTTTGCACGTTCTCCTCATGTCTGCATGGGTTTCCTTTGGGTGCTCCGGTTTCCTCCCACAGTCCAAAGATGTGCTGGTTAGGTGGATTGGCCATGCTAAGTTCTCCCTCAGTGTCCCCGAACAGGCGCCGGAGTGTGGTAACTCGGGGATTTTCACAGTAACTTCATTGCAGTGTTAATGTAAGCCTTACTTGTGACTCATAAATAAACTTTAAAACTTTGATAAATTTGGATTTTTGAAAGCTCACGTGATCTGATTGCAATTCTTCTTTCTGGATGGTGACTCTCACATTCAAAGTTGCAAAATGTAAAGATTTATTTTTTTGTCCACAAAGATGGTCAAAGATATTTTTGGGTCAGCTTTTCTCATTGTTCCCTACTTGGGTGAGCAGAGGGTATCCTGAAGAAGACTGTTCCATCACAAATGCACTTCCCAAAGTGGCCTCTATCCCAGACAAGTGTCTAACAACCTTCATGCATCTGTCGCTGTGTGTAGATTCTTGAATAGGGACTCCAAGGTTCACAGCCTTGTCCCCGTCACCAGTTTTCCATCGCCACAGGACTTGGCAAATGGATCCTTGTAGAAGTCTGCACGTAGAGTCATAAAGGTTTACAGCATGGAAACAAGTCCTTCGGCCCAACTTGTCCATGCTGCCCTTTATTTTTAAACCCCTAAACTAATCCCAATTGCCCGCATTTGGCCCATATCCCACTATACCCATAAACATAACTTTGTTTAAGGTGGGGAACTTGGGAACACAAGGCTATACTCTTTAGAAGAATGAGGGGAGATCAAATTGAGGTATACAAGATGATGAGAGGTATGGATAAAGTAGATGTAGAGCAGATGCTTCTGCTGATGGGGCATTCTAGGAAGAGAGGTCATAGTCTTAGGATAAGGGATAGTGAATTTAAAACAGAGTTGAGGAGAAACTACTTCTCCTAAAGGGCTGTGATTCTGTGGAATTCGCTATATCCAAAGTGCGGTGGATTCTGGAACAGTGAGTAAATTTAAGGAGGAGTTAGACAGATTTTTAATTGGTAATGGGTTGAAGGGTTATGGGGAGAAGGCAGGAAAATGGGGATGAGGAGCATATCAGCCATGATCAAATGGCAGAGCAGACTCGATGGACCGATGGCCTAATTCTGCTCCGATATCTTATGAACTTATGAACTTATGAACAATCAACTTCCACACAATTTTGATGCATTGGTGGTCAGATTTCGGTGATGTGTTGAACCATAATGTCCGGCAACACTTTGATGCTGCAACTTCTTCTGCCTGAACAGCCTCTGTGATGTATAGTCTTTCTTCACCTGTTTTGCGGTTGAGGATTTTTGTTTCACCAATGTACAATAAAACAAAGTATGACAGTGATCTAATAAGGAGATCTTAGTCAGATGATCAAAGAGGTAGATTTTAAAGAGGGTTTTAAAGGAGGAAAGCAAGGTCAAAAGGCAGAGAGGCATTGGCAGGCAAATCCAGAGAAAAAGCCTACACAGTTGAAGGCACAGCCACCAATGGTGGAGCAATTATGATAGCAAATGCACAAGGGGCCAGAATTGAAAGAGCACAGATTTCACAGAATCACGGCACAGAAGGAGGCCATTTGGCCCATTGTGTCTATACTGGCTCTCCAAATGAGCATCATGACTTAATGCTAGTTTAGGGAGGTGGTTAGCTCAGTTGACTGGATGGCTGGTTCGTGATGTAGAGTGATACCAACAGCATGGGTTCAATTCCTGTACTGGCTGAGGTGATCCATGAAGAGCCTGCCTTCTCTACCTTGTCTCTCGTCTGAGGTGTGGTTATCCTGAAAGGGGAGAGCAGCCTCTAGTCATTTGGGGCTGTGATGGCTTTACCTTGTAAGGTAGATTCCAAAACTGCACACTGTACTCCAGCTGTGGCCTAACCAATGTTTTATATAGTTCCAGCATAACCTCCCTGTTCTTAGTGGATGACAAAATTTTTGTTAGTTCACCACATATAGTTTTGGTTAAAACTTGCACTTTATTAGTTTGCTCATTATTTAGTCCCTTTCGATGTGCTAATAGCAGACACTATAAAGGGTAAATGTGTTTTTGAAGGTGGTCTTGAAAGGCACTATATATTATGCAAGCCAGGCAGCGTGATTACTGACTGGTGGCTCTGACACCCATCACCATGAAGTGCTTTGAAAGATTAGTCATGGCACAAATCAACTCCAATCTCCCAGATTGCCTGTATCCACTACAGTTCGCCTATCACCATGACAGGTCCACAGCTGACGCCATTTCCCTGGCCATACACTCAACCTGGAACACCTGGACCACACTTATGTCACACTCTTTTAAAATTACTACAGCTCAGCCTTCAACATCATAATCCCAACAAACCTCATCTCCAAACTCTGCGGCCCAGGGCTTGGCTCCTCCCTCTGTGACTGGGTCCAAGACTTCCTAACCCACAGACCACAATCAGTAATGATAGGTAATGACATCTCCTCCACGATTATCCTCAACACCGGTGCCCCACAAGGCTGGGTCTTCAGCCCCTTATGATACTCCTTACAAACCTATGACTGTGTGGCCAAATTCCCCTCCAACTCCATTTCAGGTTTGCTGATGACACCACTGTAGTGGGTTGGATCTCAAACAATGACAAAACGGAGTACAGGAAACAGTTAGGGAATCTGGTGAAATGGTACGACAACAATAATCTATCCCTCAATGCCCGTAAAATGACATCAACTTCAGAGAATGTAGTGGAGGACATGTCCCTGTCTACATCAAAGCTGATGAAGTGGAGATGGTCAAGAGCTTCAATTTCTAGGTGTTTAGGTCACCAACAACCTGTCCTGGTTCATCCACACTGACGCTAAAGATAAATGAGCCCATCAAACCCTCTACACTCTCAGAAGGCTAAGGAAATTTGGCATGTCAACTACGACTCTCACCAATTTTTACAGATGCACCATAGAAAGCATCCTTTCCGGATGCATCATAGCTTGGTATGGCTCCTGCTCTGACCAAGACTGCAAGAAACTATAAAGGGTTATGAACGTAGCCCAGTCCATCACGCAAACCAGTCTCCTATCTGACTCTGTCTACACTTCCTGCTGCCTCCAAAAGCAGGCAGTGGAATCAAGGACCCTGGATATATTTTCTTCCACCTTCTTCCATTAGGAAAAAGGTACAAAAGTCTGAGATCGCACACAACTGAAGAACAGCTTCTTCCCTGCTCCATCAGACTTTTGAATGGTCCTATCACATATTAAGCTGATCTTTCTCCTCACCCTATCAGTAACTGTAACATTATATTCTGCACCCTATTCTTTCCTTCTCCCCTGTGTACTCTAAGAACGGTATGTTTTGCCTGTACAGTTCGCAAGAAACAATAAATTTTACTGTATTGCAATACGTGTAACAGTAATAAATTAACACAATCAATTCAACAAGTCTGTTTTTTCACAAAAAGTTTGAGTATATTTTAAATATAACAGACTTACATGAATTTTTTGTTTGCAGATATGGGAGCAATGGGGTAAAACCTTTGCTTGTAATCAGACTTGTTAGAGGGGTAAAGGCCAAACATTGACCCAGTGAAGCAGCAACAACATCTTTCGAAATTCAAGGTGATCATTGCATGGGGTTTAACTCCATTCACTTCAAGATTACAGAGCGCCAGAGGTGTGGGCTTTTCATTGTAACAGCAGTGGTAACAACCTCGTTCAGCTGGGAGAACTCTCCCGAATATCGAGAGTCCCTTTAAAACATGAATACGAGATGTTCTTGACATCGGATACAACTTTTTTTTGAAAATAAGTGCGTCGAGTTCTCCCGAATTGATCCTAATGTTTAGCATGTATTTAAAGAAATGCTCAAATCCACCCGTTTCAATTTTGTCTGAAAATGTGTTTTGGAATGGAGAAAGCTGACGGATTTCGCATGAGACAGTCTGATACCTTCCAGCAAATCTGTCACTGGACTTAACGTCAAAATATATTTAATGTTTGTTATTACAATGGGAAATGAAGGTGTTCTATAATCATTGTCTCACGTCTAAAAGGAGTCTAAAATGCTTGGTGGGGTTGTGTGTGTGTGTTTTTTAAAACAACATATGTTTGTATTGTTGGGGGTTGGGGGAGGGGGGAGGGGGGGGGGGCTCCAATTCCCGAGTTTGGAGTGAGTGGATTGCCAGTGTAAAATAAAGGTGTCGTTTATTCGCATTTTGAGGGAGGGCAGAAGGGATGTGCATCGTTGGTGAGTGAATGAATCACACGACGTTGTTGGACTGGCGCTGAAAGGTCCGAGATACCTTGTGTGTCGTCGTGTGTCTGTGGAGGCATTGCGTGCTCCTTGTGTGGAAGTATCATTTACGGTGGAAAAGGAAAGGACGGGCGAGGTGGGTGGGGGAGAGACATTAATTCGGGGTGGAGGTTGGTCCGCTTTGGGCAGAAAACCCCTGAAACTTGCCCATTTGTCGGTCAATCGCAGCTCTTACTGAACAGTGACGGGGAAGGAAGGGGGTGACGGCGGAGGGAGAAGGGGGGCTCCCTGTTCCGGCAAAAACTAAAAAAAAAACAATCTAAGGTTGTACGTGGGCAATCCTGCTGAAATCTGAGGTGCGGTTTCCTGTTAATTACACTGGAAATTGCATTTCAATCAAGAGCCGGGCTCTGCACAGTCCTTGATTAGTGTGTGTGGTTGCTGAGACCTCTCTCTCTCCCTCCCTCTCCTGTTTAGTTTGTGTTGGGATATGAATGTTAAACTGCTTCCTCGGTAACAATAGAGTCTGTGCACTGGGGGAAACGATGGCATTGGAAGCTCAGGCCACTTTCGCCATGTTTTTGTTTATTCAGATGGAATAAGGTTGAGGGGGAGTGACCTGTCTCCGACCCATTTCCCCTCCCCTGCCCACTGTATATATATTTTGTGGTGGGTGGGAATTTGGGGATTAGCGCATGACTTTTAACCAAAAAAAAAAGACGCCGGGGAGTTTTATTCGACAGTGGCCAAACCTGCTCGCATTGTGAAACTTGTTGATTTGTATCTAACCGTGAGTAGCAGCACATCGTCTCTGGCCGTACGTGAAGTCTTTTGGACTCAATTCAAGAGCGATGCATCTTTGCGGGAGTCGCGTGAAAAGCTCTTGATCGAAAATGTTTAAATGTCATAACATTCAGAGTATTCGCAGCAGGACAGTGCATGGTTGTGGCAGTCATCTGGAAGGCACCTGAAATCCATAGGTTAGTCCAACACAAAATCTGTTACCGCTTTTTGCTCGACTCGGTGTAATTAATTGCACGTCCTTGTCAAAGTAGGCTGTAGCCCTATTTATTTCCATTTTGTTCAGATATAAATGGCACCGAAGACATTTTGGTTGTATTTTTCTTACAGTCTTGCTTTAGCCTCGGAAATAAATTTATTTTTAAATGGGAAATTGTACCCCCCCCCAAAAAAAATCAAGGGGGAAACAGCGAAGCTGCCAAATTTCGAATCAAAAGGTTGTATAAGACATTGTGAGGTTGTAGAAGACATTGGTGAGGCCGAATTTAGAGTATTGTGTGCAGTTTTGGTCACCTAATTACAGGAAGGATATTAATAAGGTTGAAATAGTGCAGAGAAGGTTTACAAGGATGTTGCCGGGACTTGAGAAACTGAGTTACAGAGAAAGGTTGAATAGGTTAGGACTTTATTCCCTGGAGCGTAGAAGAATGAGGGGAGATTTGATAGAGGTGTGTAAAATTATGATGGGTATAGATAGAGTGAATGCAGGCAGGCTTTTTCCACTGAGGCTAGGGGAGAAAATAACTAGAGGACATTGGTTAAGGGTGAGGGGGGCCAAGTTTAAAGGGAATATTAGGGGGGGCTTCTTCACACAGAGAGTGGTGGGAGTTTGGAATGAGCTGCCAGATGAGGTGGTGAATGCGGGCTCACTTTTAACCTTTAAGAAAAACTTGGACTGGTACATGGATGAGAGGGGTGTGGAGGGATATGGTCCAGGTGCAGGTCAGTGGGACTAGGCACAAAAATAGTTCGGCACAGGCAAGAAGGGCCAAAAGGCCTGTTTCTGTGCTGTAATGTTCTATGGTTCTAAAAAGTTTTGGTACATTTCATATCCATCTGCTACAAGATACATCTGGTCACTTGCTGCTAGCTTGCTTGCTTTCCCCAGGCTAGGGGATGCACATGACTGTTCCAAGTGTCACCTGGATGCCATGTCAATGCGAATAGAGTGTTATTGCCAAGCAAGCAGCTATTACAAATTAGACTGCTTACTTTATCCTGAAACCTGTAAAATGAAGATTAGATCCCATTTCATTAATTTGAGCAACTTGGTTTAGCAAATGTTGTCACTGCGCTGTCTGGTGCTGTGTTCCATGTCATCATGCATAAGAATTACAGGACAGATGCTAATCTGGGTTTAGTACTGAGTAGAATTATCAAAGTGTTGTGTTTTTAGTTTTTCTAAACAAGGAGGACATGAGTTCAAATCATATTGAAGTTGTGCAAAGTGATGGTCTTACCACATTTATTTTTTTCCTTTTTTCTTTGGACTGTGGGGGGAAACCGGAGCACCCAGAGGAAACCCACACAGACATAGAGAGAACATGCAAACTCCACACAGACAGTGACCCGAGGCTGGAATTGAACCCGGATCCCTGGCACTGAGACAGCAGTGCTAACCACTGTGTCACAGTGCCGCCCCCTTAAAGCATCACCCAAACAAGCCATACAAAGACTAGGAGATGAATGAAGGGTCCTATCAAGTCATTCAAGCATAGTAAGTATAGTGTTGGTTGATCCCTTGGCCACACTGATAGCTGTAATTTCTGTCAGTCAAGTGCTGAAGATCAAAGTCAATGCATTTGACTCTTGCCACAGATCTGTACCCATGCTGCCTGGGCCAATGTCTCGGATTCAACCAGACTGTTTCCTTTTTGACGCAGAACTGAGACTCCAAGCTCACATTTTCCCCATCACAAAGGACACCTACATCCACCTTCCTTGCAGCATATTTAGACCCCAGCTTCTGGTGCCAAACCTCTCAACAATCATCGCACTCAACTCATCTGATGTTCTCCTCCTTGAATGCGCATTTTTCAGCATCCATTGACTTCACCTGCTACAGAACTATGTACCATCTACAGCTCAGCCATTATTGCTGTGCTCACTGAACTGTCCTGTTTTCTGTTTCCCCAACTTAAGAAGATCAGGCATGAGTAGGCTCCTTGTATCTGTTTTGTAAGTCAATGAGTTCATGGCTTATCTAATTGGGTCTTAACTCCATTTTCCTGTTTGTCCCCCATAAGCCTTGACTCCCCTGTCGATCAAATATCTCGCTAACTCAGCCTTGAATATATTCAATGATCCAGTCTCCATTTCTATCTGGTGTTGTCAATCCCAATGATTATTCGCCCTCTAAAACAAAAATTCCTCCTCATCTCCATCTTAAATGAAAGGCCTCCTTGTTTTGAAACGGTGCCCCCTCGTTCTAGATTCCCCCACAAGGGGAAGCATTCTCTCGGCATTTACCCTTGCAAACCACGGGGAATTTTATATGGTGCAATAAGATCAATATTCATTCCTCAACTCCAATGGATATGGACCTGACTTGTTTAATGTTTCCTCATTGGACAGTTCCCACATCACAGGAATCAAATAAGTGAATCTTCTCTGAACAGTCTCCAATGTGTGTATATCCTTCCATAATTAAGGAGGCCAAAACTCATGCAGTACTCTGAGTGTGGTCTGACCAATGCCCTGTACAGTTGTAGCAATGCTTCCCTACTTTTATATTCCAACCCCCCCCCCCAACCCCCCACTAGCAGTGAAAGCCAACATTCCATTTGTCTTCACAATTACTTGTACCTGCATACAAGTGATTAATGTTCAAGGACACCCAGATCCCTCTGTGCCATAGCATTCTGCAGTCTTTCTCCACTTAAATAATAGTGTGCTTTTCTATTCTTCCTGCATGTAGACAAACTTACATTTTCCCACATTATGCTCCATCTGCCAAATGTCTGCTCACTCACTTATTCTATCTGTATCCCTTTGCAGGCTCTCTGGGCGGTATTTTGCAACCATTTCACATCTGCAAACGGGCGCGACGCGGTCATAAAGTGGGGTGTAAAGCGATTAGCGCTGGTTTTTGCGACCGGCACCATTTTATGGCAATAGGATTTCCAGCACGGTCAGCCTCTCACTGGAAATGGGCGAGAGGCAGGTTAATTTATTGAAATTTATTTAAATTTAATTTTAAATGTGATTAGTGAGCCCAGAGCTCAAACGTCCGGGCTCACCTGCCTTTATGACCTCGCTGGGAGAGGTTCTCACCAGCGAGGAATAGACACGCTCCCCATGAACAGGGAGCCGTCGACTTGGCCTCGCCGGTGGAACCGGAGGCCATTGAGGCACACGGGGAGGCCAAGGGGGGGTGCCCCTTGGGCAGTGCCAGACTGGCAGTGCCACCCTGGCACCTTGGCAATGCCCACCAGGCATCTGGGCAATGCCACCAGGCAGTACCAGGGCAGGGTCAGTGGGGGGGGGGGGGGGGGGGCATGGGGGTGGGACCGGGAAGGGGGCCCGCTACAATTCTGCAGTGATCGGTGGGGGGAGTGCAGCAAGGCCGCGATCGGTGGGAGGAGGGAGGGAGAGAGGACGCTGCCACTCTGCAGGGATCGGTGGGAGAAGGGCAGTAGGGCCGTGATCGGTGGGGGGAGGGAGGGAGAGGGGGCCCGCTGCTACTCTGCAGGGACTGGTGGGACGAGGGCAGTGGGGCCGCGATTGGTGGGGGAGGGAGGGAGGGAAGGGGTCCGTGGTCTGTCTAGGCAGTGGGGGTTGCATCTACAACCGTGGGCCCCCTTGATTGCAGGGCGGAGAGCTTCTTCAGGCTGCCTTCAGTCTGTCAGGCCCCTGCTACTGCAGGCAGCGTGAAGAAGCTCCGCCCCCCCCTGCAATCGCGGGGACCTGCGGCTGTGGGTGCAGTTCTCCATTTGTCTAACAGGCCCCTGCTAATACACATGTGCAGCATCAGATGTCTACACATGCGCACTACCTCCCTCTGCAGGCTTTCGGGTGTGTTAAGCCCCGCCCACAGGCTTCTGCAGCGAGCAACAGGCTCGCTCAGAATTTTGCAGGCAGAGTGCGTATGGGGAGGCCTAAAACCACGCCCAAATGATGAATCTGGAATTCTCCCAGTTCCACACCCACCCGGCACTTAGATTAAAAATGGTAAAATACCGCCCTCTGTGTCCAATCTTTCTCCAGTTGTCGTGATTGTTTTAAGTTCCTCCCTCCCATTTCCACTTTGAAATTGTCATCCTTCTTTCAAATCATTCATGATCTTCACCCTTCTTTTCTTGTAACATTCACCAGCTCTTCTATATCTGAGTGCGCATCCCCCAGTTCCTTCACTCCACCACTGTTGGCCATCTCCTTACTGATATAGAGCATAAAGCTGTGGAATGCCCTCCCTAAAACCCTATGTCTCTCCCCCTCCCCATCTTCCTTTAAAATTCTCCCTAAGACCTACTTCTTGGACCAAGCCTTTTGTCACACATCTGAATAACTCCTCCTTTAGTCTAGTGTTGACTTTATGTTAAAGACAGTTCGTTTTTCAGGCAGTGTGCATGGGAAGAAGCTGTATTCCAATTTACAGGGGGTGAGGTTTGCTTTCAGGAATAGTTTGTGGTGCAGAATGAGAAATATCCGAAAAAAACAACTCCTAATTCCACCACATTTAGGCAGCATCAAATGGAAGATCATTATAATAAAATTGTTGATCTCCAGTGAGAGAATGCACTTTTACTAATAACACCAATATTCAAATTTACTGTGTACAGTTAGCCGATCATGCATTATTCGCAAATACAAAGAACAAAGAACTGTACAACACAGGAACAGGCCCTTCGGCCCACCAAGTCTGTGCCAACACAGATGCCTCTCTAATCTAATATTTTCTTGCCTCTACATGGTCCATATCCCTCTATTCCCTGCCTATTCATGTATCTATCCAGATGCCTCTTGAATGTTATAGAATCTGCTTCCACCACCTCCTCCGGCAGTGCGTTCCAAGCATCTGCCACCCTTTGTGTGAAAAACTTGCTCCTTACATCTTGCTCTTAAACTTTCCCCCTCTCACTCTCAACCTGTGCCCCTGAGAAATTGACCCTTTGACTTTGGGAAAAAGACTCTAACCATCCACTCTATCCAAGCCTGTCATAATCTTGTAATCCTCTGTCAGGTCCACTGTCATCCTCTGAAGCTCCAATGAAAAGTTTGTTCAACCTTTCTTCAAAGTCCATATCCTCCAAACAAGGCAACATCCTGGCAAATCTCTTCTGTGCGCTTTCCAATGCATCAACAGTCTTTCAGCAGTGTGGTGACCAGAATTGTACACAATACTCCAAATGCGGCCTAATCAAAGTCTGCAACATCATTTTCCAATTCCGATACTCAATGTCCTGACCGATGAAGGCCAGCGTGCCATACGCCTTCTTGACCACTTTGTCCACCCGAGTTGCCACCTTCAGGGAACTGTGGATCTGCACACCTAGATCCTTCTGTATGCTAATATTTCTAAGGGCTCTACCATTTATTGTATACATTCCTTCTGCAGTAGACCTCCCAAATCGCAACACCTCACATTTATCCGGGTTAAATTCTATCTGCCATCTTTCGGCGGTCTCCAGCCGATTTTATATCCTGCTGTATCCACTAACAATCCTCCTCACAATCTGCTACTCCCCCAATTTTTGTATCATCTGGAAATTTATTAATCAGACCACCTACATTTTCCTCCAAATCATTTTATATCTTACAAACAATAGAGGCCCCAGCAGTGATCCTTGTGGAACACTGCTTGTCACAGACCTTCAGTTAGAAAAGTACCCTTCCACTGCTACTCTCTGCTTTCTATGCCCAAGCCAGTTTTGTGTCCATCTTACAGCTCACCTCGGATCCCATATGACTTCACCTTCTGCATCAGCCTGCCACCAGGAACCTTATTGAAGGCTTTCTAAAATCCATGTATACAACATCCACTGCCCTGCCCTGGTCAGTTTATCTTGTCACTTCCTCAAAGAACTCAATCAAGTTTGTGAGACACGACCTCCCCTTCACAAAACCATGCTGCTTATCGCTAATAAGCCTATTCTCTTCCAGATGTGAGTACATCCTGTCCCTAAGAATCTTCTCCAATAATTTCCCCACCACTGATGTAAGGCTCACAGGCCTGTAATTTCCCAGATTGCGTCTTCTGCCCTTCTTAAATAGAGGAACAATGTCAGCTACTTCCCAATCCCCTGGTACCTCGTCCGTGGCTAATGAAGATACAAAGATTTTGGCCAAGGCCTCAGCAATTTCTTCCCTTGCCTGTCTCAATATTCTGGGATAGACCCTATCTGGCCCTGGGGACTTGTCCATCTTAATGTTTTTCAAAATCTCCGATACCTCCTCCCTTTCTATCCCAACATGTCCTAGAATGTCAACATCCTCCTTTCTCCGCTCACCATCCACCACATACTTCTCCTTTGTGAATACTGATGCAAAGTACTCGTTAAGGACCTCACCCACCTCATCTGGCTCCACACACAAATTCCCTCCACTGTCCTTGGGTGGACCTACCCTTTCCTTAGCTACCCTCTTCCTCCTTATATACACATAAAAAGCCTTGGGATTCTCCTTAATCCTACCTGCTAAAGACAGATACGTAATGTACAGATTGGATAAACGCATTAATTACCCATTTGTTTATCGAACTTGTTGATGAATGAAAGATGAGGTCGGAAGTAATACAGATAAAGTTACATAGCATACGCCATTAAAAATAATCATATGTTGCAATAAAGGAGACCATTTATTGCAGGAGATCATTTTTCCCTGATCATAACTGCACTATCCAGATTGAATTAATAATCCAATCAAGAGGCAGTTTTGTTGGGGATGAGGTTAAATGGAGAATTGTTGGGGGGGGGTTGTTTGAAATGATGAAAGGGATGAATGAGATGAAATTTTATAACACGGCCAAGTTTCCACTTCTGGCAGCCATCAGCAATGTGAGGCAATCCTCTATCCTATCATACACAGGCGTGAGATCTCGTGGCCTCGTTTGCTGCGGGTGCAAATCACATGATGGCTGCTAAATTCCACGAGCAGCCAAAAACCGGATTGGTGCCTGCATAAGTTTGAGATCCCCACCCCTTTCCCCCACCCCCAATCCCCTGCTGCCGCCAGTGACGTGATCAGCAAGGACTTGAACCTGATTTCTATGAATCAAAGTACATTTTAATATAATTAAAGGGCACCCTACCATACTGGAGTCACAGAGCCTGCTGGAGGCCCTGGGGATTGAGGGACAAGGCTGGGCATTGCCAGCACATGAAGGGGCTGGTGACAGGCAGGGTCTGCTGGGAGTGACCCTTCTCCATTGGAGGGTTCCCCTTATGTGTGGTGGGAGGGAGAGGGGAGAGGCCCAAAGCCAGCAAAGGAGGGGGCGGTATATCTTTGAAGAGGGAGAGTGCCTGCAATACTGCCAATACTACTGTTGAGGTGGGGGGAGCGGGGTTGCCCCAATACATGTGTGGTGGAGGGGGCGTGGTGCTTGTGGGGATGGTCCTCCGTGTTAGTGGGGAGGTTTGGGCTACTTATTTTAAATGCAGATTTAAACCCTTCAAAGATGGCGGCTTGATCTCCGTGGAGCCGGCCTTGCAGTCTCTATCAGGCCCCACCCCACCAGAGAGTTAACCACGCCCCCAGGTTTTCTGTGCATTAAGTGCCAGAAAACCTGGTCTGAAAACTCAGCTGTGTTTCTGGAAAGATTCAATTTTCAGTCAGAGCTGACACTCGGACATATTTTGGGAAAATTCAACCCTCGATTTAGAATAAACCTTTTTGTGATAATTGGTGATAATTCCCATTTAAAGCAGCAAGGAGCAATTCTTCTCTGAGGCTCATTAATCTTTGGAATCCACAACCCCAGAGAGCAGTGGAACCTGGGTCAATCAATACATCTAAGGTTGAGTGAGTATTATTTAATCTACATGTTAATGTTGTCTGATTTCAAGAAGATAATAGATGAAACTCTTGGGGCTAAAGGGATATGGGGAAAGGGGGGATGAGGATATTGCCAGTGATGATCAACCTCCAGCAAGATTGACCAGAGGCAGGAACACTTCAGACCAACTCCTGCAAATCTAAATTTCCTCCTGCTGCTGCCTTCAAGCCTGCCTGCATGGGGCTTTGGAAGAATCTGTCCTTAGACAGCAGTTGTAGAACTATTGCTTTGTGCTGCGAATTCATGACCACAAAGAACTGGTCCTTGGTTGGGGGGTGTAGGTGGTGGTTGGGGGATGTGCTTTGCAATTGAACCACTCAGTTGAACACAGATCCAAGAATAGGAAAAAGTGTTTTTTTCCCCCGTATCACTGTCATTCGATCCCTAAGGGCATCTTATAACCTTATTTTTCTCGTCATCAATGATTCTATTAGTTGGATGATTAAGAAAATGCCAGTGGATTATAGATCTTTAGTTCACGATGCCTGGAAGGTTCTGTGAAGTCTTCGAAGAGAACAGAGCAGTAAATATAAATGCTACATTCAGATGCTTGTTTTGTATTTGCAAAATTAGACTTGACAAAAGTAAATACAGCATCGACCATTGGAAACATGAAGAAGACTGCATTGTGACACAGACTAGCAATGTGCATGAAGGGTACATGAGCATTTTGGTTTGTGAGGGCTATCATAAACAAAAGATTTTATTTCAGAAATCTAAGTAATTGTCCCGTTACCCCTTTGGGCACTGAACTACTATTCGACGAGTTTGTCAAGAAAGAATATTTCGTAACAAATGAATTGACAAGTAGTATTTTGTAAACACTAGTGCTGAGTTAAGTGTACTGAGAAGGGATTTATATTTTTGACTGACAACATTATATATAAAAACAGATACTTTACCTTTAAATTTTTTAAGCCTCAGTGCATCACAGCCCAATTTCCATGCGAGATGGCAAGCCACTCGCTGCCTTTTGCTGATGTTAATCATACTCCAGCAGCTAGGAGGTGCACAGAGACTACAGTTCCTTCCTTTTGAAGTGGTGGCTGAAGTACTTCTACTTTTCAACACCAGAAACATCGATGCTTTCTATTTCTCCACATCCTAACATATTGTGTCGATGAGCCGCTGCAACTTTGCCACTGCAACAAATGTCAAATTTGCATTGAACAATGTATGATTTGCAGAGGCGGAACATCAGATAATTGCTCCAACAATCAGTTTGTGCCAAGAGGGATAAGGTTAAGCTCATCGAACCGTAGCAGTGACGTATATGTTTCTTCCCTTCTCCCCCTCCGTCAATCAAAAGCAAGTGCTCAGCAGGAGCCATATATTTTCCCTGGTTCGGAGGTAGAACAGTAATTTCTGTCAGAGACTTGTAAGAGCTGGCATGCTGCTTGTTTATCATTTTGAAATATTTATTCTGTCTGCACTGACTGCTTTTTATTCGAGAGTGACATGAAACCAGAGTTGCCAAATGTTGGTGGATTTCAAAATACTTTGAATCATTATGAAGCAGTAATTATACTGTATTCAAGTAATTAAGGATAAAGGCATTGGGCAAAATTGCAGTTGTGCCTGAGAGCAACATGAGATTTTTAACTATTAAGCATGCAGTAGACATTTGTTGTGTTTTATCCTCTGAATACAGACAGGAACAAATGTGTGCATTTTGTTCTTTCCTTCTAGACAATGTACATAACCCCTTTTATATTCGCTTTCATGTAGTGATTGATTCAAGCCACTCTTTGCTGAAAGGTTGATTAAAAATCTAATTGTCTTGGTACTTGGTAGAGGAGTATCCACGATTCTTCATCTAGGGCCACACAATCTTTAAGATTAATGAGAAAAAAATGATGCCAAGTATTAGTTTGCTGAAACCTTCGCATTTCTCATTTTGCAAGCAACTGGTACTTCTATGATGTGGTGCTTTGTTTACTTTGTTGAGCCTGGAGCATGAAGCCCTTTTTGTGTGCAGGTTTTTGTACTCTATTCCTCCAGTGTAAAATTTCTAGTTGATTTGCAAGTTTATTTTGGCTGTCAGACAATTCTCTTTTATATATACGCAGTCAAGTGATGTACTTGGAGGGTTCATGGAGCGATTGAGCTCATCCCATTATAATTTGGATGATATTGATAGTCTGGATGGCATGCTGAAATATATCCAACATTTTGCAGAAATAACAATGTTTGAACAAAATAAAGGTTTAGATTTTAAAATTGGTGTCAATTCTTTTGGCACCAATTTTCTGCACGGAAATGGTCTTGCTTCGGTGCCTTATTTGGCACGGTGGCACAGTGGTCAGCACTGCTGCCTCACTGCGCCAGGGACCCAGGCTCAATTCCGGCCTCGGGTCACTGTCTGTGTGGAGTTTGCACGTTCTCCCCGTGTCTGCGTGGGTTTCCTCCCACAGTCCAAAGATTATGTGGATTGGTCGCACTAAATTGTCCCTCAGTGTCCCAAAAAATGTGTAGGTTAGGGGAATTAGCGGAGTAAATATGTGGGGTTACGTGAATAGAATCATAGAATCCCTACAGGGCAGAAAGAGGCCATTCGGCCCATCGAGTCTGCACCGACCACAATCCCACCCAGGCCCTACCCCCATATCCCTACATATTTTACCCGCTAATCCCTCTAACCTACTCATCTCAGGACACTAAGGGGCAATTTTAGCATGGCCAATCAACCTAACCCACACATCTTTGGACTGTGGGAGGAAACCGGAGCACCCGGAGGAAACCCACACAGACACGAGGAGAATGTGCAGACTCCACACAGACAGTGACCAGAGCCGGGATCAAACCCAGGTCCCTGGAGCTATGAAGCAGCAGTGCTAGCCACTGTGCTACCGTGCCGCCTGGGTAAGAGGCTCTGTCAGAGTTGACGAAGACTTGATGGGCCGAATGGCTTCCTTCTGCACTGTAGGGATTCTATGATTCTGTTCCAAGCAACCATTAATCATGTATTGCTGGTGACATAGCATTTAGCTAAACATTTCAGTTGGACCCTACTTTTTACTGCTTATGCTCTTTCTTTATGTTTAAACACTGAACTCTTCAGCCTTGTTTTCAAAACTCTCCCTTATCTCTAAGCTTTTCTGATCCTGCAATGCTCCAAGACCTCTGCATTCCTACAGTCCTGAATCCTGCGTGTCCCTGAATACAGTCACTTGACTGTGGGTGGCTGTATCTAGGCAATAACCTCTGGAATTCCCTCCGTAAAACTCTCTGCTCTATACCTCGCTCTCCTCCTCTGAGGCATTCCTGAAAACTGATTTGAACAGCTTTTCATCCCCTATCCTAATATCTCCTTATAAGCCTCGGTGTAAAATTCTGTTTGATTTGGCTCCAATGTTTGAGTCGGTTGCAGTTCAGTAAAGGAGACACGAGTTCTACTTCTTCATAAACTACCTTTATTTCTTTGATCCAACTCCACATACAATTCTCCATCAACACCCAGTGCCACCTGTAACCTCTTTATATATCAGTGACTTCTACAAATTAGGACTTAATTGGAAGGCCTGTTAATCCATTCCTAACATCCGATTCTATCCTTCAAACCAGACTTTGTGTACCTCCTTTTCAATATCTTTACATGCTCTTTGAGAATGTCCACCATCTTGTCATCAGTTAGGCAACGTACCCTATGAGTCTCTCAATCTCCACACAACGGCTGCTACCTGTCCCTACTTATTCCCTGGAATTTCTAAGGTTAACGGGGGAATTAATTGGAATTTTCAAGATGTCAAAGGAAATGGATAATGCGGATCGAAGATACTATTTCCTCTAAGGACCAAATTCTCCCACTTGGTGGCGGGCAGGACCGGGGAATCTAGCGGGAGCCAAAAAGTCAGAAACCCGCGAGTGTAAATCATGTTGCAGTTCTCCCAATGGTGGGCCGCTCTTCCAGCTGGTTGATGGCATGAACGCCATTTACATTCATTTGCATCGCATGAATACTCATTAAAACAGCTAGCCACGGACATTCCATCAGGCCTTCCAAACTTGCATCACACCAGTGTGAAATTACGTCGTTCTAAGATCTGGTTGATCAAAAGTGGTGTGTACAAGACAGTCTTCAGTTTGCGAAAGACTTAGAGGTGTGTGCAACAATGCCTCTCTGCCACACTACTGTGCTGTTCCAGACCAACTCTGTTCACCACTCTGTCGGTGCAGACCGGTTCCTGCTCTCCCCTCCATCTCCATGCTGAGCTGGTCTTCATGGGCAGCACTGTGCTGAGCTGGGCCCATGGACCTTTTTGTGTCCCTGTCTTGTATCAGTACGGTGCCTTCATAAACAGTACAGTTTATGAAGAAGGAGAACTTGTGTCTCCTTTACTGAACTGCAACTGAGAGGCTCAAACATCGGAGCCTAATCAACCTGGGACTCATGCAACCCCCATAGCAAATGTTCAAAGTTCAACCGAGAATAGAGTGTGAGGTGGGGGGGGGGCCTAATGAAGACAAGAGGGGGCTGTTGTGCAAGGGGTTAGAGTCATAGAGGTTTACAGCAGGGAAACAGGCCCTTTGGCCCAACTTGCCCATGCTGCCCTTTTCTTTTAAAACCCCTAAGCTAATCCCAATTGCCCACATTTGGCCCATATCCCTCTATACCCATCGTACCCATGTAACTATCTAAATGCTTTTTAAAAGATAAAATTGTACCTGCCTCTACTACTACCTCTGGCAGCTTGTTCCAGACACTCACCACCCTCTGTGTGAAAAAATTGCTCCCCTGGACACTTTTGTATCTCTCCCCTCTCACCTTAAACCTATGCCCTCTAGTTTTAGACTCCCCTACCTTTGGGAAAAGATATTGACTATCTAGCTGATCTGTGCCCCTCATTATTTTATAGACCTCTATAAGGTCACCCCTCAGCCTCCTACGCTGCAGAGAAAAAAGTCCCAGTCTATCCAGCCTCTCCTTTTAACTCAAACCACCAAGTCCCGGTAGCATCCTAGTAAATCTTTTCTGCACTCTTTCTAGTTTAATAATATCCTTTCTATAATAGGGTGACCAGAACTGTACACAGTATTCCAAGTGTGGCCTTACCAATGTCTTGTACAACTTGAACAAGACATCCCAACTCCTGTATTCAATATTCTGACAAATGAAACCAAGCATTGGGAGAGGAGAAGGGTGAAGGCTCACAATGTCAGGCAGAGAGGCGAGGAGGTGAATGAAAAAGACAAACAACGGAAGGCAGAGGGAAGCTGGACCCCAACAAGGCTGCTAAAAAGCTCACAAACAAGGGGGAATCAAAAGGAAACCACTGTTTTCTGGAAGGGGATGCATGAAGATTCCGGATTTGGTAGGTAGAGGTCTAAGTGGGGCAGAGGTGCCTGGCAGGTAATAGGCTTGGGGAGAGGGTGATCGACTCCAGGAACTGACTTCTTGAGACTGTCTTTTCCCTGTGGATTGCTGACGTCCTGCATGGTCTGGTGAGGGCAACTGAGCTGGAAAGGGCGATATCAGTGTGTTGGATTGGTGTTTAAATATGGCACTGGGACCTTCAAACCCGCTAGCTGATGGCGGGCAGGTGAATCAGCTGCTGGCCTGTCAAGAGATTCAGAGGGGAACTCGCCTGTGCATAATTAATGAGGTTCCGTGTGCAGAATCTGGCGCGGGATCTTGCCATTCTGGCCAGTGGGAAAGATGCTGCTGGAACTGCCTGCCACCGCACTTGGTCTCAGACTGGAAGAATACCATCCTTGGACTGGGACCATAGTTGAAAGATTAGAGCCAGACCTTTCGAGTGTGAAACTAGGAAACATTTCTACACAGAAAGGGTGGTAAAAGTTGCAACTCTGATCTGCAGTTGATGCAAGATCAATTATTAATTTTAAATCTGGGATTGACAGATTTTTGTTAACCAAAGGATATCAAGTATTGTCACAGATGAGCCATGAATTAATTGAAAGACAGAACAGGCTCAAGGTGCTGATGGGTCGCCTTCTGGCCCTACTTCACTCCAAGTTTTTTACTATCACTTGTAACTCACAAAGGAACACAGAATTGTACTGTCCCCTGGTTAACTATGAAATAAAATCCATGCATATGATGTTCAGGATTTACTCACATAGCTAGTAACAAGGAAACTAAAGAACACTGAATAGAAAGGGCATTTTATTTTGTTTCCTGACATGCTAGCACCACATTGTAACTTTGATATCCGTGACTCCATGAAGTGCTTTGAGATATGAGTATTTCATGCTGGTAAAGTGCCAGATTTTTAGCCAGTTAGACTTCAACAGTAACCTTGCGTACGCCTAAAACTCCACAAGTCTTGGATGGGGTGTGGTGGACCTCAGTTGTGCCTTTGTCCTATATGGACCACCGTTGTGTGTGTTTGTCATACCTGGACACATCCCCTTCCAGTTTGGCTCCTCCCCTCGGCACCTCGTATAAAGGTGGCTGTCTCCTCCCCCTTGTTCAGTCCAGGTCAGTTATTTGTTGGGATCTGCTCCTGATTCTGTTGTGAATAAAAGCCTACACTTGTATTGGCACACCGGTAGTCTTTCGCCTTATTGATAGCGCATCATGGGGCAAATCTATGATGAAGCACTCTCCAGATAGACAAAGTGGAGTAGAGTGTGCAGCCTGCATCAGGAAAATGGAGGCTATTTAATTTCTTCAGTCATTTTTGTTGTAAACTGTGAATTTGGATAAGTTTGTTTCCACCTGGATCCCTGCCTAGCTGGCCAAAAATAAGTGCACGCAAGTGAATACCCAGAATAAAATAGAGCTGTGTGTCTTTTGATTTCAACAGAAAACTGTTAATGATTTGTTTTTAAGTACAGGGGAAGTTATGACTTTTTCAGCATTTTTAGACAGACACGATGTATTCTCCCAGCCCCATCCCCAACACACAAATTTCATTTGTAAGATATGTTCCTCGTGTGTTTGATTTGATCACCAGTTGTAAAGCAAGATATTGCATGGGAACACAATTAATTACTCAGCATTAAACAACCACTTAGTCATTACTTTAAAACTGTCTGAGTACATTGAACTGTGCACATAATAAATGAATATATGTCTGTACATAATATAGTGAAAGTTACTGGTATTGAATCCGATTGAATATGGATGAGTAAATTAAATCTTTGATGGCAATGTTTATATTTTAATTTTGATGTGTAATGGTGCAGTTATGTCGAATTCAGCCCATCGAGCCTGTTATGCCATTCAATTAGATTAGGGCTGATCTGTGTCTTGACTCAATCGATCCCTCTTGGTTTCCTAACCCAACAAAATTTTTTATCAATCTCAGTTTATAAATTGTTATGTGACTAAACCTCAACGGCCTTTTGAGGGAATGAGTTCCAGGTTTTCATTGCCTTTTGTATGAAGCCCCTCCCGATGTCATCTCCTGAACAGTCGAATTCTCATTAGGTTATGTCCCCTTTTTCTGTCCTCCGCTACCACAGGAAACTGTCCCTCTTTATCCACTTTATCAACACCTTTATTCATCGGAAACAGCTCAATTAGATCACCTTTTGTACTCAAAGGAACATAAGCCGTGCACTTGCCACCTGTGCTCAAAATTTAACCTTTTTGGTCCCAAAATCATTCCATTGAATCTTCTCTGTGTCCCTACAAGGCTGGGATACCCTTCCTGAGGTGCAGTGTCCAGAACTGAACAAAGTATTCCAAATAGAGGGCGGGATTCTCCAGCCATGCGTGCCTTAAGACCGGAAATTCCTGCTCAAGCTCAACGGACCTTTAAATGGTCCACCGAGTTTTCTGTCTCCTCTGCTATGATTCCCATGGCGGGCAAGACAGGAGAATTTTGGTAAAGGTCTCACCAGAGCTTCATGTAAGTGTAACTTTATAAAACTTCCTCTTCTTTGTATTTAGAGATTTTGCTATATGTTGAATCCATGCGAAATCTATCTAATTTAAATTTCAGATCTGTTTTGGTTGGAATTAGTATGCCTTGTGCCTGTTTTCTGAATGTAGAATGGGCTCAAAGGTACACAATCTAACCCACCTGTGTATTAGCCCATTCCTCAATTTGTGTGAACCAGTTTATTTGGAGAACTGAGAGAATGCCTAAAACAGACTAGAAGCTGCTTGAAGATGATAATGAGCACCCTAACATGTGTTGGAAGACCACCGTACAAAAATAGTTCCCAATGGGTAGGGCAGGCTTTGTGCCTTCAGTAATTTGGGGAGGCGGTGGTGATGAAGTGGTCATGCCAGGCCCAGATAAATGCTTGGGAGAGGGGCATGGGTTCATGGTGGAATGGGGAAATTTAAATTCAATTAATTATTAACCAGGATTTGAAGTCTAATGAAAAGTGACTAATGCCCTTAGGGGAGGAAATCTGTCATCCTTATCTGATCTGGCCTGACCTGATTCCAGACCTACAAATTTGACCACTCAATGGTCCAGCAAGCCACCTTGGCAATGGCACACTCAATCCTGTGAAACTTGACACATGCTCCTTACTGATATCTGGGGACTTCATCCAATATTGGGAGAGCTGTCTCACAAGCTGGTCAAGCAACAACCTGACGTAATCGTGCTCACAGAATCAAACCTTACAATGTCTCAGACACGACCATCACCATCCCTGCGAATGTCCTGTCCCAGCAATATAGTCAGGACAGACTAAACCTTGGAGACCTCCTCATCAACTCTGCACCCCATAAAGTTTCATGGCGTCAGATCAAACATGGACAGGGGAACCTCCTGCTGGATACCATCTTCCTCCATGTGGAACACCATTTGGAGGATGTGCTGAGGGTGGAAAGAGTGCAGAAAGTACTCTGGGTGGGGGACTTCAATGTCCATCACACAGACTGACTTGGCCGAGTATGAAAAGAAATAGCTTCTAGATGCGGGGTGGAATTTTCCCATCCCGCCCGCCATGGGGAATTGTAGGGGGCGGACAGGATGGTGCGAAGGTCCATTGTCTCGGGTGGGATTCTCCAGTCTTAGGGCAAGTGCAGCTGGAAAATCCTGCCCCAGGTCTGCGACAGCTGGTGAAAGAACCAACAAGAGGGAAAAACCTACTTGACCTCTTGCTGTCCAATCTACTGTTGGCAAATGCATCATTCCATGACAGTTTCAGTGGCAATGACCACCATATAGACCTTGACGAGACAAAATCCTGTATTCACACTGAGGATACTCTCCATTTGTGTTATTTGGCACTACCACTGTGCTAAATGGGATCAGGTACTGTGGGCCATCAGCAGGAACAGAATTTGTATACAACTACAATCTCATGGCCCGGCACCACCCCCACCCCCCCCCCAACTCCACCTCCATCACCCCCCCCCCCCGCCCCCACTCCACCTCTCCCCTCCCCCCACCCCCCAATCTACCCTTACCATCAAACCAGGGGATCACTTCTGCTTCAATGAAGAGTGCAGGAGGGAATGTTAAAAGCAACACCAGGATACCTAAAAATAAGGTGAAGATACAACTACTTGCGTGCAAAACAATGGAAGCAGCGTGCGATAGACAGAACTAAGCAAGCCCACAAACAACAGATCAGATCTAAGCTCCACAGCCCTGCCCCATCCAGTCTTGAATGGTGGTGGACAGGTAAATGCAGGCGGAGTTTCCATAAAGATCCCCATCCTCAAAGATGCAGTGAGATGAGGTTGACATTCAGAGACTTGTTCTGCTTGGCACTGGCCAATAGCTTCCAGATAAACCGGTTGGAAATAAATCAGCAGACTGGCTTGCCTCTGAGTTCTCAATTGTATACAGAGATTTGAAAATGGTCACTAGAGTCATGTAACCTCCTTTTCTCACAATGATTTCATCAAAGCACGTGTATCTGATGTTTGAATCTGGCTTTTGTTTTGTGGCTTACAATTCCCCAGTCATTAGCCTCTAAAAGAGACATCGTCCATATTGATGACCCTATTCCATTGTCTTGGTACACCCTCAGACGCCACTGGAGGGGTAAACTTATATAGATAAAACACGACAGTTACCTGCAGATCCAACCAAAGAACACACCCGCCAACTGAACAGACTAATCAAGACCTTTGATCCGGACCTTCAGAGCACCCTCTGTGCTCTCATCCCACGTACTCCCCACGTTGGAGATCTCTACTGCCTCCCAAAGATACACAAGGCCAACACACTTGGCTGTCCCATCATATCAGGCAATGGGACCCTGTGTGAAAACCTCTCTGGCTAAGTTGAAGGCATCCTGAAACTCATTGTATCAGGAACCCCCAACTTCTGTCGCAACACTACAGACTTCTTACAGAAACTCCGCACCCATGGAGCAGTTGAACCAGGAACACTCCTCGTCACAATGGATGCTTCAACACTCTACACCAGCATCGTCCATGATGACGGCATTGCTGCAACAGCCTCAGTGCTCAACACCGACAACTGCCAATCTCCAGATGCAATTCTACAACTCACTTGCTTCATCCTGGACCACAACGTCTTCATCTTCAACAACCAGTTCTTCATCCAGACAGATGGAACAGCCATGGGGACGAAATTCACAGATCAATATGCCAACATCTTCCTGCACAGGTTCAAACAAGACCTATTCACCACACAGGACCTTCAACCGATGCTACACACTAGATACATCGATGACATTTTCTCCCTTTGGACTCATCGTGAACAATCACTGAAATGACTATGTTATGACATCAAGAAGTTCCATCCCACCATCAGACTCCCCATGGACTACTCTCCAGAATCGGTTGCATTCTTGGACACATGCATCTCCATCAAGGGTGGTCACCTCAGCACTTCACTGTACCGCAAGCCCACAGATAACCTCACGATGCTCCACTGCTCCAGCTTCCACCCTAAACACATTAAAGAAGCCATCCCCTACGGACAAGCCCGTATACGGACATCCTTCATCCGTATACACAGGATCAGCTCAGATGAGGAAGAACGCAACAGACGCCTACAGATGCTGAGAACAGAACATGACGTAAGAACAGGATATGGCATTCGACCCATCGATCGACAGTTCCGACATGCGACAGTGAAAAACTGCACCGACCTCCTCAGAAGACAAACACAGGTCACGACCAACAAAATACCCTTCGTCGTCCAGTACTTCCCCGGAGTGGAGAAACTACAACATCTTCTTCGGAGCCTTCAACATGTCATCGATGAAGACAAACATCTTGCCAAGGCCATCCCTACGCCCCCACTACTTGCCTCCAAACAAACACACAACCTCAAACAGACCATTGTTCACAGCAAACTACCCAGCCTTCAGGAGAACAGCAACCATGACACCACACAACCCTGCCACAGCAACCTCTGCAAGATGTGCCGGATCATCGACATGGATACCACCATCACACGTGAGAACACCACCCACCAGGTACACGG
The DNA here is from genome assembly GCF_964213995.1 of Mustelus asterias. Classification (NCBI taxonomy): domain Eukaryota; kingdom Metazoa; phylum Chordata; class Chondrichthyes; order Carcharhiniformes; family Triakidae; genus Mustelus; species Mustelus asterias. The sequence goes on from NC_135801.1 coordinate 173,212,383, forward strand.
TACACACTTGTGCGACTCGGCCAATGTTGTCTACCTCATATGCTGCAGGAAAGAATGTCCCGAGGCGTGGTACATCGGCGAGACCATGCAGACACGACACAACGGATGAATGGACACTGCGCGACAATCACCAGGGAGGAGTGTTCCCTTCCTGTCGGGGAATGCTTCAGCAGTCAAGGGCATTCAGCCTCTGATCTTTGGATAAGTATTCTCTAAGGCGGCCTTCACGACAACACAGAATTGCTGAGCAGAAACTGATAGCCAAGTTCCGCACACATGAGGACGGCCTCAACCGGGATCTTGGGTTCATGTCACACAATCTGTAACCCCCCACCATTTGGCCTGGACTTGCAAAATCCTACTAACTGTCCTGGCTGGAGACAATTCACACCTCTTTAACCTGTACTTATCCCTCTCTCCACTCGCATTGCCTGTACCTGTAAAGATTTGATTACCGTGAAGACTCTCATTCCAACCATTATCTTGCAATTGCATCTGTGATAGATGAATTATAGAATATGCCCTGTTTGTGAACCCAACTCTTCACTCACCTGAGGAAGGAGCAGCGCTCCCAAAGCTCATGATTCCAAATAAACCTGTTGAACTTTAACCTGGTGTTGTGAGACTTCTTACTATAGATAAAATTGACATCTAATTCCTTTCAATAGTTCCATTTTGAACAGGACCTTGACAATCCCAGGTGTGAGATCCCATGAGCAACATGTCAGGGTACATCTCCAGTCCAATCTATAAAATGCCTTTGTGGCACCTTACAATTCCAGACATCAGGTGACTTGTGGTGGCCATCTTTTGATTCAGTAAAATTCATTTTTAAATAAGCCAAAAGGAATAGTGTAGAATAGAATAGTGGACAGTGTAGAACTTCAAAAGGACATTGATAAGTTGATGGCAGGTGAAGTTCAATGCAGAGAAGTATCAGATGATGCACTTTGGTAGGAAGGACATGGAAAGTCAATATAAAACAAGGGGTTCAATTCTAAAGGGATGCAAGAGCAGAGGCACCTGGGTGTACATTTGAATAGATCCTTGGAGATGGAAGGACAGGTGGAGAGCAGTTAATAAAGCATGTAGTATTCTGTGCTTTATTAATAGGGGCATAGGGTAAGGTTTTTCTGAACTTATACAAGATACTAGTTAGACCTCAACTAGAGAACTGTATGCAGTTCTGGGCACCACACTATAGGAAGGATGTGAATGCATTGAAGAGAATGCAGAAGAGGTTGGTTCGAATGGTTCGAGGGATGAGAAACTTTGGTTATGGAGATAGATTGGGCCTGTTGGAGAGAAGAAGGCTCAGAGGAGATTAGATAGAGGTGTTCAATATCATGAGAGGGCTGGACAGAGTAGATAGGGGAAAATTATTTCCGCCTGTAAAAGGATCAAGAACGAGAGGACACAGATTTAAAGTGATTTTCAAAAAAACCAAATGTGGTGTGAGAAAAAACTTTTTCACACAGCGAGTGGTTCGGGTCTGGAATGCACTGTCTGGAAGTGTGGTGGAGGCAGGTCCAATCGAGGCATTCAAGAGGACATTAGATGATTACTTGAATAGAAATAGTGTGCAGAAATAGTGAAAAGGCAGGAGAATGGCACTGTTATACTGCTCATTTGGAGAGCAGGTGTAGACATGATGGGCCAAATGAGCTCCTGTGACAATTCTTTGTATAAAGTTTTATTTACATAGTTTGTGAAATATTTTCGTGTTTTAGGTAGATGTTCAGTGATGTTAATGCCTTTGGATATTAAGCAGAGATGGTTAGATTTTTCCCTTGCTGGAGATTGTCTTTGCTGGTCCTTGTCTGGCATGAATGTTACTTGCTTCTTATCAGTACAAGTCTGAATGTTGTTCAGGTCTTGCTACATAGATTGGTTCAGTATCTGAAGAGTCGCTGATGGTGCTGAACATTGTGTAATCATCAGTGAGCCTACTCACTTCTGACCTTATGATGGAGGGAAAGTTACTGAAGCAGCTGAAAGCGGTTGTGTCAAGGACACTAGAAACATAGAAACCCTACAGTGCAGAAGGTGGTCATTTGGCCCATCGAGTCTGCACCGACCACAATCCCACCCAGCCCCTATCCCTGTAACCCCACTTATTTATCCTGCTGGTCCCCCTGACACCTAAGGGTCAATTTAGCATGGCCAATCCAAAATTATGTCCAAAGATTTATTACAGAAATGGAGCCAGAGTTCCAGACCATTTTCCCATCATCTTCCTCACACCCCACGTGCATCACATTCCCAAAACCTTAAATCTGTGTCCCTTCATCCTTGTAGCATCAACTAGTGGAAACAGCTTTCCTTTGTCTTTTCTAAACCTGCCAGAATTTTGTACGATCAAATTTCCCCTCAAACACTTTCTGATTCTTAAATCCGTGCCCTCTTTGTTTCTGCATCTCAAACAGAACCTGCCCCTTCCTATGAGACACTGTTAAAACTTCCATCCCTGCCTCAGTGGATTTCTGTTTGAGTTTCTCTCGCCTTGCCAACTGGATCAACTGAGCATTTCTCTCAGTTAAGGTGTTTATTCAGAGCTCTCTGTTTTACTTTGAGTTGAAGGTACATTTCAAAACATAACCATCTTGTAAAGTTCAGCCTTCAAGGAATGTTTGTCTGGAGCTCTGCATGACAACGTTCCGATGAGACAGGGGGGTGTTGGTAGGGTACGGGAACCGTGGTGCACGAAGGTTGTGATGAACCTGGTGAATAAGAAAAGAGAGGCGTACAGAAGGTTCAGGGAGCTAGGAGGTGTTAAGGATTTAGAGGAGTATACGGGATGTAGGAAGGAGCTTAAGAAGGAAATTAGGAGAGCGAGAAGGGGTCATGAGAAGGCCTTGGCGGGTAAGATTAAGGAGAATCCCAAGGCTTTCTACAAATATGTCAAGAGTAAAAGGATGAGATGTGAAGGCATAGGACCCTTAAAAGGTGAAGGGGGAAAAGTTTGTGCGGAACCGTTAGAAATGGCGGAGGTGCTTAATGAATACTTTACCTCGGTATTCACGGTGGAAAGGGATCTGGGTGGTTGTACTGCTGGTTTGCGGTGGACAGAAAGGATCGAGCATGTGGACATAAAGAAAGAGGATGTGTTGGAACTATTGAATGGCATCAAGGTTGGTAAGTCGCCGGGACCGAATGGGATGTACCCCAGGTTACTGTGGGAGGCGAGGGAGGAGATTGCGGAGCCTTTGGCGATGATCTTTGCATCGTCGATGGAGACGGGAGAGGTTCCGGAGGATTGGAGGATTGCAGATGTGGTCCCTATATTCAAGAAAGGGAACAGGGACAGCCCGGGAAATTACCGACCGGTGAGTCTAACCTCAGTGGTTGGTAAGTTGATGGAGAGGATCCTGAGAGACAGGATTTATGATCATCTAGAGAAGTTTAGTATGATCAAAAGTAGTCAGCACGGCTTTGTCAAGGGCAGGTCGTGCCTTACGAGCCTGGTTGAGTTCTTTGAAAATGTGACCAAACACATTGACGAAGGAAGAGCGGTGGATGTGGTCTATATGGACTTCAGCAAGGCGTTCGATAAGGTCCCCCATGCAAGACTTCTTGAGAAAGTGAGAGGGCATGGGATCCAAGGGGCTGTTGCCTTGTGGATCCAGAACTGGCTTGCCTGCAGAAGGCAGAGAGTGGCTGTGGAGGGGTCTTTCTCTGCATGGAGGTCAGTGACCAGTGGAGTGCCCCAGGGATCTGTTCTGGGACCCTTGCTGTTTGTCATTTTCATAAATGACCTGGATGAGGAAGTGGAGGGATGGGTTGGTAAGTTTGCTGACGACACCAAGGTAGGTGGTGTTGTGGATAGTTTGGAGGGATGTCAGAAGTTGCAGCGAGACATAGATAGAATGCAAGACTGGGCGGAGAAGTGGCAGATGGACTTCAACCCGGATAAGTGTGTGGTGATCCATTTTGGCAGATCCAATGGGATGAAGCAGCAGTATAATATGAAGGGTACCATTCTTAGCAGTGTAGAGGATCAGAAGGACCTTGGGGTCCGGGTCCATAGGACTCTTAAATCGGCCTCGCAGGTGGAGGATGCGGTCAAGAAGGCGTACGGCGTACTGGCCTTCATTAATCGAGGGATTGAGTTTAGGAGTCGGGAGATAATGCTGCAGCTTTATAGGACCCTGGTTAGACCCCACTTGGAGTACTGCGCGCAGTTCTGGTCACCTCATTACAGGAAAGATGTTGAAGCCATTGAAAGGGTGCAGAGGAGATTTACAAGGATGTTGCCTGGATTGGGGGGCATGCCTTATGAGGATAGGTTGAGGGAGCTTGGTCTCTTCTCCCTGGAGAGACGAAGGATGAGAGGTGACCTGATAGAGGTTTACAAGATGTTGAGAGGTCTGGATAGGGTAGACTCTCGGAGGCTATTTCCAAGGGCTGAAATGGTTGCTACGAGAGGACACAGGTTTAAGGTGCTGGGGGGTAGGTACAGAGGAGATGTCAGGGGTAAGTTTTTCACTCAGAGGGTGGTGGGTGAGTGGAATCGGCTGACGTCGGTGGTGGTGGAGGCAAACTCGTTGGGGTCTTTTAAGAGACTTCTGGATGAGTACATGGGATTTAATGGGATTGAGGGCTATAGATAGGCCGAGAGGTGGGGATGTGATCGGCGCAACTTGTGGGCCGAAGGGCCTGTTTGTGCTGTGGCTTTCTATGTTCTATGTTCTATGTTCATGACAACATCAAGAGTTGACAGGGAGTGCATCCCAACCTGTCCACCATCCATAAGGCACAAGTCTTGCCTGGATGAATGCAGCTCCAACAGTACTCGAGAAGACAAACCTATCCAGGAAAAAAGCAATCATCTTGATTGGCACCCCGTCCAACATTCCATCCCTCCACCACCAACATACAGTAGCAGCAGTGTGTACAATCTACAAGATACACTGCCGCAATTCACCAAGGCATCTTCCAAACTTGCCATCTCTACCACCTAGAAGGACAAGGTCAGCAGATGCATGGGAACCCTACCACCTGCAAGTTCCCCTCCAAGTCACACACCATGCTGACTTGGAATTATATCGCTAATCCTTCACTGTTTCTGGGTCAAAATCCTGGAATGTCCTTCCTAATAGCTCTGTTGGGGTAGCTACATCACATGCATTGTCGTGGTTCAAGAAGATGACTCACCATCTCTGTCTCAAGGGCCATAATTGCTTGCCTAGGCAATGGCACCCACATCCCATGAAAGAATTTAAATAATTTGTTATTTATACAGGCCTTTGCTGTGCATAAATTGCTTTCAATGTTAGTTTACATTATAACAGTGACTTCATGAGTAATTCATGGATTGTAAGTGTTTTAAATTACCCTGAATACCAAGTAAATGGTTCATTTGACTTATAGCATCAAGTTTATTCTTATATTGTAACTGAGTATAATTGTTTCATTAATCGATCTGAAATTGCATTCTCAGGACACATAACCTGTACACATGTCACCATGTTGTCATGGTTTTATGGATTCTACATGTGGATAATCCCCATTTGGAAAATTTCCAGTTTGGCAGGGACAGCGCATGATTACAAATGAAGTTTATTTAGAAGCGTAACATGAGAAATGTTACTTAATTTTTACTTAGGTTATTTTCATAGGTTAAATATACTGTATCTAGTATATGGTGCCAGGGCAGCATGGTGGCACAGTGGTTAGCCATGCTGCCTCACAGCGCCAGAGACCCGGGTTCAATTCCCGGCTTGGGTCACTGTCTGTGCGGAGTCTGCACATTCTCATTTAAATTTAAAATTTACATCTTGTAAAATTACACTAAGCACATCAGATGTACAAGTTTCAAGTATCATTTCATACATTATACAAGTTCAAAGATATCCTAATGCAATCTGCTTTTTTTACACAGTATATTTACAAGCACTCACCACGGTGGATGACTTGCTCCACTGTTTCCTCCGACAGTCCGAAAGGTATGCTGGTTATGTGCATTGGCCATGCTAAATTCTCCCTCAATGTTCCTGAACAGGCGCCAGAGTGTGGCGAGTAGGGGATTTTCACAGTAACTTCATTACAGTGTTAATGGAAGTGTTAATATAAGCCTACTTGTGACATGAATAAATAAACTTTAACTTTTAACTTTTTACAAAGGCAAGATGTGTATAATTCAGCTGATGTGCAGTGTAGAGAAGTTTGCCAAGTTTATTTCACAGGATTTAGATCTCGCCTCAGCACATTGTGGGTTAATCCTGGCTGGTAACTGATCTTCTTGTCAAAGTGGATGTTTTTGCATGAGGAATTAAACAGCAATATATTTTATCAAATCAATGCAGCACAGCAGAATCCTGCGCAGACCATTTGGGTTCTTCAGAGATCATTTGACATTAATTCATTCCAAAACTGACACATGAGCTTGATGTGACACCCTTTTAAATAAAAAGCTAACTTAAAATCTGAAAGATACATGGATCGATCAATTCCATCAGTCTAAATACAATCAGAAAAAATAGCATATGCATTTTCTTTTCTTAGCAGGTGAGGAATTGCTGTTGAAACCTCTCAGTGCATCATATCCATTGGATTTGTGTTTCTTCCCCTCGGAGTCCTGCAGTAGAAGGTGTGGCGACGACCCCTGACCCTTCAACCCTGTCCTCGTGTCGCTCATGGATAGACATAAAGTAAAGCGACTGCGTCTAGATCGGATGTTTGAAGGTTGGAAGCTACAGTGATCAAAGTGATATAATCAAAGTTACTTGTGCACAGAAGTCATTAGCCGTATAAGACTTGCTATAATTGTTTGCGCCACAGCTCTACAAAATTCCTGTGTAGTTATACAGTTTGAGTATGAATCTTATTTTTACAGCATTTGGCGATGTAAAGACGTGATTGATTGGGCTGCAATAATTCAAGCAGCAGAGAGTGTTTACATTCAAATGGTTAAAAACATTTCTTTACGGATTGGGTAAATAATTGTCAAACATCTTGTCATGTCAATCAGCTTTACAGGTAACTGTCTTTCTGGGCTAAACTACAAGTCTCTTATTCCTGAAACTTCTGTTGCCAAAATATTATTTTTCTGTTTAAGTTCTGACTCCAGAGTTGTTATAATTCTGAGATGAGTATTTATTTTTAACCTAAACTTAAAGGACTGATTAGGGACAGTCAGCATGGCTTTGTGAGTGGAAAATCATGTCTCACAAATTTGATTGAGTTTTTTGAAGGGGTAACCAGGAAGGTAGATGAGGGCAGTACAGTCGACATTGCCTACATGGACTTTAGCAAGGCCTTTGACAAGGTACCACATGGTAGGTTGTTGCATAAGGTTAAATCTCATGGGATTCAGGGTGAGGTAGCCAAATGGATACAAAATTGGCTGGATGACAGAAGATTGTAGTTGTGGTTGTAGAGGATTGTTTTTCAAACTGGAGGCCTGTGACCAGCGGTGTGCCTCAGGGATCAGTGCTGGGTCCACTGTTATTTGTCATTTATATTATTGATTTGGATGAGAATTTAGTAGACATGGTTAGTAAGTTTGCAGATGACACCAAGATTCGTGGCATAGTGGACAGTGAAGAAGGTTATCTCGGATTGCAATGGGATCTTGATCAATTGGGCCAGTGGGCTGATAAATGGCAGATGAAGTTTAATTTAGATAAATGTGAAGTGATGCATTTTGGTAGATCGAACCAGGGCAGGACTTACTCAGTTAATGATAGGGTGTTGAGAGAGTAATAGAACAAAAAGATCTAGGAGTACAGGTTCATAGTTCCTTGAAAGTGGAGTCACAGGTGGACAGAGTGGTGAAGAAGGCATTCGGCATGCTTGGTTTCATTGATCAGAACATTGAATACAGGAGTTGGGACGTCTTGTTGAAGTTGTACAAGACATTGGTAAGGCCACACTTGGAATACTGTGTACAGTTCTGGTCACCCTATTATAGAAAGTATATTATTAAACTAGAAAGAGTGCAGAAAAGATTTACTAGGATGCTGCTGGGATTTGATGGTTTTGAGTTATCAGGAGAGGCTGGATAGACTGGGACTCTTTTCCCTGGAGCATAGGAGGCTTAGGGGTGATCTTATAGAGGCCTATAAAATACTGAGGGGCATAGATCAGCTAGATAGTTAATATCTTTTCCCAAAGGTAGGGGAGTCTAAAACTAAAGGGCATAGGTTTAAGGTGAGGGGGGAGAGATACAAAAGGGTCCAGAGGGGCAGTTTTTTCACACAGAGGGTGGTGAGTGTCTGGAACAAACGACCAGAGGTAGTAGTCGAGGCGGGTACAATTTTGTCTTTTAAAATGCATTTAGACAGTTAAATTGGTAAGATGGCTGTAGAGGGATATGGGCCAAACATGGGCAATTGGGACTAGTTTAGTGGTTTTAAAAAAAAAGGGCGGCATGGACAAGTTGGACCGAAGGGCCTGTTTCCATGCTGTGAACTTCCATGACTCGATTAAACCATAAATCCAAATGTATTTGGAGGATCCAAGACACTAATGGTTAAAAATGGGAAAATGTGACTTTTATCAAAGGATATGTGGATAATCTTACAGTTCATCCACAATTTCTTATTATTAGGATTTGTAATTTGTTTTTTGTTTGCCGAACATTTGACTTATTCGCCTCCATTGTAGTGACTCATACTGGGGAAAGTTCCTGGGAGACTAGGCCTGTTCTCCTGCCTTGTTGATGTGGTCGTTCCACAGTTCTGAGCCTAGAAAGCCGTTAAAGGTGGCTTATTCAGCTTTTGACAAGGAAAGTTGATGATAATCCATTTGCCACTCATTCTGGCAAGAGTCACTAAAAGGACATGAGAGGTGAGAATCTCGAATGGTGTCCCTAATCCCAGCTGGTGACCATTAGGCCAATTTTTGTGCCCTGGTCATTGAAAATAGCTACAGACCAGGAGTCAAGTTTGGTATCTTCCTGAGCTGTACAATCTAGAAGCATACTTGCATACAGTTAGCTACTCTTTGATCTGTTGATGGTGGTTGAGTTAGATGTTGACCAGGATATTGGGAGAATCTTTTCCTCTTCAAAATGGTGTCTTGAAATATTTAATGTCAACCCAAATAGTTGCAGAGTCTTGATTGAACATCACCTGCAAGGATGGCACCGCAAACAATGCAGTGCTCCGTTAGCACCATCCTGAAATTACTATCTGAGTGCATCCTCTGATCCTGGCATCGTGCTTGCACCCACTATGTTTTGACTCTGAGCATGCTATCGGCTGTTACCAAGTTGAACCAGTGCATCATTTGATATTCCTAAATGAATCCCTAATTATTGTTGTCGAAATGGAAGTTGTCTGTTGGCGTCCTTTGTGAGCTTTGTAGGATTTTAATGGTCCAACACCTCTATGTATCAGTAACCCAGATGTTGGTGTATCTGTGCTTGGGATTATTTTTTTCTGTGTTTGCAGCGGGGTTGAAGACATTTGGCAGTATCAGTTTGTCACTTTGGATTGCCAGAGGATGATGCAGCACTGAAATTGTAATGAGAACCAATCTCTTATTCAGATTCTACAACATACATAAGAACATAAGAACATAAGAACATAAGAAATAGGAGCAGGAGTAGGCCATCTAGCCCCTCGAGCCTGCCCCGCCATTCAGTAAGATCATGGCTGATCTGACGTGGATCAGTACCACTTACCCGCCTGATCCCAATAACCCTTAATTCTCTTACCGATCAGGAATCCATCCATCCGCACTTTAAACATATTCAGCGAGGTAGCCTCCACCACCTCAGTGGGCAGAGAATTCCAGAGATTCACCACCCTCTGGGAGAAGAAGTTCCTCCTCAACTCTGTCTTAAACCGACCCCCCTTTATTTTGAGGCTGTGTCCTCTAGTTTTAACGTCCTTACTAAGTGGAAAGAATCTCTCCACCTCCACCCTATCCAGCCCCCGCATTATCTTATAAGTCTCCATAAGATCCCCCCTCATCCTTCTAAACTCCAACGAGTACAAACCCAATCTCCTCAGCCTCTCCTCATAATCCAAACCCCTCATCTCCGGTATCAACCTGGTGAACCTTCTCTGCACTCCCTCCAATGCCAATATATCCTTCCTCATATAAGGGGACCAATACTGCACACAGGATTCCAGCTGCGGCCTCACCAATGCCCTGTACAGGTGCATCAAGACATCCCTGCTTTTATATTCTATCCCCCTCGCGATATAGGCCAACATCCCATTTGCCTTCTTGATCACCTGTTGTACCTGCAGACTGGGCTTTTGCGTCTCATGCACAAGGACCCCCAGGTCCCTTTGCACGGTAGCATGTTTTAATTTGTTTCCATTGAGATAGTAATCCCATTTGTTATTATTTCCTCCAAAGTGTATAACCTCGCATTTCTCAACGTTATACTCCATTTGCCATATCCTCGCCCACTCACTCAGCCTGTCCAAATCTCTCTGCAGATCTTCTCCGTCCTCCACACGATTCACTTTTCCACTTATCTTTGTGTCGTCTGCAAACTTCGTTACCCTACACTCCGTCCCCTCCTCCAGATCATCTATATAAATGGTAAATAGTTGCGGCCCGAGCACCGATCCCTGCGGCACGCCACTAGTTACCTTCCTCCAACCGGAAAAACACCTATTTATTCCGACTCTTTGCTTCCTGTCGGATAGCCAGTCCCCAATCCACTTTAACACACTACCCCCAACTCCGTGGGCCCTAATCTTCTTCAGCAGCCTTTTATGGGGCACCTTATCAAACGCCTTTTGGAAATCCAAAAACACCGCATCCACCGGTTCTCCTCCATCAACCGCCCTACATGCCTTAGTGGGAGAATAGACTGTCATATAGGCCACCAGCCGAGTCAAACACCATTGGGTTGCAGTGAGCTCTCCAAATCCCTCCCTCATAGTTGTCCCAATTCTAACCTGTCGGAGCCAGCTATTATTGTCAGATGTTAGTGCATCATGAAGTCCAATATTAAATACTTAAAAAAGAATTAGAAGGTGTATTCTGCACTTTAATTGTCTCCTGCTGTTGCACTTAATCAGAGGTTTCCCTCCAAATATGACCAGGTTTTCAGGGCTAGCCGGAAACAAAATAATTTCTGTCTCCGCAGTTTATTCGGAAGAAATCTAATTTTGTTGGCATTCATTTTGAAAATCATTAATGATGCAGAATATAAATAACTTGGGCATGATTACTTATTTTGGTCTTATGGTTAGTTTATAAAGGGCACTGGGAAATGAACTATATCTTGCAACACTAGATTTTTTTCGTACCTGAAGCTAACTTTACAGCGGCGAGTTGTGAAAAAAGAAACTGCTTTTTATTTGCATTAGACACAAGTGGAAATTGTTTGGTTTTAGATTTGAAGGGATACGCTGTGCATCTTTGATGCTGTGTAGGCATTCAAGAGGACCAGGACATTATTTGATCTCGTAACAAACCCCAGAAGGCGTACCAAAGCATTCTGCTGAAGACTTCCCACCCAATTCTCCCTCACCATCCGGCCCTGGTGTCTCACAACAGTAACATAACTCAGTTTATCTCATTAGAAACTCAATCAAATAGAGGATGAAGCCTCTGTTTCTCTAATCTATGGTGTTGTATGTTGATGCATCCCAGTGAGGCACTTATTAAAAGCTCTCCTCCAATTTTGTGTATGTCTGAATATTGAATTCCAGAATAAATAACATGAGCTCCCATAATTTATATGCAATTATTCGGCCTTTCCTTTTTTAAAACAATTTATGACCTGTGCACCTCATTGAATCTATCAAATCAAACCTCTGTTGCCCAAATCCATACAAATGTTTTTCTCTCTCCACCTACGACACTATTCTATGATTCCCCTCCAGAATTCTCCACCTGCCATTCTGTAAGTTTATTTTTAGGTAGTTTAGTTCTGGAGCTATAAAGTAATCTGCAATGGGGCAATTTATACAACATCAATGGTATCTTTCCAACCTTTGGTATGCTGTGCTGTTGGTTAATTCTGGCTCCTTGAGCATCCTCAGTCTTAATTGCTCCACCATTGGTGGCCATGTATCCAGCCATCTGGGTAGGAAACTCTGGAATTCCCTCCCTAAATCTATGTTTATAGATCAGGCTTGCATTAACACTGCAATGAAGTTACTGTGAAAATCCTCTAGTCCCCACACTTCGGCGCCTGTTCGGGTACAGTGAGGGAGAACTTAGCACGGCCAATGCATCTAACCAGCACATCTTTGGACTGTGGGAGGAAATCAGAGCACCGGGAGGAAACCCACGCAGACACGGGGAGAACGTGCAAACTCCACACAGACAGTGACCCAAGCCGGGAATCGAACCCAGGTTCCTGGAGCTGTGAGGCAGCAGTGCTAACCACTGTGCCGCCCCCTCCCCTCTCCTCCGCTCTCTCCTCCTCTCTTCTGCTCTTTCCTCCTTTAAGATGCTCTTTAAAACCTAGCTCTTCGATGAAGCTTTTGGCCACTTGCCGTAATTATTGCTCTAAGTTTTCTCTATTATGCTCCGATAAAATGTTCTGGGACATTAACTGTGTTCAAGGTGCTATATGAATGCCAGTTATTGTTGGCTGTAGATGTCTCTCTCGTTTTTGTTCATTTATTTTTCTTGGTAAAGGAAGACCTATTTGGATTGGTCCAAGTGCAGCATTACAAAATAGTTTCTCTCGTACTGTTACCATGCATTTCAATTGCAAAGATTAATTGATTTAGTTATTTAACAGTTAGATAATCCTCACAGGCTGCACTTTTCCAGTCCTGCTACATTCTGAAATGCTGATTTTTTTTTACATCATGTTCCAGCCTGCGCTCGGAATTTTGTGCTTCCGTGACAAATATTTGAGACAATATTAATCACAGCAGTGAGGAGTTATGGAAAGCAGATTTGTGAAAGAGCATGTTTTGATGCAATAAAACTAACTGTAATTTACAAAAAGTGCAAACAGCTGGAGATCTGGAAAAGCCTCCATGGGATTTCATCCCAGGCACAATTTCTGCCATTCATCTCCATTTGATCATTTCCTCTTTTCTTTAATCAAGACAGCTCTCAATTCAGCCAGCTATTTATCTAATTTTTAAAAGCCTGAGGTGTAGAAGTTTTATCAAACGATGTCTTGCAAATGTGTGAAAATTGTATCTGTTGAATAAATCTTGTCCACCCCGCTTAAATACTTGCTCCAGAGAGAAATGTTGCAGACAAACTCAAACTGTAACCAATTGCTTTTGAAATTAAGATGGCATCTCTTGATTTATTCCACAGTGATAACAGTACTGGCAAGCATTCACTGTGGCAGAAATATTAGATGAACAGATCCCTAATTATCAGCTTGTAGTTCTTGTCTTCCTGATCAGGGTTGACATCCAAATGTTCCAAATTACCATTTAAAATAATTCCGAGGATAATGGCTGATCTGGGAACCTTTTAGAATCCTACAGTGCAGAAGGAAGTCAATTGGCTCATCGAGTCTACACCGACTCCAATCTCACCCAGGCCCTATCCCCATAACCCCATACATTTACCCTACCTAGTCCCCTCACACTAAGGGACAATTTAGCATGGCCAATCCACCTAACCCGCACATCTTTGGACTGTGGGAGGAAACCAGAGCACCCGGAGGAAACCCACGCAGACACGGGGAGAGTGTGCAAACTCCACACAGACAGTGACCCAAGCCAGGAATCGAACCCGGGTCCCTGGAGCTGTGAGGCAGCAGTGCTAACCACTGTGCCACTGTGCCGTGTTTAGGCATTTAATTTGTTGAACTCTTCAGCTTACTGAAACACCATTTTCCACCTATTTTAATGATGCTCTTCCCTTTGTTCGGCCTTCACTTTTAGAAAGAAAATTGCTGACAAAAATAACGAACGTACTGCAGCTTCAAGAAATTTACAAGTATCTAATGCTGTTCTTTCACTTGTTTCAGGTCTCACTCTGTATCACACTATTGGATTTTTCTTTCCCATTTTGGCAATTTATCACTGCTCTCTCCCACATCAGTCTTTATGTTCTTGTGCACGTCAGTGTTACAAAGCATCACCTCATTTTTCACCAACTTGGAATCATCCCACTATAGTCAACCAGTAACAGATGCCACCAAAATTTTAAAATCTATGTCAAAACTTTGAATCTTTTTTCAGTGATTGACTTCTACAAGCAATTACTTTGCCTTTCAAATTTATTCCAAACTAAATACAGGGACTTGATGCAAGTGTTTTTATTACAGGATTTATTACAAATCCTGGAATTCCCTCCCTAACGGCATTGTGGATCAACCCACAGAACATGGACTGCTGCGATTCAAGAAGGCAGCTCACCACCACCTTTTCAAGGGCAACTAGGCTTGGGCAATAAAATGCTGGCCAGCCAGTGATGCCCATGTCCCACAAATGAATAAAAAAACAATGGAACGTGGTCATCCTTCAGGCATAGGCTTTGCATGTGCTGCATATGCCTGCAATATAAATGGAGCATACCTGGTGACAAATGTGCTGTTGTTTGAATGGACTTACAAGTAGGGAGCTAGCTTCAGTAATGGTAGGACAGTTTATGTTCAGAAGCTGTGCAGAAAGCAAGATTAAAGTGCTAGGGTCCCATGCAAAAGCATTGGATGTACATCAGGCCCAAACTCCATGTGTAATTCTGGTCTGACACAGTTGGACAACTGCTCTACTTATTAACTAGCCTCTGCTTGTATGCTGGGGTAAATGCATGAAAAGCCACTTGGACTCCATCTCTGGTATTTAGGAGGAAATGGTGGCATCGTGGCAAGGTCACTAGACCAGCAATCCAGAGGCCCGGGCTATACTCTGAGGAGGCTGGTGGAATGGCGAGCTTCTGTAAAAGCCATTGTGAAGCTATCTCCAATTGTCTTCAAAACCCGAGAAGAGAAGTGGCAGTGAGTTTAACACTGGATAAAAGCAAATTCCTGCAGATGCTGGAATCTGAAACCAAATGCTTTGACAGAGGGTAATCTGGACTCGAAACGTCAGCTCTTTTCTCTCCTCACAGATGCTGTCAGACCTGCTGAGATTTTCCAGTGGTTTCTCTTTTGTTTTCAAAACCCTTCTGGTTCATTCATGTCCTTTAGGGAAGGGAATCTGCCGTCCTTACCTGCTCTAGCCTACATGTGATCCCAGATCTAAATGTGGTGACGCTTAGCTGCCCTCTAAAAGAGAATAGCAAGCCACTCAGTTCAAGGGCAAGTAGAAATGGGCAACAAATGCTGACTTTGCCATCAGTGCCCACATCCCATGAAAGAATTGTAAAAATGTCTAAGTTGACCCTGATTGGAGCCCCGACTGGAACATGAATATATTCAAATGTTGTGTTGAAAAGGTCTACTTCAGCACCAGGAATTTAAGATGCGGCGGGAATCCTGTTGGATTGGTTCTATATTGGGCCTTGGGTGTGTTTCTGTGATCTCTCTGGCACTGGCAGATCTTCTGAGGTCAATCTCATTTAACTTGTTTTAGTTGGCTTTGGATGGTATTGGTGCTGTTGCTGGGTCAACAACCTTGAGTAGGAGTCGGGGAAATAGCTTCGGCGCTTGCCGCAGCCAAGCTTTGCTGTCTGACTCCTGAGGCTGAAAAAATCCCATTCATAAAAAATAGCATCTTTTCTAAGGCAGCTAATCACTTTCTTCATCCTGTGGTGAAGAACATTCAGGCAAATATCCATATGAATAACATTTACTGCCATTGCAGACTCAAAAACTGCGATCAAAATGCCAAATGGGATAAAGGTGATGCATTGAATGCTGAATGAATTGATTTCTTAACCAAGCGCCGAAGTATGGTGTTTTATGTAAAATAAAATTTCTAATCTTTAGACAATTCAGACACTAAGGCGCAATGTAGCATGGCCAATCCACCTAACCTGCACATCTTTGGACTGTGGGAGGAAACCAGAGCACCCGGAGGAAACCCACGGCAGACACGGGGAGAACGTGCAAGCTCCACACAGACAGTGACCCAAGATGGAACTGAACATGAGTCCCTGGCACTGTGAGGCAGCAGTGCTAACCGCTTATGAGGTGTTCCCCTAGTGGCATCAGCAAAGCTGACTGAAGGCTCCAGTAACTCCTGTGGGGATCCTTGAAAGGACTGCTGACTTTTATGTGTTTGATTTTGTGAGAGCCAGGCTGCTGGCTGCTCCACCTTGCTGCTGCCCGGCACTCCCATCCAGTTCACCCCCTGGCACCATGGTGATTACCGGTTAATAGCGTGGTGAAGGAGCACCCCCACTCTGCTGACCAGCAGTGGAGCACAGCCTGAGGAGATTGTGCGCCCTGAAAGTCTCGATGAATGCATTTTTTAGCACTCAACCAAGGTGAAGCCGAGAGCTTCCACCACAACTTGTCACATCCCAGCTGCAGCATCTCTGAAGCCATATGTTTCATTTTAGATTGCAGAATAACACTACACAAGATGGAAGTGGATCCTTCAATACTCTCAACCCTGATGTTGCAACTCCTTGGCAAACTTTAAGGAACAAAATTCGGAACAACAGTCGGCCATCCCTCAAGCCTGTTTTCCCATTCAATGAGATCATGGTTGATCCCTAACTCTACTTTTACACACAATCCCTAGATCCCTTGATTCCCTTCGTGTCCAAAAACCTATTGATCAAGAACTAAGCATCTACAGCCCATGAAGCAGAGTATTCCAAATTCACAACCCTCTGAGTGAAAACATTTTTCTCATCATAGTCTTAAATCGCCAGTCCATTATCCTGAATCTATGACCTTAGTCTTGACCTTAGACTCACTCGGCCTCTCAACATCTTCTCTGTCAAGTTCTCTAAGAATGTTATAGATTTCAATGAGATGACCTCTTACGCTTCAAAACTCCAGGATCTCTTCTCTTAGGATAACCCTCTTTTCACAGGAAACTATCTGGTGACCCTTTGCTGTGTCCTCTCTTGAGGCAAGGCCAGTAATCCAGGTGTGGTTTTATGCAAAGCCCTATTTTGTTGCAGCAAGACTCCCTTACTCTTATACTCCAACCTCTTAACATACCATTTGCCTTCCTAATGGTTTGCTGTGCCTGTAGGCTAACTTACAGTAATTCCAGGGACATCCGAATCCACCTGCACATCAAGATTTAATGACCTTTCATAAAATACTTTGCTTTTCTACTCGGGACGGCACAGTGGCACAGTGGTTAGCACTGCTGCCTCACAGCTCCAGGGACCTGGATTCGATTCCCGGCTTGGGTCACTATCTGTGCGGAGTTTGCACATTCTCCCTGTGTCTGCGTGGGTTTCCACCGGGTGCTCCGGTTTCCAGTCTGAAAGATGTGCGGGTTTGGTGCATTGGCCATGCTAAATTGCCCCTTAGTGTCCCAGGATGCGTAGGTTAGAGGGATTAATGGGGTAAATATGTGAGGTTACGGGATAGGGCCTGGGTGGGATTGTTGTCGGTGCAGACTCGATGGGGCGAATGGCCTCCTTCTGCACTGTAGGGATTCTATGATTCCTTCCTTCCAGAGTTGATAATTTCACATTTCCTCACGTTACCAATGTAGGAATTGAACTACACTGAATCCAGAAAAAAACTTAGGTCTGGATTTTACGAGGCACAATTGTCCTCACCCCTCCAGCCAACAGCTCGGTGGGAAACCAAGAAGGACGGCTTTCCCGGTGTAATTTAACGTGGTTGGTAATAGGATGGAGGCAGGACTTCCCCTCCTTCAGGGACATGAGGTCCCGCCTCCAGCCAATCGGATGGCCGGTAGCTCTGTTGTCCCAGCAACGCCAGACAGTCCCCTATGGAGATTGTCGCTGGAGCCAGACACCAAGATAAAGGGGGGAGATTCCAACAGAGCCAGGCTAGCAGGCCCCAGCGAGGGCACTGAGGGGAGCTGGGAGGCTGCGATTAAGTAGCTGGAGGAGTGGAGGGTAAAGGGGAAAGTGTGATCTTTGGGGGGGCTCCAGTGGGCACAAGGGACATGCAAATGAGGTCTGCCCACAGTTGCCCGACACCAAAACGTGCAGATAAAGCTGCCGGACTACCCTCTTAGTGTGAGTGTTGGTAAAATAGCAGCGGGAGTGGGATGAAACCGCTCATTGGCCATATCAGGGCCGCAGTAGGCCAGACGCTCCCACTGTCACCCACAAACCACACAATACCAGACAAGGGGAGGGTGGCAGTGCAGGCTGCTGGAAGGAAAGCCGGGTACTGGGATTTATTATCCCCCTTCACCTTCAAACCCAAAGGGGGGGTGCTGGCTTGGGGGGAGGGACTGGACTGGGATGTGGGGGCGGGGGGGGAGGGAGGAGCATAAATTCCAGCCATTGAACTAAAATGTTCCTTTTTACATGGAAATTTAAAAATGCTGTGCCGAGTGGTGAATGATAAATTGTTTTTACCCTTCAATAAATAACAGCAGTGACCACGCTCTGAGAAGAATTTATGTGAAACACTTTGTAACATTTTAATGAAGTGATAAAGAGAAACCTTTCCGTTCTTTCAATTTTAATGCCCTCTGAGAGTTGCAGTATTTATCAATGGCTGAGTAACTGGTATTACTATCATCATAATGGCATTTATATTCAACTTCTCGCGTTAGCTCTGGAAAATAAAAGGGAATTGCACTCTTTGGATGATTGATTGACATAGATTATCTGTTTGGCGAGACCTGTAAAATCCTTCCACTATAGATGTCCAAGATGAATGTCCAAAGGCAGTGGTAAGGTATTTGGCTCTGTAGGTCAACGTGACATAATAAAGAATAACGGCCGAGAAAGTGGACTCTGCCCAAAGTAATGAGACCGCTGGAAAACAGCAAATTGGTCTCACCAACCTCATTTGCAGTTTAAAAAAAAATCTGATTTATTATTGACACATGTATTAACATACAGTGAAAAGTACTGTTTCTTGGGCGCTACACAGACAAATCATACCGGACATAGAAAAGGAAAGGAGAGGGTGCAGAATGTAGTGTTACAGTCATAGCAAGGGAGCAGAGAAAGATCAACTTAATGTGAAGTAGGTCCATTCAAAAGTCTGACAGCAGCAGGGAAGAAGCTGTTCCTGAGTCGGTTGGTACGTGACCTCAGACTTTTGTATCTTTTTCCCGAAGGAAGAAGGGGAAGAGAGAATGCCCGGGGTGCGTGGGGTCCTTAATTATGCTGGCTGCTTTGCCGAGGCAGTGGGAAGCGTAGATAGAGTCAATGGATGGGAGGCTGGTTTGCGTGATGGATTGGGCTACATTCACGACCCTTTGTAGTTCCTTGCGGTCTTGGGCAGAGCAGGAGCCATACCAAGCTGTGATACAACCAAAAGAATGCTTTCTATGGTGCATCTGTAAAAGTTGGTGAGAGTCGTAGCTGACATGCCAAATTTCCTTCGTCTTCTGAGAAGGTAGAGGCGTTGGTGGGCTTTCTTAACTATAGTGTCGGTATGGGGGGACCAGGACAAGTTGTTGATGATCTGGACACCTAAAAACTTGAAGCTCTTGACCCTTTCCACTTCGTTCCCATTGATGTAGACAGAGGCATGTTCTCCTTTACACTTCTTGAAGTTGATGACAATCTCCTTCGTTTTGTTGACATTGAGGGAGAGATTATTGTCGTTGCACCAGTTCATCAGATTCTCTATCTCATTCCTGTACTCTGTCTCATCATTGTTTCAGATCTGACCCACTACAGTGGTGTCATCAACAAACTTGAAAATCAAATTGGAGGGGAATTTGACCACACAGTCATAGAGTCATAGAGGTTTATAGCATGGAAACAGGCCCTTCGGCCCAACTTGTCCATGCCGCCCTTTTTTTAAAAACCCATAAGCTAATCCCAATTGCCCGCATTTGGCCCATATCCCTCTATACCCATCATACCCATGTAACTATCTAAATGCTTTTTAAAAGACAAAATTGTACCCGCCTCTACTACTACCTCTGGCAGCATGTTCCAGACACTCACCACCCTCTGTGTGAAAAAATTGCCCCTCTGGACACTTTTGTATCTCTCCCCTCTCACCTTAAACCAATGCCCTCTAGTTTTAGACTCCCCTACCTTTGGGAAAAGATATTGACTATCTAACTGATCTGTGCCCCTCATTATTTTATAGACCTCTATAAGATCACCCCTCAGCCTCCTACACTCCAGAGAAAATGGTTCCAGTCTATCCAGCCTCTCCTTATAACTCAATCCATCGAGTCCTGGGAGCATCCAAGTAAATCTTTTCTGCACTCTTTCTAGTTTAATAATAATAAGGTGTATAAGGAGTACAGTAGGGGGCTGAGAACATAGAAAGCATAGCCAATCAACCTAACTTGCACATTTTAGGACTATGGGAGGAAACCAGAGCACCCGGAGGAAACCCATGCAGACACGGGGAGAATGTGCAAATTCCACACAGACTATTTCACATCTGTCGTTCGCAAGGAGGAAGATACAACCTGAGCCATAGTGAAATAGGAAGTCACTGAGACTTAGATGGGCTAAAAATTGATGTAGAACAAAGAACAATACAGCACAGGAACAGGCTCTTCGGCCCTCCAAGCCTGCGCCGCTCATGTGCCCACTAGACCATTCTTTTGTATCCCTCTATTCCCAGTCTGTTCATGTGGCTATCTAGATAAGTGTTAAACGATCCCAGCATGTCCGCCTCAATCACCTTGCTTGGCAGTGCATTCCAGGCCCCCACCACCCTCTGTGTAAAATACGTCCCCCTGACATCTGTGTTGAACCTTGCCCCCCTCACCTTGAACCCGTGACCCCTTGTGTTCGTCACCTCCGACCTGGGAAAAAGCTTCCCATTGTTCACCCTATCTATGCCCTTCATAATCTTGTACACCTCTATTCGGTCGCCCCTCATCCTTCGTCTTTCCAGGGAGAACAACCCCAGTTTACCCAATCTCTCCTCATAGCTAAGACCCTCCATACCTGGCAATATCCTGGTAAACCTTCTCTGCACTCTCTCCAAAGCCTCCACGTCCTTCTGGTAGTGTGGCGACCAGAACTGGACGCAGTATTCCAAATGTGGCCTAACCATCGTTCTATACAGCCGCAACATCGTATGCCAACTTTTATATTCTATGCCCCGTCCAATAAAGGCAAGCATGCCATATGCCTTCTTCACCACCCTCTCCACCTGTGCTGCCACCTTTAAGGATCTGTGGACGTGTACACCCAGGTCCCTCTGTGTGTCTATACTCTTGATGGTTCTGCCATTTATTGTATAGCTCCCCCTTACATTAGATCTACCGAAATGCATCACTTTGCATTTATCTGGATTAAATTCCATCTGCCATTTCTCCGCCCAATGTTCCAGCCTATCTATATCCTGCTGTATTCTCTGACAATGTTCATCACTATCTGCAACTCCAGCAATCTCCATGTCGTCTGCAAACTTACTGATCACACCAGTTACATCTTCCTCCAAATCATTTATATATATATATATCACAAACAGCAGAGGTCCCAGTACAGAGCCCTGCGGAACTCCACTAGTCACAGACCTCCAACCGGAAAAAGACCCCGCCACTGCTACCCTCTGTCTTCTATGGCTAAGCCAGTTCTCCACCCATCTAGCTAGCTCACCTATTATCCCATGAGATTTAACCTTTTGCACCAGCCAGCCATGAGGGATGTAGAGAAAGTTTGGCTGTACTTACCAGGACCAGATCAGATGCATCCCAGAATACGGGGGCAAGTAATGGTGGAATTTAGGGAGTTACTGGCATAATGCATTGAGAACATGAATATTAATGCCGGTGTGAAACTGTTTGTAATGTTCTTTCAGATATTTTACGGATAAAGTATATTTTTGCAAAAGAATCTTGAAATAGCCTCCAATTGTGTGCTGGAACCCAATACCATGGCTCTGAAGGTCATAATGGCACTGAAACCTTTGTGTCTCCTGCTCAATTATCCGCCCCTCCCGCATTTCCATTCCTGAAAAATGGGGGGTGGAAAATCTACCCCGTAGTCATTGTGGTAATGTAGGCACTCAGACTGACATATACTAAGTAATATTAGTAAATGAATGCAGGATTTATTAGCTACTTGGAAAGTATTGATATAAAAAACCCGCAGTATCCTGGCTGCAGATCCCACAATTATACTTGTTGTATGATAGATTGTAACTGCTTAGTGATTTGCATCCCATCGTAAGCTTCAAGTTTTGGTTGAAGCTGAGAGTTAAGCTGCTGCAATTATACTGTTTGTAATAAAGGAGTGAAGAATTAATTTATCTTAAATTTACAGGTGAAGTCCTCTCATTATCTTGAAAAAAACCTCATTGCAAGACATGAACTTCAATAAAAATAAAAGCATTCTTTTCTGTAAAATTGTTATTACTGGGCTGACAGCATAATTAAGTACAGTAAGTAGTCTCACAACACCAGGTTAAAGTCCAACAGGTTTATTTCGTAGCACGAGCTTTCGGAGCACTGCCCCTTCATCAGGTGAGTGCTGCCCCATCATCACTCACTTGATGAAGGGGCAACATTCCGAAAGCTCGTGCTACCAAATAAACCTGTTGGACTTTAACCTGGTGTTGTGAGACTTCTAACTGTGCCCACCCCAGTCCAACGCCGGCATCTCCACAGTACAATTGAATTATATTCCAAGAAACTTGCATATTGCGTCGCATAGTTTTCCTGTTCATCTGTTGCATTTGGTCTCCTGGCGTGTGCCCCGTACCTAAATGTTTATGGAATATCTTTAAAGTTTACTTATTAGTGTCACAAGTAGGCTTACATTAACACTGCAATGAAGTTACTGTGAAAATCCCCCAGTCGCCACACTCCGGCGTCTGTTCGGGGACACCGAGGGAGTGGCCAATGCACCTAACCAGCACGTCTTTCAGACTGTGGGAGGAAACCGGATACCCCCGCAGACACGGGGAAATTGTGCAAACTCCATCCAATGATCCAAGCTAGGAATCGAACCTGGGTCCCTGGCGCTGTGAGGTAGCATCTCCCAATCAGACTTTCTTTTTGCGTGCAATCTATTTTCATTTGCAAACTATGTTTGCTGGTGTGGCTGTATTTAGATCTTTATATCTGCATCATGTCACTCTGAGCATTGTTTTCAAACAACAGGTCAGAATAGTAGACGCACTGAATGTGTCACATGGGATTCAGGGTGGGCTGGCTCGATGGATACAGAACTGGCTTGGTCATAGAACAGTAAGAAGTCTCACAGCACCAGGTTAAAGTCCAACAGGTTTATTTGGTAGCACAAGCCACAAGTTTTCAGAGTGCCTCTCCTTCATCAGGTGAGTGGGAGTTCTGTTCACAAACAGGGCATATAAAGACACAAACTCAATTTACAAAATAATGGATGGAATGCGAGTCTTTACAGGTAATCAAGTCTTAAAGGTATAGACAATGTGAGTGGAGAGAGGGTTAAGCACAGGTTAAAGAGATGTGAATTGTCTCCAGACAGGACAGTTAGTGAGATTTTGCAAGCCCAGGCAAGTCGTGAGGGTGACAGATGGTGTACATGAACCCACGATCCCGGTTGAGGCTGTCCTCATGTGTGCGGAACTTGGCTATCAGTTTCTGCTCAGCGATTCTGCGTTGTCGTGTGTCGTGAAGGCCACCTTGGAGAACGCTTACCCGAAGATCAGAGTGCCCGTGACCGCTGAAGTGTTTCCCAACAGGAAGAGAACATTCGCTATGACAACGGATGAATGAACACTGCTCGACAATCACCAGGCAGGAGTGTTCTCTTCCTGTTGGGAAACACTTCAGCGGTCACGGGCATTCGACCTCTGATCTTCGGGTAAGCGTTCTCCAAGGCGGCCTTCACAACACACGACAACGCAGAATCGCTGAGCAGAGACTGATAGCCAAGTTCCGCGCACATGAGGACAGCCTCAACCGGGATCTTGGGTTCATGTCACACTATCTGTAACCCCCATGACTTGCCTGGGCTTGCAAAATCTCACTAACTGTCCTGGCTGGAGACAATACATATCTCTTTAACCTGTGCTTAACCCTCTCTCCACTCACATTGTCTGTACCTTTAAGACTTGATTACCTGTAAAGACTCACATTCCAACCATTATTTTGTAAATTGAGTTTGTGTCTTTATATGGCCTGTTTGTGAACAGAAATCCCACTCACCTGATGAAGGAGCAGCGCTCTGAAAGCTTGTGGCTTGTGCTACCAAATAGACCTGTTGGACTTTAACCTGGTGTTGTGAGACTTCTTACTGTGCTTACCCCAGTCCAACGCCAGCATCTCCACATCTTGGCCATAGAAGACAGAGGGTAGTGGTCAGAATGGAGATCTGTAGCTCGTTGTGTTCCGCAGGGATCAGTGCTGGGACTAGAAGGACGTGGAAGCTTTGGAGAGAGTACGAACAACGTTCCCCAGGATGTTGCCTGGTCTCGAGGGTGACTATGAGGAGAGGTTGAATAAACTAGGATTGTTTTCACTGCAAAGACAGAGGCTGAGGGGAGACCTGATAGAATTCTACAAAATTATGAGAGGCATAGACAGGGTGGATAGTCAGAGGCTTTTTCCCAGGGTGGAAGTGTCAATTACAAGGGGACACAGGTTCAAGGTGAGAGGGGGAAAGTTTAAGGGAGGTGTGCAGGGGAAGTTTTTCACGCAGAGAGTGGTGGGTGCCTGGAACGTGCTGCCAGAGGTGGTGGTGGAAGCAGGAACATTGGCTACATTTAAGAGGCATCTTAATGTGTACATGAATAGGGAGGGAAATATCCATCGCCCCCCACTCACTGAATTCTGTTTATCACTCCTTTTTCCACCCAAGTAGCTGCATTTTTAGGACTTGGTCCTTGGAAGTATCTTGTGTGGCACCCAATCAATGGTTTCTCAAAATCTGTATAGAACTTCATGTTTCCTTTACCAATACACGTTGTGATTTCCTTAAGGGAGTCAAATGTATAACCTGTTTATCAATCTATATCTCTGATTAGCCTGTGCCTTACTAAGAGTTTCATCCTATAGCATGGCTTCTTCGAGATTATCCAGAAAGGTTCATTGTCCTTTCCTTTCCTTCTTTCTCTCTTTCCACTTGATCAGGGTTGTGACACTCGTCATCCTCCAGTCCTTTGATGCAATTTCCATTCCCCAAGACTTTTGCGATCTCCTTCCAAACCTCCTCCGTTGGCCCACCTGGGTCCCTGGCCTGATTATTTCTAAATATTGTTCCTTTGTATTGAAGACCAAGGGGAGTCCAGAGAGTGGTACAACTTAAGCTTGCTGGTTATCCTTCATATTCTGCAATGTTCATCAGTATTTGTGGCATAAAGCGTCACTGAGTAATGCGCCTTTCTTGTTTTCCTTGATCCAGTCTGAAAACATTGCACAACAAACTCGGAAAAGCAGCTGTGTTTTATAACTTGTTGTATTTCAGCCATAATGTACTGAGCAGAAGCGCTCCCGTCAAATCGACCCTTTGTTTATGAATTCGTTACTTGCCTCAGAAATAATCTGGCTGCAGATCATGGGTGATCTCATGGAGCTGCCTTTGGGGCTGAAGGATCAGGGAGAGCAGAAGCAGCTGCTAGTAAAGAAAGGAGGAGAGAGCACGACAGCACAGGAAACTATACCCACAGCACATGTTCAAGGGGCACTTCTCCTACATTAACTTTACTACATGAGGCACCTTTGCTGCTCCAGGAAGGTTGTCACTGAGCTATGTTACCTGGTGCAGCACAGTTCACCCTGAAGCAGGGCATGGACAGTGCTTGCTGCATTTGTCAAGATGAGTGTGACCCTTTTTCGCCAAGGCTCCCTCTCAGGTGGCAACAGGAGACATCAGCCACATCCCCCAGCAGCCATGGTTCTATAAACCTGTGGACGCCCTCTGTGCCACCTTTACTTTTTCAGGCATGCTATTGGGTAGCAAGGATTGTCCTGGCAGGAATTTCCACACTGTTCTGGAGCAGGCCTACTAATCAGAGCAGTGCTCATTAAGAACATTTTCAAGCAAACCATTGCCTTTTCACAAGGGCTCTCTCTGCGTAGGTGTGTCCAGTTTTCTATGCCAAGATCACCAGGACGGGCAACTTTGAGTAGCTCTGAGCCTCGAGGCCCAGCCACGGTCAGTGGCATTACAGCGTGGGCAGCAGCAATGTGAGTTGATTAGCATTATCGCACTATCGGAGTGGATGGCATTAGAGCAAGCACGCTGCCACACAGACAGAGGACAGCAGACCCTCTCCTAAGAAGGCTTTCCTCAAGAACAGAATGTAGGAGTGATTGAAGCTCTGGAAACCCCTTTCAACTGTGGCCTTGAAAGCCAAGTTTGGGCAACCTGACAGAGATCCTGAGGAACATTCTCATGGACTATATGGAGAAGTCCCACTCCAACTTCATAGAATCCCTATGGTGCAGAAGCAGGCCATTCAGCCCATTGAGCCTGCACCGACCACAATCCCACCCAGGCCCCATAACTCCACATATTTACACTGCTAAACCCCCTGACACTAAGGGTCAACTTAGCATAGAAAATCAACCTAACCTGCAGATCTTTGGACTGTGGGAGGAAACTGGAGCACCTGGAGGAAACCCACGCAGACACGGGGAGAACATGCAAACTCCACACAGACAATCACCCAAGGTCGGGATCGAACCCGAGTCCCTGGTGCTGTGAGGCAGCAGTGCTGACCACTTGTTTCCAGCTGGCTTTGTGGAGATCATTCTGTCCGACACGGGAGAAGCATTCTGATCCAGCAGCACCACAGTAGAGCTAACGGCGATGAAATCTTGTATAACATCTCTGACAGTTTCTTCAACAGCACAAAATGCGTGCACGGAATCTCAAACATGGCCTTAGAGGCCACAGTTGAAAGGAGCTTCCAGAACTTCACACCGCTCCTACATTCTGTTCTTGAGAAAAGCTGTAAGCAAACCAAGGACAATGACCTGTCTCCTTGGGAGAGGTACAGTAATTGTAGGACAGCAAAGGGAAGTGGGGAATTGGAGTCTTGTGAGCTGTCAGTGCTGTTATTAATGAGGTTGTACGTGATGCAGCTGTAAGCAGATTGTAGAACAACTGGAGCTAAGTCACTAAACTTCCTGTGTTCAGTGCTCCTGACATTAGTTTGCTTGACCACTTCTACCCACAAGTGCTGAGACAGAGGCCTGAAGTGCTCCCTTCCCAATGAAGGGAGAAGAATGTCTCTCCTCCTTTCGACTGCCTGTACAATGGCCTCCTGAGCATTATCTGAGAATCTTGGAGCCCGTTCATCACCAACTTTAATCATTACTTAACCATAAAGGTCCAAGCTTTCTGCGACCAGAATTCATCTCTTTAGCACGCTGTCTTTATGTGGTATCAGATATGTCCTAAACATCTGCCACCCTCCGCAGCCCACCCCAACTACATTCAACATGCAGCCAGTTATGATTGTCAAGCGGTACAGGTGTTTCATGTTAGCCTGAGCTAGCACTGGCCACACATATTGCCGTCTGCTGGTCTGTCTCCAGGCACGGTTACATTTCTGGGCCTGTTGGTTGATGCTGAAGAGTTGTCCAGGTGAGTCCTACAGTTGTAAAACAATTACCCAAAGCTCGATGACCTTGATCATGCAAATGCCAAACCTGTAGGTGGCGTATTTGGCCATAATAAATAAGGTAAAGTTTAATTGTAGGGTGAAGGATGCCCAAACATATCCGCACACAATCAAGCACATCTTCTTAAAGGAACAACATTACTAACATTATAGAATCAATAGACTTCCTGCAGTGCAGAAGGAGGCCATTCAGCCCATCGAGACTGCACCGACCACAATCCCGCCCAGGCCTTCTTCCCGTAACCCCACATATTTATGCTGCTAATCCCCCTGACACCAGGGACAATTTAGCATGGCCAATCAACTTAACCCGCACATCCTTGGACAGTGGGAGGAAACCGGAGGAAACCCACGCAGACACGGGGAGAATGTGCAAACTCCACACAGGCAGTGACCCAAGCCGGGAATCGAATCCGTGTCCCTGGTGCTGTGAGGCAGCAGTGTCACCGTGCCGCCTGTTGTGTGAAAACACTTTTTTCTCACACTACATTTGCTTCTTTTGCAAATCACCTTCAATCTGTGCCCTCTCCTGCTGGTAATGCAATGCTTAAAACCCCACCCCTCTTACTACACTTTTGGCCATCCGCCCTAATATTGCCTTATGTGGCTCAGTGCCTCATTGTCTTTTGCAGCGCTCCCGTGAAGTGCCCTGGAAACTTTATTACATTTAAAGGCCCAAGAGTTGTTTTTGCCATTGCTCACAATCAGGAAAGAGGAGGAGGAGAGTGTGCTCTGATGTTGATGTGGCAGTACCATGGGAACTATGAACATGGCACTCGCTGCCTCTGTCATTTCCACACTGCCTCATTGCACAGAGCCCCAAGAGTACAGAGGGCCAGACCCAGGACCGTGAGCTTGGGTGCTATGGGAGAGCCAGCTGGGCCAGAGCAGTTCAGCACAGAGCTGCATGTGGCCTTCCCTCATGTGGCCATCTGAAGTGTGTTCAATAGAAGCTCAGAAGCCTGTCACAGACCCTGGTGCAGGGATAGGAAAAGACACACACACGGTGAAATGTTTTTATTGATGACCCTAATATGCACTGTGTCTGATAACCTTGTATTAAGTTCTGGATTCGGTATTGCTGCTTATTTTTGGTTCTGAAATGAAGGCAAGACCTGTGAGACAGGAAGGAAGGAAAGTTGTACTGACGGCCGTGATGAGGCTTGTGGACTGTTGATTAGTTGGAAATGGGGAGGGTGATTTAGATCAGTGGTCTCTCAACTCTTTAAGCACAAGATCACTTTTCGCATCAAAATGCAGCACAAGATCTACTGCTTAAAAATTTGACTTTACTAAAACCCCCCAATATATACTTGCCTATTCTTCGTGTTATACCTGTGATTGCACACTATCTGTGAGCTCTCGGTCATAGTTTGAGATGGCCAGTTTCATACAGTCCATCATAGGGGCACCTGTGAGATGAGTGCGATACTTGGACTTGATGGTTTTCATCTGGGAAAAGGGCCACCTCACAGAGGTATGTGGAACCGAAGTAGGCCTTCACCTTGAGTGTACACAATATCAGAAGAGCATACTTCTCTCTGTTTACAAGTCCCCAAAAGTTTTTGTCCTTTAACCTAGCTTCCAGTTCGATGTCATTTTGCATGGTGATCGTTCCCATGTGAAGTCCATTTAATTTTGCTGTCAATTCTTCAATGTCCACTTGAAAAAAAGGATTTGAGATAAACAGAATGATTTGTTCCATCTTGTCTAACTCCTGAAATTGTGTGTTGAATTCCTTTTCCAACTTGTTCAGATGGTCGCAGAGTTTGTTTGGATGGAATCTTTTCTATTTGACCTGTAGTTGGATTTTCTCCAGATTTGGGAAGTGCTCATTAATTTTGTTCTTTATCTGGGTGGACCACAGGCCCAGTTTCAACTTGAACACATTCACTGCACTGATCAGGTGACAAGTCTCTGTGCCTCTCCTGAAGTTCACAGTTCAGCTCATTCAATTTTGCACTTATGTCCATAAGAAACGCTAAGTCTAGCAGCCATGCATCATCTAACAGCCTGTTGTACACCTCATTTCTTCATTCAAGAAAGGTGACAATTTCAGGGAGCAGATCAAAAAATCTCTGGAAGACTTTTCCTCAACTTAACCGCCTCACATCTGCATGAAGGATTAACTCACTGTGGGTGGCACCAAGCTCATTGGACAACAATTTGAACAAGCAATGTTGCAGAGCTCTGGCACGAATTGAGTTGACGACCTTGACAACTGTCATTACAGGAGAAAAGTCAATAACCTTACTCGCTAGCACTTGTTGCTGGATAACACAGTGGTAATTGACAAAGAAGGGGAATTCAGGATCATTTCTGCAAAGTGTAATAAAAGCTGCATTGACACCCAGCATTGGCAGTGCACCATCAGCTGTGTTTGAAACCAGTTTCTTGATCGGAATGTTTTTCTCAGTCACATTCCTTTTAAATTTGCTGTAGACATTCTTGTCTCTTGCCCTCTCTGAATGGTAAAAGAGTGAGGAAATCCTCCTGTATTGTTGCATCTTTGAATGCCATGCGAACGAAAACATTCAGCTGGGCCGTATCCAGACTGCAGTGAGAAACATTCACAGCCTGATGTGTCTTGGTTTACTTGCTGAGACACATCCTCGGACAACAATTTCACCCTCCTGGCTACTGTTAAAGCAGTAAGAAGTCTCACAACGCCAGGTTAAAGTCCAACAGGTTTATTTGGTAGCACAAGCCACTAGCTTTCAGAGCGCTGCTCCTTCATCAGGTGAGTGGGAGTTCTGTTCACAAACAGGGCATATAAAGACACAAATTCAATTTACAAAATAATGGTTGGAATGCGAGTCTTTACAGGTAATCAAGTCTTAAAGGTACAGACAATGTGAGTGGAGAGAGCGTTAAGCACAGGTTAAAGAGATGTGTATTGTCCCCAGCCAGGACAGTTAGTGAGATTTTGCAAGTTCAGGCAAGTTGTGGGAGTTACAGATAGTGTGACATGAACCCAAGATCCCGGTTGAGGCCGTCCTCATGTGTGCGGAACTTGGCTATCAGTCTCTGCTCAGCGACTCTGCGTTGTCGTGTGTCGTGAAGGCTGCCTTGGAGAACGCTTACCTGAAGATCAGAGGCCGAATGCCCGTGACCGCTGAAGTGTTCCCCAACAGGAAGAGAACACTCTTGCCTGGTGATTGTCGAGCGGTGTTCATTCATCCGTTGTCGTAGCGTCTGCATGGTCAGCGGTCACGGACATTCAGCCTCTGATCTTCGGGTAAGTGTTCTCCAAGGCGGCTTTCACAACACACGACAACGCAGAGTCGCTGAGCAGAGACTGATAGCCAAGTTCCGCACACATGAGGATGGCCTCAACCGGGATCTTGGGTTCATGTCACACCATCTGTAACCCCCACAACTTGCCTGGGCTTGCAAAATCTCACTAACTGTCCTGGCTGGAGACAATACACATCTCTTTAACCTGTGCTTAACCCTCTCTCCACTCACATTGTCTGTACCTTTTAAGACTTGATTACCTGTAAAGACTCGCATTCCAACCATTATTTTGTAAATTGAGTTTGTGTCTTTATATGCCCTGTTTGTGAACAGAACTCCCACTCACCTGATGAAGGAGCAGCGCTCCGAAAGCTTGTGGCTTGTGCTACCAAATAAACCTGTTGGACTTTACCTGGTGTTGTGAGACTTCTTACTGTGTTTACCCCAGTCCAATGCCGGCATCTCTGCGTTACTGTTGAAGCACCAAGTGACATGCTCTTGATGGCTGTTGTAATTTCATCTTTGTTTTTGAAGTCTTTGAACAAGTTGGCAGCAGCAACCATTATCGCCTTCTTGATCACTTTGCCATCGGTGAACAGTTTCTGATATTCTACCAGCAGATGGCTAATGTGAAAGGATGCCTTTTTGCCAGCCTTGACTTTAGCCACAGGTTTTGAAAAGAGTCACTGCTGAGCTTGCAACATTCCTTTTAACGGCCCAACTTTCTCTGTCCAACTGGCATTGTTTAAAGGGAGATTTTATTGAAATTTTGCATGTATTGCCTTGTGATGCTGTTCCAAATTACCCGTTTTACTCAAAGCTACACTCTGTTGACAATAAGACAAATGATCTTGCCTTTGACATTCTTAAAAAGAAATTCACTTTCCCTTTTCTGGATTTTACTCTCTTGTAGGTCCTTGGTTCCTCGCTTCTCATTTTGTCTTCACCCAACTTAGCTCATGTTTCGGCGCTTGCGGTTTGGCAGCCCGAGAGCTAATTCGCTGGTCATCATAGCGGTTTGGCAGCCAATGGAGCGGCACGGTGGCACAGTGGTTAGCACTGCTGCCTCACAGCTTCAGGGACCCAAGTTCAATTCCTGGCTTGGGTCACTGTCTGTGTGGAGCTTGCACATTCTCCCCATGTCTGCGTGGGTTTCCTCCGGGTGCTCTGGTTTCCTCCCACAGTCCAAAGATGTAAGGTGGATTGACCATGCTGAGTTGTCCCTTTAATGTCCAAAGATGTGTAGGTTAAATGGATTGGCCATGGTAAATTGCCCCTGAGTGTCCCATGAAGTATAGGTTAGGGGGATCAGTGGGGCAAATACCCGAGGTTACAGGGATAGGTCATGGAGCCTGCGTAAGATTCTCTGTTGGAGAGTCGGTGCAGACTCGATGGGCTGAATGGATCTGTAGGGATTCTGTGACTTTCTGATGCTTCAGGACTGACCTGGTTTTTGCGATTGACTGTTTGGAGGCCGCTGATTTAGGTGAAGTCCCCAAAGATGAACAGCTCTCTGAGAGCTCTGTCTAGGAGCTCTGGTGGTTGTTACCTCTCCTCCTCTTCTCCCTCAACTGCTGCTCCTTCAGTTGTTGCTGCTCAGGTAGTCAGGGCTAGTCCCTCTTTGGTGCTTAGGGAGCAGGCAGCAGCTGACGCCAAATCTGGATCCCTGCTCAGCAGTGTATTGCACAGTTGCACTGGAACAGTCGATACAGCTGATGTGTTGCTTGAGCATGCTGCTAGTTTACTTTGTGATATTTCTTGTCGCTGTATGGCTGTCATATGTCAGCTCTGCAGCTGTGACAGGTTCCTGGCAAATGTTATGAGCCATGTTGGGAGGAGATTACTCTGGTTGCCAGCCTGCTTGTCTGCTTGGTTGGAATAAAGACAGCAGGGAGGACTGACACAGGATGAAAGCTTTGACTGCTGCCAGGATATGGGCACAGATTTGCATGAAGCACTGCTAGTGACTGCAAACCAGCCGGACGTCAAGGGAGTGGAAGCCCTTACACGCTCCAGACAGAACTGAGCGATCCCAGAATTAACAGGTCTGATCAAAGCTCTGTCATTCTGTTCACATCCAGCCATGAATGGTTGTGGACAGTTAAACAACTAACTGGAGGAGGAGGCTCCAGAGATACTGAAGCAGTCCATGCCGCACGCAATAAGACTTGGACAATATCCAGACTTGGGCTGTTGGGTAGCAAGTAAGATTTGTGCCAAAAAAGTGCCAGATAATGACCACATGCAACAAAAGAAAATCTGTCTACCTCTCTTTGACATTCAATGGCATTTCCATCACTGAATCCCCCCACTATCAACATCCAGGGCTCACCATTCACCAGAAACAGAACTTGGAGAGTCATATAAATACTGTGACTATAAGAGCAAATCGGAGGCTGGGAATCCTAGAATGAGTAACTCGCCTCCTGACTCCCCAAACCCAGTCCACCATCTGCAGGGCACAGGTCAGGAGCGTGATGGAATACTCTCCACTTGCCTGGATGAGTGCAACTCCAACAACACTCGAGGTTTGACACCATCCAAGACAAAACAGCCTGCTTGATTAGTACATCATCTCCCACCTTAGACATTCACTCCCTCCACCACTGGCAGCAATGTTGACCATTGTGTAAGATGCACTGTATCAGTTCTCCAAGGTTCCTTTGACAGCACTGCTGAAACATGGAAGCTCTACCACTTAGAAGGACAGTAAATGCACGGGAATGCCGCCGCCTGGAAATTCCCCTTCAAATCACACACACCAGCCTGGCTTGGAAATATATCACCGTTCCTTCACCCACTGGAACTCCCTTCCGAACAGCACTGTGGTTGTACCTACACCACAGGGACAGCAATGGTTCTGGAAGGCAGTTCACCACCACCTTCTCGGGGGCAATTAGGGATGGATAGTAAATGCTGGGCCTTGCCAGCGGCGCCCACTCTCCGGGAACAAAAACAAATGTCATGTTGGTGATTGGAAGAAAACGAGGCAATGTCTGAATAGCGAATGGACTTTGCCTGCCATATGGGTGAAGCTTTGTGCTGTTTTGTCCTGTTTTTCTGTCCATTATGAAGACGACATAGGTGTTTCTCCTCATGTGCTTCCTAAATCAGTTACTGGTTGAGGTCTGAATGGAAGAGTTTTTATTGTGCCCCCCCCGTCCTCGCCCCCCCCCCCCCCCCCCCCCCCCCCCGAAAACAAATCACGACTATGCCTTTGATATGAGCGCTCATGTCACTGAGCCAGGTGCCGCATCGTTTACATAATATCTGCTTGCAGCTTTTGGTTCACTTCAGCGAACCTCAATGGACCCTCCAAATGGTCTTGTTTACCCATTTCTGGAGAGTGCTCCATGAGTACTCCCGTTTTTTGTTTCACGCGCCGTGACGATAGGCCAGTGTTTGTCCATTCATCAAACTCAACTGATCTGCTCACAATCATATTGGTCTTAATGAAATCAAAGCAGCTGCCTTGTATCTATCTCCCGTGTCGATGAATACAGGTACTGTTTTTTTTATCAAAAGAGCCTTTCAA
Source organism: Mustelus asterias (assembly GCF_964213995.1). NCBI lineage: Eukaryota > Metazoa > Chordata > Chondrichthyes > Carcharhiniformes > Triakidae > Mustelus > Mustelus asterias. The sequence goes on from NC_135801.1 coordinate 173,246,600, forward strand.
GAAATTCAATTCATAATGCAACGGTTCTGATGGTTAGCGACGATCTGATAATGCAGATAATAGACTGCTTTTGATTTCCATGGTAACTTCATTTGTGGTGTAATAATTTGAAACAGGATAGAAAAGAGGCAAGAAATTTAATTATACGTTCCGAAATGTGAATGGGCATGTCTCATTAATACCAGGGAAAAGAAGAAATCCAGGTTAAATCACAATGAAATCAAAAGTCTGTGGAGCAAATTTTAACAGGAGAATGATGTTAACATTTCTGGAATTATTTTGCACGGTTCTGCAAATGAAAAGGCTGGAAGGAAGTGATTTATATTATCTACATTTCTTCTGAAAACCGGCAATTAATTACGTGTCGTTGATTGTTCTGCAGGTGTTAAATGAATTAGAATGAGAATGATGGGAGTGGGTCACATTGCAGCTTTAACACGTGCGAAGATCGTTATAATCTTCATTTTTGTTTCATTTTCTGGCAACAGTTAAGTCGTGCAATCAATAATACGTACAGATGCTGCAGAATCCTTCGCATTGATGGGCGCGACCTTACCGGTCATTCACGCCACGCTCCCCGCTGCAGCGAGGTCGGAGAATTTGGCACCCAGCCAAATCTCCGTCCGGTGCGGCGGGGTGGGAAAATCCCCCCGGCGTGAATGGCCGATTCCGGCCGATGGTTTTTAAAAATTATTTCGTGGGATGTGAACTGAGGTGAGGAGAAATCTCTTCACCCAGAGAGTGGTGAATGTGTGGAATTCACTCCCACAGAACATTGAGGCCAAAACATTGTCTGATTTCAAGAAGAAATTAGACATCGCTCTTGGGGCTAAAGGGATTAAGGGATATGGGGCGAAGGGAGGATCAGGATATCGATTTGATGATCAGCCATGATCAAAATGAATGGCAGAGCAGGCTCGAAGGGCCTACTCCTGTTTCTAGTTTCTATGTGGGCGTCACTGGCAAGGCCTGCATTTGTTGTCCTTGAATAGAATGGTTTGCTCAACCATTTCAGAGGGAAGTTAAGATTTAGCCACATTGCTGTGAATTTGGAGTCACATAAAGGCCAGACGGGGTAAGGACGGCAGATTGTCCTCCATAAAGGGGCATTAGTGAACCAGATGGGTTTTTATGCTGCAGTTTCATTTAATTTCAGATTATATTAATTGAATTTAAATTCCACCGGCCACCATGGTGGGATTTGGACTCGTGTCCCCATTAGCCTGGGCCTCTGGATTACTCGTCCAGTGACATTCCCACCACCCGGTTATATACAGAGAAAATAGTAACCAGCTAGGAATCTATTTCCTTGACTTGAGCAACGCGTAAGTATATTATCCGTATGTATATACAGTAATGCATAGAGGCCAGTATGTGCAGCACAGGCATAGGCCAGAATTTTCCAGACCAGCTGCAGTCTAGCCAAAAACCCAATGACTAGACAATTCCTGTGGTGAACAGGGCTGGAAAATCCCACCAATATTGCTTGGTAAACTTAATAATTTCTTCCCTTTTTTAAAACAAATAATGTGATATAAAGTCACCAATGTCAGGTGTATTGTATCAGACTCCTGAATTAGGAGGTGAACAACAGATTGCACAATCTCCAGTCTACACCAAACTCACGTAGCCAGTGTTCAATTGCTTAGTACAGTTCAGATTTTTAATTTAGGTCATTGTGAAACCAAGGAGTACTGTACTAGAACCCCCACATATTATAGGTGAGTTCAGGCCTACGATTCCCATGACCATAGGCTGCTCTCCCCTTTGAAGGGCAGAGCTGACTGGTGGTGATTTAACCTGAGGATCACCGCACTGCAGGCAAGGGGCAAGGTTGAGAAGGTGGGGCCTTCATGAATAACCTTAACCGGTATGGGAATTGAAGCCTTGCTGTTGCCATTGCTCTTCATCCAAACCAGCCATCCAAGCTAACAGACCCCCAATCATGTGATATAGATAGAACTTTGATGTCGACACAGCGAGTACATACCTTTGTCAGGTGTATTTGTGTTTTTCTAAATACAATAATTTTGTTTACAATGCATAACCAATTGCAGTTTTGTACAGCCATTGTAATGCACAAAAATAATACTTCCACGTGACAGCAATATTATTAATTATTCATATTTTCAAAACTATTCACGTACATACATGGGCCGGAACTTACTGACTGTTCACGCCGGTGGGACCCTCCTTAAGTAGTTGCAGACTGCCCACTGGGGCAGGGCTGGGTTTTACAGCGACGGCTTTAGTGGTGGGACAGGTAACACTGCCTCCAATAAAATCTTGTCCTTGGTATTTTTTTGAGGGATCATCGAACCCTACAGTGCAGAAGGAGGCCATTCGTCCATCGAGTCTGCACTGACTACAATCCCACCCAGGCCCTATCTCCGTAACTCCATGAATTTGCCCTAACTAATCCCCCTGACACTCAGGGTCAATTTAACATGGTCAATCCACCTAACCCACACATCTTTGGACTGTGGGAGGAAACCAGAGCACCCGGAGAGAATGTGCAAACTCCACCCAGACAGTAACCCAAGCCGGGAATCAAACCCGGGTCCCTGGCGCTGTGAGGCAGCAATGCTAACCACTGTGCCACCATGCAGTGGTATAGATTTAAGCCATCCAATTACCTGCCGCAAGTAGGTCTTACGATTTCAGTGCAAACTGAGCTCAGAAAAATTGGCAGCGGAAACATGATGAGTACATGGTGTTTGCTACCAAATAAACCTGTTGGACTTTAACCTGGTGTTGTGAGACTTCTTACTGAGTACATTTTCCAGCAGCCACTCATCCAGTAAGAAGCGGCTGAAATCCTAAAATAAGTACAGGTACAGCAAAACCCCCATGTGCCATCATGGTAACAAAGTTCAGGAAAATTCCTGATTTTTGTTTCTCTGTGTTTTCCCAATGCAATCCTCTCCCTCTGCCATCCTGAAGTACGAGGCATGTTGCTTCCTTTTATGAGATGGCAGCGACACTGGCACTCGAGTGCTGAATCAACACTGGCTCAAAATCCCATCATTTTGTTTTTTTTTGAAAAAGGCATTTAATGTGCCTGGCGAGAATTTCTGTCCCCTGACTGTGAAGAAACAGCAGGGGATTATAATTGCCCTCTGTGATTTGGCCCACACGATGCATGTTGCTTGAAGCTCAACATCAAGAAACAGTATATGAATTGTGCATTTGAGAACTTTTCTGGTGTTCATTCAGTTGTAGTCCTCCCTGCTTTGTTGCATGTCTTATTATGGACAATATTTGAGCCCACTGTAACAGGATTCCATTGCATTTAATTCAGCAGTTTTCTATACACAAAAGGTTTCCAGTTCGCCATCTATTTATGACCATTCCTGTGATCCAGCTAACACACAGAGAATAATGGACACTTGGAGAGATGGCCCAAAAGAAAACATGATTTAAAAATCAAGTGGTTCATTCTGATCACCTGTAACATTGAGTCACAACGTTGAAGTCTTTTTTCGGAATCGCAGCACAGAAGTAAGCCATTCAGGCCCTTCAACCAGCAAACCACTTTATCAGACCATGGCTGATTTGTACCTTGAATCCATTTATCCATCTTTGATCCGTGTCCTTTGATACTCTTACTAATCAAAATCTGTTGATCCCGGCCTCAAAGGTGTCACAGAATCCTTACAGTGCAGAAGGAGGCCATTCGGCCCATCGAGTCTGCACTGACCACAATCCCACCCATGTCCTATCCCCATAACCCCATGCACTAGTTTCCCCTGACACTAAGGGGCAATTTAGCGTGGCCAATCCACCTAACCCGCACATCTTTGGGAGGAAACCGGAGCACCCGAAGGCAACCCGCGCAGACACGAGGAGAATGTGCAAACTCCACGGAGACAGTGACCCAAGCCGGGAATCGAACCTGGGTCCCTGGCGCTGTGAGGCAGCAGTGCTAACCACTGTGCTACCCCTATTGACTGAATATCCACAATCTTTGGAAGAGAGACTCTATTGTTTTCCTCTATTGTTTGAAGTGCTTCCTGATTGCACTCCAGAATAGCCTCACTCGAATTTGAAGATTACAGGCTGGAATTTACCATCAGCCACTCGGGTATTTGAAGGTGGGGACTCATTCTGACAAAGTGGATGGCCTTCCCACCACCTTCCCATCAACCTCTGACTTGTCTCCCATGACATGGAGGGTGGGAAAGATGTCAGACTGCTGACCCACTCCCCACCACCTCCGCTGCCCTTAGGCCTATGAGGCCCTGAAGCAGGAAATGAATGGCTGCTTAAGGGCCTCTATCCATCTTCACTGCTATTTAATCCAAAGCAGGGGAAAGCAAGGCAAGGCAGGTAAATCAGGAGCTATTGCTTCCATAGGCTACTCTCGGGCAAGGAGAGGTACCTCCTGTAATGGCTGTTCTGTGCCCACTGGGGGCACCCCCGCATCTCTCTAACCTGGCTCCCCCACACCCACCCTTGTTGGAGTCTCCCAGGCAGGCCTGACCAAAATACAAGGACGTGCTTCTAAGTAAAGTAGTAAAGTTTATTTATTAGTCACAAGTAGGCTTACATTAACACTGCAATGAAGTTACATTCCAGCACCTGTTCGGGTCAATGCACCTAACCAGCATGTCTTTCAGAATGCGGGAGGAAACCAGAGCACCCAGAGGAAACCCACGGAGATACGGGGAGAACGTGCAAACGCCACACAGACAGTGACCCAAGCTGGGAATTGAACCCGGGTCCCTGGTGCTGTGAGGCAACAGTGCTAACCACTGTGCCACCATTAGGCAGCTGAAGCCTCTGAAGCTGGGTTCCATGACTCTTCTTCCTCAGGGATTGCCTGTAGTTCTAGCAGTGATCCTGGCACTTTTGAGAGTACAGAACTGCCGGCCAATCAGATTGGCCAATAGCTTCTAGGGCCGGGCCCAAATGGGGCAGAAGTCCCACTCTGCATCAATTATGGCTGCTCCTAGCATGTTATCACTGCAGGGGGAGGGGGTGAGGGGCTCAGGATCAACATTTCCTTCAGGGTGTGTCAGGGAGAAAGTCACCTTGTAAAATCCAGCACTCTGTCCCCTTGTTGAGGATTACCCACCCCTAAGGAAACAATTTCCCCGTACTTTCCCCTTAATCATTTTAAATGCCTCAGGTCAATCACCCCTCAGCCTTTTAAACTCAAGTAATACAAACCAAGTTTGGGCGGCACGGTGGCACAGTGGTTAGCACTGCTGCCTCACAGCACCCGGGACCCCGGGTTCAATTCCAGCCTTGGGTGACTGTCTGTATGGAGTTTGCACGTTCTCCCCGTATCTGCATGGGTTTCCTCCAAGTGCTCCGGTTTCCAAAGGTGTGCAGGTTAGGTTGATTGGCCATGTTAAATTGCCCTTTAGTGTGCAAAAATGTGTAGATTATGGGGGATTAGCCACGGGAAATAGGGCAGAGAGGAGGGCCCGGTCGGGACGCTCTTTCAGAGAGTCGGTGCAGTTTAGATCAGCTGGATGGCCACTTTCTGCACTGTCGGGATTCTGTTCTAAGTTTAGGTATGCTGTTCTCAAAAAATAACTTTTTAAGCCTAGTATCATTGTGGTGGATCTACACTGCACCATCTCCACAATTTCTGAGGGGCGATGTCCGTAACTGAAAGCAGCACTTCTGTGTCTGTGGTGTCTGAAAATATGTATGATCTTGTTTGGTGCAGTTCCATTTAGATGGGCTGTTTTTTCTTCCTCCAGTAGTGGGGGCATACCGTGTGACGGTGCATGCAGATGTTTACGCTGGAAGCGCAAGGCTGCTGCAAATTCCTCAGCCCGAGTGTCTTGATTATTCAGCTTTCCCAGGACCCCTGCTAGTGCCCGATCGCAGCTCCCTGCTGCAGTCAGTCCCTGCGCTCACGGGATGCTTTGTTTTACCATTGTGCTGAGTGGCGAATAAAACTATTTTGGGAAGCGACACGCCAGTGTGCGGCACATCCTTGAAGCAGATAAGCTGCAAAGTAAGAAAGAGAGAAAGGCAAAAGAAAGCTAGGGCGAGAGCAACAAAATAGAAAGGCCAGAGGAAACCAAGGCATTTGCAGCTTAATCGACTCACTGTAAATTTGTGCATGGCTCTGCCTTCCCGGTGTGATTTCTATTCATTGATAAGATAATGCAGCGTGGCAGCAAGAACTTGCTTTGAATCTTTTTGACGGGGCTTCGCACTGCTTCGATAATTCCACTGACGCCCGTTCCTAACAGTGTGGGACCCCTGCTTTTGCTGGGTTTCTGCTGGTTGGTTGAAATGGCTTCTTACCCCCACCCCGCTTAGTTACCTCAGGTGATATAAATTGGTCATTCAAATCAGAATTGAAAATCAGAGTTGAAAGCAATGACTTCAGGGCAGCGGGAACAGCGCAGTGAACGCCGACTGAGTGGTGAACTGGTTGGCCCCTGTGGCTCCCACATTTCTGTGCGATTGGCTTGAGGCATGCGATTTAAACGTGCGACTGAATTGCAATGGAAATTCTCACTCCTTAGATTTGCCCGATGTTGACAGTTTTGGGTTGCCAGGAAATGTTGTGTTCACTTTGTATTATGCAAACATTTAAAGTAAAATGAAATCAGCTGTCAGCCTTTTTTTGTTGTTCTTTACCTTCCGGTTTCAGAAATAACCACAGTGTAGAAATAACAGTCACATTCAAGTAGCCAGGCAGCATCTGCAGTGAGGGGCAGATAGAAATATTGTGGCCCTTCCTCTGAAGTTTAAGTTGATCTTTCTCTACACCCTGGCTATGACTGTAACACTGCATTCTGCACTCTCTCCTTTCCTTCTCTATGAACGGTATGTTTTGCCTGCATAGCGCGCAAGAAACAATACTTTTCACTGTATTCTAATACATGTGACAATAAATCAAATCAAATAAATCAAATCAATTGTTTGTTTATTATTGTCACAAGTAAGTCTTACATTAACACTGCAGTGAAGTTACTGTGAAAATCCCCGAGTTGCCACACTCCAGCACCTGTTCTGGTGCACTGAGGGAGAATTTAGCATGGCCAATGCACCCTAACCAGCACGTCTTTCGGATTCAGTGCTGCTCCTCTGACCCAGTACTGAGGCTGCAGCACCTTGAAATGTCACCCTTAGACGCTGCCCGAGCAGCAGTTTTCCTTTTGGTTTATATTTCAGATTTCCGGCCTATGGAGTCGTGCTGTGCAGAATACTTCTATTGTCGTTCTCACAAATATTTGCAGACAGGTCATTTCATTCTACGTTCTAATTTTATGCATGGAACTGTGTGGAGGTCACTGGGATACCTTCAAGATGGGAAGCAGAATAGAGAGGCTGGATACAGAACGTGATTTGATTTGTTTTATTATTGTCACTGATGCACCATTGATTATGCAAAGACTCGTTGTTGCGAAATAACAGGCTTTTATTTACGAAAGAACTGGAGCACACCCGAACCGATAGCTAATCCGAACTGAGGCAAAAGGGGCGGAGAGCAGTCGCCTTTATACCCAGAGAAGGGCGGAGTCCCGGATTGAGGCAGCAGGGGCGTGTCCAGGCATATCACCCAAACAGACAATACTACAGTGGTTCACCACAGTCACATGTATTGGGATACAGTGAAAAGTATTGTTTCTGGTGCACTATACAGACAAAACATACCATTCATAGAGTACACAGGGGAGACAGAAAGGAAAGGGTGCAGAATGTAGTGTTGCAGTCATAGCTAGGGTGAAGAGAAAGATCAGTTTAATATATAATAGGTCTATTCAAAAGTCTGATGGTAGCAGAGAAGAAGCTGTTCTAGAGTTGGTTGGTACGTGACCTCGGCCTTCTATATCTTTTTCCTGATGGAAGAAGGTGGAAGTGAGTAGTCCGGGATGCATAGGGTTCTTGATTATGCTGGCTGCTTTTCTGAGGCAGCAGGAATGTACACAGGAGCCTGACTTTCTGCGAAAAGAGACATGATGTCGAAGCTTTTTGTCTCAGACGCAATTCGCAAGAATGCCAAATCTAAAGGGAACAACAATTTATACTGCATAGGAAAGGAGTGCTGATTGGTTGGCAGGTGGACTCTGATTGGTAGAGGCATTGCCATGGAGAGTGCACCAGGGAGCAGTTAACTGCCAAGCTTTTTAAATTCAAAAGTAGGAATCTTGTCTCTTATTGGTTCAGGCATTGCCACGGGGAAAAGCAGTGAATAGGTGAAGTTTGCTGTTTCACACTGCTACTCTGCAGTAGCAATATCAGTGGTGTTCTGTACGAATAGGATACTGCCATTGAGCCAAAATGACATTCTACCTCTCACACAAAAAAGTAATGTGGTATCTGAGTTTCAGTGACGGTGTAATGCTCGGTGTGCAGGCCACACATTCTAATGACCGCTGAAGCATAAAAAACAGCAAGTCTCTTTGCTGTTTACAATAGGCAAAGTACAGACTGCACCCAACCAACCCATGCTCACAAAACTCAAAATACAATCTCAAACATTAGATGTAATTCCGCGATTGGATAATTTTGACTGTGCTACGTACACTGACAACCAATTTAAGATTATTATTTGGGCTCACAGTATGGCTCACTTTCATGTGCTAGAAGCTACAGATATTCACACACAGTATCCTCTCCTTTGCGGACAGAAGGAGCATGTTCATGCACTGCACCTTTTTCAATATTAAATGAAAACTTGGGGACAGCCATTCCCTGGTCAGTCCCCATAGAATGCCTTAACCAATCAGAGTTGACCTGCCTGGTTTGAAATTAGAGCAAAAGCTTGGCAGTTAACTGCTCCTTGGCAATGCCTCTGTCAGAGTCCACTTGTCAACCAACTCTCTTCCCATGCAGTACAAATAGTTGTTTCCTTTACAATTAATATTCTTGAGTTATGTCCTTGGACCATAAGATCATAAGATATAGGAGCAGAATTAGGACATTTGGCCCATCGAGTCTGCTCTGCCATTCAATCATGGCTGATATGATTCTCATCCCCATTCTCTTGCCTTCTCCCCATAACCCTTGATCCCCTTATTGATCAAGAACCTATCAATCTCTGACTTAAAGACACTCAATGACCTGGCCTCCACAGCCCTCTGTGGCAATGAGTTCCATAAATCCACCACCCTCTGGCTGAAGAAATTCCTCCTCATCTCAGTTTTAAAGGAGGGTCCCTTCACTGAGGTTGAGCCCTCGAATTCTAGTCTCTCCCACTAGTGGAAACATCCTCCCCACGTCCACTTTATCTGGGCCTCTCAGTGTTCTGTAAGTTTCAATTAGATCCCCCCTCATCCTTCTAAATTCCATCGAGTATAGACCCGGAATCCTCAACCGCTCCTCAAATGGCAAACCCTTCATTCCTGGTCCTGATGGGTGCAAGACAAAAAGCTTCGACAACATGTCTCCTTTTCACACCGATTTTCAAGTTCTGTATGACCAAAGGACAATATGTCTCACCCGAATTCTCAGAATGATGACCTCTGTTGAGCCACTGTGGCACTTTGACTTCCGTAGTGGGTATCATTTTCCTGAACGGTTGTTGACCGGAAACGTTAACTGCTTCTTTCTCCATAAATGATGCCAGATCTGTCAAGTATTTCCAACGTTTCCTGTTTTTATTCTTTTCACCTGATTTAAAACTCTCAGCTCGTGACATGTTATTTATTGCACAGGCGTAAAAGCTCACTTTAAAAGCAAAACAGCATCATAGCTAAAAGAAATCCATTCTGTCAGAGAGAGCAAGGAGTGCAAACGCCAGTCTTCTGCTCAGCTGAATAGGATATGGTTGCAGCACATCAGATATGTTTGTTGCTTATCAAGGTGATAAGACCTTGGTGCCACCGGCTATCGTCACACGGAGTTCTTGATTTCAGTAATTTCAATTCAGGTTCCCATGTAGAGGCTCTGTGCTTCTCTCAAAGTAAATAAACGTGTCGGGCAACATAACCTGAAATGTTGGCCCCGTTATTCGCTCCCAGGTCAGTTGCACAGTGATGAGAAATGAGATGGCAGAGAGACCAGAACTGAGTGCTGAATAAATAATCGCTCAAAATCCATTTTTAAAAAAAAAGCATTTAATCTGCTTGGCCAGAATTTCTGTACCCTCGGTTTTAAGAAAGACCAGGGATGGTAATTGCCTCTGGAATGAGTGCGGAGGCGGGCTGGGCGGAAGGCCTGACTCTATGCTCCGACACTCTGATTAATTAATTAAAAATGAGATCGAAACAAAAAACAGCCCTCGCCTCTCACCTCCACCATATGCTCCCTTTGCCAGTTCACGCGTTTCTATTCATGGTGCCTTTTACCAGCAATGCCAACCCATGCCCCTCTATCTACCCACTGTGACCCTTCATATTACCTATGCTTCCAAAATACCCATGTCCTATGTAGTGCCGATGCCAACTTAGTGCTGAATAATTTCCCCCATCCACCACTCTTTGGCCTTAACTTCTCCATGTCAGCTAATATCCTTTGACAGTTCTTTGACAACTTTGACAGTGCTTTGACAGTTCCATTGAGTTTATGCAGCTTTTTATGCACCTTGATTTTACTTTTAATAATTCCAAAGGGTGCTGTACCTCTTCCAGGGGATGCTTTATCTTTCAAAAGGCTCCCCTGGCTATCCAAATGAGTTCACCAAGTTCAAATCTTCTCTTGCATAAAAGCAAAATACTGCCGATGCTGGAATCTGAAACAAAAAACGGAAAATGCTGGAAAATCTCAGCAGGTCTGACAGCATCTGTGGAGAGAGAATAGAGCCAACATTTCGAGTGTGGATGACCCTTCAAATCTTCTCCTACTTGTTTTAATCTGAACGTTCTGTGTTTCACACTTCTGGTCTACCAAAATTCGACTTCAGTGGAGGCAGCTAGCGATTTTAATGGCCAGCTTATTAGATTCGTAGAGTGCATTTGAGTGGCTTGAGGTCTGAGCCTGCATAGATTATATGTTATCACATGTTGGAGTATAAAAAATGCAAGTACACAAACATGCAGACATAGAATGATAGAATCCCTACAGTGCAGAAGGAGGCCATTCGGCCCATTGAGCCCGGACCGACAACAATCCCGCCCAGGCCTATCCTCGTAACCCCACGTATTTACCCTGCTAATCCCCCTGACACGCATTCTGCGGACCTAATTTTCCATCTCAGTTTGCTCAGGTTAAGTTGGCAGTGAGTGGTTGTCAAAGCAGCTGAGTCTTACAGCTCTTATTGTTTGAATGCTTAATGTTTTCAGACGACAACTTACCCGCACAGTTCCTACCTGCCTAAAATGGCAGAAATGTGGCTGTGCCATTTCAAAATGTGTATCTGGCAATTAGGCTGAATTTCTGCAGAGGTTTTCCTGATTCCCATTTCTTTGGAGTGTCCATGAATCTTCTGCCGAAGTTAGGGCAGGAGATGGGAACATCATCTGTGGAATGTGTTTATTACATAAAATACAGCATTAAAAAACACTGAATCATAAGATATGGGCTATAATTAACTTGGCCATTTCCATTCTTCAGTGTGATTCATACTGACTCACTAGGTATGAGTTCCCTTGCATATTTTGTATTAGCTGCAGATATAAGATGTGATCATAATATATGCTAGGTATGGGCGGCACGGTGGCACAGTGGTTAGTGCTGCTGCTTCATAGCGCCAGGGACCCGGGTTCAATTGCGGCCTCGGGTCACTGTCTGTGTGGAGTTTGCACAATCTGCTTGTGTCTCCATGGGTTTCCTCCGGGTGCTCCAGTTTCCTCCCACAGTCCAAAGATATGTGGGTTAGGTTGATTGGTCACGGTGAATTGACCCTTATTGTCAGGGGGATTAGCAGGGTAAATACGTGGGGTTACGGGGATAGGGCCTGGATAGGATTGTTGTTGATCCAGGCTCAATGGGCCGAATGGCCTTCTTCTGCACTGTAGGGATTCTATCATTCTAAGTCGACATGTTTGTGTATTTGCATTGTTTATACTCCAACATGTGATAAGAAAGACAATGCATCCTGAAGTCACAAAACTGTGACGTAAATTTGACTGAACTTGAAAGTAGCAATGTCAGGTAGAGGGAAAATTAGGTTCTTTAAAAAAAGTTTTTGAAAAAAACGTTCTTTGGATCTGGTCATCATGAGCAAAGCCAACATTTATTCCCTAACTCAAATTGCTGTCACCTTGCACTGCTGCGGCCCATGTGATGAAGGTACTTCCACAGTGTTGCTGGGCAGGGAGTTCTGGGATTTCAGTCCAGTAACTATAAAGGAGTGGCAATATACTTCCAAAAAAGGATGGTGTGAGGCTCAGAAGAACACTTGGAGGTGGTGATGTTCCCGCACATCTGTTGCCCTTTGCTCTTCGGGGTAGTAGATATCATGGGTTCGGGAGGTATTGTCAGAAGAAGCCTTGGTGAGTTGCTGTGCACCTTGTACGCACTGCTGCCGCAGTGTTCCAGGTGGGGTGAGCGAATGTTTAAGCTCGAGGATTGATTACTGATAATAAAGTAGCATTTACACCACAGAAGGAAATTAGTTATCATCAGGCTTTTTATTGCCTTTTTTTTGCTCATTGGGTTCACTGATTGCAGAGTTCGTTCAAAAATAAATTACTGGGTTAATGTATTGTACAGATTCCACTGACCTCAAGGGAAAAAAATAGAACCTGCAATCATGTAACTTTTTATTATGTTCCCCAAACACCCCAAAGCACATCACATGCAAGGAATTGTTTTGAAGTGTAGTCATTGTAGTGTTGGTGTATATGCAGCCATTTTTCAGACAAAAAGGTCTCACAGACAACATTCACATGAATGAATAGCTAATCTCCTTTTGGTTCATGGAATTGTAAAATATCTGCATGACAATTATCTTCACCATTGTGCCTGGGCCAGGACTTCAACTAGAACATTCTGCTGTAATCCCATCTGGGTGCTCCATTTTCTACCCTTTCATAGAAGAGCCATAGACATTTACAGCATAGGAGGAGGCCATTCGGTCCATTGTGCTAGCTGACAAGTAGCTGTTTGTGTATTCACATTGTTCCTATTTGGAACAAGAGCGCTTGAAGGGACTGATGTCGTAATGTCCTGATGATGTCATTGGTCGTTTGCACGGGAAACAGGCAGCCTGTCCTAACAGCCTGCAGAGTAAACACCTTTCTAAAAGAGTGAGTGTTTATTTTTACCTTTGTGGTCTGCAAGCCTATCCATTAAATATACCACAGTAGCGTTCAGCCTCATCCCCCTTTCAGTTCTTATAGCCTTGTCAGTTATGGCACAAGTGCATGTCCGAGAAAATGTTATGGGTATTTCTGCCTCTACCACCCTTTTGCAGCCGGTGAGTTCCAGATCCCCACCACCCTCTGAGTGAAAATATTTGTCCTTGAATTCCCTTTGGAATTGTATCTGTTTCATATTTTTCCTTTGTAAATACGGTCTACTGCTGATGGTTAATTAATTTTGTTCTGTATTTTGAAAGAAGCAATTTAATTCAAACATTTACCAAATTAAAGCCCAAAATATTTGTTCAATTCAAATTAAGGCAAATTCATATTTAAAGGAGTAGGTTAATTGTAGTTGGTGGATGGATGTTGGTTTGGACACTGGGCATTCTTCTAATAGTGATTTGGGAGCTTTAATGTTTGCCTAAAGAACTGGAATAATTAGGCAGGGCATCAATTCCATTTCTTACCTGAAGTGGTAGGAAGCACAGCATTCTTTCAGGACTGCTCGGAATTATTAAGTTGCTGTGCTAGATTATGTACCTACATCTTGGAGTGAGCTGAATCAACACCTAAATCAGAAGCAAGAGTGCTAGCAACTGACCCAAGCACGTACTAAAACCTGTTTCTGTTTTGCTTTTATCAAGTTGGGTTTCTCATCCTGGTTTTCAAATTCCTTCATGGCCTTGTGCCTCCCTAACTCTGTAATCTCCTCCAACCCTCCAAGCTATCTACACTCCTCTAATTCTGGCCTCTTGTGTGTTCCCAGTATGTTTGCTGCACCTTTGGTGGGTGTGCCTTCGGTTGCCAACGCCCCAAACTCAGCTGGAGATTCCTCCCTACATTCTCCACCTCCCTACCTTTCCTTCTTAAAATTTACCTCCTTGACCAAACTTGTGGTCATCTGACTTTATATCTAATTTGTGGCTCAGTGTCATACATGGTTTTACAATATTCCATTGGGTTCAAGTAAGAAGTCTCAGGTGAGTGATGAAGGAGCAGTGCTCCGAAAGTTCGTGCTATCAAATAAACCTGTTGGACTTTAACCTGATGTTGTGAGACTTCTTATTGTGCCCACCCCAGTCCAACGCCGGCATCTCCACATCACCATTAGGTTAAAGGCACTATATAAAAATATATCCATTTTGTCCTTGTTGTTGAGATCTCGGCTGTTTCTACAAGATTTCTGCAGATCTTCTGCAGAAGATGATCTTATTGAATGGCGGAGCAGGCTCGAGGGGCCTGATGGCCTAGTCCTGCTCCTAGTTCTTATGTTCTTTTAAGATGTGGTAGGCATTAGAGAAAACATTCACAGAAAGTCAGCCCTTAGATTATTTCCTTGTGGACAGAATGCCCATGCTTTCTTTTAATCTCATCTGTGAAAGTTGACAAGACATTTTACAATCTACATTTGTATCCAGAGAACCTTTGCTGGACTCCAAGCTTCAGGTTCACAGTAACTTTACCCAAATGTTTTTATTTATGCTCTTGTTTTTGCATTCAAGGGTTTTTGCAGTTTTTGGAAATGATTGTCTGCAATTCTTTCAGGAAATTGATCTTTGTCAGTAGCTCAAAGTGTATCTTTACACTGTACTCAGCCTTTTCAATTAAGTCAATTGGAAAATAAGATCAGACATAGTTACACATTTTGCTATTGGTGGAGTCCAATTTCACCCCTTTGTTTGGAGCCAGTGGTTTCAATTAATGAATCTATTATTAAGAAAATTAGACAATTTTGGAACAAGAGTTGAAACACTAGACTCAAACGTATTAGACACGTAGTCATAATCTACAGGATGGGTTACGAACAGGAGTCGGCCACTCGAGCCTGTTTCGTCACTCAGTTAAACCATGGTTGGTCTGTACTCTAGCTTCACCTTTCTATCTTGGTTCTTAAATCCTTAATACCCCTCCTTACATGACCGAGTGATCCCGGATTCCCCCGGGTACACCATATCAATGCCCAGCTTAATGAGTTGTACAAGACATTGGTAAGGCCACACTTGGGATACTGTGTACAGTTCTGGTCACCCTATTATAGGAAGGATATTATTAAACTAGAAAGAGTGCAGAAGAGATTTACTAGGATGCTACCGGGACTTGATGGTTTGAGTTACAAGGAGAGGCTGGATAGACTGGGACTTTTTTCTCTGGAGCGTAGAAGGCTAAAGGGTGATCTTATAGAGGTCTATAAAATAATGAGGGGTAAGAGATTAGCTAGATAGTCAATATCTTTCCCTAAAGGTAGGGGAGTCCAAAACTAGAGGGCATAGGTTTAAGGTGAGAGGGGAGAGATACAAAAGTGTCCAATGGGGCAATTTTTTCACACAGAGGGTGGTGAGTGCCTGGAACAAGCTGCCAGAGGTAATAGTAGAGGCGGGTACAATTTTGTCTTTTAAAAAGCGTTTAGACAGTTACATGGGTAAGATGTGTACAGAGGGATATGGGACAAACGTGGGCAATTGGGAATAGCTTAGGGGTTTAAAAAAAAGGGGCGGCATGGACAAGTTGGGCCGAAGGGCCTGTTTCCATTCTGTAAACCTCTATGACACCTGATTGGCATAGTCCGCAGCAGCCCAGAACTCCTGATCTCAAACAGTCCGATAGCTTCAGCGTCTGAGTCGCCGGATTATAGGCACGCGCCACCCTTAACACCCTTGCCTGTACAATTATTAATCTCAAATTTCCACTGACCTTGCCTCAACAACGTTTTTGCGGGGGGCTGAAATTGTGCCGACCATCCCCACCCCCGCAACCCACCACCCCACTTCTGCACCACTTTAAAGCCAATAGATCCTTCCTGAGGAGCAGTGCCCCAGAACTGAACACAGTGAGGTCTATTGAGAGCTCCTCTGGCTTTGCTCTTTCTATATCAGCTGTTAGGTTATGCTGTAAAATACAGAAATTTATTCTGCAGCTGAAGTGCAACAATATTTAATCAGAGCAGTCCATTTAAGGTCACTAAGACTAATTGTTGTAAATAACATAATGTTAGCACCATTAGAGGTTAATTGCCTTTGCTGAAGGAAGATCAGTGGGTTTTGTTTTAGCAATTTCTGGTTCTAGGTCAGATGAAAGCAATGTGAAATGATTGTCTTGCTGTTTTCCTGACACTTTTGACACTTCAGTGAAGTCTGAAGTGCGATGACTGAAATGTGACACTCAGAATTGTTTAATACACGTGGATAAATAAGATTGTCGACGCTGTCATTTGTGGATCAGAGTTCCCTCACTTTTGGTACATCTAGTTTGAAAATGACATTATAAGATCCTTGGACTGTAAAATGTAGCAGATTCTCTGACATATTGATTTAGTAGCAGTGTTTATGCTTGCTGTGGAACTGGGTGATTCAGGATAAATTTAGTCACACAAGTCTGTCTGTCCCTGAACTGAATCCTCAAAGCAGCAGCAGGAACAACGGCAGCGCGTGCCTCTGTGCCTCAGTGACATCACAAATAGCTGCATTTTGCACTCCTGCAAGTTTTTAATTACTTGAATATTGTTGATGAATATACTTTTTAAAATAACGTGTTCCTTTGACATTCCTGCAATATCTGAACTGTGAGACACAAACTGCACAGGATTAAACCAGTATTGAATCACCACTCTAGCAGAAATCAGTGAAGGATTCTGTAAGACTGAATGACATTTACTCTTGGCTGAGGATGATTGTAGCATCTTCATTACGACTGCTTGGCTGAAATCAGTGAACTCAGCATAGATAGGGAACAAACCTCCCATTTTCTTAGTGTCTGCATGAACACGCCACATGGCACATGGCATTTATTAAGTTCAGAGAGTGGCAAATTCTATTTATTTGCTGCGCTATCACTGAGGCCCTTGACTTGCATCTACCACAGTGCAGATTGCAACACCGAGCGTTGATTTATCAGCCGGAGAGTGAAGGTGTACTCCCGAAAGATTCACAGTTCCAAACAAGGTGGCCCAGCACGCATCAACATCTTTTGCACAAGTGCCAAAGTACAAGTACTTTTGCACAATTGTGCCAAACAGCAGCCCTTCACACTAGTTCTCGAACAATTGCTACTCACCAAAGATTTACCAGGATGCGCCAATGCTGGTATCGATGAATCTGTGTTTCCTCCGGGTGCTCCGGTTTCCTCCCACAGTCCGAAAGATGTGCAGGTTAGGTGCATTGGCTAAATTCTCCCTCAGTGAACCTGACCAGGCGCCGGAGTGTGGCCACTGGGGGATTTTCACAGTATTAATTGCAGTATTAATGTAAGCCTACTTATGACACTCATAAATAAAGTCACTGTGTTCGGCCATCTGTGAAACAGCAAAAGCATCATTTAGAACAAGTGGAATCAGCGACAAGGACCTGATTTGACAGCTATTCAGCTGAGATGATGTCCGTCATTGAGACAAACACCTAAGCCTACATGATGCACAACATAAATCCAATAGCTAAAACGCCACATGACTTGAAAGTAGCCAAAACAGCCATACAAAAGATAGAGAGATACCGCGCAACCAAATTCTGCATCCATTTATGTCAAGAGATCCAAACTGTGACAATGGAAATCTGCAACGTTACGATGAGGTACTTGCATCAAATATTAACTTTTAATTAATCTGCTGGACTCATTTTTTAAGAATACTGTTTTTGTTGAAGCAAGAAGCTGACTCTCATCAAGATGGCCGTATCTAACCGACATCACCATCCACCGCACAGACAGCTAGTCTAGGAAGCTTGTTACCGATAATAACATCCCCGGGAAAATGTAAACAACCCTTTTCTGACCTTCTCAAAGACATCTATGGCAGCTATCAACAGTACTCAACAATTGGAAACACACCATTCAAAGGATAATTGTTTGGATAAAAGACCTTGGCAACTTAAGATAAATTAGAGTTATCACTGGAGTATACAAATATTGTTTGAACTATTGGCAGTTGGAGAGATAATTCTTAACAAGCCAAGCCCATTGTGAGTGTTCTTTAAGCTCATGGTTTTCAGAAGAAGAATGGAAGCATTTGAGTGAAGACAAAACCCCTGCCCACCTCTCTCTCGCTGCAACTAAAAGCTGAGCGTTGTCCACTAATGTGACTGTGACTCCATTTGGAGTAGACAGATTTTTTAAAAAGTTCGACTCCTCAGCTGTGTCTCCAGAGGAACAATCAGTTTGGTTATCCACATCTTTAAAGCGAAAGCATCAAGCACCTTATCCATCAGCCAGACAAGACAGCAAACTATGAACTGTAAACTTCTCTTAAAAATTACAAACTCTAATTTGGCCAAATCTATCCTCCCCTACTTTGTAAGCTATATTTGTGTATGCGGTTTTGGACTTGCACTCGTGTGCGCGCGCGCGCGCATGTGGGTGCGTGTGTGTGTGTGTGTGTGCGTGTGTGCATGTGGGCGGGCGTGCATGTGTGTGTGCGCACGTATGTGTGCGCGCGCGTGTGTGCGCGCGCGTGTGTGTGTGTGCATGCGTGTGTGTGCATGCGTGTGTGTGTGCATGCGTGTGTGTGTGTGCATGCGTGTGTGTGTGTGTGCATGCGTGTGTGTGTGTGTGCGCATGTGTGTGTGTGTGGGCGCACGTGTGTGTGCGTGCATGTGTGTGGGCGCACGTGTATGTGTGTGTGCGCGCGCGTGTGTGTGTGTGGGCGCACGTGTGTGTGCGTGCGTGTGTGTGTGGGCGCACGTGTGTGTGTGTGTGCGCGCGTGTGAGTGTGTGTGTGCGCGCGCATTTGTGTATACACAGTCCAAAGATGTGCACGATAGGTGGATTGGCCATGCTAAATTGCCCCTTAGTATCAGGGGGATGAGCTAGTGTAAATGCATGGGGTTATGGGGATAGGACCTGGGTGGGATTGTGGTCATTGCAGACTCGATGGGCCGAATGGCTTCCTTCTGCACTGTAGGGATTCTATGGATGTGTGTATGTGTTTCTGGAAGTGAGTCCTTCCATCAAGGATGTCCTTATCCAATACAAAGCCCTGTTAAGATCAAATGAGGAGAAATGACTCACCTGGTCACAGCAATGAGCTATGCATGAAGCAATCCATCCTCCGGGAGATGGAAGACTCATCTCACCAGACAAAAATACAGGCAGCAGAGGAGGCAGCAACAACTGCAGGGACTCCTCACTCCTTAGCATCATGGGGGAGGCCTTTGTTAGTGTCATACTTAAAAAAAACTGCATCTATTGGCAGACTGAGTGTATCTGGAAATATAGTGAAGTTTCTGTGCCAGCAGATCTATTGTGGACATGATCTTCTCCTTACATCAGCTCCAAAAGAAGTATAGGGAACAGCCTCTTTACCTTGATACAGATCTCATCAAGGTAGAGCAGGACTCAACAAGATTTTGGGAAAAATTGGCTATTCACCAAATCTCCTCAGTCTCCTCCGCTCTTTCCATGACAACATGCACTGTACTGAACAGTTCGATGGTTCCAACAGAGTGAAGAATGAAGTGAAACAGGGCCGTGTCCCAGCCCCCACTCTGTTTGGCATCTTCTTCCCCATGTTCCTGACCTTCACTTTCCCTGCAGGTACGGAAGGAGTTTACTTGCACATTAGGTCAGACAGCTCTACAATCTCTCAACACTGAAAGCAAAGACAAAACACACCACATCCTCATCAGAGAACTCACAGCTACAAAGACCTGTGGACTGTCTCTCCCATGCCTGTGACATGTTCTGGCTGACAAGCTTCAAGAAAGCCATGGTCATGGGACAAAGACATCACCACCCCTGATCACATTAAGTAACACCCCACTGGAAGTAATGAGCAGATTCTGCTCCCTCGTTTCCATGGTGACAGAATCTTTCCCTTGTTACAGAGCTCGATACACACATAAGATCATAAGACATAGGAGCAGAATTAGGCCACTTGGCCCATCGAGTCTGTTCCACCATTCAATCTGATGCACGTCTCATACCCAAGGACTTCCTGTATGGTGAGGTAGCTGAAGCAAGGCAACCAATGGGACACTCAAACTTCTGCTTCAAGGATTCTTACAAATGTAACAAACACTGATACCTTGAGTTTAGATCGGGAGCTCAGAGTTCAGGAACTACAGTTCCTGGTGGATCTTGGGACTTCAGTGCATGCGCAACTGGGAAAGTGCCGTACATGTGGAGTTTGTCCAGCTGTAAAGAAGGACCCAGAAAAACTCTCTGGTAATGGACAAGGACAGAGATTAGAAACAGATCCTACTGAGTAAAGTTGAGAAAAAGATGCAGAGCAATAGCCTCCAAATTGAATTTTTAAAATCAGATTGCCCCCTCTGTATTTATAATTTTTTGCTGTCAGGATGTACCCATATTCCACCACACACAGTGAAGATTGAAATTATTGAGCTTCTCTTCTTTACAGCTGTCAGTTGTCCATGTTTCACAGCGATACAGCAAGGTGCTGTGAACACAGGCCTTGGAAACCATCAGCTTGGTCCTATATTTTTTTCATCCCCATTCTCCTGCCTTTTCCCCATAACCCCTGATCCCCTTATTAATGAAGAACCTATCCACCTCTGTCTTAAAGAGACTCAATGACCCGGCCTCCACAGCCTTCTGCGGCAAAGAGTTTCACAGATTCACCACTCTCTGGCTGAAGAAATTCCTCCTCATCTCTGTTTTAAAGGATCGTCCCTTTAGCCTGAGGTTGTGCCCTCTGATTCTAGTTTTTCCTATCAGTGGAAACACTCTCTCCACGTTCACTCTATCCAGGCCTCGCAGTATCCTGTAAGTTTCAATAAGATCGCCCCTCATCCTTCTAAACTCCAATGAGTACAGACCCAGAGTCCTCAACCGTTCCTCATACGACATTGGGAAAGCAGCAAGCACCTTTGGGTGAGTCACAAAACATAAATGGAATAACTTAAGCTGACCCATAGGACCAAGCTGATGGTTTCCAAGGCCTTGTTATCCTTTCTAAATGCATTATCCAGTGAAGAGTCTGCTATTTACATCAGCTCCATATTATTAATTCCAATTGATAGTGGGGTGGAGAAATGAAGAGCCTTGTTTGTGTATTTACTTAAGAGGTTGCACTGATAAATGTAAACACATAGGATAATTGAGGACTGATAATATTGTCAGATACAGCTTAAAATTTATTTATTAGTGTCACAAGTAGGCTTACATTAACACTGCAATGAAGTTACTGTGAAAATCCCCTAGTCGCCACACTCCGGCACCTGTTCGGGTACACTGAGGGAGCATTTAGCACGGCCAATGCACCTAACCAGCACGTCTTCCGGACTATGGGAGGAAACCGGAGCACCTGGAGGAAACCCACGCAGACACGGGGAGAATGTGCAGACTCCGCACAGACAGTGACCCAAGCCTGGGAATTGAACCCGGGTTCCTGGCGCTGTGAGGCAGCAGTGCTAACCACTGTGTGGGAAATTGGGAACATACCAGATCACATTTTGAATGGAAAATTTAATTTTTCGTCAATTTCAAATTCCCACCTACCGAGGCTTTGGACATTCCATTCACAACATTTCTGCAGTTGTTGTTATTTATAAAGCCAGTGTGCTGGAGCAGGCTACCTCCCAGTTAGATAAATATTTCCTGCACCCTTCAACTGATTTCTTTTTGCCCTGTAAGTTGCTGGAATTACCGGCTCATAAAGGATGCAGCAGGGTAGCTGGACCCTTGGAGAACAACGGGGTCGATGGTATATCTCCTCAAACAATGAGATTTAAGGATTGAGAAGTAAACATCAGAAGCTTGAAGAAGGAAGTGTAAATTTGCGTGGGCGAATCCATCGTCAAATCAAGCACAGAAAAGGAAATTAAAGAGGGAATAAAAGATATAAGCACTTTAAATTAGGCATTTAAAAAAATCCCCAACATCAATTCGCTACCTGAAGAAATGAAACTCCATATTTTTAATTGTTCAGCTAATGGGTCAGCGGTTGATCGATGGTCATGAATAATTATCATGTTGTTAAATGGGCCACGAGACTTAACTTCTTGTGGTGAGTTAAATGGGAAAATTAATGCACATTTGGGAGATTGGGAGTTCAGGATGAAGCACAGGTTTTGCAAAGCTAACACAGGTGACTTGGCACATCTCGCATGCCACTGTGGTAATTCATATTTCATAGGTCATCTTTTCCTCACCATTGGTTACTGGCTGACTTTTACATTAATAACAACAAGTGTCATTCAAAAAATGTATTTGTTCAGCAAATTCCGGTCTGAAACTTATCCTTAATGATTCTTTTGCTGGAAAGGTGGCAGCCAATTTACGCACAGCAAGTTCCCAAAAATTGCATTAAAATAAATGATCATCAGTCATATAGAAGTTAGCTGAGGGATACCCATTGCCCAGGACAGTGGGAGAAATCCCTGCTGTTGTTGGGGAGGCAATGGTGTCGTGCTATTGTCATTGGACTAATAACCCAAAGACCCAAGGTAATGTCCTGGGGACCTGGGTTCGAATCTCACCACGGCAGACGGTAAAATCTGAATTCAATAAAAACCTGGAATTAAGAATCTACTGATAACCATGAAACTGTTGTGGTTGTTGTAAAAACCCATCTGGTTCACTAATGTCCTTGAGGGAAGGAACTCTGCCATGTGCCAGACCCACAGCAATGGGGTTGACTCTCAAATGCCCTCTAAAATGGAAGGCAGTTAGGGATGGGCAATAAATGCTGGTCCAGCCAGTGACATTCACATCCCATAAAATTAATTTTAAAAATAGGATTCACAAATGAGCAAGGCAATTTGACCAATTCTGGTCCTTGCGTTTTGAAAGTAATACATGCTGTCTCCCAATAGACCCACATCCACCGGGTTAAGTTGATTGGCTATGCTAAATTGACCCTAGTGTCAAGGGATTAGCAGGGTAAATATGTGGGTTACGGGAATAGGGCCTGGGTGGGAATGTGATTAGTACAGACTCGATGGGCGGAATGGCCTTCTACTGCACTGTAGGGATTCTATGATTCTATGAAAATGGAAGGACAAAGTTCAGGACGCAAGAAGGAAAATGAAATTGAATAAGAGAATTTCCTGATTTCTGAGGGTATGCTGGAACCTATATTTTCTGAAAAGTGTTGCACATAATTTTTGTGAAGGATGAGTTTTAAGGTATTTGCATGTTTGTCATATTGGACACCAGTGACAAAGTGATGTACTTTACATCATTACTTTGTTCGAAGACAAAGTCAGTTTTATTATTTGTCAATATCAGGAAACAACTTTATTTTCAAATGCAAATTGCTCACTTAAAGTACTGATCGGAACATCTAAAATTACCGGAAAGTTGATTTTATGCATTTTATACGCCTACAGTTAAAGAGAAGTCTGTCAGGGTGAAATTTAAAACACCCCACGTGTGTAGTATGTCAAGTCGTGTGTGTTCAGTGTTATAAGCTGCGATGATAAAATAGGCGAGGAGGAACTTGAAATGTGGGTAAAATATTGTTTGTTGAAGTACAGCGATCTGTTTGTTTTTCCCCTCACGCAGCTTAGAAATGCTGACAAAACACAAAAGGTAGCTTACAGCTGCAGTACCTGCCACCGTCCTGCATCGACACGAACATGACATTTCGAAAAGGGGGCTGGAGTACCCGAACGCAGTTTGGTGTGTGCTGGCACATTGACTGGCGCTGGGAAGAACTGCAGCACATACACACAACCCCAGTTTCGTTTCAAGGCGGGGGTTTTTTTTTTTGGTTAACAGCCTGTTCCTAAAACCTCCCCCCCCTAATCTTTTGACCAAGTGGCCTTTTTAGTTTAGTGTTTCTGGGTAATCTGGGTCCCCTTTAGCCGCATGAGTCAAAAACATTTTATTCTGGCAGCCATCCCCTGAGAGGTATTTTTTTGGTTTCCTTTATTTTTCGGGCCTTCCCCTTCCCCCCGAGCCTCTCTCTCTCTCTCTCTGAGCAAGCAGTTGTCTGACTGAGTAATGAGCTATGATATGGTTGGCCAGTTTCCAATAACAGCTGCTTCTCATTGGCTTCTTACAGGCAATGGTACACAGTGATTGGTTTCATGGCCCTTTTCCCCCCTTGCTGCATATTTTTTTTATCAGCTCAAGTAAATTCTGGTACAAACTGAAGGTGGGGGATGCAAGGTTTGTCTCGGTTTTATCTCCTTCTTGAGTGTGTGTGTGTGGCTCAGAGGCATCAGCAGTTTTTTTAATTTGGGGAGTTGGGGGGAAGGGAAGTGTAAGCCTTGTTTGTTCAGTGATTTGAAGATGGGTGGATTTATTTTATTCTTTTGATGGGGTGGGGTTGCTACAGATCGCTTTCTGTTCTGTTTGGTTCTGTTGTGTATGAAATAAGGGGATGAAGGAAGAGGACTGGGTTGTATTTTTTTTGCTTTAAAGAGGCCAAGAGCCTTGTGTTTATATTTTTAGAGGGTGTCTATTTTAAACCTGCAAGTTAAAGCAGATCAGCATCCTGTGATGAGGCAGTTTATCTGTTATTCCCTCTTCGGCAAATGCTGCCCCTTCCTGTTGGGTTGGGATGCATTTTGTTTCAGGATCATTTTTGTCCAGCTGTAAACAGCTTTACATTACTGTGAATAACTTGGCTGAGTTTGATACAGTGCTACGACTGTTCAGTCGCAAGTTTATACTGAGATTTTGCCACCAATGACAGGTTACTGCTGCAGTATCGCAGTGCTGACATTTTTGGGGCTGTTTTTAACTTAAAATGTGAAGGTTAAAGTGTGTAGTACATAGAATACTCTATTGGGTTGTGCAGAATTTGGTTTATTTCCTGGTTCTGAATTGAAGAGAAAGTAAAATCTGGAAGGTTTCCCTCTCAACAAATGAGGTCTTTTTTTAATATATGTGCTGTGTAGCTTTTTATGAAGTCAATTTGCATGTTAAAGATGTATTTAATGCTCACTTGCTGACTGTCTCAAATGAAAATATCGCTAGCTATGTGCCAAGCAATCTGTCCCATCTAGCAGGTATAGGCAAAGCCACCAGAGGGTTTTAAAAAACAATGATTACTGTTCTGGAGTCACAATTGGAAAGCTGTTCTGGTTCTGTGTATGCTGAATTTAGAAGAAATTTGAAGTAGTAATTTAGTGAGTTTGGACGGAACGTGCAGATGACATTTCCACAGAGCTCTCTGTATTAAGGTTGCAGAATGCGATGCTGACATGCAAATTTTTGGTTTGATATCTCTTGTCATTTAGATCTGTATGATCCGAAACCTATTGGGGTTGTGCAGTATGTAAAAATAAACAATGCAGCCGTGTCTTTTGAAGTGAGTGCTTTGACCTTTTTGCATTACAAAAGCGTTGTTTGCTGCGTAAATTTAATTTTGCTGATTGTGCTTTTGTTCGGCTCTGAGAATCTCCCAGTTCAGCACGGTGTCCAGTTTTCCCTGGCCCTTTTCTGAAATATAAAATGAAGATTGTCCATTCGACGAAAAATGGACAAGTGATGTCCCTGCCACGTTGCCTTTCTGGAATTGGATTTGGAAGCTTTTAAGATTGCTAGTTTCCAGTTGGTTGTGAAAATTGTGTCGATCTGGATGGTAGGGCAGAATGGGAAATGCAGCTGGTGAAATAATGTCCCTACCTTTCCAGTTGGCGCATAAGACCAAGTACTTCCACCAAACTTTGGGGGCATAGCACTATCTGCTTCACAAAAAACAATGCTTGCCAGTTCCCAAAAATATACCAGAGGTTATATAACATCGAGGGGGGGAAAAACATCTCAGTTTCTGCGTGAAATGTATATAAGGCACTACCCATATACAGAAAGGATGAACATTTTGATGATTTAGATTGCAGGTTTGTAAAGGTGCGTGACATGTACCACTATATTTACCTGCCAAAAGAGTCAATTCTTCAGTTGCTTAAATTTGGTGTGTGCGAAATTTAAAAAATATATCGTTTGAAGTTTATTTATTATTAGTCACAAGTAGGCTTGCATTAACAGTGCAATAAAGTTACTGTGAAAATCCCACACTCTGGCGCTTGTTCGGGTACACCTGAGGGAGAATTTAACATGGCCAATGCACCTACCCAGCACATCTTTCAGACTGTGGGAGGAAACCGGAGCACCCGGAGGGAAACCCACGCAGACATGGGGAGAATGTACAAACTCCACACAGACAGTGACCCGAGCCGGTTTCGAACCCAGGTCCCTGGCGCTGTGAGGCAACAGTGCTAACCACTGTGCTACCGTGCCGAGAACCATAACTTAGATTTGGGTACAAAGCTTGTGGTGTTTAATGATTTGCAGTACGTTGATTATACTTTTCAAGACGCTAGTTTGTAGAGAAGGAATGCGCTCCGGGTGGAAAATGGCACCAGTGTTTTCAAAAACCTTTTGGTTTGTCAAGACTGCTGGGCT
The DNA here is from genome assembly GCF_964213995.1 of Mustelus asterias. NCBI lineage: Eukaryota > Metazoa > Chordata > Chondrichthyes > Carcharhiniformes > Triakidae > Mustelus > Mustelus asterias. The sequence goes on from NC_135801.1 coordinate 173,273,068, forward strand.
GATGACAATCATTTTTCCCCCCCCTCTATTCATTCAAATATTATACCTGAAAATTTTGCCCTCCATAGAAAAATCCATCAATATAGTGACTAGTGTAATAGCTGAATACCATACAGACAGGATTTGAGTTCTGTTATTCCTGTGTCAGCTAGTTGATTTTTACATACTGTAAACTGGGAAATAAAAACTGAGCAAAGTTGATGTTGGAACAAACTGCCTGTTGTATTTTTGATTTGAGTCTGATTAAAAGCAGCAGTGATATTCAATCTATCCTAGAATTAGAAATTCACAGAAGTCTCCTCATCTAAAAATTTCCCAGTCGACATAGGAAAGAAGCCAACATGACGTGTCTGTTCCTTGGATGGTGTGGAAATAGCTCAGGCCAGTTGAGACTTTTTTTTTGTTAAATATAGATGCAAGGCTAAAATTTTCCAACGGTCCACACAACCAACAGAACATTGAACCACATTGCCATGACTTGGTGAATGTCATCATCTAAATGAACAGCACTTGGGTCAGACGAAACCTTGAATTCTGCTTCCAGTATCAGTCACCAAAGCACAAAGGGGATCTTTTTAAGTGCTGAATGCAGTGGAGAGGAGTCACGGGTCTGGTTTCTAAGAGCTGAATTATGGGAGAAAACTGAGCTATTCAGCTAAAAGAGTGTGAATAAGAAGTAATCCCAGAGAGGCACAATAGACAGTTTAAGGGAATGGGAAGGGTGACTATGGAGTGTTTATTTATTTTTCAAACTTGTGTTGTCTGCGAAGGATGAAGATGCATCGGCTCGATCCAGCCAAAAGTAATTTTAGAATTGGAAGCCAGAGGAATCGATGAATTGAATAGATTTCCAGATAGAGCAGTGGAGGCAAAACGACTCTGAAAATAATTTAGATGCTACAATGAGGGGGGGGGTCTTCGGGATCTTTTCTGGCAGGCGGAATTTAGATGGGTTTGAAAGGGCTTCCACATCTGTTGCTATCTTGCGAAATTGTCGCTGACGTCAGGATATCCTTAAAGAGACAGGGTTGATTAAACACATTGTGCATGACGTGGTATAATGCCCCTGTGTTTATTAAATAATTCAGCTGATTCATCATGAGAATTATTTCGCAGTTCTTGCGCCAAGGAAACAAATCGATCCTCAAGATTGCAAGAAATGAGATGTATCCGAAAATAATATAAAATTTGTCACTTCTAATTTTTGGTCAGATTGAAGATTTGGATTGATAAATATTGTTGCATCAGCTTTCAGTGTTAATTCAGCCAACTGACAAATCAGAAGAAGGGAGAGCCAAACTATGCATTCATTACGGCCCAACTTAACTGCATGTAACTTCCTCAGTGATCTGATGCATCAATTCCAGTCGTATTATAATAGCATCATTTCAAAGGTTCATTGGCTGAATTTTCTCCATCAGTTGTTTGTCAGTCATATCGTGGAACAGAAAGGTTAAAACTATTTATGTTGGAAGTCTTCCTTTTGTCAATGTTTTCTGAAAAACTGAGACTTTATTTTAGATAGATTTTCTCTGACTGGAAGGTATGAGAGTTAGGGACTTGCACAGGGAGTTGGTCTTGGGGAAAATGTATCTATTGCAAAACAATTTCTCGTGTTTAAATATTTCAGCAGACTAAAATTGCACTTTGCAAAATGACTCTTAGTTTATGGCTTGTGATGATGAGGTGAGCACGATTGTAGTAAATGGCCCGAAAATTTTGTTATTCATTCACAGGATTTGGGTGTAACTGGCATAGCTCAATAGCCCTTGAGAAGGTGATGGTGAGCTGTTGCCTAGTAGTACTGCAGTCAATGTGCCAGAAAGTACACCTAATGTTAAGGAGGGAGTTTTGGGATTTTGACCTACTGATGATGAAGGGGCAGCGGTATATTTCCAAGTTGGAATGGTATGGGACTTGAAGGGAAACGACAGTGTTCCCAAGCGTCTGCTGCCCTTGTTCTTCTCGGTGGTAGAGGTTGTGGATTTGAAAGGTGCTGATGAAGGTTGGCCAAGTTGCTGTAGTGCATCTTGCACACACTGTCCTACGTGTGTCAGTGGTGGAGAGAGTGAATATTTATCTTGGTGGATGGGGTGCCAATCAGCTGGGCTGCTTTCTCCTAGATGGTGTTGAGATTCTTGAGTGTTTTTTTAAAAGCTGTACTCATCCAAGCAAGTGAGCACTTGTGTCTTTGTAGATGGTCGACAGGCTTTGCAGGGGGAACAGGAGGTGAGTTGCTCATTGCAGCATTCCCAGTCTGTGACCTGCTCTTGTAGCCGCAGTATTTATGTGCCTGCTACAGTTGATTTGTCTTGTCGATGGTAACCGCTCGGGCGTTGAAGGTGAAGAATTCAGCAATGGTAATGCCATTGAAAGTCAAGAAGAGGTGGTTAGATTCTCTCTTGTTGGAGATGGTCATTGTCTGGTACTTGTGTGGCATGAATGTTATTTGTCAAGCCCCCAGATATTAATAAGGAGGATTGTCTGCAGTGTTTGACTCTGCAGGATTAATGGGGAGAAAGGTGAGTTGTTTGCTGGACAGCTGGTGCAGACATGGAACATAGAAAAAACTACAGCACAAACAGGCCCTTTGGCCCAAAAGTTGCGCCGGTCATGTCCCTACCTACCTAGGCCTATATATAGGCTTACCTATAACCTTCAATCCTATTAAGTCCCATGTACTCATCTAGAAGTCTCTGAAAATACCCTATGGAGTTTGCCTCCACCACCACTGACGGCAGCTGATTCCACTCACCCACCACCCTCTGAGTGAAAAACTAACCTCTGACAACTCCTCTGTACCTACTCCCCAGCACCTTAAACCTGTGTCCTCTCGTAGCAGCCATTTCAGCCCTGGGAAAAAGCCTCTGAGAATCCACCCGATCCATACCTCTCAACATCTTGTACACCTCTATCAGGTCACCTCTCATCCTTCATCTCTCCAAGGAGAAAAGACCGAGCTCCCTCAACCTATCCTCATAAGGCATGCCACCCAATCCAGGCAACATGAAGGGCCAAATGGCCTCCATAATGATTCTGTGACTGGGCATGGTGTTTTTATTTTGCTGTCTTTGGTGACTAGGTGGTCAACACAAGATGGTCTGTCAGATCTTCTTGGGTGGAGTGTCTGATATATTTCAGCTTAACTACATTACAGGCAGGATTTTTAAGGTTTGGTTTTATTTAAGTGCAATAGTTGACTGGATTGATAATTCCTCACTTGCATTGAAATGCAGCGTTTTGAAGACTGAGTCTGGGTGAATGAAAGTGAAAGGAGGAGGAGGCGGTGTGGAGAGAGCTGAGAATCTACACATTTGACTGTTCCTCCAGTATCAGGAAATAAAAAAATGAGCAGGTTTAACACTCTGTGCAAGTAGTTGCCAATGTGGTTTCCTGCATGATTCAAATTATACGGTGTGCACAGGAAAACGTCTGTGCGATAATATTTGTCTGTACCTGGTTCCCATTGCTCTTTGATTTTAATCTGTCTCTGACCATCGTTCTGTAATTGTACATGATTCTTGCAGTTCAAGCTTTTACTGATTGCTGTAATTTTACTGCGTCAGTTGATTGGGTCGATGTTAATGATTCTGTGATTCTCAGGATTACATTTCTTTCTTGAAGCTTGTTGGTACAACAAGCGCTCTGTCTGTCTGTCTGTCTGTCTGTGTCTCTGTCTTGGCTGGACTGGCAGCATCTGTGGAGAAATCGCAGTCACAATTTCTGGTCATCAGATACAATTTTAACAAAAAGTCAGAAACCTGAATCATCAACTCTTTCTCTCTCCGCCGTAGCCGCTGCCCGGCCTGCTAACTATTTCCAGCTTTTTGATTCTACAGCACCTTGCTTTTGCATTCTTTGCATCCGCTTGGAAATGCGTTTCTCAACCTCCCAGGAAATAATTGTGGAAAAGTACCTGCTGTTATGCTGAGCTATATGTAATAGGATAACAAAATTCTCCTGTATCCCTATTCATCCTTGGTATGAATGAGCTAAGTCTATCGTTAACAGCTTTTAGCTTGGAAATCATGGAACTATTCGGGTTGAGGTTCTAAACGGGAAAAAGGCCAAATTTGAAGAAATGAGAAAGGATCTAAAAAGCGTGGATTGGGACAGGCTGTTCTCTGGCAAGGATGTGATTGGTAAGTGGGAGGCCTTCAAAGGAGACATTTTGAGAGTGCAGAGTTTGTATGTTCCTGTCAGGATTAAAGGCAAAGTGAATAAGAATAAGGAACCTTGGTTCTCGAGGGATATTGGAACTCTGATCAAGAAGAAGAGAGAGATGTATGACATGTATAGGCAACAGGGAGCAAATAAGATGCTTGAGGAGTATAACAAGTGCAAGAAACTAAGAAAGAAATCAGGAGGGCTAAAAGAAGACATGAGGTTGCTTTGGCAGACAAGGTGAAAGATAATCCTAAGAGCTTCTACAGGTATATTAAGAGCAAAAGGATAGTAAGGGATAAAATTGGTCCTCTTGAAGATCAGAGTGGTCGGCTATGTATAGAACCAAAATAAATGGGGGAGATATTAAATGGGTTTTTTGCATCCGTATTTACTAAGGAAACTGGCATAGAGTCTATGGAAATAAGGCAAACAAGTAGGGAGGTCATGGAACCTATACAGATTAAAGGGGAGGAGGTGCTTGCTGTCTTGAGGCAAATCAGAGTAGATAAATCCCCAGGACCGGACAGGGTATTCCCTCGGACCTTGAAGGAGACTAGTGTTGAAATTGCAGGGGCCCTGGCAGATATATTTAAAATGTCGGTATCCACGGGTGAGGTGCCGGATGATTGGAGGATAGCTCATGTTGTTCAAAAAAGGCTCAAAAAGTAATGCGGGAAATTATGGGCTGGTAAGTTTGACGTCAGTAGTAGGTAAATTATTGGAAGGAGTACTAAGAGATAGGATCTACAAATATTTGGATAGACAGGGACTTATTAGGGAGAGTCAACATGGCTTTGTGCGTGGTAGGTCATGTTTAACCAATCTATTAGAGTTTTTCGAGGAGATCACCAGGAAAGTGGATGAAGGGAAGGCAGAGGATGTTGTCTACATGGACTTCAGTAAGGCCTTTGACAAGGTCCCGCATGGGAGGTTAGTTAGGAAGGTTCAGTCGCTAGGTATACATGGAGAGGTAGTAAATTGGATTAGACATTGGCTCAATGGAAGAAGCCAGAGAGTGGTCGCGGAGGATTGCTTCTCTGAGTGGAGGCCTGTGACTAGTGGTGTGCCACAGGGATCAGTGCTGGGTCCATTGTTGTTTGTCATCTATATCAATGATCTGGATGATAATGTGGTAAATTAGATCAGCAAATTTGCTGATGATACAAAGATTGGAGGTGTAGTGGACAGTGAGGAAGGTTTTCAAAGCTTGCAGAGGCATTTGGACCAGCTAGAAAAATGGGCTGAAAAATGGCAGATGGAGTTTAATGCAGACAAGTGTGAGGTATTGCACTTTGGAAGGACAAACCAAGGTAGAACATTCAAGGTAAATGGTAGGACACTGAAGAGTGCAGTAGAACAGAGGGATCTGGGAATACAGATAGATAATTCCCTAAAAGTGGCGTCACAGGTAGATAGGGTTGGAAAGAGTGCTTTTGGTACATTTGCCTTTATAAATCAAAGTATTGAGTATAAGAGTTGGAATGTTATGGTGAGGTTGTATAAGACATTGGTGAGGCCGAATTTACAGGAAGGATATTAATAAGGTTGAAAGAGTGCAGAGAAGGTTTACAAGGATGTTGCCGGGACTTGAGAAACTGAGTTACAGAGAAAGGTTGAATAGGTTAGGACTTTATTCCCTGGAGCGTAGAAGAATGAGGGGAGATTTGATAGAGGTGTATAAAATTATGATGGGTATAGATAGAGTGAATGCAAGCAGGCTTTTTCCACTGAGGCTAGGGGAGAAAATAACTAGAGGACATGGGTTAAGGGTGAGGGGGGAAAGGTTTAAAGGGAATACAGTCCAAAGATGTGCGGGTTAGGTTGATTGGCCAGGTTAAAAATTGCCCCTGAGAGTCCTGAGATGCGTAGGTTAGCGGGATTAGCGGGTAAATATGTGGGGGTAGGGCCTGGGTGGGATTGTGGTCGGTGCAGACTCGATGGGCCGAATGGCCTCCTTCTGCACTGTAGGGTTTCTATGATGATTAGCGGGGGGCTTCTTCACACAGAGAGTGGTGGGAGTTTGGAATGAGCTGCCAGATGAGGTGGTGAATGCGGGCTCGCTTTTAACCTTTAAGAAAAACTTGGACAGGCACATGGATGAGAGGGGTGTGGAGGGATATGGTCCAGGTGCAGGTCAGTGGGACTAGGCAGAAAAATGGTTCGGCACAGCCAGGAAGGGCCAAAAGGCCTGTTTCTGTGCTGTAATGTTCTATGGTTCTATTGCCACTAAAACATATTATTGGTATCTCCATCTCACTAACTGTTTGTGGGACCTTGCCAAGTGCAAATTGGCTGCTATGTTTTCCCATTTTACAACAGTGATTGGACTTCAAAAGTACTCCATTCATTGTGAACTGTTTTGGGAAAGTTGAAGTTAAGAACGGCACCATCTAAATTCAAGTTCACATCGATGTCCTAATTAAATTGTGGCTTCGGAAGTAATTGGGTGACATTGCTAAGGTATGAAGGCACATTCCAAGGAGAACAACTGTGGCAATTGTCCCTTTTTCAGGATCAATCAATAGAGTAAGTGTCACGTGACTTTGGGATCCAACCAAGGAGCAGGGTGGGGGAATCGCACTGTTGAGTTTGGGTTTCTGTTCTGGTCTGTTTTCTTGGGCGCTGCACGCAGCCTCTGTCTAGCCTTTACCTGTAAATAAATGTGTTGTTTTTCCCCCTGAACTAGTGAACAAGAATTATGACAATTTTTTAAAAAGTTCTTTCCCGGGAGTGGGCTTTGCTAACTAGGGGAGCATTAACTCCCCATCCATAATCGCCCTTCTGGTGGTGAGCTGTGATTTGAACGGCTGCAGTCCATGTGGTGTATGTATACCCACAGCGCTTTTAGGGAGGGAATTCAAGAATTTGGCCCAGCGACAGTGAAGGAAAGGCGATAGAGTTCCAAGTCAGGATGATGAGTGGCTTGCAGGGGAACCTCCCAGGTGGTGGTGTTCGCAGGTATCTGCTGCTCTTGTCCTTCTAGATGGTCGTGGTCATGTTTTTGGAAGGAGCCTTGGTGAGCTGCTGAACTGAATCTTGTAGAAGGTACACACTGCTACAACTCTGTCAGTGGTGGACGGAGTGAATGTTTAAGGTGGTGAATGTGGTGCCAATCAAGCAGGCTGTTCGTCCTGGATGGTGTCGAGCTTCTTGACTGTTGTTGGAGCTGCACCCACCCAGGCGAGTGGGGAGTATTCCATCACACTTCTGACTTGTGCCTTGTAGATGGTGGACAGGCTTTAGGGAGGCAAGTTGCTTGCTGCAGGATTCCTAACCTCTGACTTGCTCTGGTAGCCATAGTATTTATATGGCTCGTCCAGTTCAAGTTTCTGAATAATCACAATTTTCCTTTGTCAGGTATGAGTTGTCTAGTTTTCCCCCGATTCCCTTTGACTCCAGTTTTGCAAGGGCTCCTTGATATCACACTTGGTCAAATGTTGCCTTGACGTCAAGGGCTGTCACTATCACCTCCCCTGAAGTCAGTTGTTTTGACCATGTTTGGACTAAATTGAGCACTTGTGAGAATATTATGGCTGAGTAGCTGCCACTTTGTCGCACTGTTGACCACTCCTTCATCACTTTGCTGATGATCGAGAGTAGACTAATGGGGCGGTAATTGGCCACGTTGGATTTGTTCTGCTTTTTGTGTATCGGATATACCAAGAGCAATTTTCCACATTGCTGGGTACATGCCAGTACTGCACTGGAACAACTTGGCTAGGGGCACAGCTATTTCGGAGCACAAGTCTTCAGTGCTGTTGCTGGAATGTTGTCGGGGCCCCTTGTCGCCTTCAGCCGTTTCTTGATATCACTTGTAGAAAGGATGGAAAATAGGACCAGGAGTAGATTATATGGCCCATCAAGCCTGCTTCACCATTCAATATGATCACGACTGATCTTGAGCTACAACTCCATTTTCCTGCTCACTCCCCATAATCCCTTAATTCCCTGAGAGACTAAAAATCTGTCTGTCACAGCCTTGGATGCATTCAACGATGGAGCATTCTCAACCCTCTGGGGTAGAGAATTCCACAGATTCACAACCCTTTTAGTGAAGTAATTCCTCCTCATTTGGTCTTAAATGATCAGTCCCTTTATTCTGATACTGTGCCCCTGTGTTTTAGACTCCCTGCCCAGAGGAAACAATCTCTCTGCATCTACCCTCTCAGTCCCCTTCAGAATGAGATCGCTCCGGGTTCTTCTATAGGCCCAATTTACTTTGGCTCATCGTAGGACAACCCCCTCATCCCAGGGATCAATTTAGTGAACCTTCCTTGTGCTGCCTCCAATGCAAGTATATCCTTTCGTTAATTTGGGAACAAAGCTACGCATGGTACCCTAGATGTGACCTCAGCAATATCTTTCATAATTGTTGCAGGACATCTTTATGGTGTAATGTTGTGGGCATCATAGAGACGTGGCTGCAAGGGGATCAGGGCTGGGATCTAAATAGCCAAGAATATGTCTCCTATCGAAAGGGCAGGAGGATGGGCAAAGGGGGCAGGATTGCATGTTAGTAAGGAATGAAGTTAAATCGATAGCAAGAACTGATATAAAACCAGAAGGCACAGAATCTCTGTGGGTAGAGTTGAGGAATTGCAAATATAAAAATACCCTGACGCAAGTTGTGTACAGGCCCCCTAGCAGTAGTCAGGATGTGGGGCAGAAAATAAATTAGGAGATGAAAAAGGCAATATTACACTAATCATGGGGGACTTCAATATGCAGGTGGACTGCGAAAGTCAGATAGGTAGTGGATCCCAAGAACAGGAATTTGTGGAATGTCTAAGTGATGGGTTTTTTTTTTAGAGCAGCTTGTGACAGAGCCTACTGGGGAACAGGCAACTCTGGATTTGGTGATGTGTAATGAGACAGACTTGACGTAGAGAACTTAAGATGAAGGAACCCTAAGGGAGCAGTAACCACAATATGATAGAATTTACCCTGCAGTTTGAGGGGGAGAAGCTGGAATCAGATGTAACGGTATTACAATTAAATAAAGGAACTACAAAGACATGAGGGGGGAGCTGGCCAGAGTTGATTGGAAAGGAGCCCAGCAGGGAAGACAGTGGAACAGCAATGGCAGGAGTTTGAGAGTTGACCAGATTTCTGTGAGGTCCAAGCCATAGCAGCTAGGTTGACAGTCTGAGTCTCAGCTTTAGCTGCCATGGTAGCCACCAACCATTTAAATGCCCTGTTTCCAGTCCAAGTGTGAGATTCCTGTAGGGAAAATTGGTAATACCCTGACCACATGCAGGAGTAGAGGATACAGTAAAGCTCCAGCCAGCTGCCATCCACCAGTTTGGCCATCATAGATCCGAAGCTTGTTCTACAATCTGTGAATCCTTGAATGTGCATATGAAAGATATAGAAGTAGAACTTGATGTTATCCGGTAGGAAGATAGAGTTGTACTCAGTGAGAATACAAGAAAAAACAGTACGTGGAGGATGAGAGTAAAAGGGCCCTACATTAAAAATGTAAGTCCATAGATTTGCAGCTTACTTCAATCGCTGACAGAGTTGCAGCAGTGTCTGTTTTCTCACAAGGAGAGTATGCACAGTGGCACGCATTGCAGCTTCACAGCGCCAGGGACCCGGGTTCAATTCCAGCCTCGGGTGACCACCTGTCTGTGTGGAGTCTGCATGTTCTCCCTGTGTCTGCGTAGATTTCCTTTGGGTGCTCCAGCTTCCTCCCACAGTCCCAAAGACGAGCGGGTTAGGTGCATTGGCCGTGCTAAATTCTCCCTCCGTGTACCTGAACAGGCACCGGAGTGTGGCGACTAGGGGATTTGCACAGTAACTTCATTGCAGTGTGAATGTAAGTCTACTTGTGACTAATAAATAAACCAAGTCACATTCTCTTAAACAAAAAACTGGTGTGAGGCTAGTTATTCCAATAACCATATTAGGAGGGATGGGAAGAAATTGCTGTAAGAAAATACAGTTAAACTGGGCCAAATTATTTCCAGCGGGGATCAGTAAAGAGCACATCTGACGTTGAGAATGTGCTCCCGTAGCACTGAGTGACCTTTTGAGCAAGGAGAACCAAATAATAAAATTAGATATTGGCACAGTGGTTAGCACTGCTGCTTCACAGCGCCAGGGAACAAGGTTCAATTCCAGCCTCAGTCACTGTTTGCACTTCCTCCCCGTATCTGTGTGGATTTCCTGTGGATGCTCTGGTTTCCTCCCACAGTCCAAAGATGTGCGGGTTAGGTGGATTGGCCATGCTAAATTGTCCCTTAGTGTCAGGGGAGTTAGCAGGATAAATGAGGGTTATGGGATTCTGGTCGGTAGAGACTCGATGGGCCAAATGGCCGCCTCCTACATTGCAGGGATTCTATGATATCATGAGGCTAAAGTCAAGGTAAAAGGACAATGTACAGCCTTCAGCTCTGACGAAGAGTCATCCCGACTCAAAATGTTGACTCTATTCTCTCTCCACGGATGCCGTCAGACCTGCTGAGTTTCTCCAGCATTTTCTGTTTTTGTTTCAGATCCCAGATCTGCAGTATTTTGCCTTTATGTACAGTTGACATTTTATCAGATTAGAGGCAATATATAAAAAGGGAAATAGATTGGAAAGACTGGGCAATTAAGAAGGTGAAGGTCAGTGAATGTTTAAATCACGGGTAGATAGTTTTCTGATCGATAAGGGAATTAGGGGTTATGGGGAGCAGGCGGGTAAGTGGAACTGATTCGCTTCAGATCAGCCATGATCTTGTTGAATGGCGAGGCAGGCTCGAAGGGCCAGATGGCCTACTCCTGCTCCTATTTCTTATGTTCTTATGAATGGTCTTGCACCCATTGTTCAAAAAGCAGACCAGTCTGTTTGGATTTGTGGTAAATATAAGCAAATGGCAGATAAATTGATTGAGAATGATCTCCAACAGTGAATAGTGAAGATTTATTTTCTAATTTAACCCATGGAAAGGTATTTGGTCGGATAGATTTGACATACATATATTTGACAAATCTATGAATCCACATGGTGGAACTTGTACTCAATGCCATATGCAACCGAGCTGGTGGTGGTGTGACTGACTCTCTTGTTTCATTTCTGACTATGCACTGAGCTACCATGAAGCCACTGTACTGCTGACACACATTTCCTTCACTAGCGCCTGAAGTGAGTTACTTGTTTCCACGGCAGAAGGAAAATCCATCTTGTGCGACCATGAGTGAAGTTTGACTGGGACGTCATGACTCTCACTATCAATTTGTTGAGAGTTGGCATATCCGCTGACTCTGAAAACCTAAAATGAAAGAAACCAGGACCAGCATGTGCTGATAAACACATTGCTGACTCTGTTCACTCAGCCCCAAAGAACTGACCCAGCTTTTCCTGCGATGGTGGGTTTGGTGAATCATAGAATCCCAACAGTGCCGAAGGAGGCCATTCGGCCCATTGAGTCTACACCGACAACAATCCCAACCATGCCCTATCCCTGTAACCCCACGGATTTATCCCGCTAACTTACACATCCCAGGACACTAAGGGGCAATTTAGCACGGCCAATCCGCCGAACCGCACAACTTTGGACTGTGGGAGGAAATCGGAGAACCCGGAGGAAACCCACACAGACACGGGGAGAATGTGCAAACGTCACACAGACAGTGGCTCAAGCCGGGAATCGAACCCAGGTCCCTGGAGCTGCGAGTCAGCAGTGCTAACCACTGTGCCACCGTGCTGCCCTACCATAATGTCAAGAGCACACATCTTGCTGTTGATAACTTGTTCCCTTTTCCTGATTTTTAGGTTTTTGTTTTGAGATAGAATATGCCGTAAGGGAGCAGAGTGGGATTGAGAAATGTGCATCCACTGTAAACTTGTCGAAAGGATTACATGTACACTGAGGTGTGTCATTGAGCGGGATGAGAAGCTCAGTTCTGCTTCCAGCAAGGACACCAGGATTGGAATGGGCCTGGTTAAACTGCAGGGAGATTGTAACTAGCATGGACTGGGGAGGTCATGATTACCTTTGCTCAAGGTTGCTTCAAATCCTCTTGTGTCCTCTCTCGGGCGGCACTGTGGTTAGCACCACTGCCTCACAGCGCCGGGGACCCGGGTTTGGTTCTGGCCTTGGGTGTTCTTGCACGTTCTCCCTGTGTCTGTGTGCGTTTCTTCCGGGTGCTCCGGTTTCCTCCCACAGTCCAAAGGTGTGCGGGTTCGATGGATTAGCCATGGTAAACGTGTGAGGTTACACGGATAAGGTGGGGGGAAAGGTCTGAGGTAAGATGCTCTCTCGGAGAGTCAGTGCAGACACCATGGGCCGAATGGCCTCCTTCTGTGCTGTTGACATTCTATGACCCTATACGCAGCTTTGGGCATTCATGACACTTTAAGCAAAACCTGGCACGGCACTCTACGCAACTCCAAAATGGTCTTGTCAGTCAGAACCAGGGCTATACAAGAGTGATCATAAGTTGAAAATGCTGCCTGCTGCATTGAGTGTATTTGGGGAGCACAGTTCTCCTGCTTCAGATCATGTACTAAAGCTGTAATATTTGGGTGGCCGAACGAATCTCTGAGCAGTGAATCACCCCAGTACCAGGATACCAGTGCGATTATTTTAAGAGGCTAAGGTTTCAGTGATGTTGACTTGAGAGACAAAGATGGACTCGGAGACTGGTCGTCTTCTTGAGTTATTTGCCCAAAGGCAGCTCCGACCTACATGGCCACCAGCAGCACCATGGGTAGGGCAAGGAGACAGTTTCCAAATCCACTTCCGGTTGGAACGAGGATTGAACCCGGTGCTGTGTCACCAATCAGATCAATACGAGCAGTCTGCAGCCTTTTCCGTTCATCATGGCCAATGATTCTCTCTCACGTTTCCCACATGTTTTGTGCAGATGCAGGCAGAATTGTAATGAATGCTGCCTCCCTGTTAGACTGCCTTTTAATAAACAAAATCAGCATTTCAAGCCATCTCTGTATTTAACAACATAATGTGGAGATGCCGGCGTTGGACTGGGGTAAACACAGTAAGAAGTTTAACAACACCAGGTTAAAGTCCAACAGGTTTATTTGGTAGCAAAAGCCACACAAGCTTTCGAGGCTCTAAGCCCCTTCTTCAGGTGAGTGGGAATTCTGTTCATAAACAGAACTTATAAAGACACAGACTCAATTTACATGAATAATGGTTGGAATGCGAATACTTACAACTAATCCAGTCTTTAAGAAACAAAACAATGGGAGTGGAGAGAGCATCAAGACAGGCTAAAAAGATGTGTATTGTCTCCAGACAAGACAGCCAGTGAAACTCTGTTGGGGAGCACTTCAGCGGTCACGGGCATTCGGCCTCTGATATTCGGGTAAGCGTTCTCCAAGGCGGCCTTCGCGACAGCGCAGAGTCGCTGAGCAGAAACTGATAGCCAAGTTCCGCACACACAAGGACGGCCTCAACCGGGATATTGGGTTTATGTCACACTATTTGTAACTCCCACAGTTGCGTGGACCTGCAGAGTTTCACTGGCTGTCTTGTCTGGAGACAATACACATCTTTTTAGCCTGTCTTGATGCTCTCTCCACTCCCATTGTTTTGTTTCTTAAAGACTGGATTAGTTGTAAGTATTCGCATTCCAACCATTATTCATGTAAATTGAGTTTGTGTCTTTATAAGTTCTGTTTGTGAACAGAATTCCCACTCACCTGAAGAAGGGGCTTAGAGCTCCGAAAGCTTGTGTGGCTTTTGCTACCAAATAAACCTGTTGGACTTTAACCTGGTGTTGTTAAACTTCTTACTGTGTTTAACAACATAATCAGTCACTCATTACCTCTCGATATTTAAGGCTCAGAGTGACACAGTTGGCACCAACAAAGGACACCATATCAAAATGTTTTGAAACCCTATTGATTGAACCTTTTTATTATGTTGAGTTAGTGCTGCGAAACATGTCAATGATAAATAACTTGTGTTTTTAAAAAAAAAATCATGTTCACCCATTTATATATTTATTTATTCATTCGTGGGACCTGGGCATCGCTGGCTGGCCAACATTTATTGCCCATCCCTAGTTTCCCAAGGGCAGTTGAGAGTCAACCATATTGCTGTGGCTCTGGAGTCACATGTAGGCCAGACCAGGTAAGGACAGCAGATTTCCTTCCCTAAAGGATATTTGTGAACCAGATGGGTTTTTCCAACAAGCGACAATGGTTTCATGGCCATCAGTAGATTCTTAATTCCAGATTTAAAAAAAAATTGAATTCAAATTCCACCGTCTGCCATGGCGGGATTCGAACCCAGATCCCCAGAACATTTAGCTGAGTTTCTGGATTAATAGTCTAGTGATAATACCACTAGACCATCGCCTCCATATATTAGTGATGCCAGCCATGCAACATCACAATTAGCCCTGAAGTATTAATATATTATGTACAATAAAAATATTGTATTAGTATTTTATATAGAAGACTTCTTTATGATTCCTTGGCTTGTAGTCTTCACTGCCGAGCAGCCATGGAAGTAGTTGTGCTCGTTAACCGAGCGGTAGATTTACTTTCACAGTAATACATCATTTCTGAATTTCTAAGCTTGGCTCTGTTTCTTTGTGGAGCAGAAACACATGGGAGGTTTTTGTACTTCTTGGTGTTCATTGTGCCAGTACCTTATTGCTGCAGTGTTCAGCCGTAGTTCTGTACAGCGAAAACCACAGAGACTCGGAGATAACTCTTGTGAACTGCTTGTGAAGGAGAGCTTGCTCTTTAGGAAGTCCGAACGACTAGAAACAAGTCACAAATCTCCTCTTGAAGGCACCTCGTTAATTAATGTTGTATGTTGTCTTGGCTGTTGCTTTCGGTGCTGTTAAATCTACCTGCGACGTGGAGATTGAGGATTTTGTAGCAACAGGACCTGGGAATATTTTTTTAAATTCACTTGCGGGATGTGGGCGTCGCTGGCGAGGCCAGCATTTATTGCCCATCCCTAGTTGCCCTTGAGAAGCCGGTGATGATCTGCCTGTTAGATTCAAAGAAGATGCATGTGAAGTGGCAAGAAAAAGCAATAGGGGTGGCACGGTGGTTAGCACTGCTGCCTCACAGCGCCAGGGACCCGGTTCAATTTCCGGCTTGGGTCACTGTCTGTGTGGAGTTTGCACATTCTCCCCGTATCTGCGTGGGTTTCCTCTGGGTGCTCCGGTTTCCTCCCACAGTCCAAAGATGTGCAGGTTAGGTGAATTGGCCATGCTAAGTTCTCCCTCAGTGTACCCGAACAGGCACCGGTGTGTGGCGACTAGGGGATTTTTACAGTAACTTCATTGCATTGTTAATGTAAGTCTACTTGTGATAAATAAACTTTACTGAGACCTGAGGAGTGAAAGCAGTTTAAAATTCAGCAAAGGGAGAAACAAGGGGTGAATTAAGAAGGGGAAAATAGAGTATGAAAGTGAGCTCGCGGAGCACATAAAAACTGATTGTAAAAATTTCTATAAATATGTAAAGAGAAAAAAGGTTGATCAAAAAGAAATGTAGGCCCCTTACAGTCAGAAACGGGGGAATCCATAACCGGGAGCAAAGAAATGGCTGAGGAACTAAATTCATACTTTACTTCTGTTTTCACAAAGAAAGACATGTTTCTCTCAGACCTACGGTACATCAGTCATGTTTTAGGGAGGAGCTGAAGAAAATCAGTATTAGTAGAAAAATGGTTTTGGGGAAATTACTGGGATGAAAGGTGGATAAATCTCCAGGGCCTGATAATCTTCAGCCCAGAGGACTGAAGGAAGTGGCCCTAGAAATAGTAGATCCATTGGTCATTTTCCAAAAATCTTCGCACCCTGGAATGGTTCCTCCAGATTTAGAGGGTAACGAATGTAAGTCAGCGATTCGAAAAGGGAGGTGGAGAGAGTGTCTCAGGGAATCACGGGCTATGGGGAGTGAAGTGGAATTGAAACCAAGAACAAACACGATCATGTTGAAGGGTAGAGCATGCTCCAGGGAATTATTCCTGCCTTGTTTCTTGTGTTTACCCAGAGATGCAAAGGGACAATGATGTGTATTTAAGTCAGGATGATGCCTTGTGATGATGTTGGTGTTAAGAACTTTCTGTCCTTGTCCTTGTGGGTGGCAGAGACCACAGATTTGGGAGAAGAAGCCTTGTTGAGCTGCAAAGTGTATATCCCATTTCCATGGTGCGCCAATGCTGGAGGGGATGGATGTTTAGGCTAGTGGCTGAGGTGCAAATCAAGTAAACTGATGTGTCGTTTTGTGGTGTTGGGCTTTTTGGGGTGTTGCATCCATCCAGACAAGTGATCCGTACTGCTGGACAATGATGACTTCAGAATGTTCATGATGGGGGGGCCAGGGGACCCAATGAAGATATTCCATACTCTTCAATAAAATCCAGAATTCCATTAGCTTTTTTCTTCATAGCTTCATTAACCCAAAGTTAATGTCCTGTGAACTTGTACCCTCAAATCACTCTTTCAGAGCACTTGTGTTCCGGCAGGTATTAGTTAAATTGACAGAGCTTGCCAAGTGATTGAGAGGGGAAAGAGAGATGGATTGGAAGTTTTGAAGTGGATGAGTAAGATCACTTATCAGATAATTTTTCCTTCTCTGCTGTTCAGGAGTTTTGGAGATACCAAAAAAGCTTGCCTCATGACGAGAATAGATTTCGGGGCTATTGAAGGGAAGAATGAATCGTGAAAAGAAACATCTAAACCTAATGACAAAATGTCTATGCACAAAGTAAAGCCCCAGAGAATTGGAAAGAAAACAGGTAGATCAACAGGATATTGTTCATGCCATTTGCCTCAGTCATTCACTGACATGGGTCTGAATCCAGGTGGGAAGAGTGTTGGGTGTGCCTGGGAAAAGGATGAAGAACTTGCCAAATAATGACAGGGCGTCACTTAAATAAACCACCGGCCAGATTGACTGGCTGGCAAACGGGAGCAGAAATGAGCAAAACCTTCTACATCTTGGAGTGGGTGTTGGAGCATTCCTGCTCCTCTCGCCTTTGAGTTATGCAGCCAGGCAGTAGGTTACTCTTCCTGTGGCTTCCTGAGGTTAAAAATAAGTTCTGGTGATGGTATCACGGGCTGTCACTTTTTTGCATTATCCAGACTGGATAAGGACACCACATTCCCTTCCCTACAGGACATTAGTGAACCAGATTTTTTTTTTTAACAACAATGGATACTTTCATGGTCATCATTGCTAAAACTTACTCCTGGTTGTTGTGGGAATTGAATCCTTGTCCCTGTAGCATTAGCCTGGGCCTCTGGGTTCCGAGTCCAGTAACATGACGATTATGTCAGCATTGGAAAGTGCCTAGGGTGTAGGTGGTGGTGTAGAACAGGTAAAGGCAGCAGCATGGTAATTAAAGGCAAATTACTGCGGATGCTGGATTCTGAAATCAAAAGGGAAAATGCTGGAAAATCTCAGCAGGTCTGGCAGCATCTGTAAGAAGAGAAAAGAGCTGACGTTTCGACTCCAGATGACCTGGACAAACATTGACAAAGGGTCATCTGGACTTGAAACGGCAGCTCTTTTCTCTCCTTACAGGTGCTGCCAGACCTGCTGAGATTTTCCAGCATTTTCTCCTTTGGGAGCATGGTAATTAAAATGGCAATGTACAAGTTTCTGCTCAAACACTGCACATTCTCCCCGTGTCTGAGTGGGTTTTCTCTGAGTGCTCCGGCTTCCCCCCCCCACACTCAAAAGATGTGCAGGTTAGGTGAATCGGCCATGGTAAATTGCCCCTTAGTGTCAGGGGGTTAAATATGTGGGGTCTGGTTTGGATCACCGGTGCAGGCTCAATGGGCTGAATGGCCTCCTTCTGTACTGTAGCGATTCTATGATTATGGGTTTGGAAAGGAAGGGTTCGGCCACTCTTAACAGATTTGCGTAAGTGGCCCGGAGGATTCACTCCTCTTGTTAGCCCACAAGCGCTGGAACAATCATTTGCCAGTTGGATCCAGCTGCCCCATCTGCACTTCACTGCCAGATATCCTGAACCCCGGGTAACCCAGCTGGCTACTGGTTGGAAATGGCTGCCAAAACTTGAAGAAAGGAGCCTTAGTTAAAATAGTCATGGACCTGCCCCTCCAGATCAGGTTACTCACGACACCATTCCCAAACCCATCATCATGCTTAAAATGGAGGTAGATGTGATCATAGTGCATCAGGATTGAGTTTCGCGTTAGGAATTGTGCAGCCGTATTTTTAAGATCTGATTTAAAATGCAGTGATGGATGCATGCAATTTATTGCTATGTCCATTTGAACAAAGTGTTCAGCAGAGCACTGATGGGCTTTGTTCCCGGCTTGACTTGTGTCTGGAGAGCTATTAAATACTCAAAGAAAGTACTAATCGTTACCAGGCCTGTCATGTGGTAGGACGGAAGCAATTTTGGGTGATTATTTTAAGAGCTATCACACAAGGAGCAGGCCGCACCACACTGAAGTATCAAAGAAAATTATTTTCTCTGGCATATTTTTGACCAATATACGAAATACAATTCCTGTCACAGGAATAGACTTTAGTTACATTGCCTGCTTTGCACCACTCCTATCCTTTGCCTGTTGGAATGAGCTGTAGTTTTTGGAGAATTACAAACCACAGCATGAGCTGAGTATCTGGCAGTTTCAAGTAAGCAAGCCAGCATTGTTGGTGACACTAGATACAGGTTCCTCACACTTGTAATTACATGTTTTTCTGATTCAGATCAATTTGGCAAGTGTCGCGCTGTCAGTTCAGCCTAGCGTTGCTCTCCTTCCCGTAAGTTGTGGGTTCGAGCCTTGTTCCAGAATGTAAGCGTGTTACCTAGACTGACATTTTAGTGCATTACTGAGAGTGCTGCGATTGTTGCGGAGGTGCCATCTTTCCAATGGAAATTGGCAGATAAGAAATAGTTTCTGGACGACAGGAATTATGGCAGGCGATAGGCTGTACCAGTTAATGTATTCCCAACTGAGATAACAGAACAACTCCAGTGATGATATAACACTTCAGTTGGGTTTTTCTGTATTGCTGCAGTTCTTGAACTTGCAATCTGGCGTTTCTTGTAACATTTTTTAAAACACGATTTAGTTGATAATTAAAGATGGAAAACATTGTGCCACTGGGACTTTTTTCCCCTAGAGTGTAGGAGGCTGAGGGGTGATCTTATAGAGGTCTATAAAATAATGAGGGGCGTAGATCAGCTATATAGTCAACACCTTTTCCCAAAGGTAGGGGAGTCTAAAACTAGAGGGGATAGGTTTAAGGTGAGAGGGGAAAGATACAAAAGGGTCCAGAGGGGCAATTATTTCAGAGGGTGGTGAGTGTCTGGAACGAGCTGCCAGAGGTGGTAGTAGAGGTGGGTACAATTTTGTCTTTTAAAAAGTATTTAGACAGTTACATGGGTAAGAGGGGTATAGAGGGATATGGGCCAAACGCGGGCAATTGGGACTAGCTTCGTAGTTTTAAAAAAAAAGGGTGGCATGGACAAGTTGGGCCAAAGGGACTGTTTCCATGCTGTAAACCTCTATGACCTGGACAGGAACAGGAGCCCTCAGCATAGCTCCCTGCAGCCAAAGCAGACGAGTTGAATCTTGAAGAAAGGACAGAAAGCATTCCCTTTTCCCGATCTGCAGCCTCTGCTTTAACCGTATTCACACATCTTCTGGTCAGAATCATTCTTTTCTCAATATGCTACTGTTATAGAACATAGAACATAGAACAGTACAGCACAGAACAGGCCCTTCGGCCCACGATGTTGTGCCGACCTTCATCTGAAACCAAGATCAAGCTATCCCACTCCCTACCATCCTGGTGTGCTCCATGTGCCTATCCAATAACCGCTTAAATGTTCCTAAAGTGTCTGACTCCACTATCACTGCAGGCAGTCCATTCCACACCCCAACCACTCTCTGCGTGAAGAACCTACCTCTGATATCCTTCCTATATCTCCCACCATGAACCCTATAGTTATGCCCCCTTGTAATAGCTCCATCCACCCCACTTTGCATTATAAAAAGCCAATGTCAGATTCCTGCACTCGAGCCACAGAATTTGAATATTTTTTTGACGCAGCAGTCTGTTTTGCTTGATCCTGTGTTCATCTTTTGGAGAGCTGTCATGGAGAGGACCAAGTGGGAGAACGAGCATTTGCGCCAAGTTGCTAAATTAATTTTAGAAAACTAAACTTTGTTTTTTTAGAATCGCTTTTAAAAGGAAATAAAATTGAAGCTGCTCCTTTTTAACCAGGTGTAGCGGGGGCGCTTCTCTTGTTTAATGTTGATAGCAACCGACCGCAGGTGTTTGAAAACCCAGGGGGAGTTGGAGCCTCTGTTGTCTTCCTCCTGGTGTCCTCCTAATCCGGAAAGTGGAGCCAAATGGATTAAGTTAGTTGAATGTCTCTGCTGTTCCTTTAGGGCTGTTTAACGAGCTCAGCTGAAATAAAAGATGGGGAAAATGGAAAACAAACCTGGTTCAGATGAGCTCATCAGCTAATTAGTTGATCAATGGACCAGATAACGAACCTCTTTGGCAAAGTATTTGCTCAACATGAATTTTTGCTGCAATTGTCAGATGAAGGGTCTCTTTGGCACGAGCAGATGAAGGTTTCCGGGGAGTGTTGGTCTCCCGAGACTTAAGTATCTACCCCACCCACTGTAAAGGCATTTAATCAGTTGCTGGTATATTAATTAGCTGAACGGGCCTCCATTCAGAGGCACTCAAATCAGATGAGCAGTGAACAATTGTGCAGCTCAGCTGTATCTTCTCATTCTTAAAAATAATTGATAGGCCCGAAGGTTTAAATGAATCAATACACACACGCACAAAGGTCGAACCAACCAAGAAATGTCAATCCAATTTCCAATCACAAGACACAAGCCAACAATACAAATCTTTTTAAAAGAAAACTTAAATTGCAATTTACTCTCCCTTGTGCTTTCGAAATAACCAGGCTGATTGCAGACATGACAGTGATACATTTAGGATTTCTAAACCGACCTTTCAAAACTCAGAAGGGTTTTGTCAGCAAATGGGGACGTACATAGTTACTGGTTGTCTTGATTGCCGTAAGCTTGCCACTTTCCGGGACGAGATTAATGTTGGTTTCTTGAGCAATAAAATGTCGCTTGAAAGGGACAAAATGAAGATTGCTGTATGCTGACTGGTCCAGTTTCTGCAGGTTACAAACAAGAAACCACCATTTCTACTCATTGCCTTTTTAAAAGACCAACAAAATTGTATGATACCCTGATTTCTAAAAGTAGCTCTCCCCCAACTATAGTACCTCGTATATATTTGTTGCGTAGTATAACTTGCTTCAGTCTCTGGCTGAATGTTGGAGATTTCTATTTTCTATTGGTGTTTTTTTTCCCGCTAATGATTGAAAGTGGGCCAAGGCCAAAGTTTTAAAGGGTTTCAGTGCAAGATTTACCACCTCGTAAATCCCCTTCTCATCTAGCCTGGCAGGGATTGAAGACTTGACCATCTGGCTGCCTAGCTATGGAGTAGTGTGGGACTTGGGGAGCAGTGATGTTCAGTAGAGCAGAAGATATTGGACTGCTGAGCGAGAGATTTGCATAAGAAGAGGCGAAGGAGACTGCGAAGAGTTAGCCTTCCAGCTTGAAGGTTGAGAGTTCAAACCCTCAAAGTATTCAGACACCGAAGTTGGTGGGCAGCGGTGACTCTTGTTGTCATCATCAACACGATGTAAACAACTCCTCGCATCTGACACGAAGGATCCGACTTCTTGTGCATCCTGAGAGGCGAAGAAAATGTTGGGGTTTTTTTTGTCAGGAGAGGAGGTGTCGATTTAAAAAAAAAAAAGGGACTCTGAAAGAAATGGGGTTTGCATCTGTATCGTGCTTTTCGCTACCTCGGTCTTCCAAAACTACTGCTGAAAGCGTACTTGTAAAGCAGGAAATGTAATACGTCAATTTTCACACAGCAAACTCGCAAAGAGCCATGTGACGGATAATCTGCTTTAACGTTGGTGGAGGGATGAATATTGACCAAGACGTCGGGAAAAATGCCCCAGTAGTTCTTTGAAATCGTGCCCTGGGATCTTTCACATACACCTGAGCAGGTCTCATGTCCCATCTGAAAGATACATCTGAACAAATGAATTCGGAACAGGAGCAGGCCCCTGGGCTCCTCGAGCCTGCTCAGCCATTTGATGAGATAATGGCTGAGGAAGGGCGTTCCAGAGCCTCTCAACTTTCTGAGATCACATTTCTGACCATGCAACATTCTCTCACTCCCTCAGCACTGAAGTTTGTGCTCATGTCCCTAGAGATGAGAATGCTACCCACTGAGCGAAGGTACACAATTCCTCCTCCTCCTCCTCCCCCACCCCCACTTTGAATCCAAGATGGCGCTGGAGCAAGGTGATGTCTTGCAAGCTGTGCCCAGCATACCTCCTAATTCTATCTTTTACTCTCGTTCTATGCTTCTAAAACTTCATTCTATGACTGTAACACTACATTCTGCACTCTCTCGTTTCCTTCTCTATCAACGGTATGTTTTGTCTGTATAGCGCGCAAGAAACAATACTTTTCTCTGTATGTTAATACGTGTGACAATAAATCAAATCTTTGCCGCAAGCATAAATGGCGACGTGGCCACAAAATATCAGGAAGCGAGAAGATTGCCAGTGAAATCTTGATTGCTGTTTTTCCTGCCCCTTGCCAGTGACCTAATGAGCTACCTGCCCACAAAGGTTGGGAACCTTATTTCAATAAATTAACATCTCTTTAAAGGGTGTCCCCTCACATGAGGGATTCCCCACTCTTCGGCGCGACGTCATGTTAGCAAGGTTTGCAACTGGTTTTGCAAAACACGAACCTTCTGGGGTCTGCAGATAAGTCTGGACCTGGGGGAGAGGAGGGACATGTTCAGGCATGACCACCTGGCACTGCCTCCTAGTCGCCAGTTTTCCCATCTCAGCTGGGAGTCAGCAAAAAGTGGAAAATTCCACCAATGGTGTCCCCTTGTGCACTATTTTCCCAGGGCCTTATGACCAATGCAGAAGTGAGTTTAAAAGTGTTTGTTATTCTGACTGGGAAATCTGTTGCGTGCGCACATCTCAGTGGTCAGCTGACTTAATATCTCCTTGGTGGCTGGGTGTGATTGTTTGTTTCATAATGTTCTTGCGAAGCAGCTTGGGACATTTCATTATGTTAAAGTTCCAATAGAAATAAAGTTTTATTTATTAGTGTCATGAGGAGGCTTACATTAACACTGCAATGAAGTTAGTGAAAATCCCCTAGTCGCCAAACACCGGCGCCAGTTTGGGTACACCGAGGGAGAATTTAACATGGCCAATGCACCTAACCAGCACGTCTTTTGGACTATGGGAGGAAACTGGGGCACCCCGAGGAAAGCCACGGGGATAAAGTGCAGACTCCACACAAAGAGTGACCCAAGCCGGGAATCGAACCCAGGTCCCTGGCACTGTGAGGCAGCAGTGTTAACCATTGTGCCACCGTGCCACCCAAATGCAAGTTGTTGTGTAGTGGTTGTTGCTGATTGTACACATTGGAGATCATTGTTAGTTCATGCAATCTGGGGAATCACTCTTAGTCCAATGGCATGTGCCCTTGTTTGCTCTTGGAGACCACAGAACAACGCAGGTGGAATAAACAAAATGGTGCTCCATTTTGAGAAAGGGTTAAAATTGCAGACTCTTAACCTGGACCCAGCAATGGGCCACACTTCTGCCATTTGACAGCCTGGTAGCGAAATCTCATCAGGAGTTACAGTCATTGGTCCTGGGGTCCCTCTGAAGGTCAGGATGGAAGGAACCTTTTTCCAGCAGCTTCACCTCCTCTGAAGCCTTTGTAAGGAGCAGATAGATAAGAGTTGTGCAAGAATTGTGTTAGAAGGTCGTCCAACCTTGATGTTCAGAGTGAAATCTTTATCAAAAATTGCCTGTTTTAAAGGACTCGATGATCTTTTAAAAGAGTAAGCAGATGGTGTTCGATTTTGTTCCAGTTTTATTTAATTACTGTCGCTATGTCTGTTTTTATTTGTTGTTTTGGATTGTAGCTGTTGTTTTGCAGATTCACTTTCTATTTCAGAATTTTAATACTGAATGTGATTTAACTCGCAAGTTGCAATTAAATAACTTGGCCAAGGACTGTTGTCAATTGTTCACACCTTGCTTTTTAAAAATGAATGACATTTTTAGTTCATTAAATCAGCCAGCATAGTTTCTTGCTTCACTCCTACACACTTGGCCATTCAGCTGCTATTCTCAAGACTACAGCGGTGTTCAAGTAACTGAAAGTACTTGATTTGTTAGTTAGCTGGAAAACCGCCTTATTGTGTGTGTTCTGTGGAAGGTTGAACAAATGTAATTGAATCTCTTTTGAGGGAGTTTCCATTTGGTGTAATAACACAGTGCATTACTCTGATTGCAATTTAACGAGGAAGTTGCACTTATTTAATGGCTTGTTCATCATCTCACCCAATCAATAGGTTATCAATTTGCCAAAATAATAAATTGGCACTTCTCTAATTTCCTGAATTCAAATTGGTTCTCCAATTACCGACTGCAAATAGGCAGGCGATGACTGGCAGTTGCCAAGTATGTGATCTGGAAAATAACTTTGCCTTGCTGCAAATGTTCATAAAAGAAATTGCATTTAACTTTTCGAGTTCTGATGATGTTGTAACGGGCTAAACAATTTTGCTTTGTGTCGCCCCCTACCCTCCGCATCTGGAGGTCAGTCCGGGGTGATAGATACTTTGGGCGGGATTTTTAGCACAATCCGTGGCGGGTTCTTCTGGTCTCGTCATTGTCCACAGGATTTCCTATTGAATACACCCCTCATTGCCTGGAAGCCTGCGGTGAGGACGCACTGTTGGCGGGACCGGAAGACCCTGCTGGCGTGAACAGCTGGAAAGTTCCGGCCCGAGTGCAGATCAGCAACATATCTAAAGTCTTAGTGGCTTAAACTAGTTAAGAGGTCGACTCATGAGCTATACGAGGAACATCACAGGCCTGAACTCAGTTAGCTGACCTGAAATGGATGGTTGTGCGTGCTGAGGTGAGGTTATCTGCCTAGGTAGCAATAATAGGAAGACAGATTATTACTTGATTGGGTGTAAATTGAGAGAGGTGGATACTCAATGAGACCTTGGAGTCCTCGTGCATCAGTCGCTGAAATTAAGTGCGTTGGTACAGCAGGCAGTAAAGAAGGCAAATGGTATGTTGGCCTTCATAGCGAGAGGATTGCGTATAGGGATGTTTTACTGCAATTGTATAGGGCATACGTGAGGCCACACCTGGAGTATTGTGCACAATTTTGGTGTCCTTATCTGACAAAGAATGTCCTTGCTACCGAGAGAGTACAGCGAAGGTTTACCAGGCTGAATACTGGGATGGAAGGTCTGTCATATAGGAGAGACCAAATTGGATTATATTCAATGGAGTTTAGAACATAGAGCATAGAACATTACAGCGCAGTACAGGCCCTTCGGCCCTCGATGTTGCGCCGACCAGTGGTACCAATCTAAAGCCCCTCTAATCTACACTATTCCAATATCATCCATATGTTTATCCAATAACCACTTGAATGCTCTCAACGTTGACGAGTCCACCACTGCTGCAGGCAGGGCATTCCACGCCCTTACCACTCTCTGAGTAAAGAACCTACCTCTAACATCTGTCCTATATCTCTCACCCCTCAATTTAAAGCTATGTCCCCTCGTACTAGCCAACACCACTATCCACCCTATCTAATCCTCTGATCATCTTGTATGCCTCTATTAAGTCACCTCTTAACCTCCTTCTCTCTAACGAAAACAACCTCAAGTCCCTCAGCCTTTCCTCATACGATTTTCCCACCATACCAGGCAACATCCTGGTAAATCTCCTCTGCACCCTTTCCAACACTTCCACATCTTTCCTATAATACGGCGACCAGAACTGTACGCAATACTCCAAATGCGGCCGCACCAGAGTTTTGTACAGTTGCAGCATGACCTCCTGGCTCCGAAACTCAATCCCTCTACCAATAAAAGCTAACACACCGTATGCCTTCTTAACAACCCTATCAACCTGGGTGCCAACTTTCAGGGATCTATGCACATGGACACCCAGATCCCTCTGTTCATCCACACCCTCCAGGGTGGTAGGAGGGTTGATAGGGCAATGGGAACAGAGTAGAAAAAATAATGACTCTTTTAGGCCTTCCTGGGACGAAAAGCTTTTGGTGATTGTTAACTTGTGATGATAGAATGATCCTCTCGGCAGAATCATTTTGCTGTGTTCATGTGCTCTCAGCTTGGCAATTGCAATTATACCTCAACATTTAATAAACATACACATTTTTAAAATTCAGGATCGTACCATTTATCAAATCAGTAATGTTTCCAGATTGTAAAATTGAGACTATTACCAATAAAAGAAGCGATGGAATGAAGAATCTTTTTTAGGCAACGTGCAGTTAGGATTTGGAATATGCTCCTTGATGGGTGACGGGTACAGATTCAGCAACAGCTTTTGATAAGTGTACAAATGCCTGAAGGAGAAATGTGTTGCAGGGCTATCTGGAAAATGGGACTAGCTCCATGTTATGGGCTGCTGCTGGGTGTTTGAGGGAGGGGGGAGGGCAGGAACCATGGGTCCATATAATTCACCTGGGTGACCTTCCTGCTGCCTACACCTATCAATGAGGCCTGCTCACTCTCATCCAGGTTGACGCTCTTCAGTGGCTACTTTGTCCACAAGATTATGAGGGGCGTGGACAGAGTGGATATTCAGAAGCTTTTTCCCAGGATGGAAGAGTCAATTACTAGGGGCATAGGTTTAAGGTGCGAGGGGCAAAGTTTAAAGGAAATGTAGAACATAGAACATAGAAAAACTACAGCACAAACAGGCCCTTCGGCCCACAAGTTGTGCCGAACACATCCCTACCTTCTAGACCTACCTATAACCCTCCATCCTATTAAGCTCCATGTACTCATCCAGGAGTCTCTTAAAAGACCCTATTGAGTTCGCCTCCACCACCACTGACGGCAGCCGATTCCACTCGCCCACCACCCTCTGTGTGAAAAACTTACCCCTAACATCTCCCCTGTACCTACCCCCCAGCACCTTAAACCTGTGTCCTCTCGTAGCAGCCATTTCCACCCTGGGAAAACGCCTCTGAGAGTCCACCCGATCTATGCCTCTCAACATCTTATATACCTCTATTAGGTCTCCTCTCATCCTTCATCTCTCCAAGGAGAAAAGACCGAGCTCCCTCAGCCTATCCTCATAAGGTATGCCGCTCAATCCAGGCAACATCCTTGTAAATCTCCTCTGCACCCTTTCAATCTTTTCCACATCCTTCCTATAGTGTACGATGCAAGTTTTTTTTTTACACAGAGGGTAGTGGGTGCCTGGAACTTGTTGCCGGGGGAGGTAGTAGAAGGAGATTCGATAGTGAGTTTTAAGGGGCATCTGGACAAATACATGAATAGGATGGGAATAGAGGGATATGGTCCCCGGAAGGGTAGGGGGTTTTAGTTCAGTCGGGCAGCATGGTCGGTGCAGGCTTGTCGGGCTGAAGGGCCTGTTCCTGTGCTGTAATTTTCTTTGTTCTTTATTAATGCCCACACCCACCTGGCTGCAATTTTGAAGTGGGCGGGAGGAGGTCAGGAACACGATGGGAAACCTGGTAGATTGACCCGCTCAGGATTTGGGCAGAAAATTGTGGTGGAAGGGGGAGGCAGCACTGCCATCACTGTGCCCCATTTTCCTGTTCGGGGAGCCCACCTTCCCATGCCCCTTCCTCTGACCTCTCCTACTGCTGCGTCCCCCTTCACTTAGCTTTGCCCTGAGCTCCTGACACTTCGACTCTCTAGGTCACCAATTGCCTGGGCTTGCAAAATCTCACTAACTGTCCTGTCTGGAGACACATCTCTTTAACCTGTGCTTAACCCTCTCTCCACTCACATTGTTTGTACCTTTAAGACTTGATTACTTGTAAAGACTCGCATTCCAACCATTATTTTGTAAATTGAGTTTGTGTCTTTATATGGCCTGTTTGTGAACAGAACCCACACTCACCTGACGAAGGAGCAGCGCTCCAAAAGCTAGTGGCTTTTGCTACCAAATAAACCTGTTGGACTTTAACCTGGTGTTGTGAGACTTCTGACTGTGTTTACCCCAGTCCAACGCCGGCATCTTCCCATCATGACTAGGTGTAGTCCCAGGCGTGGCCTCTGCTCCTGGTAACACTGCTGGGAAGAGAGTACCATTAACCAATCAGATGGCTGGCAGCTTTCAGTGGTGGGATTCCTGAATGATGGACAGAAGTCCTGCCTTCAGCTATTTTGTGCGTGTAACTGACTGTGGGGAGACACGTTTCCCACTGAGTTTTTCAGTGATGGGTGGGAACTTGTGTCATCTGAGAATTGCTTCAATTGTCCTATGGGTTGAAAGGCCACCTATTCTATAATTCAGCAATAATGCGGTGAAGCGAAGGACAGCACATGAGTTGTGAATTCAGTCGTGCAGACCTGTATGATACATATGCAAGAATACATACTCTGGTTTCACTGAACTGTGTAGCAGTGTTTATACATAGACATGTAGAACAGTACAGCACAGTACAGGCCCTTCGGCCCTCGATGTTGTGCCGAGCTTTGTCCGAAACCAAGATCAAGCTATCCCACTCCCTATCATTCTGGTGTGCTCCATGTGCCTATCCAATAACCGCTTGAAAGTTCCTAAAGTGTCCGACTCCACTATCCCTGCAGGCAGTCCATTCCACACCCCAACCACTCTGAGTAAAGAACCTACCTCGGACATCCCTCCTATATCTCCCACCATGAACCTTACAGTTATGTCCCCTAGTAACAGCTACATCCACCCGAGGAAATAGTCTCTGAACGTCCACTCTATCTATCCCCCTCATCATCTTATAAACCTCTATTAAGTTGCCTCTCATCCTCCTCCGCTCTAAAGAGAAAAGCCCTAGCTCCCTCAACCTTTCCTCATAAGACCTATCCTCCAAACCAGGCAGCATCCTGGTAAATCTCCTTTGCACTCTCTCCAATGCTTCCACATCCTTCTTATAGTGAGGTGACCAGATTTGCACACAATATTCCAAATGTGGTCTCACCAAGGTCCTGCACAGTTGCAGCATAACCCCACGGCTCTTAAACTCCAACCCCCTGTTAATAAAAGCTAACACACTATAGGCCTTCTTCAGAGCTCTATCCACTTGAGTGGCAACCTTCAGAGATCTGTGGATATGAACCCCAAGATCTCTCTGTTCCTCCACATTCCTCAGAACCCTGCTGTTGACCCTGTAATCCACATTCAAATTTGTCCTACCAAAATGAATCACCTCGCACTTATCAGGGTTGAACTCCATCTGCCATTTTTCGGCCCAGCTCTGCATCCTATCAATGTCTCTTTGCCGCCGACAACAGCCCTCCACCTCATCCACCACTCCACCAATCTTGGTGTCATCAGCAAATTTACTGATCCACCCTTCAGCCCCCTCCTTCAATTCATTGATAAAAATCACAAGTAGCAGAGGACCCAGCACTGATCCCTGTGGTACACCGCTGGTAACTGGTCTCCAGTCTGAAAATTTTCCATCCACCACCACCCTCTGTCTTCTATGAGATAGCCAGTTACCTATCCAATCGGCCAAATTTCCCTCTATCCCACACCTCCTTACTTTCTTCATGAGCCGACCATGGGGGACCTTATCAAACGCCTTACTAAAATCCATGTATATGACATCAACTGCTCTACCTTCATCGACACACTTGGTTACCTTGAGCCTTTGGAGCAAGGCTAAAGAAAATCGTACAGCGTTGTGACTTTGGGTCACCTTTAAATGACATGTTAAGAGATTGATTGGTATGCAGTGTAAATAATGCAGTTAGTCAAAGGAAACGGTTGACTGACTCTGAGTTTGCTTTTGGCATTGAAGGCATTGGAAATGGCAACAGCAATACAGAGCACTAAAACGGATGTCCAGGAGTTACAAAACGGGCCAAGTATAGAGGTCCATAAGTTGGGGTGGGAAACCAAGTGTGGGATCAAGCTCAAGCAGTGAGTTGAATGAAGAATTGGGAAGAATCACTGAAGGTTTAAGCAGCCGAGGAGTAACACAGAGTGCTCTCGATGTGGGGGAAGCTACTGCTCAGAAATATGTACATTTAGGGGAGCAGATGACTCTCTACAGTCACATAGGTAAGATGGGTAGAGAGGGATATGGGCCAAATGCAGGCAATTGGGACTAGCTTAGGGGTTTTCAAATAAAAAGGGCAGCATGGACAAGTTGGGCCGAAGGGCCTGTTTCCATGCTGTAAATCTCTACGACTGCTTTGGGTATAAGGGGAAGATAAAAGGTAATTTAAGGCACAAATGTAAAAGCAAGGAGGGTTAGCTGAGTAGATAATCCAAAAAAATACAACCGGACTAGTGCATGACAGATAAGAAATAGAAGTGACAACTTGAATCGAATGATTTACTGAAAGGTCGGTGGAATAGGAGGAGACTATTGTGAAGTACAAACACCAACCTTGCCGAATGGCCTATATCTTTGTGTATTTCTTCACATATTCTATGTAATGTCCTGTGAGATTTCTTTGGGCATGTAGATGAATTGACCCATATTTCAATGCTGAGAAATGAGCAGTTTTACAGGTTTACTTGGCTATCATTTCTTCCCGAAAAGAATAATTGCAGATTTCTACAATAATTTCTAAAACACTTCAATCAGAAGTCAACGTGGCATTGCCATGGAAGTGTTTGCTCCTTTGTTTCCATCTCTGCACTTTTTGCTTAAACGTTCCTTTTGTAATCTTTGAATAAGATCTGAAGTCAGTCCGCTTCCACAGCCGTGGTAAAATATCTTGGGATAAATGACCATATGATGCGTGGTTTTAAATCAAGCCCAGTTGTTTGTTTGTCATAAAAACAGCCAGTCATCTTTTTTTTTGTCCATTTGCTTTTATTCTCGTAAATTTTCATCATGGGTGAGAGATTAGGATTGAGAATTGTAACATTTATTACATCTTGAGTCACTTTGTGGAGTACGAGCTCCCTGATTGAGCACGTGGCGCCTTTGATTTGATTTTATTATTGTCGCATTCGGATACAGTGAATAGTATTGTTTCTAAAGTTTTAAAGTTTATTTATTAGTGACAAGTCGGCTTACATTAACACTGCAATGAAGTTACTGTGAAAATCCCCTAGTCGCCACACTCCGGCGCCTGTTCGGGTACACTGAGGGAGAATTTAGCACGGCCAATGCACCTAACCAGCACGCCTTTCAGACTGTTGGAGGAAACCGGTGCACCCAGAGGAAACCCATGCAGACATGGGGAGAATGTGCAGACTCCGCACAGACAGTGACCCAAGCAGGGAATTGAACCCGGGTCCCTGGCGCTGTGAGGCAGCAGTGCTTGCCACTGTGCTGCCCACTATACACTATTTTTGCACACTATACAGACAATACATACCGTTTACAGAGTTCATAGGGAAGAAGGAAAGGAGAGGGTGCAGAATATAGTGTAACGAGAGTAAAAGGTGGAATTAGAGGGTATGCTGGGAATAGCACGCAAGAAGTTGCCTCGCTCTGGTGCTGTCTTTTTTTTTGCGGGCTATCATTCAGCGGGGGCTTTTAAACTTATCACTTCCCTCGGACCATTGTTGTAGGTCCCAAGGTGTTGAAGTTCCGAGCTGTGAGCCAAGGGAGAACCCTCTTTCTTTGTACACAATAAAGGGTGCTTGGTGACAGAAACTGGCATTTGGCTGAATTACTGCACTGAGATGACATGCACTTCTTCCCACCTGAGAAGGGCGACTCTGAGGTTACCGTCAGTCACACACTATTTAATTTATTAACTAGTTGACAATGCTCATCATTTTCCTTCTGGAATTTGCAGATAGATAGTGTGACATCAGTGGTGCATGTGTGCATTAATCCATTTTCTCTGAAGCCTTCCATGTACATTTGTCCCTATATATTGATCCTTTACTGCACAGGATAATTCCCTTAGATATGAATACAATGTGCAGGTAAGTATAGATCCACTGTCCGTTCACTTACCGTGTCTATGCACAAAAAATACATTGCCACCAGCTTGCAGCCATGATATACACCTTTTTCTTGACTTTGTGGACTCTTGAAGCATCAAATAAAGCCCCCAGAGTTGAGGAGATGTTATTCACTACCTGTCATGCTTCCTTTCATGCAGCCCTTCTGCTGTACTAACCTATCTAGGGATATGGGGGTAGGGTCTGGGTGGGATTGTGGTCGGTGCAGACTCGATGGGCCGAATGGCCTCTTTCTGTACTGTAGGGTTTCTATCTATTCTATTTATCTATCTCTCACTATCTACTTCCTACACCTATTTCGTCCCATTTCCTTCCTGTGACTGATCTTCAGTTAGAAAATTCCTCTCGCTCTGAGGCTCGGTACTTCCTGATTCCCGTTGGTTCCACGGCAACTTGTTTGGCTTCAAGAGAGGTCAAGGTTTAATTCTTAAATCTGCAGCGTTAAGTGCTTCCTGCTCCCTCCGTCATGCGTTCCTCAGGGCTATTGATGTACAGTGTGTAACCAGTTGTTGGTTGGACTTGCACAATCTCAGCTGACTCGGGGTTTTCTGCACTTGGGGCAGGTAGAAATGTCGCTAAACCCCAGTCTCAGCAGCGGTTTGTGATGCTGCAAATTTCAAGGCCACGTTAAGGTGGACTCATCAGTCACCCTCCAGCTGATTCAGTGTTTTAATCATCTGGTACACGGGACGCTTTGTGTCCCTGCTGAAGATTGTGTCCCTCGGTGTCGAGGTGGTCCTCATCTATTGGAGTCAGAGAAGCGTTTACCTGAGTGGATATGGTTTATCTTGGTAATTATTGATTTGATCTGGCTCTGTTTGTGGCTTGCAAAGTGAATGTGGCCTGACTCTGTCTGTCTGTCTGGGCCATAATGGCTCAGACTTCACGTATGCATGAAACCGGCACGATTAGAGAAACATAATTTGAAATTTTAGAAGAGTCTTTCATTGGTATCGATACAAATTGGGAGAGTCCAAATGTCCGTCACAGAATTAGTAAATGTAATGCCTGACTGCACACTGGCTGCGGATTTTCATTGCTGTGCCTCTGTGCTTTTCCTGAAGTAAGTAGGTGGTGTGTGTGGGTGGAATTGCAGGCTAATGATTGACCAAGTGCAGAGGGCCAGCCCGTAGACCCAGAAAGTTCACTGTACGCCTGGTGAATGACCCAGGCGGAATGCAAACCTGGTAATCGATGGGCCCCTGGGAAATGGTGACCACCAAGTAATCAAATTTGTCATCAACAGGGATTTGAAAAGATGAAGGGTGGGCAAAGGCCTAATTCATACGTTCAGCTGAATCTCCGAGAGTAATTGTTACAAATATATTACATTACATTAAGTAATTTACGTAAGATGGTGGCACAGTGGTTAGCACTGCTGCTTCACGGTGCCAGGGACCCGGGTTCGAGTTCCCGCTTGGGTCACTGTCTGTGTGGAGTCTACACGTTCTCCTCGTGTCTGCGTGGGTTTCCTCCGGGTGCTCCGGTTTCCTCCCACAGTCCAAAAGACGTGCTGGTTAGGTGCTAAATTCTCCCTCCGTGGACCTGAACAGATGCTGGAGTGTGGCGACTAGGGGATTTTCACATTAACTTCATTGCAGTGTTAATGTAAGCCTACTTGTGACACTAATAAATAAACTTTAAAAGGACAATCTCTTCTAAATGAATTTGATTTGATTTATTATTGTCACATGTATTAACATACAGTGAAAAGTATTGTTTCTTGCGTGCTCTGCTGACAAAACATGCCGTTCATAGAGAAGGAAATGAGAGAGTGCAGAACGTGGTGTTACAGTCATAGCTAGGGTGTAGAGAAAGATCAGCTTAATGCAAGGCAAGTCCATTAGTTTTAGAAGCATAAAGCGAGAGTAAAAGATAGGATTAGGAGGTATGCTGGGCACAGCTTGCAAGAAGTCACCTCACTTCGGCGCCATCTTGGAAGTGTTTATGAAAGGCTGTTAGTTAAACTCCAAGAACTAAAACCTGGGAATGGACAAAGGTGAAGAATAGAAAGCAAAGAAAATGTATTTGTGTGGAGATTGAAGAGGCAGTGAGTGGGATACTCCAGGAAACATTGCTGTTCCTAATTTATATTACTGACTTGGGTTCAGAAACTCGGTGGCCCAGAACTTCCAATCTCCAGATGGCCGTATCTCGGTGGAACATCACTGGATCTGCTGGACGACCCCTTGGAAGTTCCCACGCACTGACTCCATGGGAATTGCTTGGAAAGTTTGGACTTCTGATGGGCAAATCTCCTGTGTGCACCCCTCCAAAACTCAGTTAGAGACTTGGGATCGTTCCAACTCACTGAATAGTCACCCAGGAAAAGTTAGAAATATTAAACCCAGTTTTAACTCCTGGGTAACTTTTCAACAGACCCCAAAACATCCCCCAACTATCGAACTAACTACTGATTCTACGCCCCCCCCCCACCACCCTGCCACCTCGCCTGCTACCCTATCACCTCATCCACTTGCCTTATCCTGCCCACTCGCCCACTTACCTTTAAACACCTTTTTGTAGTTTGGAGTCATAGAAATAGAGTGTCATAGAAGTATACAGTATGGAAACAGGCCCTTCAGCCCAACTCGTCCATGCCAACCAGGTTTTCTAAACTGAATTAGTCCCATTTGCCTGCGTTTGTCCCATATCCCTCTAAACTTTTCCCATCCACGTACCTGTCCAAATGTATTTGAAATATTGTAATTGTACCCACCTCTACCACCTCCCCTGGCAGCTCATTCCATGTACGCACTACCCTCTGTGTGGAAAAAGCTGCCCGTCACGTCCCTTTTAAATCTTTCCCCTCTCACCTTAAACCTATGCCCTCTAGTTTTGGACTCCCCCTACCCTGGGAAAAGACCCTGGCTAGTCACCTTATCTATGCCCCTATGATTTTATCAACCTGTAAGGTTACCCCTCATTCTACTACGCTCCAGGGAAAAACGTTGCAGCATATCCAGCCTCTCCTTATAATTCAAACCTTCCAGTCCTGGTAACATCCTTGTAAATCTTTTTTGTCACCCTTTCCAGTTTAATAACATCCTTCCTACGGTGACCAGAATTGGCTGCAGTACTCCAAATGTGGCCTTAGCAATGTCTTGTAGAGTTGTAATATAACGTCCCTATTCCTGTACTCAGTGCTGTGACCGGTGAAGGTAAGTGTGCCAATCACCACCCTGTGAGGCCACTTTCAAGGAAATATGTCCCTACACCCCTAGGTCTCTCTGTTTGACAACACTCCCCAGGGGTCTACCATTAACTGTGTAAGTCCTGCCCTGGTTTGTCTTACCAAAATGCAACACCCTGCATTTATCTGAATTAAACTCCATCTGTAATATCTCGGCCTACTGGCCTAGTTAATTAAGATCCTGTTGTAGTCTTAGATAACCTCCTTCACTGTACACTACACTACACCAATTTTGGTGTCATCCGCAAACTTACTGACCATGCCTCCTATATTCTCATCCAAATTGTTTATATAAATGACAAATAACTGTGGACGCAGCACTGATCCCTGCGGCACACTGCCGGTCACAGGCCTCCAGTCTGAAAACAACCATCCTCTGTCTCCTACCAGCAAACCAATTTTGTATCCATTTGGCTGCCTCACCCTGGATCACGCAAGATTGAACCTTATGCAACAACCTACCATACGGTACCTTGTCGAAGGCCTTGCCAAAGTCCATGTAGACAATGTCTACTGCACTGCCCTCATTTATTTTCTTCCTTCAAAAAACTCTATCAAATTTGCAAGACGTAATTTCCCACGCACAAAGCTGTGCTGTCTGTCCCTAATCAGTCCTTGTCTATCCAAATGAATGTAGATCCTCTCTCTCAGAATCCCCTCCAACAACTTGTCCATCGCTGGTGTTAGTCTCACCAGTCTGTAGTTCCCTGGCTTTTCCCTGCCACCTTTCTTCAATAATGGAACAACATTTGCCTCCCTCCAGTCTTCCAGCACCTCACCCGTGGCTGTCGATACAAATATCTCCGCTAGGGGCCCTGCAATTTCTTCCCAAGCTTCCCACAATGTCCTGGGATACACTCGATTGTGTCCTGGGGATTCATCTACTTTTATGCGTTTTAAGACCTCCAACATTCCTCTTCAGTGGTTTCCCCAAGTGGTTCTGAGATCGTTAAACTCTCTCTCTGCTTACTGGAATAAGGGGGTGTGCCTTGGCCCCCCCTGACGATCCTGCATTATAGGGAAGACTCCCAGATAAGATAGTCCCTATGTTTCTCACGAGGCCTGCATTCAGAAGTCTGGGCAAGAAATGCAGAGCTTCTTCTTAGTGGGGGAAGATAAAGGGAGTGAAGTGGCAATCCAAATGTGATTGCCCCTCCTCGAAAGATTCAGCCCACTGTCTTTCATTTATAATTGCACATGATGTCCAAGTTGGAGGTACGGAGGAGGCAGGTCAAAGTTTTTAAAAATAGTCAAGTAAATAGCAAATTTTCAAGAAGGGGAATAGGAATCGCGCAGGAAATTACCGACCGGTGAGTCTAACCTCAGTGGTTGGTAAGCTGATGGAGAAGATCCTGAGGGACAAGATTTATGAGCATTTAGAGAGGTTTAGTACGCTCAAGAATACTCAGCATGGCTTTGTAAAAGGCAAATTGTGCCGTA
The DNA here is from genome assembly GCF_964213995.1 of Mustelus asterias. Lineage (NCBI taxonomy): Eukaryota > Metazoa > Chordata > Chondrichthyes > Carcharhiniformes > Triakidae > Mustelus > Mustelus asterias. Next base: position 173,309,884 of record NC_135801.1, read on the forward strand.
CGAGCCTGGTGGAGTTCTTTGAAAATGTGACTAAACACATTGATGAAGAGAAAGCGGTAGATGTGGTTTATATGGATTTTAGCAAGGCGTTCAATAAGGTCCCCCATGCAAGACTTCTAGAAAAAGTGAGAGGGCATGGGATCCAAGGTGCTGCTGCCCTGTGGATCCAGAACTGGCTTGCCCAAAGGAGGCAGAAAGTGTGTATAGATGGGTCTTTTTCTAAATGGAGGTCGGTCACCAGTGGTGTGCCCCAGGGATCTGTTCTGGGACCCTTGCTGTTTGTCATTTTCATAAATGACCTGGATGAGGAAGCGGAGGGATGGGTTGGTAAGTTTGCCGACGACACAAAGGTTGGTGGGGTTGTGGATAGTCTGGAGGGATATCAGAAGTTACAGAGGGACATCGATAGGATGCAAGACTGGGCGGAGAAGTGGCAGATGGACTTCAACCCAGATAAATGCGTAGTGGTCCATTTTGGCAGGTCAAATGGGATGAAGGAGTACAATATAAAGGGAAAGACTCTTAGTACTGTAGAGGATCAGAAGAACCTTGGGGTCCGGGTCCATAGGACTCTAAAATCGGCCCCGCAGGTGGAGGAGGTGGTTAAGAAGGCGTATGGTGTGCTGGCCTTTATCAATCGAGGGATTGAGTTTAGGAGTCCGGGGTTAATGATGCAGCTATATAAGACCCTCGTCAGACCCCACTTGGAGTACTGTGCTCAGTTCTGGTCGCCTCATTACAGGAAGGATGTGGAAAAGATTGAAAGGGTGCAGAGGCGATTTAAAAGGATGTTGCCTGGATTGAGTGGCATGCCTTATGAGGATAGGCTGAGGGAGCTCAGTCTTTTTTCCTTGGAGAGATGTAGAATGAGAGGAGACCTAATAGAGGTGTATAAGATGTTGAGAGGCAAAGATCGGGTGGACTCTCAGAGGCTTTTTCCCAGGGTGGAAATGGCTGCTACGAGAGGACACAGGTTTAAGGTGCTGGGGGGTAGGTACAGGGGAAATGTTAGGGGTAAGTTTTTCACACAGAGGGTGGTGGGCGAGTGGAATCGGCTGCCGTCAGTGGTGGTGGAGGCAAACTCAATAGGGTCTTTTAAGAGACTCCTGGATGAGTACATGGGACTTAATAGGATGGAGGGTTATAGGTAGGTCTAGAAGGTAGGGATATGTTCGGCACAACTTGTGGGGCCGAAGGGCCTGTTTTGTGCTGTAGTTTTTCTATGTTTGTATGTTTCTAAATACAAGTGAAGAAGGTACTCGATAGAGCGCATATCTCTGCCACACTGTGTTATTACAACATTACTACAATGACGCAGCTCTTTCTTGAAGCTTTTCCCTCTCTGGTTGAAAACCTATGTTACTGAAAAAAATAAATCTTTTTATTAAAAGCTTCCTTTTGCTGAGCAACCTCCCATCCATTGACTCTGTCTACACTTCCCGCTGCCTCGGAAAAGCAGCCAGCATAATCAAGGACCCCACGCACCCCGGACATTCTCTCTTCCACCTTCCTTTTGTCGGGAAAAAGATACAAAGGTCTGAGGACGTGTACCAACCAACTCAAGAACAGCTTCTTCCTTGCTGCTATCAGACTTTTGAATGGACCTATCGTATATCAAGCTGATCTTTCTCTTCACTCTTCCTGCAACACTATATTCTGCAGCCTCTCCTTTCCTTCTCCCCTATGTACTCTATGAATGGTATGTTTTGTCTGTATAGCGCACAAGAAACAATACTTTCACTGTATACTAATACATGTGACAACAATAAATCAAATCAATCCACAACTTGCTCTTAATACACTACTCACATTTCGACAGGTGTGAAAAATTGCACCAAAGCCGCTGAGACACTCCCCAACACTCTAAATAAAACAATCCGCAACTCAGCAAATGCTCTGGGGACCCGGGTTCGAATCCCACCACAGCAGATGGTGGAATTTGAGTTCAATAAAAAATATCTGGAATTAAGAATCTACTGATGACCATGAAACCATTGTCGATCATTAGAAGAACCCATCTGGTTCACTGCCATCCTTAAGGATGGCAGATTTCTTTCCCTAACCTGGTCTGGCCTACCTGTGACTCCAGAGCCACAGCAATGTGGTTGACTCTCAACTGCCCTCCAGGGGCATCTAGGGATGGGCAATAAATGCTGTCCAGCCAGCGAAGCCCTTGTCCCACGAATGAATTTTAAAAAAAAGCAAACTTGTCCAATCTCTCCATTTAAAAAAAAATCCCAGAGTCCTGATCTGCATCTTTGTCAAATTCATGCCCTATCTGTGTACGAAAGTGCGTTGAAATCCATCCATTAGTTTTTCAGATAGTAATTCTGTCTGTAAACAAGATATCAAACAGATGAAAACGTTACCTCCACCCACCTTCAATGGCTGAGGTAATAATTGGGACAAATGTAAAGTGCTGTGTGAAGGAAGGAAAATTGGGTGACTGGTGCTCAAATAGCTAAGAGGTTCTCTAAGAGTCATAGCAGACTCCACTGCATGTGTATAACCAATACCAGTAACGACGCAGCTAATAGTTTTGACCTATGTTCATGTTGTGTATTGTTCTAATTAGATAACATTCAACACTCAACCTTCTAAATTCCAGGGAATACCAACCGATTTTGTGCAATCTCATCTCACCGCGTTACAAACTGGCCACTTTAGGTAATCCTTTAGATTATCACCCCCACAAAACACATCAGTGCAAATCTGTCAGGATCCTCTTCTCCAGTCTGTACTGTCTGCTATTAACTGATAATCCTTTCCTGATAATCACTTGTGTTATTTTTACGTTGATCGGGTGCAAGCCTGTATTTGCCTTTTGTGTGTCTCACTATATTCTTCTGAATCCTGATACCATCTTGGCCTCTTTCCAGTTTATTGTTGCGTCCTTGCTGTTCATGGAGTGCCACAATGACTGCCAATGCCTCGCAAATCTGCTTCCTCGCCTTTCTCTGACAATATTCATCCTAGAATACAACCTTTGGTGATTTTAGATGTTTCAGCTTATTTAGCTAGTTTCAGACTTCCATCTTCTCAGACCATAAGATATAGGAGCAGAAGCAGGCTATTCGACCCATCAAATTTGCTCCGTCATTTAACAAGATCACAACTGTTCTGATATGATAATCCTCAACTCTACTCTCCCAGTTCCCTTGATTCCCTTACTGAATAAAAATCTGTCTATCACAGCTTTGTCTCTGGTGATGATTGATTATACTTAGGAAGAAGTCTCACAACACCAGGTTAAAGTCCAACAGGTTTATTTGGTATCACAAGCTTTCGGAGTGCTGCTCCTTCATCAGGTGAGTCACCTGATGTTGCGGCGTTGTCGCCTGGTGTTGTAAGACTTATTACTGTGCCCACCCCAGTCCAACACCAGCATCTTCACATCATGATTATACTGAGGATACCTTTTATTTGAGGACAATATGTTGCTCTCCTTTTGAATAGTTTTGATTTCTTTGCATTTTCGTTTGTTCTTCTAATCACCTTTTTTTTAATCATGTTTCGACATTGCTTTGTGATAATCCATTGATTCCTTCCCCTTTGTGACTCCAGGATTTGGACACAACATCTCATTTGTAAAGTTTATTTATTTATGAGTCACAAGTAGGTTTATATTAACACTGCAACGAAGTTACTGTGAAATTCCCCTAGTCGTCACAATCCGGTGCCTGTTCGGGTCAATGCACCTAACCAGCACGTCTTTCAGAATGTGGGAGGAAACCGGAGCACCCGGAGGAAACCCACGCAGACATGGGGAGAACGTGCAAACTCCACACAGGCAGTGACCCAAACCAGGAATGAAAGAAAATTGCAGCACAGGAACAGGCCCTTCAGCCCTCCAAGCCTGCACCGACTATGCTGCCCGACTTAACTAAAACCCCCTACCCTTCTGGGGACCATATCCCTCTGTTCCCATCCTATTCATGTACTTGTCAAGATGCCCCTTAAAAGTCACTACCCTATCCGCTTCCACTACCTCCCCCGGCAACGAGTTCCAGGCACCCACTACTGTGTAAAAAATCTGCCTCGTACATCTCCTTTAAACCTTGCCCCTCGCACCTTAAACCTATGCCCCCTAGTAATTGACTCTTCCACCCTGGGAAAAAGCTTCTGACTATCCACTCTGTCCATGCCCCTTATAATCTTGTGGACTTCTATCAGGTCACCCCTCAACCTCCGTCGCTCTCGTGAGAACAAACCAAGTTTCTCCAACCTCTCCTCATAGCTAATGCCCTCCATACCAAGCAACATCCTGGTAAATCTTTTCTGTACCCTCTCCAAAGCCTCCACATCCTTCTGGTAGTGTAACGACCAGAATTGAACCCTATATTCCAAGTGTGGCCGAAGGTTCTATAAAGTGTCAACATGACTTGCCAATTTTTAAACTCAGTGCCCCGGCCAATGAAAGCAAGCATGCCGTATGCCTTCTTGACTACCTTCTCCACCTGCATTGCCACTTTCAGTGACCTGTGTACCTGTACATCCAGATCCCTTTGCCTATCAATACTCCTTAGGGTTCTGCCATTTACTGTATATTTCCTATCTGTATTAGACCTTCCAAAATGCATTACCTCACATTTGTCCGGATTAAACTCCATCTGCCATCTCTCTGCCCGAGTCTCCAACTGTTCTATATCCTGCTGTATCCGCTGATGGTCCTCATCACTATCCGCAAATCCACCAACCTTTGTGTCGTCCACAAACTTACTGATCAATTCAGTTACATTTTCCTCCAAATCATTTATATATATATATATATATATATATATATACAAACAGGCAAGGTCCCAGCACTGATCCCTGAGGAACACCACTTGTCACAGCCCTCCATTCAGAAACGCAACCTTTTACTGCTACCCTCTGTCTTCTTTGACCGAGCCAGTTTTGTATCCACCTTGCCAGCTCACCTCTGATCCCATGCGACTTCACCTTCTGCACCAGTCTGCCATGAGGGACCTTGTCAAAGGCCTTACTGAGGTCCATGTAGACAACATCCACTGCCCTACCCTCATCAATCATCTTCATCCCTTCCTCGAAAAACTCGATCAAGTTCGTGAGACACGACCTCCCCTTCACAAAACCATGTTGCCTCTCACTAATACGTCCACTTATTTCCAGGTGGGAATAAATCCTGTCTCGAAGAATCCTCTCCAATAATTTCCCTACCACTGATGTAAGACTCACCGGCCTGTAATTACCTGGATTATTCTTGCTACCCTTCTTAAACAAAGGAACAACATTGGCTATTCTCCAATCCTCTGAGACCTCCCCTGTAGCCAGTGAGGATACAAAGAATTCTCTCAAGGCCCCAGCAATTTCCTCCCTTGCCTCTCTCAGTATTCTGGGGTATATCCCATCAGGCCCTGGGGACCTGTCTACCTTAATGTTTCTCAAGAACCCAATACCTTCTCCTTTTCGATCTCAACATGACTCAAACTATCGACACATCCTTTCCCAGACTCATCATCCACCAAGTCCTTCTCTTTGATGGATACTGACGCAAAGTGCTTATTTAATACCTCGCCCATTTCCTCTGGCTTCACGCATAGATTCCCTCCCTTCTCCTTGAGTGGGCCAACCCTCTCTCTGGCTACCCTCTCGCTCTTTATATGTGTATAAAAAGCCTTGGGATTTTCCTTAATCCTGCTGGCCAAGGCTTCTTCATGACCCCTTTTTAGCTCTCCTTACTCAAGTTTCGAACCCGGGTCCCTGGTGCTGTGAAGCAGCAGTGCTAACTACTGTGCTGCTACAATTAGTCAATTGGAAGGGTAGGATTAGAGAACCGTGGATAACCAGGGAAATTGAGGGACTGGTCAAAAGGAAAAGAGAGGCGTATGTTAGGTCCAAGCAACTAAAAACGGAGGGAGCTCTGGAAGAGTATAATGAAAGTAGGAAAATACTCAAACGGGGAATTAGAAGAGCAAAAAGGGGTCACGAAATGTTCTTGGCAGACAGGATTAAGGAGAATCCCAAGGCATTTTATTCATACGTTAGGAACAAAAGGGTTGTAAGGGAAAAAATCGGACCTCTCAGGGACAAAAGTGGGGACTTATGCTTGGAGCCCAAAGAGGTAGGGGAGATCCTAAATGAATACTTTGCGTCGGTATTCACTAAGGAGAGGGATGTGTTGACTGGGAGTGTCTCGGAGGGGAGTGTTGAACCGTTGGAGAAAATCTCCATTACAAAGGAGGAAGTGTTAGGTTTGTTAGAGAATATAAAGACTGACAAATCCCCAGGGCCTGATGGAATCTATCCAAGGCTGCTCAGGGAGACGAGAGGTGAAATAGTTGGGCCTCTGACGCAAATCTTTGTCTCGTCACTGGACACAGGTGAGGTCCCAGAGGATTGGAGGATAGCCAATGTGGTCCCGTTATTTAAGAAGGGTAGGAAGGATAACCCGGGTAATTATAGGCCGGTGAGCTTGACGTCCGTGGTGGGGAAGTTGTTGGAGAAGATTCTTAAAGATAGGATGTATGCGCATTTAGAAAGGAATAAACTCATTAACGATAGTCAACATGGTTTTGTGAGAGGGAGGTCATGCCTCACGAACCTGGTGGTGTTTTTTGAAGAAGTGACCAAAATGGTTGACGAAGGAAGGGCCGTGGATGTTGTCTATATGGACTTTAGTAAAGCGTTTGACAAAGTCCCTCATGGTAGGCTAGTGAAAAAGGTTGGATCCCATGGGATAAAGGGGGAGGTGGCTAGATGGGTGGAGAATTGGCTTGGTCATAGAAGACAGAGGGTGGTAGTGGAAGGGTCTTTTTCCGGCTGGAGGCCTGTGACTAGTGGTGTACCGCAGGGCTCTGTATTGGGACCTCTGCTGTTTGTGATTTATATAAATGATCTGGAAGAAGGAGTAACTGGGGTGATCAGTAAGTTTGCGGACGACACAAAACTGGCAGGACTTGCAGATAGTGAGGAACATTGTCAGAGGCTACAGAAGGATATAGATAGGCTGGAAATTTGGGCAAGGAAATGGCAGATGGAGTTCAATCCTGATAAATGCGAAGTGATGCATTTTGGTGGGAATAATGTAGGGAGGAGCTACACGATAAATGGAAGAACCATAAAGGGTGTAGAGACGCAGAGGGACCTGGGTGTGCAAGTCCACAGATCTTTGAAGGTGACGTCACAGGTGGAGAAGGTGGTGAAGAAGGCATATGGCATGCTTGCCTTTATAGGACGGGGCATAGAGTATAAAAGTTGGGGTCTGATGTTGCAGATGTATAGAACGTTGGTTCGGCCGCAATTGGAATACTGCGTCCAGTTCTGGTCGCCACACTACCAGAAGGACGTGGAGGCTTTGGAGAGAGTACAGAGGAGGTTTACCAGGATGTTGCCTGGTATGGAGGGGCTTGGTTATGAGGAGAGATTGGGGAAACTGGGGTTGTTCTCCTTGGAAAGACGGAGGATGAGGGGAGACTTAATAGAGGTGTATAAAATTATGAAAGGCATAGATAGGGTGAACGGTGGGAAGCTTTTCCCCGGGTCGGTGGTGACGTTCACGAGGGGTCATAGGTTCAAGGTGAAGGGGGGGAGGTTTAACACAGATATCAGAAGGACATATTTCACACAGAGGGTCGTGGGGGCCTGGAATGTGTTGCCGGGCAAGGTGGTGGAGGCGGACACACTGGGAACGTTTAAGACTTATCTAGACAGCTATATGAACGGAGTGGGAATGGAGGGATACAAAAGAGTGATCTAGTTTGGACCAGGGAGCGGCGCGGGCTAATTGTTCCTGGTTTCTCGTTTCAAGGCTTCATTCTACGATCATCTTGCTGGTGCCAGTACAGAGTGATACTGCGGATAGTTGGGAACCTGTCTCGGGGGCAGGGGATTCATATGGTGTTCGTGGAAGTGGAAATGACTAGGGTTGGGAAGCATTTTCCGATCGGGGCCATTGTGATCTCCTGGACTCGTTTCGATCGCCTCAGGGGGTCGGAGAGGAATTTCCCAGATTTTTTTTTCCCCATATTGGCCCTGGGGTTTTTCACTCTGGGTTTTCGCCTCTCCCTGGAGATCACATGGTCTGGAATGGGGGGGTGGGGGTAAGTTAATAGGTTGTAATGAACAAAGCATCGTAGCTGTGAGGGACAGCTCGGTGGATAGGATATTGGTATGTAGATAGGCTGGAAAATTGGGTGGGGATCCTGGATTCAGGATTCAATCCTGGACTGGGGAGCGGCGCGGGCTTGGAGGGCCGAAGGGCCTGTTCCTGTGCTGTATTGTTCTTTGTTCTTTGTTTGTAATTGACTAATCCACTGATGATCATGTTTGCTTACTGGGAACTGGTTCGTTTTCAGCATGTATTTGTTCTGCACACTCAGCAATAGGAGCTTGGAAGCTGAGACTGAGGCTGAAAGTGAACCTTCCCAAATTGATTTGTTTTAGTTTTCTCATCAAGTTTTAGTCCTATTAAGGCTTTGTAACCAGCTCCTTCTCTCTGATATTTCTGACTCCCAATTCAGTTAAATGTTACAGGTCTGCGGTTGCTGACCCCAGATGTACTACCACTGTTCCTTTTTTTTTTGTACGTTCCCTGACTCCGTAACAACACCTGATCAAGATGCACATGTCCTCGCACTGCTTTCCTTGACAGACTGGGTCAAGAAGCATTCATGTACTACATCTATCAACTCTGACTTCAAACCACTTGGGGTTTTCCCTGTTCATTTGAGCTTGATTGAAGTTTCTCATTAACTTTCCTGTTTTCACAGAACCACCTTATCTCTACATAAGAGAAAATTAAATTCATTCATATGGACCAGATGGCCCATCACATAACCGCTTATGTTAGCTTGGATACTCCTTTTAAAGAAGAGGGTCACCTTTCGGTCTTTGGGATTTTGTTTTGTTCTGTCGATATTGATTTTCTTTTATAATTGGTATTTCATTCCATGGTCATAGTCACCTCTAATATTTAAATAGCTAAATGTTTCTGTGAGTCTAGACTAACCGGCATGGTACATGTCATTCTTACAAATGTGCCATTTTTCGATATTTTGGTTGACTTATCCAATATGAAAGAAATGGTTAAGCTGGGTGAAGTAAAACTCCTGTGATTTGTATAAGCTTGCTTCCCAAGCCCCTCTACCGCTCCCACATCTCTGACCCAAGAGGGTAGGATGGGAGGACGAAGACATAGGCTGAATGGCTAACCTCTGCTCCTATCAAGTCTGCTCTGCCATTTAATGAGATCATGACTGATTTGATTTGATTATGCTCGACTCCACATTCCCGCCTTAAAAGTCTGTCTATTTCCGCCTTGAACATACTTAACCAGCCAGCCTCGACAGCCTCCTACGGTCAAGAATTCCATCGATTCACTACTATCGTCTCTGACTTAAATGGGTGACCCCCTTGCTCTGAAATTATGAGACTGTTCTCAGTTCGATGCCAGTGACATTCGAAGTTATGTTAAAGTGTCAAGAGTTGACACGCACTCAGATTTTTCCTTCCATTTCCCTCGGAGAGAGGTGTCTTTCTTCTGTTTCGTGTCTCCTTTGGTACAGCTGAGATCAGGAACATTCGGCTTTGAAAATTGGGGACAGCAAAATCACTTGAAACATGAACTTCTTGTGACACTTGAGTTGCAGACATTTATTGATTTTTCTTCCCTCGTGGTGTGAATTCCATCACCCCTGTCTCTAACATGGGGATAAATTTCTGTTTGAATCAGTGTTCCAAATGGCATTCTGATTTTCATACTCTTATTTAATAGAATTTCACAAGTCCTTGAAATGCACTCCAGATGAGGCATTTCACAGCCTAAATACTTGTGATGAGCCTTGATGACTTTTCAAGGTAACATTGAAGGTGCGCTAAATGGACAAAAGATCTTCAACCGAAACTCTTCTGTTGTTATGAAATAAATACATAAAATGCTGGAAACACTCAGCAGACTCGACAGGATTCGTGGAGGGTTCACATGCATTCCCTTGTATTTTTATTCAAATTTTCAGCATCCATTTTTTGTGTTTTTTATTACGTGTTGTTGGTACACTGATGGTCATCCGTTCCCATCCAAGGGTAATAGAGTGGTTAACACTGCTGTCTCTCAGCGCCAGGGACCCGGGTTCAATTCCCAGCTCGGGTCACTGTCTGTGCGGAATCTGCACGTTTTCCCCATGTCTGCGTGGGTTTCCTCTGGGTGCTCCGGTTTCCACCCACAGCCCAAAGATGTGTGGGTTAGGTGCATTTGCGATGCTAAATTGCCCCGGAGTGTCCCAAGTTGTGTAGATTAAGGGGATTAGTCGGGTAAATCCCTGAGTTACGGAGATAGGGTCTGGGTGGGATTGTTGTCGGTGCCGGCTCAATGAGCCGAATGGTCTCCTTCTGCACTGTATGGATTCTGTAATTCAGTGATACTTGATCAAATGATGTCTTGATGCAGTAACTCTCACCCCACCTCTGGAGTTCAGCTCTTTTGTCCATGTCTGAACCAAGGCTGTAATCCGAGGAAGGATGTTTTTGCTATAGAGGGAGTGGAGTGAAGGTTTACCAGGCTGATTCCTGGGATGGGAGGTCTGTCGTATGAGGAGAGACTAACTCAGTTAGGATTATATTCAGAGGAGTTTAGAAGAGTGAGAGGGGATCTCATGGAAACTTATAAAATTCTATCAGGGTTAGACAGGGTAGATTCAGAAAGAATGTTCCCAATGGTGGGGGAGTCCAGAACTAGGGGTCATAGTTTGAGGATAAGGGGTAAACCTTTTAAAACTGAGGTGAGGAGAAATTCCTTCACCCAGAGGGTGGTGAATGTGTGGAATTCACTACCACAGAATGTAGTTGAGCCAAAACATAAGAACATAAGAACATAAGAAATAGGAGCAGGAGTAGGCCATCTAGCCCCTCGAGCCTGCCCCGCCATTCAATAAGATCATGGCTGATCTGACGTGGATCAGTACCACTTACCCGCCTGATCCCCATAACCCTTAATTCCCTTACTGCTCAGGAATCCATCCATCCGCGCTTTAAACATATTCAGCGAGGTAGCCTCCACCACCTCAGTGGGCAGAGAATTCCAGAGATTCACCACCCTCTGGGAGAAGAAGTTCCTCCTCAACTCTGTCTTAAACCGACCCCCCTTTATTTTGAGGCTGTGTCCTCTAGTTTTAACTTCCTTACTAAGTGGAAAGAATCTCTCCGCCTCCACCCTATCCAGCCCCCGCATTATCTTATAAGTCTCCATAAGATCCCCCCTCATCCTTCTCAACTCCAACGAGTACAAACCCAATCTCCTCAGCCTCTCCTCATAATCCAAACCCCTCATCTCCGGTATCAACCTGGTGAACCTTCTCTGCACTCCCTCCAATGCCAATATATCCTTCCTCATATAAGGGGACCAATACTGCACACAGTATTCCAGCTGCGGCCTCACCAATGCCCTGTACAGGTGCATCAAGACATCCCTGCTTTTATATTCTATCCCCCTCGCAATATAGGCCAACATCCCATTTGCCTTCTTGATCACCTGTTGTACCTGCAGACTGGGCTTTTGCGTCTCATGCACAAGGACCCCCAGGTCCCTTTGCACGGTAGCATGTTTTAATTTGTTTCCATTGAGATAGTAATCCCATTTATTATTATTTCCTCCAAAGTGTATAACCTCGCATTTCTCAACGTTATACTCCATTTGCCATATCCTCGCCCACTCACTCAGCCTGTCCAAATCTCTCTGCAGATCTTCTCCGTCCTCCACACGATTCACTTTTCCACTTATCTTTGTGTCGTCTGCAAACTTCGTTACCCTACACTCCGTCTCCTCCTCCAGATCATCTATATAAATGGTAAACAGTTGCGGCCCGAGTACCGATCCCTGCGGCACGCCACTAGTTACCTTCCTCCAACCGGAAAAACACCCATTTATTCTGACTCTTTGCTTCCTGTCGGATAGCCAGTCCCCAATCCACTTTAACACACTACCCCCAACTCCGTGTGCCCTAATCTTCTTCAGCAGCCTTTTATGGGGCACCTTATCAAACGCCTTTTGGAAATCCAAAAACACCGCATCCACCGGTTCTCCTCCATCAACTGCCCTCGTCACATCTTCATAAAAATCCAACATGTTCGTCAAGCACGACTTTCCCCTCATGAATCCATGCTGTTGTCTGATTTCAAGAAGAAATGAGATATAGCTCTTGGGGCTAAAGGGATCAAAGGATATGGGAGGAAGGGGGGATCAATATATTGGATTCGAAGATCAGCCATGATCATACCACCATAGTTGAAGCCAGGCTCAAACACAGATCCCCCAGAGCCCAGGGCGTAGGGCTTATCAAGCCTCCTCCATCAGGGGAACAAGTGCAGGACAGGGAGAGCATGGAGCCATGATGACTCTTTCCCCCCCTGCTCCCACTCCCCCCACCCCCCTTTGACAGGCAGTGAACCCACCGGCTGGGACCTGCTTGGGCTAAAGTCAAGAGCTGTTCTCCAGCAGTCACCCTTCCGGAATGCATGTATCACTGTGCCAGGCACATTGAGGCCTGAGCCCCTGCCTATCTGACTGCCGTCGAGATCCTGGAGCTGGCTGGCAACATGTCCCCGGACAAGAAGAAGACGTGTATCAACCCCACCACCTCCAGCTTCCCACGCTCCATGATGAGGAGCTCAACAAGCAGTTGAGAGGACTTGACATGAACAGGACTCTGCCCTGGGGCTAAAATCCAGGTCAAAGGATATTTGATTTGAGTTATTATTGTCACATGTATTAGTATACAGTGAAAAGTATTGTTTCTTGCACGCTATATAGACAAAGCATACCATTCATAGAGAAGGAAACGAGAGAGTGCAGAATGTAGTGCTACAGTCATAGCTAGGGTGTGGAGAAAGATTAAGGTATTGAATTAAAGCATTGTTAGAGAGTTTAAAAGAGTTAGAATGAAGTTTGAGAAGCATAGAATCAGAGTGAAAGATAGAATTTGAAGGTATGTTAGGCACAGCTTGCAAGAAGTCACCTCGCTTCGACGCCATCTTGGTTATCTGAAAAGATCAGGGAAAAAGAGCAGAAGTGAGGGGACTTGATTGGAGGAGCTGGAACAACAATATGGGAGAGACGGAATCTATGATTGGAGGAGCTGCTCTTCACAGATTCGGCCTCCCGCACTCATTGCCTCTCTAACCGAAACACACAGGGGTGGCCTTTCTTGAATACGTTTTCCCCTCTCATTGTGTTTTCGGGGCTTTATGTGATGTTTCCAAGACACATTCGCCTGTCACCACCATGCATTTTGAACCCTGGTTTTAATTGTGAAAAGATTTAGGAGTCTATGATGGAAATATCCAGTGAAATAACCTTGTGAATCATTCACTCAAAGGTCCTGGATAAAATTTGGATATTTAGACCGGAGCATCTACGTGTAAATACAACACTGTGAACAACACAGCAGTTAAGAGTGAGTTTTGTCATGAGCAGTGGGAATGCTGAAGACTAGATGAGGATTGGAGGATAGCGAATGTGGTCCCGTTGTTTAAGAAGGGTAGCAGGGATAACCCAGGAAATTATAGGCCGGTGAGCTTGACGTCCGTGGTCGGGAAGTTGTTAGAGAGGATTCTTAGAGACGAGATGTATGTGCATTTAGAACGGAACAATCTCATTAGTGACAGACAGCATGGTTTTGTAAGGGGGAGGTCGTGCCTTACAAATTTGGTGGAGTTTTTTGAGGAAGTGACAGAAACGGTTGATGAAGGAAGGGCCGTGGATGTCGTCTATATGGATTTCAGTAAGGCATTTGACAAAGTCCCACATGGCAGGTTGGTTAAGAATGTTAAGGCTCATGGGATACAAGGAGAAGTGGCTAGATGGGTGGAGAACTGGCTTGGCCATAGGAGACAGAGGGTAGTGGTCGAAGGGTCTTTTTCCGGCTGGAGGTCTGTGACCAGTGGTGTTCCGCAGGGCTCTGTACTGGGACCTCTGCTATTTGTGATATATATAAATGATTTGGAAGAAGGTGTAACTGGTGTAATCAGCAAGTTTGCGGATGACACGAAGATGGCTGGACTTGCGGATAGCGAAGAGCATTGTCGGGCAATACAGCAGGATATAGATAGGCTGGAAAATTGGGCGGAGAGGTGGCAGATGGAGTTTAATCTGGATAAATGCGAAGTGATGCATTTTGGAAGAAATAATGTAGGGAGGAGTTATACAATAAATGTCAGAGTCATCAGGAGTATAGAAACACAGAGGGACCTAGGTGTGCAAGTCCACAAATCCTTGAAGGTGGCAACACAGGTGGAGAAGGTGGTGAAGAAGGCATATGGTATGCTTGCCTTTATAGGACGGGGTATAGAGTATAAAAGCTGGAGTCTGATGATGCAGCTGTATAGAACGCTGGTTAGGCCACATTTGGAGTACTGTGTCCAGTTCTGGTCGCCGTACTACCAGAAGGACGTGGAGGCGTTCGAGAGAGTGCAGAGAAGGTTTACCAGGATGTTGCCTGGTATGGAGGGTCTTAGCTATGAGGAGAGATTGGGTAAACTGGGGTTGTTCTCGCTGGAAAGACGGAGAATGAGGGGAGTTCTAATAGAGGTGTGATAATAGAGATTATGAAGGGGATAGATAGGGTGAATGGTGGGAAGCTTTTTCCCAGATCAGAAGTGACGTTCACGAGGGGTCACGGGCTCAAGCTGAGAGGAGCGAAGTATAACTCAGACATCAGAGGGACGTTTTTTACACAGAGGGTGGTGGGGGCCTGGAATGCGCTGCCAAGTAGGGTGGTGGAGGCAGGCACGCTGACATCGTTTAAGACTTACCTGGATAGTCACATGAGCAGCCTGGGAATGGAGGGATACAAACGATTGGTCTAGTTGGACCAAGGAGCGGCACAGGCTTGGAGGGCCGAAGGGCCTGTTTCCTGTGCTGTACTGTTCTTTGTTCTTTGTACATGCTTTCATTTTGAATAAATCTGCAGTTTTGTTTTTTATTCTCTGCCGCGAAATAGACTTTCCAGTTGGAGTCCAGAATCAAAAGCCTTTTTGACACAAAGAAGTAAACATCGCAGTCATTATTAGAAATAGCTTTCCAAACTCCGTGTTCAAGGGTGGGAAGTGCTGAGGTGGGCTGGTTATAAGGCCCGCTTGGTTCTCTAGGAATTTGTCCCACTGTATCCCTCGCCCATCACCCCTCCCCCCCCCCCCCCCCCCCCCCCCCCCCCCCGCACCCCCCCCCAGCTCAAGCCTTTGCATCCCCTCTATGCCCCATCCATAGCCAATCTGTCTCCCTTGCCCCATCCAACCATTAGTTAAATTTGGCAAATTTCTGTAACTAGACTTGAAAAGTAAACTTCTAATGATCTAGTCCAGCTCTCACTCCTGCACACTTGATATTGGGGAGGCAATGGCCTAGTGGTATTATCGCTAGACTATTAATCCAAAAACCCAGCTAATGTTCTGGGGACCCGGGTTCGAATGCCACCACAGCAGATGGTGGAATTTGAATTCAATAATGAAAAAAAATCTGGAATTAAGAATCTACTGATGACCATGAAACCATTGTCGATTGTCGGAAAAACCCATCTGGTTCACTGGTGTCCTTTTAGAAAAGGAAATCTGCCATCCTTACCTGGTCTGGCCTACATGTGACTCCAGAGCCACAGCAATGTGGTTGATTCTCAACTGCCCTCGGGCAAATAGGGATGGACAATACATGCTGGCCCAGCCAGTGATGCCCACCCCCCACAAATTAATTGGTGGTGGGGTGTAACTCCCACTCAGAAGATTCATTCAAAGCTTTTAAACCTCAAATGGTTGATCTCTTATAAAAACGAACAAATGTCGATTCGGATCTTATATCGGACAGCTAATCCTTTAATAGACTTTTCAAATTGTCAATCAAACTGTGAACTCAGAACCCCCTGCTGAGATGATTCAGCCAAGCATTCATAATGACATCATGGCCTTTGGGGAAATGTCAGCCAAGAGCCCTGTTGAAACTGCATGACCAGATGCAATTTTGTTCCAGTCCATGCCTGTTAATCAAAGCATCCAATGGAGGGTTTCTTTTTAACTTTCACTTGACTGTAGCCTTTTTTTAAGTTTGAAGAATGAACCATTTATAAAAAACTTCAACCTTGACAGTTATCCAACCTTCACGAGTGTTTACTTCTACTTCATCAATTCGTGACTCGCGCACTGCAGGTTAAAGCCAAAATGTGGTGGTCTCTTGTGTGAATCACACCCTGCCCCCTTTCCCCTGTCGGCAAAAATTGGAAGTTTTGGAAACGGAGGCTGGACTTCCACATCCCGGTCCAGTTCACCTTTTTTAAAGGTCTGTCGGAAAAACCGGCCCTTGTACTTCCAGCTGTACAAGGCTCCTTGAAAGAAACTTTCTCTAATGTGTAGGTAGGCTTACAGCAAGGGATTGCACTGTTGTCAATGCAGATAAGTAGTTACTTCTTACTTGGGGGAACACTGCAATCTCACAGCACAAGTGCATCAATCATTAAAAGTTCTGCCACAGATTAACAAGACAATTTTCAAAAAGAACCAAACCAAACTTCATTTCTAGAACAATATAATAGGCAAGTTTTGCTAAACCTGCATTGAACTTTGGTTAGTCTCTACTGAAGAGTGCCGAATGCAGTTCTGGTCGCCATATTCGGGGAAAAAAGGATATCGAGGCATGGTCGAGGATTGTGGAGAGAAATTTACAAGGATGCAACCATAAATACATGGGTACAAATATCAGGAAAGGATCTACAGGCTCGGTCTCTTGAAAAAAGGCTGAGGGGAGGCTTAATGGACATCTTTAAAATTATGAACGTTTTTGACAGAGCGGATACAGAGAGAATGTTCCTCTGCGTGAGGAAGAGCATGACTAGAGATCGTTAGTATAAAATAGCCACCAAGAAATCCAATAGGGAATTCAGAAGAAACTCCTTTACATGAAGTGTGGTTAGAATCATAGAATCCCGACAGTACAGGAGACAATTTGGCCCATCGAGTCTGTACCGACCACAATACCACCCAAGCCCTATTCCCGTAACCCTCATTTACCCTGCTAATCCCCCTGACACAGGATGGCATGGTGGCACAGTGGTTAGCACTGCTGCCTCACAGCGCCAGGGACCTGATGCACTATCAATTACGACACGAAGACTCCTGTGAGTGAGGGAAACTAATAGGCTTTTATTCACAGAGAACAGGAGCACACCCTTGTACCTGACCTGGTCTAGACTGAGGCAAGGAGGAGGGACCATCACCTTTATACCCCACTCTGGGTGGAAAGGGAGGAGTCTCAGGTGGAAAGGGAGGAGTCTCGGGCCAGGTGCAGCATGGGTGTGTCCAGGTACATACACGTAGTAACAGTGGTTCACCACATTCACCCCTCCTTTAAAAAAGAGTCCGGCGGGGTGGATGGAACCATATGTACAGGAGCAAATATACACAGAAAAGTCACAAGCTGAGGTGGGGTGTCGTCCCTTCACAGGTTCAGCCTGTCGGGCGGCTTGACCAGTCGTTGAGACCGCCGCAGTACCAGGTGGTGCGCGGTGGGTAGTCCAGGAACTGTGGGTTGCAGACGGAGATCGGGGAAAGAGGCCCATTGTACTGTAGCGTGACGCTCTTAGGATGGGTCATGAAATAGAGCCCTAAGAGTACGGGAGCGCAGAGGTGTGGGAGCACCAGGAGCTTAAAATTTGCGTAATCGGTCCCCTGAACCGTAAGAGTCCATAAGACCATAAGACATAGGAGCGGAAGTAAGGCCATTCGGCCCATCGAGTCCACTCCACCATTCAATCATGGTTGATTTCAACTCCATTTACCCCTTTCTCTCCCCATAGCCCTTAATTCCTCGAGAAATCAAGAATTTATCAATTTCTGTCTTGAAGACGCTTAACGTCTCGGCCTCCACAGCCCTCTGTGGCAATGAATTCCACAGACCTACCACTCTCTGGCTGAAGAAATTTCTCCTAATCTCTGTTCTAAAGTGACTCCCTTTTATTCTAAGGCTGTGCCCCCGCGTCCTAGTCTCCCCTGCTAATGACATCCACGGAGCGGGACTTTGAGGCCAAGGAAATGGTTTGTCTGACTGGTCGTACCGAAAGAGCATAGCTGCACACAGTATCGGGGTGGATAAAGCTCTCCGTACTCCCGCTGTCAAACAAGCAATTTCCCGCACGGCCGTTTACCTGTATGTCCATCATGGACCTGGCGAGCTGATGTGGACGAGACTGGTCCAGCTGGATCGCTGCCACCGGGGATCCCGGAGAATCATCGGCCGGCGTCCAAAATGGCGGCTCCCTTGTCTCGCATGTGGCTGACGGCGTCCAAGATGGCGGCCCCCTTGACTCCCACGCGGCCGATGGCGTCCAAAATGGCGGCTCCCCGGGCTCTCACCTGGTCACTGGTGTCCAACATGGCGGCTCCCTTGACTCCCACGCGGCTGATGGCGTTCGGGTTTTCTGTTCCTTCGGGTTGCATGCTGCGCTATTTGGTTTCGAGGCCGACTTCGTCCTGCAGACTTTCGCGTAGTGGCCTTTCTTTCCACACCCTGAGCAGAACGCCTCCCTTGCCGGGCAGCGTTGTCGGGGGTGCTTCGCTAGGCCGCAAAAATAACACTTCGGGGCTGCCGTGGCCGTTGAGTCATTGGTGGGGCGCTGTGTGGCATAAGTCAGAGGCCTTCCTAGGTACTGGGATGATAGTGGCCGTGAGGCCCACCATGTCGTGTGATCGGGCGCGTACGCCTCGAGGTTACGTGATACTACTTTGAGGGATTCCGCGAGTGTTACAGTTTTTGGAAGATCTAGCCCACCTTGTTCTAGCAGGCGCTGTCGAATATAGTTGGATGCGATGCCCGTAACGTAGGTATCGTGGATCAAGTCCTCTGTATACTGCGCAGCGGATACAGCCTTGCAGTTACAGGCCCTGCCGAGCGCACGTAGCTCGCGGAGGAACTGTGCATTTGATTCCCCCGGCCGCTGTTTTCGGGTAGCTAGCGATGCCTGGCATAGACTTCGTTTGTCTGTTGACTGTATTGGCTCTTTAGGAGCGCTAGCGCGTCTGCGTACGTTTCTGCGTCACAGATGGCGCAAACTGCGTCGCTTACCCAGGCGTTGAGCACGTGCAGCTTGTCTGCATCGGACCGGACGGCCGTGGAGGCTCCGAGGAAGGCTTCGAAGCACTTCAGCCAGTGATTAAAGCTGTTGGCGGACCCCGGCGCTTGCGGATCCATGTTTAGAGTATCGGGCTTTAAAAGTTGCTCCATTCCGTTTTTTGTTCTCTGTGAATAAAATTGATGCACTATCAATTACGACACGAAGACTCCTGTGAGTGAGGGAAACTAATAGGCTTTTATTCACAGAGAACAGGAGCACACCCTTGTAGCTGACCTGGTCTAGACTGAGGCAAGGAGGAGGGACCATCACCTTTATACCCCACTCTGGGTGGAAAGGGAGGAGTCTCAGGTGGAAAGGGAGGAGTCTCGGGCCAGGTGCAGCATGGGTGTGTCCAGGCACATACAAGTAGTAACAGTGGTTCACCACAGGACCCGGGTTCAATTCTGGCCTCAGGTCACTGAGTGGAGTTTGCACTTTCTCCCCATGTCTGCATGCATTTCCTCCGGCTGCTCCGGTTTCCTCCCACAGTCCAAAGATGTGCAGGTTAGGTGAATTGGTCATGATAATTTCTCCCTCAGTGTACCCGAACAGGCGCTGGAGTGTGGCGACTAAAGGATATTCACAGTAACTTAATTGCAGTGTTAATGTAAGTCTACTTGTGCCACAAATAAATAATTTTTAAAACTAGGGTCAATTTAGCATGGGCAATCACTGTGCCGCCCTAAATGTAAGGAACTTGTCACCAGTGGGTGTGGTTGAATCATAGTATTTAAGTGAAAACCAGACAAGTATATGAAAGAAAACAGAAGAGATGGTTAGTATTTAGATGAAAAAAGATGGCAAGATACTTGAGTTGAGCATGGACTGGCTAGGCAGAAATGATGTGTTGATGTCCAAGAAAGCTGACATGGACCATGTAATGAAGGTTTTTATTTAATATGTCTCCCACATCTAGGTGTTAAACTCAGTCTCATTCTAGCACAAAACTAGTTGCAAATTCCATGTTTTTGACTCGAATGGAAGAAAGCAATGTGTATGTACACACCGTAAGAAGTCTCACAACACCAGGTTAAAGTCCAACAGGTTTATTTGGTAGCAAATACCATAAGCTTTCGGAGTGCTGCCCCTTCGTCAGATGGAGTGGAAATGTGCTCTCAAACAGTGCACAGAGACACAACCAGCACATTTCCACTCCATCTGACGAAGGAGCAGCGCTCCGAAAGCTTATGGTATTTGCTACCAAATAAACCTGTTGGACTTTAACCTGGTGTTGTGAGACTTCTTACTGTGTTCACCCCAGTCCAACGCCGGCATCTCCACATCATATGTACACACCCACATGTTTCACTATCATGGCATTGTATAGAGAACAGCCAGTCTGAGTGTTGTCTTCAGGTGAAAAGAGCAGACGCTAATAACCCAGTCTCCGTTTTAAGCACGTGCTTTCTTATCTCTATTTGTTATATTGTCCACATTTTACAGTGACTCGTATTAACTTGTCACAATGTCATTATGCCCTCCTGCCAGTAACAGGAAGTGCCCGTAAAGGTAAGGGCCCAGTAATGGATGGAAAAAAATAATGGCAAGTTCTTGGCGGCTGCCTCTATTTGTGCGTTTAATGCGGTGGGGGGGGTTGCGGGGGAAAGGCTTGTCGTGAGAAAGCAAATATATTGTGACTTAGGAATAGTCACAGATTGCTGAATGAACTGTGCTGCTCTGCTGTTTGCCTTGCACATGAGAACTCGCTAACAACTTCCCTCTGAGTGTTCAGAAATTGTTGGATTTTGTGCGTCTGTATGAATGAATCCTGCTGCATTTGTTTAGAGCTGGTATTTTTTTGACACGAGGACAATGAATGGGGTGATTTGTGGCCCTGACATGAAAGTTAACCTTGGTGGCACAGAGAGAACAATTGAAACTATGGAAACTGCCGCAGCTAGTACTTTTAAATTAAAAAACTTTTCCCTTCTCTCGTCTTCCTCTCTCTCATTTTCCCCCTCACACTCTCTCTCTGCTCCTCCTTACCCTCCATTTTCTCCTCTTTTCTTCGTGTGTGATTTGACTCTAATTCACTCCATTTCTTTCTCTGTCACTCACTTTTCTTTATCGATTCTTCATCTTAATTGGGTCATAAAATCTACCTCAGCCAATGTTGGGGAGGTCCTCGATGCTCCAGTGACCCTGATATCAAGTCAGATTGTCATTTAAAAATAAAGTAACCTGGAGGGTGAGGGGTTAAAATACTCGCAGCAAACTCGGTCATCTGGTACTTGCGAGTTACAGGTTGATGAGTGTGCAGTTGAAGAATGCCAGATTACTTTCTGAATCAGAAGTTGTCCATTCATTTAATGTTAAGATGAGATTGATTGTTTGGTCCTTGCTTGAAGATTTATATCCTCAAATGAACAACTTTTTTTTAAAGCCAACGATGCAATCTTGACATTTTAGGTGAAATCCACTCCAGGGGTTTTGTTTGTGGAGTTTGACTTGTTTCCAATCCTCCTTGCTCTAGATGTTGCTTCAATATGTCAAGGCAGATTTACTTTCAAAATAATATTTCACTGATATTATTGGAGCAGCAGTTCAGTGCATAGACCAAACGGAACTGTAGGCTTTAGACAGATATATTTGTAGCCAACATAATTTGTGCTACTTGCTAAAGTTGTTCATATGGAAAATGGCACAGAACCAAACAGCTATTCCTTTCTTATTGCCAGAGCAAATGTGCATATGTATATACATCTCATGAGTTCTATAAATTGATTGTATATTTTATTCAATTTCCTACCAATTTACAGCAACATTGTTTTTGTCCAATTGATACTTTTTCAAAGGAAGATTCCGTAATTTGACCAAACCATAATCTGCTTTCGCATTGGAAGTTAACTAGCACAAATTTGAACTGGGGAATTAATGAAATCAAAACTTGCAAAGACTTCTACAATTTTCTTATTTTAACAGTGATATAAGTGGCAAGCATCATGGTGTTGGGTAAGGACCGAATGCACACCGGTTTTGGCCATCAAGTGTGAGCAGTCATATTCAATATTGCACCTAAGAGTGGACCGGAGCTCTTAAAATAACTTCTCTCTGAGCATGTGGTCATTACCATTGAGCCTGCCAACTTTCCAACTGGCAGGCAAGGATCCCATTTAGTATTTATTTACATTTTTATATTGAAGGAATGGGAAGATATGGCCTATTTCATCTCCTTGTGTTGTTGGGTGTGACTAATCATCCGTGGGCCTCCGTGAAATAAGGATAGCGAAGCTCTGGAAAAAGTTGTGAAAATATGTTCAAACATTCATCTAATGCCACCCAATTGTGCCTCCAGAAAGAATGTTATCAGCAGAATCCATTGGCTCATTTCGATCCCTATCAACAGTAGATTGAATTGTTAATTGTTATTGATAATTATAATTAGACAATTAACAGCCACTATGAATCGGAATATTCACATTTTACTGTACTCTTACCCTCTCCGGACCATTGTACTCCAGTTCAGTATTAAGTCACTGCTTGCTGAGAAATGATATTAATCAGGCGCGTACTCATTCTGTTCTAAAGTTGATTTAAATGCACAATGTGGGTTTAGCATATTTTTGTTTTGCTGACTGTGAACATAGCTGTTGTTAGCAATTGTTTTTATTCTTGCTTTGAAATTAGAGTGAAGATGATGGATATGCATCGGGAAACAAAGTGGAGCAGCGGCCTGGAGAGTTTAAGTATGTTACATGAGCGAACGCCTCTCTCTCTCTCTCTCTCTCTCTCTCTTTTACTTCATGTGAAAGCTACTGTGGTGTCTTTTGATCTCTTCGATTGCATATTAGTGAAAATCAATGTTGGATGAACTCTTAAGATGTTGAATTTTTGTGGGTATTTTTTTTGTTGCTGGCTTGTGGGTGTAACCAGATCTGGAAAGCATCCGGAATTTAAATTCAGAATGACTTTATTCACTGTTGCTGCCAAGTGGTTAAAATTCAAATCTGATAAAATAAATGAATAATGAAACATCTGTCCTGAAGGCAATTGGAACTATACTGGATCCTTCACTCTGTCTTTGTACCGAGATTAATTAGTTGTACGGGTAGTTCTTTTAAAGGCATGAAATACTTTTGAGCATCAGTTTTTGTATTTATTCTAAGCAGTTCATTTTCCAAGTTGATTGCTTTAATTGTCTATTATATTATTAGTTTTAACAATGAAAATAGAATAAATATGAAGAATGTTGCACTGTTAAAAATGGTATTGAATTCATAGCGGTCAGCAAAAGAGTCTTTGGGGCAGACAGAGGCCCGAGTTCTCCAGTGTTGTCGCCACCTCTGCCACCGAGAATGGAGAATTTGTCGCTCAGTCCAATCTCCATTCGCAGCAGCGGGACTGGAGAATCCCAGCCGCGGGCGAGGTTGGAAATCCTGGCCAGGACTTCAATTGCTTTCATCCTCTCGTCCTGATTTTAATAAAACTTCTCTGTGGTTAACTTGCTTCATATTTCATAGTATCATGTGAATACATTTACCAAATAAGATATATTTGACATGGGACTTGATGAAACAAGCTTCTAAATGATGATACGATGCTCAGATGAAGGGTACGGCAATAATCTATTTTAGTGTCCAACAACACTCCAAAAAAAATAGGATCGAGAAGTGAATCATGGAATGAAGACAACAAATGCTGGAAATATTTAACACTATTGCAGGACAAGCCACAAAAGCATCTAATTTTGCAGTACCGTGTGATTTTGTTATTGTTCAATTTTAGAATGAATTTATTAATAGTTTTCGGACTGCAAGGTGTACCGTGATATTCGCCAAGGCTTGGTGGCAGGATTACCGTTTTTCTTAAATGTATATTTAATGACTTAGATTTGGGTGTACTGAACACAATTTCAAAGTTTGCAGATGACACTGAAGTATTGTGAACTGTGAGGAGCATAGTGATCAACTTCAAGAGGATATGGGCTGTTGAAATGGACCAAAGAATGTAATATTAAATTTAATGCAGAGAAGTGTAAAGTGATTTGGCAGGAGAACAAGGGAAGGCGATTTAAAAACTAAAGGGTACAAATCTAAAGGGGGTTCAGGAACAGGGAGATCTAAGTTGTAGGACAGGATGAGAAAGTGGGTTTCAAAAAAGCATATGATTTCCTGGGTTTTATAAATGGAGGCATAGAGAACAAAATCAAACAAGTTATGATGAGCCTTTATAAAACACTGGCCAGAACTTTCTGGCTGTTCACACCAGCAAGGTCTTCTGGTCCAGCCAACTGCACACCCCCGCCGTGGGTTTCTAGGTAGTGTGGGGCTGAAGTTGATGGGAAATCCCATTGACAGCGGCAGGACCAGGAGATCCCACTGCTGGCCAATTGTGCGCAACCTCCCTCGGTGAGAAAGACACCGTGGGGAGGCCAGAGTGTGCCGTCCATCCTGCCTCTACTTGAGCGTTGTGTCCAACTCTGGCCACCTCACTTGGGATGTGAAGGCTTTAGAGAGAGTGCAGAAATGATTCATGAGAATGCTTCCATGGATGAGGAACTTCGATTATGTGGATCGATGAGTGAAGCTGGGTCTGTTCTGCTTGGTGAAGGGAAGGTTGAGAGGAGATTTGATGGAGTGCTCAGTATCATGAGGAGTTTAGACAACAGATAGACAGAAACCATTACCATTGGCAGAAGGGTTGAAAACCAGAGCTCACAGATTTAAAAGTGATTTGAAAAAGAATCCAAGACAACATGGTAAACAAATTTCCAGCAGGGAATATACAAACATTTGAATATACGTAAAAACAAGCATACGGATTAGGAACAGAAGTAGGCTCGTCAGCCCCTCTAGCCTGCTCCACCATTTGATAAGATCATGGCTGATCTACTTGTGGGTTCAACTTTACTTCATGCCTACCCACTATAGCTCTATAGCCTTGATGTTCAAGAATTTATCCAACTTGGCCTTAAAAATATTCAAAGATCCAGCCTCTATTGCTCTCCTGTGGAAGAGAATTCACCATGATGACCCTCAGAAAACAAAATTCTCCTCTTTTCCATCTTAAATGGGAACTCCTTATACTTAAACTGTACCCCTTCATTTCTGTCTCTCCGACAAGAAGAAACATTCTCTCAGCTGCCACCTCATCAAGTCCCCTTTGGCTCTTTCAATACAGCCATCTCCTAAACTCCAATGGGCACAGCCCGAACCTGTCCAACCTTACTCATAAACCAATCCCTTCTATCCAGCAATCAGTTGAGTAAACTTGTTCTCAACTGCTAATGTAATTATATCCTCTCAAGTAAGGAGACCAAAACCATATACAGTATTCCAGATGTGGTCTAACCAATGCCCTGAACAACTGTAACAAAATATTCTTCTTTAACATGCAATTCCTCTTGCAATAAATGTCAACATTAGGGGTGGCACAGTGGTTAGCACTGCTGCCTCACAGCGCTAGGGACCCTGGTTCGATTCCCGGCCTGGGTCACTGGCTGTGTGGAGTTTGCACATTCTCCCTGTGTCTGCATGGGTTTCCTCCAGATACTCCGGTTTCCTCTCACAGTCCAAAGATGTGCGGGTTAGGTGGATTGGCCATGCTAAATTGCCCCTTAGTGTCAGGGTAACTAGTTAGGATAAATGCCTAGGGTTATGGGGATAGGGCCTGGGTGGGACTGTGGTCGGTGCAGACTCGATGGGCCAAAGGGCCTCCTTCTGCACTGTAGGATTCTATGAACATTGCAGTTTCTTTCCTAACCACTTGCTGTATCTGCATACTGGCTGTTTATGGCTCATGTATTAAAACATCCAGATCCCTCCATACCATCGACTTTTGAAATCTCTCTTTATTTAAATACTGCTTTTCTATTCAACCTGTCACTTATTGCCACATTATACTCTGTCTGCCAAATTTTTGACACCTCACTTAACCTATCTATATTCTGCTGCAGGCTCCTTGTGTCCTCTTTCTGACCTACTGTCCTACTTATCTTTGTCTCATCAGCAAATTTAGAAACTATGCACTTGTTCCCTTCATCCAAGTAATCAATGTAGATTGTGAACAGTTGAGACTCCAGCACTGATCCCCTGTGGCCACTCCATTAGTTATACTTTGTCAACCTGAAAATGACCCATTTATCCATACTCTTTGCTTCCACTTAGCCAACATGTTATCCCCTAAACCATGAGCTCGTATTTGATGTGGCGCCTTATCAGATGCCTTTTGGAAATCCAAGTCGACCACAGTTTCGGGTTCCCCTTTTATCTACCTTGCCTGTTACATCCTCAATTAGTTAAGTACGATTTCACTTTCATAAAAACATGTTGACTGCATTACAATGTTCGAGGTGTCTTCAGTGGGTTCCAGTATTTTCCTTATGACAGATGGTGGGCTCACTGGCCTGTAATTTTCTGCTTTCTGTTTCCCTCACTTCCTGAATAGAGAAGCTACATTTACTATTTTTATAATCTGATGGGATCTTTCCAGAGTCGAGGGAATTTGGGAAAATTACACCAATATCCCTATCTCCGCAACCACTTCTTTTAAGATTCTAGGATGCAGACCGTCAGGTCCCAGGGGCTTGTCGGTCTTTAGTTCTAATAATTTTCTCATACCCCTTTCCCTGGTGATTGTAATTGTTTTAAATTCTTTCCCTCTCTTTCACCGCTTGATTTACAACGATTTGCGGCATCTTAGTTGTTTCTTCCACAATGAAAACACACAAAATGTCAGTTCTGTAATTTCCTTATTTCCCATTATTAATTTCACATTCTCACTCTCTAGAGGACCAATACTTTAATCACACAATTCCTTTTTGATTCTCGTAGAAACCCCTTCCTATCTGTGTTTTTTATATTTCTGTCATTTTCTCTCTCACTCGGCTTTCTCCCTTTTTTATTCATTCTTCACTGGTTTTTAAATTCTGCCCAATCATCTGACCTACTCACCTTCACAGAATTGAACACCTTTTCTTTCAATTTGATACTGCCTTTAACTTGCTTAGTTAGGCACGGATGGTGCAGCATTCCCTTAAAGTGCTTTATTTCCTCACGACCTTTGCTGAGTGTTATGAAATGCCTTAGATCATAGAATCCCTACAGTGCAGAAAGAGGCCATTCGGCCCAGTGAGTCTGCACCGACCACAATCCCACCCAGGCCCTACCCCAATATCCCTACATATTTACCCACTAATCCCTCTAACCTATGCATCTCAGGACATGAAGGGGTAATTTTTAGCATGGCCAATCAACCTAACCCACACATCTTTGGACTGTGGGAGGAAACCGGAGCACCCGGAGGAAACCCACACAGACACGAGGAGAATGTGCAAACTCCACAAAGACAGTGAACCAAGCCGGGAATCGAACCCGGCTCGAAGGGGATCATAGAATCCCTACAGTGCAGGAGGAGGCCATTTGGCCCATCACGTCTGCACCGACTCTCCAAAAAGAGTCTCTCACCCAGGCCATCTCCCACCCTGGTGCCATAACCCTGTGCATTTACCACACTAATCCCCCTAACCTATACATCTAAGGGGCAATCTAGTGTGGCCAATCCAAATAATCCTCACATCTTTGGACTGTGGGAGGAAACTGGAGCACCCAGATGAAACTCGCGCAGACATGGGGAGAACATGCAAACTCCATACAGTTACCCTAGGTAGGAATTGAATCTGGGTCCCTGGCGCTGTGAGGCAGAAGTGCGAACCATTCGACCACTGTGCCAATCCCTCTTCTTAAATATCTGCCACTACAGCTCTATGCACCTACCCTTTAACTTAATTCCAGTTCACTTGAGCCAATTCTGTCTTTACACCCTTGTAATTGACTTTATTTAAGTTTAAAACACTAGTCTTCCACCCGCTCTTCTCGCCCTCAAACTGATTGCAAAATTCAGTCATGTTCCGATCACTGCTATCTAGATGTCCATTCGCTATGAGATTAAGTAATCCTGCCTCATTGCACTTTAGCAGGTCCAGAATAACGTGCTCTGGTTGGCTTGCAAAACATAGAAAGTAGGAGTAGGCCATTTGGCCCTTCATGCTTGCTCTGCCATTCAGTTTGATCATGGCTGATCTTTTATCCCAACATCATACTCCCATGCTTTTCCCATACGCCTTGACACCTTTTGAGTCTATAAATGTATCAGTTTCCTCCTTAAATATATGCAGTAACTTGGCCTCCACAGCCATCTGTGGTAGAAAATTCCACAGGTTCGCCATCCTCCTGTGTGAAGAAGTTTCTCCTCACCTCAGTCCGAAATGGCCTACCCATGTCCTGAGACTGTAACCCTTGCTCTGAACCAGCATCCCTGCCAGAGGAAACATCATCCCTGCATCCACTCTGTCCAACCCTGTCAGAATTTTATGTTTCAATGGGATCTCCTCTCATTCTACTAAACTGTGAATACAAGCCTGGTTGACTCAATTTCTCTTCACATGACAATCCTGCAATCTCAGGCGTCAGTCTGGTGAACATCGCTGCTCTCCCTCTTTGACAGGTATATTCCTTTTTAGATAAGGGGACCAAAACTGTACACAACACTCCAGGTGTGGCCTCAGCAAGGCCCTACACAGCTGCAGTAAGACATCCTTGTTTCTGGATCTAGCAATGAAAGCTGAAATACCATTTGCCTTCCTAACTGCTTGCTGAACCTGTATGCTTGCTTTCAGTGACTGGCGTACAAGGACACCTAGGTCCGTTTGTACATCAACATTTCCCAATCTGTCACCAATTAAATAATATATGCAGCTCTAAGAAATTTGTCATAGAGTCATCGAGGTTTACAGCATGGAAACAGGCCCTTCAACCCAACTTGTCCATGCCACCCTTTTTATTTTTACTATAAGCTAGTCCTTATTGCCCATGTTTGGCCCATATCCCTCTATATCAATCTTACCCATGTAACTGTCTAAATGCTTTTTAAAAGTAGCCTCTGCTACTACCTCTAGCAGCTTGTTCCAGTCACTCACCAGCCTCTGTGTGAAAAAATTTGCCTGCCCTAGCTTTGGGAAATGATGTTGACTATCTAGCTGATCTATGCCCCTCATTATTTTATAGATCTCGATAAGATCACCCCTAAGCCTCCTACACTCCCAAAACTATCTTTGCCAATCGAATTCATCCAGTCTAGACGCAGATGAAAATCACCCGTCATTATTGCAGTACCTTGCTGACATGCCCCCATTATTTCTTCCTCATATTCCATCCTACAGTGTAGTCATTGTTCAGGGACCTGTCTCCCACAAAGTGACTTTTTCGCTATTCTTATCTCTACCCAGATCAATTCTACATCATGATCTTCAAAATAAAGGTTATCTCTCACTGTAGTACTAATGTCATCCTTAATTAGTAGAGGTACGTCACCACCTTTTTGTCGCTTGCTGTCCTTGCAAAACATCAAGTACGTTTTATTATTCAGGTCAGAGCCCCCTCTCACTTTGCAGCCATGTCTCTGTCGTGGTGATCATGTCGTAAATATTTACTTCTACTTGAGCTGTCAATTTATCTTTAATCTGTTTTGTTGTATAAAAACATAGAAAATAGGAGCAGGAGTAGGCCATTCAGCCCCTCAAGCCTGCTCTGCCATTCATTATGATCATGGCTGATCATCCAACTCTGTAACCTGTTTCTGTTTTCGCCCACCCCCCACCCTTTGATCTTGTTAGTCCCAAGAGCTATATCTAACTCCTTCATGAAAACATATAATGTTTTGGCCTCAACTGCTTTCTGTGGTAGAGAATTCCACAGGCTGACCACTCTCTGGGTGAAGAAATCTTTCCTCATCTCAGTTCTAATTGGTTTACCCCTTATCTTTAGATTGTTATCCCTGGTTCCGGACTCCCCCACCATTGGGAACATCCTTCCTGCATCTACACTGTCTAGTCCTGTTAGAATTTTATAGGTTTCTATAAGATCTCCCCTCATTCTTCAAAACTCCAGTGAGTATAATTCTAACTGGCTCAATCTTTCCTCATTCGTCAGTCCCGCCATCCCAGTAATCAGTCTGGTGAACCTTCATTGCACTCCCTCTAGAGCATGAACATCCTTCCTCAGATAAGGAGACCAAAACTGCACACAGTATTCCAGGTGTGGTCTCACCAAGGCTCTGTGCAAATGCAGCAAGACATACCTGTTCCTGTACTTGAATCCTCTTGCTATGAATGCTCACGTGCCATTTGCTTTCTTGACTGCCTGCTGCACCTGTAAGCTTCTGCCTGCGGGTTTCAAATGCTACGTGCATTCGGACGTCTTTGTCTTCAATTCTGTTCCCACACCCCACCCTACACCCTCTGCTATGTGACCGCTAGAACATGGCGTGATTGGGATCAGAAATGCATCGCCTGCGAGGGTGATGGAGGCAGATTCGATTGTGGCTTTCAACAGGGAATTAGATCACGACCCAAAGAGAGAGAAGTTTTCAGGGCTGTAGAGAAAGGGTGCGTAAGTGAGATGAACTGAGCAGCCTTTGCAGGGGGCCAGCTTGGACACAACAGATTGAATGGCTTCTTTCTGTAAATCATAGAACCCTTACAGTTCCAAAGGAGGCCATTTGGCCCATTGAATCTGTACCAACTAGTCTGTACTGCAACCATTCTGAGATTCTGTAGGTTGTTATGAGTTTAGGACTCATGGGATTGGGGTGATATTTTAGCGGGATGGTTCATGGACAGAAAATAAATAAATGTGTCATTTTCAACATGTCAGGCTCTGACGAGTAAAGGATCATGCTTGGTCCTGAGCTACTAACAATCCATGTCAATGCCTTGTGTGACAGGACCAAGTCTACAATATCCATGTTTGCAGGTGATATTAAGCAGTGACGAGGAGGAGTAAAGAGGATGCAAAGGGAAATAGACAGGTTAAGTGGGCAGTAGGTTGGCAGATTGAATATAGTGGGAAATTATCCACTTTGGAAGGAAGAATGGAAGAGCAGACGTTCTTGAAAAGATGATGGGCTATTGAATGTAGAGGGATTTGGGTCGTCTTGATTATGAATCGCAGAAAGTTAACATGGAGGTACAGCGAGCAATATTTTTTTTCTCATCCCCACACCCTCTGAGCTCTCTTCTCTGATTTAACCCTTTTGTTCTTCTACCCTCTCCTTCCCCACCTTTTCTGTCCCACCATTGGCAGTCCTGCCTTGAGGTGTGTAGCCCCCAAACTCTGCAGTTCTATCTGCAACCACATTCACCAGTCCACCAGCCCCCCCCCCCCCCCCCCCTCCGGGCTGAAGTTGTATGCTGCCCCCACAGAGGGGTAGCTTCCTTGTCCATGGGCCAATTTTAGCCCTGAAGGGCCGCCTCCTGCCACCACGGAGAGTTTCCTGCGGCAGAGGTAGCCAGTGCCAAGTGTCCACGTCCCTGTAAAAGTTGGTTTGCCTTGTGGACAGGCCGGGCGAGACTGGGAGTGAGGTGACCTTCTGTTGGGGAAACCTATGCCCATCGGTGCTTCCCCTCACTCCCCACCAGCCGGTCAATTCTGGCTCCTCCATTTCCTTGCTGGTGCCAGCCAGCCTGGCATCAACAAGGCCCCAGACTTGGTTTTGTTTGGGCTCCATGGCTCCTCTTCAGGGGACTGCAGGCAGCCCCAGAAGTGGTCACTGCTCCCAGTGGAGCTGCTGAGGCAAGACAGATGTCAGCTTTTTGATTGGTCTCTGCCTGCGCTCCCCATCACCAGTAAAATACAGTGTCTCTCACTTCGCTTTACCATCTGTTTGGATGTTTATGCTTCTCTGAGGGGTTCTGAGCCTATTACTTGTAATGATTCAGAGGAGCTACATAAATGATTTCTAATCATCTCATTGTCTCACACGATAGCGGTGTAAACCACTGTAAAATTCACAACCTTTTGTCTGACCGACGGATCTATCTGAAGAATGTGCTGCACTGCAGTTTTGACCTCACTAATGAATGCAGCTGAAAACCGGTATGGTGTTCAACTTTATAGCCAACAATGCAACCACCCGTGCCAAGCTGACAGCGCAATGCAGGAGAATCCGTCAAGGGAGGGTGCATTGGGTGGAAGTTGCAGAACAGCTTTAACATAGAAACGTAGAAGCCAGAAGAAGGAATAGGCCATTCGGCCCTTCGAGCCTTCTCTGCCATTCATTTTGATCATGGCTGATCATCAAATTCCATATCCTGATTTTACCCCCCCTCTCTCCCCATATCCCTTGATCCCTATAGCTATATCTAATTTTTTCTTGAAATCAGACAACGTTTTGGCCTCCACTACTTTCTGTGGCAGTGAATTCCACACATTCACCACCCTCTGGGTGAAGAAATTTCTCCTCACCTCAGTTCTAAAAGGTTTAACC
Organism: Mustelus asterias; assembly: GCF_964213995.1. NCBI lineage: Eukaryota > Metazoa > Chordata > Chondrichthyes > Carcharhiniformes > Triakidae > Mustelus > Mustelus asterias. The sequence continues at coordinate 173,342,250 of NC_135801.1, forward strand.
TCATCCTCAAACTATGACCCCTAGTTCTGGACTCCCCCACCATTGGGAACATTCTTTCTGAATCTACTCTGTCTGACCCTGTTAGAATTTTATAAATTTCTATGAGATCCCCTCTCATTCTGCAAATCCCTCCCCTGTTTTGCCAAGTCAATAATCCTGGCCACTTCAGCATTCACATTGGGGAACCTGTGCAATCATTCACAGCCTCAGGCCAAACCCTTTTTCCAGTGGGCGTCTATTGTTGAAGCTCCAACTTCATCCCATGAGTCTTTAATTATGCCAAGTGCTCAGAGGATGTTGAATTGCTTCCAGCAATCGGGGACTGCGGTTGAAGGGTCTGCCTGCAAAAGATGGAGTGGCTGAAACTTTTTGTCAGGTGTAGTAAGCCTTGAACGATGCATTAACTCCCTGGTCTATGGGCTGGATAGGCAAGGTCACATTTCGGGGGAAAAAAACAAAATGTCAACATCTGGATGGCTCTCTGCAAGTGAAAGTGGATGCCCAAGTGCATTAACAAGAGTAGTAGGACCTTGAACGGGAGGTTCTTTTCCTTCCAATAAATCCTGACCTCCAGCAGAAAGCAATTGGCAAACCGGTCTTTAAATACTCCAACAATAACCCAGGCGTTGCTATTAGCATATCAAAAGACTGGCAGATGACATTTTTTCCTTTAAAAGCTTGAGGGTTTCTGACCTTTGAACCAGCATTGGTTTACATTTCAAGCCCACCACATTGGCATGTACTAGCACTGTCAGCCTATCCTTTTAAAACCAAGAGCTGTCCTCTCTTGGATTATGTAGGCCCTATTTGGCATTTTCTTCCAGAACCGGACCGTTCTGTCTGTGTTGAAGACCTGTCCTGCCCGGTTGCCCCTCTCCTCGCCTTGGGGAAACTGCTCCAGCGACATGGTCAGTTGAAGCAATCTCCCCACCTCCCCCACCAACTTTACACAACGCAGCCCGAAACGCTTCTTAAAGCGATCGAACCATTGTGTGCTGGCTGAAGTCAAAGAGGAGACATCTTCCGCACCACCTTCATTGTCACCAGTGACACAAGCACTATCCTCTTTACGACTCGTGCTGGTACAATTCAGGTGCCTTATTTTGAGTGATTGGACCATTAACTGGGGTCATCCTTTGACAATGGTGCTCTCTTCACACTTTCTGTAACTTCTCCAACTTACAACGGTTAAGTTGGCAGTACGACTACCAGAAACACTAAAACTGGTTCTTATTCCTCCTTCAGACTGCCTGATGTAACTGATTGTGGATTTATTGTGAGTATTCCATGGCCAACATAGAGTCATAGAGGTTTACAGTATGGAAACAGGCCATTTGGCCCAACTTGTCCACACCGCTCTTTCTTTTTTTTTACCCCTAAGCTAATCACAGTTGCCCGCATTTGGCCTATATCCCTCTATACCCATCGTACCCATGTAACTATCTAAATGCTTTTTAAAAGATAAAAATTGTACCTGCCTCTACTACTACCTCTGGCAGCTTGTTCCAGACACTCACCACCCTCTGTGTGATAAAATTGCGGTGTCGATGGTAGTCATGATGTGGAGATGCCAGTGTTGGACAGGGGTGAACACAGTAAGAGTTTTAACAACACCAGGTTAAAGTCCAACAGGTTTATTTGGTAGCAAATGCCATTAGCTTTCGTAGCGCTGCTCCTTCGTCAGATGGAGTGGATATCTGCTCTCAAACAGGGCACAGAGACACAAAATCAAGTTACAGAATACTGATCAGAATGCGAATCTTTACAGCTGATCAGATCTTAAAGATACAGACAATGTGAGTGGAGGGCGCATTAGGCACAGGTTAAAGAAATGTGTATTGTCTCCAGACAGGACAGGACAGCCAGTGAGATTCTGCAAGTCCAGGAGGCAAGCTGTGGGGGTTACCGATAGTGTGACATGAACCCAAGATCCCGGTTTAGGCTGTCCTCATGTGTGCGGAACTTGGCTATCAGTTTCTGCTCAGCGACTCTGCGCTGTCGTGTGTCGTGAAGGCCGCCTTGGAGAACACTTACCCGAAGACCAGAGGCTGCGGACAATGGTCTGTTTGAGGTTGTGCGGTTGTTTGAAGGCAAGAAGTGGGGGTGTGGGGATGGCCTTGGCGAGATGTTTGTCTTCATCAATGACATGTTGAAGGCTCTGGAGGAGATGCCGTAGCTTCTCCGCTCCGGGTAAGTACTGGACGACGAAGGGTACTTTGTCCACTGTGTCCCGTGTTTGTCTTCTGAGGAGGTCGGTGCGGTTTTTCGCTGTGGCGCGTTGGAACTGTCGATCGATGAGTCGAGCGCCATATCCTGTTCTTATGAGGGCATCTTTCAGCATCTGGAGGTATCTGTTGCGATCCTCCTCATCCGAGCAGATCCTGTGTATACGGAGGGCTTGTCCGTAGGGAATGGCTTCTTTAATGTGTTTAGGGTGGAAGCTGGGTGGCAGCCATCATCTCACGGGAGAACACCATCCACCAGGTACACGGTACCTACTCTCGCAACTCGGCCAACGTTGTCTACCTGATACGCTGCAGGAAAGGATGTCCCGAGGCATGGTACATTGGGGAAACCATGCAGACGCTATGACAACGGATGAATGAACACTGCTCGACAATCACCAGGCAAGACTGTTCTCTTCCTGTGGGGGAGCACTTCAGCGGTCATGGGCATTCAGCCTCTGATCTTCGGGTAAGTGTTCTCCAAGGCGGCCTTCACGACACACGACAGTGCAGAGTCGTTGAGCAGAGACTGATAGCCAAGTTCCGCACACATGAGGACAGCCTAAACCGGGATCTTGGGTTCATGTCACACTATCGGTAACCCCCACAGCTTGCTTCCTGGACTTGCAGAATCTCACTGGCTGTCCTGTCCTGTCTGGAGACAATACACATTTCTTTAACCTGTGCCTAATGCTCCCTCCACTCACATTGTCTGTATCTTTAAGATCTGATCAGCTGTAAAGATTCGCATTCTAATCAGTATTCTGTAACTTGATTTTGTGTCTCTGTATGCCCTGTTTGAGAGCAGATATCCACTCCATCTGACGAAGGAGCAGCGCTCCGAAAGCTAATGGCATTTGCTACCAAATAAACCTGTTGGACTTTAACCTGGTGTTGTTAAAACTCTTACTGAAAAAATTGCCCCTCTGGACACTTTTGTATCTCTCCCCTATAACCTTAAACCTAAGCCCTCTAGTTTTAGACTCCCCTACCTTTGGGAAAAGATATTGACTATCTACCTTGTCTATGCCCCTCATTATTTTATAGACCTCTATAAGGTCACCCCTCAGCCTCCTATACTCCAGAGAAAAAGGTCCCAGTCTATCCAGCCTCTCCTTATAACTCAAACCATCAAGTCCCGGTAGCATCCTCGTAAATCTTTTCTGCACTCTTTCTGGTTTAATAATATCCTTTCTATAATAGGGTGACCAGAACTGTACACAGTATTCCAAGTGTGGCCTTACCAATGTCTTGTACAACTTCAACAAGACGTCCCAACTCCTGTATTCAATGTTCTGACCAATGAAACCAAGCATGCCGAATGCCTTCTTCACCACTCTGTCCACCTGTGACTCCACTTTCAAGGAGCTATGAACATGTACCCCTAGATATCTTTGTTCTGTACCTTTGTTCTGTAACATGGCAGCGCACTTGCACCATATTTCAGCCCATCTGAGGATGTGACCTGTTGTTCGAGTGACATCACTCTCAAAGAGCAAAGAAAATTACAGCACAGGAACAGGCCCTTTGGCCCTCCAAGTCTGCATTGACCATGCTTTCCTGGGACATTTTCTGTGGCTCTGACTGGCAGTGAAGTGCTGTACTGTCCCTGTTAATACTGGTCAGGACTCCCTGTATCCTGTAAGTCACAGTGGTGACACAGTGCACACTTTCTATGGGGAAAGGACAACATGGAAACATTGTTTTATAATGGCCTCTAAGTTCTGTTTTTTATTTATTTCAGGACAAACCTATCTTGAGGTGAGAAGTTTTTTTAAGTGTTACATCATGGACAGGCTAAGATTAGGGGCTATGAACCACGATGGGGCGTATAAACAACTTGGCGTGGGTAAACAGATTTACAACACGGGGGAGTCGCAAAGAAAGACATCTAAAAATTGCCCTTTATAATCAAGAATCAGTTTATAGCAACTGCCTTCCCTCACTATTCCAAACACCCAATCACAAGCTTCTGATTAGTAAAAATGATCTTTTTAAGTTATGAGTAAAGCTGATTTGTACTTGAATGCAGCACTGCCTTTTAGGGGTAGTTGTACGTTACTGGTGAAAAGCCACATTTTAAGCTTACATTTTAAAGTTTATTCATTAGTCACAAGTAAGGCTTACATTCACACTGCCATGAAGTTACTGTGAAATTCCCCTAGTTGCCACACTCCGGTGTCTGTTCGAGTCAGTGCACCCAACCAGCACGTCTTTCAAAGTGTGGGAGGAAACCGCAGCGCCCGGAGGGAAACCCACGCAGACATGGGGAGAATGTGCAGACTCCACACAGACAGTGACCCAAGCTAGGAATCGAACACGGGTCCCTGGCGCTGTGAGACAGCGGTGCTAACCACTGTGCCACGGCATTGGGGAGAGGGAAAAACAGTCTCGACAATCACTTTTTTTTCTGTTAACTTTGAAGATGCTGCTAATTTAGACGATCCAATTTAAAAGCCATTAGAAAGTCTTTTCTCATGTTAATAAGAGTGTCCTGGTTCGCCATGGTGATGCAATCCATGAGTTTGCATATTCTCATTCACAATTTGTACATGTCTGTCATTGCTAAAATGCAGTTTTTAGTTGGAGGTAGATTTAAGGGTGCGCTGTTTCTGTGCATCGGACTACGAAAGAATATGTGATGGTGTTCAGTTAAACTGCAGCCGTCGTACATACATTAGCAGGAAGAGATTCAGCTTGTAGTTGGATAGAGGATACTATAACATCACACCATCCCTATAATATTACCTTAATGGATTCAGATTTCCTATTAGTCAGGCCAGCTGCTCATAGTGTTCTGCATTTCGCAACTGTCAGCGTTAATGTTATTGATTATTCTCCCGCCCCTCACCCCATCTTCACTAATTTTGACGACATAAGCTCAGTATTTCATTTTTAAAACCATGACCTCAGATTAGAGAACTGATTACACGTTGCTTTTTATTATTAATCTTGCCACATTACTTTTGCTCAAGGAATGAATAAAAATTGCAGCTTTGAACAGGGTAAAGCGAACACTTAACCGCAAATGGGGCCTTCTTTACAAACAATTGTCACCCGTGGATATCCGGGTGGATTTGGGTGCTTCCCATCCCATGGATATTCGCTGGTTTGGCAAGTCAAATTCTTCTGGTAGCTTTCCTGCTAATGTCCGCCCAGATCCTGTTGCTAATCTTTGGTTAGTATTTTTCATGTCTGGTCATCCAAAGCTTTGATGTTCTTCATTTAAGTGTGCACCATGGGCTCCTGTTGATACCAGTGGGCTCCGAATGCAATTTCTTTTCATAAAGAATATTTTTATGGAAAGTTTTCCATTTATCACGAAATGCATAAAATCCCCAAAATCCAGTACAGTACAAACATACAGAAAAAACCTATGAATGTTCATACAAACGGTCGGGTGGCACAGTGGTTAGCATTGCTGCCTCACAGCACCAGGGACCCAGCTTCAGTTCCGGCCTTGGGTCACGGTCTGTGTGGAGTTTGCCTGTTCTTCCTGTGTCTGTGTGGGTTTCCTCCGGGTGCTCTGGTTTCCCCCACAGTCCAAAAGATGTGCGGGTTAGGTTGGTTAGCCATGATAAATTGACCATAATGTCAGGGGGATTAGCAGGGTAAATGATGGTTGCAGGAAAAAGGCCTGGGTGGGATTGCGGTCGGTACAGACTCGATGGGCCGAATGGCCTCCTTCTGTACTGTACGGATTCAATGACTGCGTTTGTTGTACTCGGCATCGCCTCTCGTACGAGTGAAGGAAGGATACCAGATAGAGTGGGGGATCTCAGGATACAAGCGTGAGCGCATAGCCCCAGGGTGCACACCCTCCTCCCAGGACATCGGAGACAGGGCTACAAAATATACGGGATCCCTTATATGGTAATATACAAGAGTCTAATTCAGCATCTCAGGATAACAACGAAAGGATAACTCAGGAATAGGGGAACGTCGGGTCCTGCCATCATCGGTACAGGCTATAAGCATAGCAGTGGACACTCTCATGAATGGCAACCAGTAAACCAAGGACTCTCGCATCTTGCCTACACCCGTAGCACTACAAACCTCCCTCTTTTCCAATCAAATTAGAGGCATCGATCAGATTCCCCATCACTGGGAAATTTAAACCATTTTCCTCCGAAGCAATCCTACCGACAAGGATCAGAAGAATTGTCAAGGGGAGCCCAAATGTAGATGGAGGGCAGACTGGAAGTCTCCATATAAGACCAACCAGCCCAATCTCCAACCAAAGAAAAACTCCCAAGGCACCCGGACTTGCACAAAGGCCCCACAGCCAATAGGACACTACATCCCCAGGAGAACCAAGCCTCAGGAAGAAGAGTAGTCCAAAAGCCCCCAGAAGGGGACGTCTTGGGGAAGAGTGACCTACTCCTCTGTCTAACATGCCCTCCATCCAACCCAGATAAACACAGCCAGTACTACCTGACCTGCTGTACAATAAGGGCCAACAAACTAAGACTACTCACATCACTCTTGCACGCCAACTATCCCTTTCTCTAGGTACCCCAGAAACACCACCTAGGCCCCACTATCAATGAGATTTGACTCATTACTCCTCATCAGAGAAACACTAACAACCGGATAATATGCCCACCATGCATTAGATAATCAAATTACCAATGCACCCGCAGCCAAATCAAAATAGAAGACCAACCAGCTGTTTGAGGGTAAATCCACATCCGATATAACAAAGAACAAAGAACAGTACAGCACAGGAAACAGGCCCTTTGGCCCTCCAAGCCTGTGCCGCTCCTTGGTCCAACTAGACCAATCGTTTGTATCCCTCCATTCCCAGGCTGCTCATGTGACTATCCAGGTAAGTCTTAAACAATGTCAGCGTGCCTGCCTCCACCACCCTACTTGGCAGCGCATTCCAGGCCCCCACCACCCTCTGTGTAAAAAAACGTCCCCCTGATATCTGAGTTATACTTCGCCCCTCTCACCTTGAGCCCGTGACCCCTCGTGAACGTCACTTCTGATCTGGGAAAAAGCTTCCCACCGTTCACCCTATCTATCCCCTTCATAATCTTGTACACCTCTATTAGATCTCCCCTCATTCTCCGTCTTTCCAGGGAGAACAACCCCAGTTTACCCAATCTCTCCTCATAGCTAAGATCCTCCATACCAGGCAACATCCTGGTAAACCTTCTCTGCACTCTCTCCAATGCCTCCACGTCCTTCTGGTAGTGCGGTGACCAGAACTGGACGCAGTACTCCAAATGCGGCCTAACCAGCGTTCTATACAGCTGCATCATCAGACTCCAGCTTTTATACTCTATACCCCGTCCTATAAAGGCAAGCATACCATATGCCTTCTTCACCACCTTCTCCACCTGTGTTGCCACCTTCAAGGATTTGTGGACTTGCACACCTAGGTCCCTCTGTGTTTCTATACTCCTGATGACTCTGCCATTTATTGTATAACTCCTCCCTACATTATTTCTTCCAAAATGCATCACTTCGCATTTATCCGGATTAAACTCCATCTGCCACCTCTCCGCCCAATTTTCCAGCCTATCTATATCCTGCTGTATTGCCCGACAATGCTCTTCGCTATCCGCAATTCCAGCCATCTTCGTGTCATCCGCAAACTTGCTGATTACACCAGTGACACCTTCTTCCAAATCATTTATATATATCACAAATAGCAGAGGTCCCAGTACAGAGCCCTGCGGAACACCACTGGTCACAGACCTCCAGCCGGAAAAAGACCCTTCGACCACTACCCTCTGTCTCCTATGGCCAAGCCAGTTCTCCACCCATCTAGCCACTTCTCCTTGTATCCCATGAGCCTTAACCTTCTTAACCAACCTGCCATGTGGGACTTTGTCAAATGCCTTACTGAAATCCATATAGACAACATCCACGGCCCTTCCTTCATCAACCGTTTTTGTCACTTCCTCAAAAAACTCCACCAAATTTGTAAGGCACGACCTCCCTCTTACAAAACCATGCTGTCTGTCACTAATGAGATTGTTCCGTTCTAAATGCACATACATCCTGTCTCTAAGAATCCTCTCCAACAACTTCCCTACCACGGACGTCAAGCTCACCGGCCTATAATTTCCTGGGTTATCCCTGAAACCCTTCTTAAACAACGGGACCACATTCGTTATCCTCCAATCCTCGGACCTCACCCGTGTCCAAAGAAGCGACAAAGATTTCCATCAGAGGCCCAGCAATTTCATCTCTCGTCTCCCTGAGCAGTCGAGGATAGATGCCATCAGGCCCTGGGGCTTTGTCAGTTTTAATGTTCCCTAAAAAACCTAACACTTCCTCTCTTGTAATGGAGATTCTCTCTAACGGGTCAATACCTCCCTCCGAGACACTCCTGGTTAACACGCCCCTCTCCTTCGTGAATACCGATGCAAAGTATTCATTTAGGATATGAGGGAGTCTTTTTAAAAATTCAGTTGTTAACAATTCAGGACAAGTATGCAGTTGTAAAAATGAAGAATAAAGATGGCAAGATTCAGGAACTCTGGATGACAAGAGATTGTGAGCTTAGTGAAAAAGAAGAAGGAGCTATACATAAATTTGAGGAAATTGAAAATGGATAAGGCTCTTCAGGATTACAAAGATAGGAACGAGTTTAAACAGAGACTTAAGAGGGCAAAAAGGGGGCCATGAAATGTCTTCAGCAGGCAGGATTAAGGAGAATCCCAAGGCTTTTTATGCATATCTTTGGAGGAAGAGGGTAGCTAAGGAAAGGGTTGGTCCATTCGAGGACAGTTGAGGGAATTTGTGTGCGGAGCCAGATGAGGTGGGTGAGGTTCTTAACAAATACTTTGCATCAGTATTCACAAAGGAGAAAGATGTGGTGGATGGTGAGTGTAGAATGGAGGATGTTGACATTCTAGGACATGTTGAGATAAAAAGGGAGGAGGTATTGGAGGTTTTGAAAAACGTTACGGTGGTCAAGTCCCCAGGGCCAGAGAGAGTCTATCCCAGAATACTGAGAGAGGTGTGGGAAGAAATTGCTGAGACCTTGGCCAAAATCTTTGTATCCTCTTTAGCTACGGGTGAGGTACCAGAGGATTGGAGGGTAGTTAACATTGTTCCTCTGTTTAAGTAGGGCAGAAGAGACAATCTGGGAAATTACAGGCCTGTGAGCCTTATATCAGTGGTGGGAAAATTATTGGAGAACATTCCTAGGGACAGGATGTGCTCACATCTGGAAGAGAATAGGCTTATTAGCGATAGGCAGCATGGTTTTGTGAAGGGGAGGTCGCGTCTCACAAACTTGATTGAGTTCTTTGAGGAAGTGACAAGAAAAATTGACCAGGGCAAGGTAGTGGATGTGGTGTACGTGGACTTTAGTAAAGTCTTCGCTAAGGTTCCTCATGGCAAGCTGATACAGAAGGTGAATTCATATGGGACCCGAGGTGAGCACGTTTCCGGAAGGATGTTGATGCATTGGAAAGGGTGCAGAAGAGATTTACCAGGATGTTGCCTGGTTTGGGGGAAAAAGGACTACGAAAAAAGGTTGAACAAACTTGGATTGTTTTCATTGGAAGGTTGGAGGATGAGGGGGGACCTGATAGAGGTTTACAAGATTATGACAGGCTTGGATAGAGTAGATAATCAGAGTCTTTTTCCCAGGGTCGAAGGATCAATTACTCAGTGGCATAGGCTGAAAGCGAGAGGGGAAAGTTTAAAAGAGATGTAAGGGGCATGATTTTCACACAGAGGGTGGTGAATGCCTGGGACGTGTTGCCAGATGAGGTGGTGGAAGCAGATTCTATAACGATGTTCAAGGGGCATCAGGATAGATATATAAATAGGCAGGGAATAGAGGCTATGGACCATGTAGAGGCAAGAAAATATTCGATTAGGGACGCATTCGTGTCGGCACAGACTTGGTGGGCCGAAGGGCCTGTTCCTGTGCTGTGCTGTTCTTTGTTCTACACTCAGGCATGCACCAAAACAATTTCCCCACTTCAATAATACTGGAGATGCCACTAAGTCTTTTCCAGGTTACGTGATTTGTCTGTACTTTCTCAGGGAGCAATCAAATATTCCATAGTCCCATAATAACCAAAATACAAAAGAAAAGTGTGACCCCAATAGTTCTAACGGGGGATTTTTTCTTATTCACAAGGTCTATGAAAAGGTCGTACCAGCCATCTCCCCACCAAACCACCGACTCACCATCTTATTACCCTTCATCTTAAAAGAAAGATGAAGGGTAATAAAATTATACTCCCCCAGTGTAAATGCAAGGATTCCGGCACATTAAAAAAATGACAAATGTGGACCTATAATGTCTTTCGGGCAGGATGGGAAAATAAGCTAATTTTGCGCACACGTGAGAATTGCAGAGGAGGAAAATTGCTACGGTTACAATTCTTGGACCCTATGCACCCGGGCATCCTCTCTTCCAACTTTTTCTGTCGAGAAAATAATACAAAAGTCTGGGGACATGTTTCAACCGACTCGAGAACAGCTTCTTCCCTGCTGCCATCAGACTTTTGAATGGACCTACCTTGCATTAAGTTGATCTTTCTCTACGCCCCAGCTATGACTGCAACGAGACATTCTGCACTCTTTCCTTTCCTTCTCTATGAATGGTATGTTTTCTGGATAGCGCGCAAGAGACTATACTTTTCACTGTATACTAATACATGTGACAATAATACATCAAAACGTGTGTGCAGATGCAAGTCCCCACACTACTCGACTGTCCACAGCCTCTTGCTGTCCAAACATTTGGAGCAGGAGTGCAAGCTGATGGCATGTTAATGAGGTTAAAATGGGTGTAGGCTAATTCAGCCACAGATGTGAAATTCAGTCATCAATGCTGGTGTCCAGCAGAAAGTGCTGTGTATGTTGGGGGCATGTCCCTTTAAGAGAGTGGTTCAGGTGACCTGGGACTGCAGCTCCATTCTTGGTGGAGCTTGCCTAGTCAGTCTTGTGCCGACTGTGCGAGGATTAAGATGTGTTAATAAACTGTTCCAGTTAGTTTACTACCACTGACCTCGTGGTTAGTTATTAATCTTAATAACAGACCACATATATAGCAGACAGCTGCTGCAAAGTTAACTCCAGTGTTTGTCGTCTTCTGAGAGAATGAGGGTTGCTACTTGAGCCACCATGTATGCTCACGCTGCAACAAGATTACACAGTAATGATGTTAATAGACGGTGGCACAATGGTTAGCACTGCTGTCTCTCAGTGCCAGGGATCTGGGTTCAATTCCTGGTTCGGGTCACTGTCTGTGCGGAGTCTGCACGTGCTCCCTGTGTCTGCGTGGGTTTCCTCCGGATGCTCCGGTTTCTTCCCACAGTCCAAAAGACGTGCTGGTTAGGTGCATTGGCCATGCTAAATTCTCCCTCCGTGTACCCGAACAGATGCCAGAGTGTGGCCACTGGGGCATTTTCACAGTAACTTCATTGGCGATTGGCGACTATTAAATATATTTTACTAAGTAGACACTGACGAACTGTGATGAAGCTAAGACAGCCAGAATGTTTTCCGAGTCAATTTAAGTGATGGGGCATAAAACTTGTGTGTCTCAGATTTTAGCGAGGGAGAAAATCTGTATTGGAGCAGTTGCTGGTAAACTTGCAGCATTTGGACATTGCTGCCTGTATAGTAAAGTTTCACCTGAATGCGGTTTTGGTAACACCTGGTTTCTGTTTGCACAGAAAAAAATGTACTTCTGGAGCAACAAACAAACTTAACAGGGTTTCAGTTTTCAAGGGTTTAAGCAATGAGTTATATTAGAGATGCTTATAAAGGAATGACTTGTGTACTGCATCCAAGATTCATGTCAAAGCTTTGTGTGTGTGACATTTAAAAATATTTGAAGTAAATAGGCATGTTTTTATTCAGTTTTTTTGAAAATCCAAAAGCATTCACTGTTGTGACTATTTATGTTAGCCATGTACAATGTGTTCTATTTCTAGTCATGATGTTTATACATATTTCAAGCTTCTCGAATTGTTCTATACAAAGAGGAGGTTGTGCGAGTGGGTGTTTTTCATTGGAATATTTGACTCCAATTTTCCATTTAGGTAGAGTTTGTTGCCATCTTGCACTCATTGGATAGCAATGCCGAAAAACAATTGCTGTTTGGAAGCCACCTGCAAGGAATGAGCATAAACAATTGTCACATTTCTCTAGATACTTCATACGTTTGATGCATTGGAGTGGTTGTTATTCACCACAGTCTTGGAAAAAGATTAATCACTGTAATGTGCCTAACAGAATTAACTTGGGCCTTGTGATGTGATGTTAAACCAAAGCGCGCTCTGTTCTCCTGCATGAGAATGAAAGATCCCAAGATACCATTTCCAAAGAGCAGGAGAATTTTCTCTGTCGTTCCGGCCAATTACTTACTCCTCAATTAACATCAGTGAAAACAGATGATCTCGACATGATCACATTGCTGTTTATGGGAGCTTGCTGTGGACAAATTGGCTGTTGTGTTTCCTGCTTTACAACAGTGACTGCAGTCCCAAAAGTCTTTCATTGGCTGTAGAGCACTATGAGATATCCTGAGGTTGTGAAAGGTGCTATATAAATGCAACTGTCTTTCTTCCTGATTTGATTTGATTTATTATTGTCACATGTATTAGTATACAGCGAAAAGTATTGTTTCTTGCGCGCTATACAGACAGAGCATACCGTACATAGAGAAGGAAAGGAGAGAGTGCAGAATGTAGTGTTACCGTCATAGCTAAGGTGTAGAGAAAGATCAACTTCATGCGAGGTAGGTCCATTCAAAAGTCTGATGGCAGCAGGGAAGAAGCTGTTCTTGAGTTGGTTGGTATGTGACCTCAGACTTCTGTATCTTTTTCCCGACGGAAGAAGGTGGAAGAGAGAATGTCCGGGGTGTTTGGGGCCCATAATTATGCTGGCTGCTTTGCCGAGGCAGCAGGAAGTGTAGACAGAGTCAATGGATGGGAGGCTGGTTTGCGAGATGGATTGGGCTACATTCACGACCTTTTGTAGTTTCCTTTATCTTATGTTGGCCTCCCCTCTAATTGAAACAAAATGGGTAATAAGTTTAGAAATAATATTGGTCAAATGCACAAATAAATTATTGTTAGAATTTAGCACAACTTCAGTACATACCCTTCCAGAATTGAATTAATGAATATTAGCAAAGAATTAGGAACTGAAATCTTTAAAAAAATTTGTTACAGCAACTCGGGGTGGAATTTTGTATGATTCTGCAGTTCCAACCAAATGTAAAAACTGACTTTTACTCAGAGTGAGAATTCGCAAGTGTAATGGCTAATCACGTGTGAATAACTGTAAAACCATAAACTGTAGAAGATTACCCAAGAACAATAACCAGCCTCACCAGATTTTGCCCCAGTGCAGCAGGTCTCCCCTCCGCCCTATTCCTGTAACCCCCCCCCTGCATTTACCATGGCCAAACCACCTAACCTGCACATCTTTGGACTGTGGGGGGGAAACCGGAGCACACGGAGGAAACCCATGCAGACACGGGGAGAACGTGCAAAGTCCACACAGACAGTCACCGAGGACAGAATCGAATCTGGGTCCCTGGCGCTGTGAGGCATCAGTGCTAACCACTGTGCCACCATGCCACCCACATAAGGAAGTCAACCAATAAATCCAGTAGGGAATTCAGGACACGTGCGCCTACCCGAGAATGGTGATATTTAGGGACTTGCTATAACATGAATAGTTAGCATGGACTTCACAAGGGAAAATGTTGGTTAGCCACCCTTAGTAAATATTTTGCGGAGGTTACAAAGAGAGTAGACAATAGTAATGCAGTAGATTTAATTTACCTGGATTTTCAAAAACTAAAGTTCCCCTTTTTTTCCCATTTACTCATTCATGGGATGTGGATGTCGCTGGCTGGGCCAGCATTTACTACCCATCGCTAATTGCCCTTGAACTGATGGCTTGATGGGTCATTTCAGAAGGTAATTAGTCAAGACATTGCTGTGGGTCTGAAGTCATATGTAGGCCAGACTGGGTAAGGACAGCAGATTCCCTTCCCTAAAGTGATTCAGATAAGTTTACCACAAACAGTGACAGTTGTCACCAGGTTGGTACCAGAGATGAGGGGTGTTGATTATGAGGAGAGACTGAGCAGATTGGGTTTGTACTCGTTGGAATTTAGAAGGCTGAGGGGTGATCTTATAGAGACCTATAAGATAATGAAGGGGCTGGATAGGGTAGAGGTGGAGAGATTCTTTCCACTTAGAAAGGAAGCTAGAACTAGAGGGCACAGCCTCAAAATAAAGGGGGGTCAGTTTAGGACAGAGTTGAGGAGGAACTTCTTCTCTCAGAGGGTGGTGAATCTCTGGAATTCTCTGCCCACTGAAGTGGTGGAGACTACCTCATTGAATATGTTTAAATCACGGATAGATGGATTTCTGATCGGTAAGGGAATTAGGGGTTATAGGGATCAGGCGGGTAAGTGGAACTGATCCACTTCAGATCAGCCATGATCTTATTGAATGGCGGGCGGGGCAGGCTCGAGGGGCTAGATGGCCTACTCCTGCTCCTATTTCTTATGTTCTCATGGTCACCCATCACTGACATATTAATTCCACCAACTGCCATGGTGAGATTTGAACCCATGTATCCAGCATTTAGCTTGGGCTCCTGGATTGTAGGTATAACCACTAATGAATTAGGTGGATTGCTGACTGCCTTCCAGACTGAAAGCAGAGGGAGGGAGTAAGGGGCAGTTATTCAGAGTGGTAGAAGGTGGGACAGTGCTGTTCACAATTTACATGAATGATTTGGAATCAAAAATATAATTTAAATTTGTGGATGACACCAAATTGGAGTAAGGAGGTGGGAAAATAGTCAAGAAGGAGGATTGCAACAAATAACAAGAGAACATTGACAGACTTGTTGAATGGAAAAGTATTGCGTGAATGAAGTTCAGCATTGAATGCAAGGTATACATTTTGATCGGAAGAAT
The DNA here is from genome assembly GCF_964213995.1 of Mustelus asterias. Classification (NCBI taxonomy): domain Eukaryota; kingdom Metazoa; phylum Chordata; class Chondrichthyes; order Carcharhiniformes; family Triakidae; genus Mustelus; species Mustelus asterias. Next base: position 173,357,406 of record NC_135801.1, read on the forward strand.
AGGGAGGTCACATTACTTGGAAAGTGCAAGCCTTGGTGGAGTACAGGAACAAAGGGAGTACAAATACATTAATCACTGAAAGTTGTGCCACAGGTTAGCATGGCCATTTAAAAAAAAAACAAGCAGTAGGCATTATTGCTTAAGGAATAGAATTCAATAGTACGAAAGTCATGCTGAACCTGTATTAAACTTTGGTCAGATCTGTGCTGTTCAGGTCGTTGTTCTGATCCCCATATCAGAAAAAAGGATTTGGAGGCACTGGAGAAGGTGCAGAGAAGATTTACAAACATAATCATAGAATCCCTACAGTACAGAAGGAGGCTATAAGGCCCACCGAGTCTGCACTGACCACTATCCCACCCAGGACCTATTCCCATAACCCCACGTATTTACCCTGCCAATCCTCTGACACTAGGTTCAATTTAACATGGCCAATCAACCTAACCCGCACGTAGAAAATTACACCACAGGAACAGGCCCTTCGGCCCTCCAAGCCTGCACCGACCATGCTGCCCGACTGAACTAAAACCCCCTACCCTTGCGGGGACCATATACCTCCATTCCCATCCTATTCATGCATTTGTCAAGATGCCCCTTAAAATCACTATCGTATCTGCCTCCACTACCTCCACCGGCAGCGAGTTCCAGGCACTCACCACCCTCTGTGTAAAAAGAAAACCTGCCCTGTACATTTCCTTTAAACCTTTCCCCTCGCACCTTAAACCTATGCCCCCTAGTAATTGACTCTTCCACCCTGGGAAAAAGCTTCTGACTATCCACTCTGTCCATGCCTCTCATAATCTTGTAGATTTCTATTAGGTTGCCCCTCAACCTCCGTCGTTCCAGTGAGAACAAATCAAGTTTCTCCAACTTTTCCTCATAGCTAATGCCTTCCAGACCAGGCAACGTCCTGGTAAATCTTTTCTGTACCCTCTCCAAAGCCTCCACATCCTTCTGGTAGTGTGGCGACCAGAATTGAACAACACTATATTCCAAATGCGGCCTAACTAAGGTTCTATGAAGCTGCAACATGACTTGCCAATTTTTAAACTCAATGCCCCAATCGATGAAGGCAATCATGCCGTATGCCGCCTTGACTACCTTCTCCACCTGTGTTGCCACTTTCAGTGACCTGTGTACCTGTACACCCAGGTCCCTCTGCCTATCAATACTCTTAAGGGTTCTGCCATTTATTGTATATTTACTCTCTGTATTAGACCTTCCAAAATGCATTACCTCACATTTGTCCGGATTAAACTCCATCTGCCATCTCTCCGCCCAAGTCTCCAACTGATCTATATCCTGCTGTATCCTCTGATGATCCTCATCACTATCCGCAATTCCACCAACCTTTATGTGTCGTCCGCAAACTTACTAATCAAACTAGTTATATTTTCCTCCAAATCATTTTTATATATTACAAAGAGCAAAGGTCCCTGAGGAACGCCACTTGTCACAGCCCTCCATTCAGAAATGCACCCTTCCACTGCAACTCTCTTACGACAATGGGAGGAAACCGGAGCACCCGGAGGAAACCCATACGGACAAGGGGGGAACGTGCAAACTCCACACGGACAGTGACCCGAGGGCGGAATTGAACCTGGGTCCCTGGCGCTGTGAGGCAGCAATGCTAACCACTGGTGCCACCCATTATGCCAGATATGTGTGGGTATATACATACCAGGAAGTGATTGACAGGCTCTGTGTCCCTCTGGAAATGGGGCTGAGCAGAGACTGAATTACGTCCTTTCAAGTTAGGTAAGATTTTAACAGAGTGGATGCAGAAAGAATATTTCCTTTTGTGGAGTAGAGCATTATCTAGAGGCCATCAATATAAAAAAGTCACCGAGAAACCCAATAGGGAATTTATAAAAAACCTCTTTACCAAAGGATGGTGAGAATATGCAACTTGCGGGGAGTGAATTAGTGTCGATGAATTGAAGGGCAACTGGACAAGCATGTGAGTGAGAAGGGAATAGATGGTTCCTGTGGTAGATTTAGATGAGGAAAAATGTGGGGAGGCTCGAATGGAGCATAAATGGGATTTTAGAGCTGAATGGCCTGTGTCTATTGCCATGTGTGTAATCCTAGTTATGTAACATGGAGTGGTTGGATAGCAATGTTGTATTTAAGGGGAAACTGGCAAACTCATAAGAGAGAAAGAACCAGGATGTGATGCTGCTGGGATGAGATGACGAAGGAGCATGGACACCAGCTCAGAGCAACTGGGTCAATTGGCCAGCCTCGACATAATTTATATTAGAAATATAATTTATAAAATTCAACCTAATTCTTGTCATGTCCTTGCTGAGGGAGTAGTGTATGCAAAACAAAAGGTTTGTAGTGAAAATGTTTAACAGTTTGAGATCGCCCAGTGGACAGAATCTCATTGTCCAGCCAGCAGCTCAAGGCTTGTATAAAAGGCGAGGCTCTAATTGTCAGCACGTTGTTCAGACTGCAATGAAAATCCGAAACACTGGTTGCAGAGAGAGAGAGAGAGCAAATTACTGAGTTGCTGTACTAGTTGAAATGGCTCTTATTTGGAAAAATGTGTTAAGATATTTATATAGTTGATCAGAAAGTTACACACTTAATAGAGGCTAATGTGAGACTGAAAGCTAACTGGCAAATTCCTTGGGACGTAGGCCCATTGCCTATTTCTCCAATCAATGTTGATGCATTTTGCAACAGTGCCAGGCATTTACTTTGTAATTGCATTTGAGACACCTACCATTACAGCTCTAGGTCCTGACATATCACTGATGTTAGTGTCAACCAGCTGCTCGTTTGTTTCTCAACATATACACACAGCACTGCCCAAGATCAAAATTCCAGTCATGCCTGCCTGTAGCTACTGAGTTCAGGTAACAATGACAGTAGCTCAGAGTTTGGACAGAATGCCTAAATAGCAGCTGTGTCAGACATCTCCTCAGAAAACTACCGCTGTGCCAATGGCCTCCATAACTCAGGTCTCCACTGATCTTGCCCTGTACTCAATGACAGGATCCTGTACAGACAAGATTACTGATCTAATCTATTTGGGAGCATGTAACTTCAACATAAAAGCTATGCACTAACGATCTATTCAGCAACGTACAGGTCAGGAAGGGCACTCGGCATTCTGTACATCTGCCATATGTCAATGGCCCATGTCACCATTCATTAAGCCATAGAACCCCGACAGCGCAGAAGGAGGCCATTCAGCCCAACACGTCTGCACCGACTCTCCTCCGAAAGAGCATCTTACCCAGGCCCACCCTTCCGCCCGTAACCCTGTGTATTTATCATGACCAATCCACCTAGAGGAGATGGGAGCACCTGGAGGAAACCCATGCAGACATGGGGAGAACGTGCAAACTCCACACAAACAAGCACCCAAGGCCGGAATCGAACCCGGATCCGTGGCACTGTGAGGTAGCAGTGCTGATCACTGTGTCACCATCCTGCTCAATGTTTTGTCACTAATGCTCAAGCTTCACTCTGACTGTGATCTGGCGATGTTGATTTCAAGTGGGAAGGCTGCTGGATTGTTCTATTCAGATATTTGTTCCGTCTTGCTCTTGTCAACATGGAAGGGATACTAAGAACATTCAGCACAAATGTTCATTTAGATTATATTCTAGTGGGCATTCTTGGGGAGTGGAAGGGGTGAGGCAAAGGTAGGAGCCATAAACCTAAGATGCTCAGTAATAAATCCAATAGGAATCCAGGAGAAATGTCTGCACCCATAAATTGGTTAAAATGTCTACCACAAGGTGTAACTGAAGTAATAATCAGAGATGCACTTAATAGAAAGCTAGACAAACATAAGGGAGAAGGGAATAGAGGGTTATGCTGATCGGGTTAGGTAAAAAGGAATGGGAGGTGTCCCTTGAAGAGTATAAATACCAGCTTGACTGGCCCGCATTTGATTTATTGTTGTCACATGTATTAGCATGCAGCGAAAAGTAAAAAACAGACAAAGCATACCATTCATAGAGAAGGAAAAGAGAGAGTGCAAAATGTGGTGTTAGTCATAGCTTAGGGTATAGAGAAAGATCAACTTAGTGTGAGGTAGGTCCATTCAAAGGTCTGACAGCAGCATGGAAGAAGCTGTTCTTGAGTCGGTTGGTAGGTGATCTCAGACTTTTGTGTCTTTTTCCCGACTGAAGAAGGTGGAAGAGCGAATGTCCGGGGTGCGTGGGGTCCTTAATTATGCTGGCTGCTTTTATTTTTGTCAAGTGCTTGTGCGCAACTGGTGCATATGGGCATATTGATGCAAGTTGCACAGAATTAATGAAGTGCTGGATACCAGCTTTTGTGGACTCTAATCTTTTAAGCCCCAGTACCTTCCAGGCTCCCTTTCCCATTATAAAGCAATCATCGCTTGGTTAATTTCTTGCGTATTGTTTGTGGTCCAATACCTGTTGCATGCTGTGCCAGTGAGTAATGTTCAAGCTTAACTTTTAAAAGCACGAGCATTGGGAATTGAGGCTGGGAATTCCTGTCTCTTTCTCATGTGGCATGTAATTTGTATAACCGTGCTATTTTCACTGCGACTTTATGTGCTACATCCTTGCTAATATTTTTTGTTGTACAATTTTTGTCCATTTATTTCCTCTGCTATTTTATAATAATGTCGATACACTTTTGCAACCTCCTTCCAAAAATGTGTTTGTTTCCCTGGTACTTAACACCGTGTTCTGTCTTTAAATAGCAAATTACCTGCCTTGTAGCCTTCCTTTGCAGGAGACAGTCACCCACTTCCCACCTTCTTTGAAGTTAGCCAAGGCTGGGTTGCTAAATTCATCTTATCAATTTTGATTTGAGTCATCCGTGAACACAATTTCATTAAGTAATTCATTAACTCCTCGGGAAGCATTCGGTGATAGCTATTGTGAATGCCTTATCATTCATTATCTGTCATATTGGACAGCAAAGTGGTTAGCACTGCTGCCTCACAGCGCCAGGGACCCGGGTTCGATTCCCTGCTTGGGTCACTGTCTGTGTGGAGTCTGCACATTCTCCCCGTGTCTGCGTGGGTTTCCTCCGGGTGCTCTGCTTTCCTCCCACAGTTCAAAGATATGCGGGTTAGGTTGATTGACCATGCTAAATTGACCCTTTGTGTCACGGGGATTAGCAGGGTAAATCTGTGGGCTTACGGGGATGGAGCTTGGGTGGGATTATTGTTGGTGCAGGCTCGATGGGCCAAATGGCGGCCTCCTGCACCGTAGGGATTCTATGATATTGTCCTTGTTGCTAAGAAATGTATTATTTCTGAGACCATGGGCAGGATTTTCCTCCCCCCTCGGCGTGTTTCGCAGTGGCAGAAGGCGATGCGCCGCTCGCTGGCAGTGAGATATTGTGGTCCTTCCTTTGTCAAAGATGGGTGTGCCATCGGCGGGACTGTCAGAGCCTGCCGGTGTGAATGGCAGCAAGATTTTGGCATATACTTCAAAACTTTGTGTTCCTGGAAGTGACCCATTCATGCATGCAAATTTTAATGAAAAAACTGAATTCTCCCATTTTCTTGAGAGAAGGAGATAGAGTTCCCTGTTGCTGCAGCTGGTAAATAATAAGATTGTAATAGTTTGTATCAAGAGTATATTTGTAGCATTTGCTTGGGGAAAGTATCAGTTGGGCAAAAATCCTGATTGGCTTCTAAGTCAATGAAAGGTCTGAGCCAAGAGACCAAAGTACCATTTGTTTTTGTCAGCCATTTTCTGGCGTAAAAACAACGTTTTTTTTCCGAACACTCGGTAACAGTGCAGATTGAAAAATACAACCTGCAAGTAAACTTGGCACCACGACCTTTCAAGGATAAAACCGCTTTTCCCCATGTGGGTCTCAACTTGGTTCAACTGTATTCCCTGACCTCTGACTGAGGTGAGTACTGAATACTCCCTGAGTTGGAGTGAAGCAGGAATTGCATCTCTGATCACATTCATTCCTGCCCCAACCCTCCGCCTATCCCAATTCTGCCCCTGGGCTCCGATGTCAAATAGAGATAAGCGTGCGTCGTTCATTTTCTGTGGAAAACCTCCAAGCTCAGACTGATACGTGTCTGACCTTCAGATGGAACATATTAGCACAGATCCAACAAAATGATTCCTTCAATTGTCGCATCTGCCTGAACTACTTCTGGTTCTCGACCTCTCCCAAGTCCTCGGTGGCCCATTTCCTCTCAAAACCTCCTTGGTGATTCAAAGCAAATTCCATAAATGTGCAAGACTGCACTGATCTCTTACTGCTGTTTCTCTGCGGCAATGTGAACAGCAGTGGTTTCAAATTGCTTCAGGCTAGTCTGAGTGACAGATGCTTGGAGTCCTTCCGTCACTTAAGTAACTTGCAGCGTTGTTCACGCTAATGTTGGGCATCGCAGACCCCCGAATGTTTGCTGCATAACCACAATTTTATGTGAAATTCCTTTCAGTTTTATCTTCCCGCATGCCATTCATTTGTGCAGAAGGACACAGTGACTGGAAACCTGATACTGCCGGTGCACCAACAGCCCAGAACTTCCTGAGGTAAACAATTGCTCAAGCTTGCATTTGTTCCCCTCACCTTTTAACACTAAAGAATAACTCAAACTTGCCCATTGCAGTCGCTTCGCCAGTCTTGATTGTCGTGGGACACTCTAACTAGCAAACCATTCATAACTGAAGACATAGTTATGGAAGTCAGTATTCCAATTGTGCCTCATTTCCCTTTTTCTGTTGGGAAGTATCATTGCTGTTTGATATCTCCTAAATAATACATTGCCGATTAAAACGCAGTTGTTGCATTGCCGAAAGCTGTACTCTTAAATTCACGAGCAGTACCACAGAACATTCACGAGCATTTTTCTAAAGTGATCGGAAGTGTTTCAGAAAGCTGAATTTCCCCAGTGATGAGGGTGTGTCTGATACATGAACAGAAAATGCTGCAAAAACTCAGCAGCTCTGACAGCCTTCCTCTCCTTTGGCACTCTCTTGCTTTCACCCCTCTTTGGTGGGTTCTGAGACAAGACCAAGGTACGCGCTCCCCAGACTCTGTCACATGCAGGGCAGGTGGTTTTTGAAAGGTCTTGTCGATGAGTTGTTGAGCTGCTTGTGTGCCCTCTCTGATGACTCGACTTTGTCTCTGTGTGTTCTTGATGACGTCTCTCGATTGTGTTCAGTGTCTGCCTGAAGGAACCTTTTGCATTTCGGTCGGTTACAAGCCAGGGTCGGCTTGAGGCTGCGGATATGTTTGACATCATCGGGGATGCATTGAAAACAGCCCTCGAGCATTTCTGTTATCCTTCCGGGGGGTCTCCTGCTACAACCGAGTTGCGGGTAGAGTACGTGCTTTGGCAGTCTGGTGTTAGATATGTCCTGCCCATCAGAGCTGGTTTTAGATGATTAGATACCTTGATGCTGAACAAGTTGACTTGGAGAAGGGTGCTGCTGTTGGGCTTTCTTTCTTGCCACTGGACGTGGAAGATCTTGCAAAGGCAATGCTGATCGTACTTCTCCAGTGCTTTGAGGTGCCTCCTTTAGGTTGTCCAAGGCCATAATTTTCTGGCCGTTCACACCGGTGGGATTTTCAAGTACCGCCGATGGTGCACCCACCGCCATGGGTTTTCTGGCAGCGAGGAGTGCATCCAACAGGAAATCCCGTTGACAGTGGTGGGACCAGAAGATCCCAGCGCCGGCCAATGGTGGGCTGCCTCCTCATGGGTTGTGGGGGAAATCGCGTCTCAAGTCGTGAGAGCAGATAGGAGTGCAGGGAATCACAGTCCTGAAACGTTAACTTTTATTCTCCCCACAGATGCTGCCTGACCTGCTGAGTATTTCCAGCATCCACAGTAATTCTGCTTTAGGATCTGGACCTATTGTAGTTACTTGTACTTGACTCCATAATTGTCTCCAAAAACAGCAGTTGATGCAACACCAGTTGTTTATTTTAAATCTGGGATTGAATAATTTTTATTAAGCCAAAATATTGAGGGATACAGGGCAAATATGGGAAGGTGGAGCGAGGTTGCCCATCAGCCATGATTTCAATGAATAGTGGAACAAGCTTGAGGGGTTAAGTGTCTGACTCCTGTTCCTGTACAGTTTAACAGCCATTGTATTCAAACCTAGCTACAATCGCATAATTCATTTTTTAATGATCTTGCACTTTTCTGTTCAAAATCAAAATCGCCTAAAGTGGCAGTATTTATAAATTGCAAACACAGCGTATTTCAAAACAAGTATAACAAAGCCTCTACATGTGAGATCTTGCACCAGTAGCTAAAAATCATGCGGCAAACACGCTGTGGTGATCTTATTCTTCAAGTGCAAACATCCAGATATCTCAGTATGTTTTACACCATTTTAGCAGTACAGCTCTTGGAACAATTGGCTATTAAATGTTTTACACCTTCACAAAACTGAAATGTGTCAAACAACATTTGTTAATTTTTTAAAAATGAATCAATATAGTCATTTTTTGAAATTCCTTTGTGCGTTTAGGCATAGTGAGACCTCTCAGAAATTTCTTGGTCTCAGAGTTAACCGCCTTTGGCCTAGGTTGTATTTGAAGCTCCGTCCCCCGCTTCAAGATTCTTAATTGCCCTCTGAAATGTTCAAGGGCAATTAAGAATGGGCAACAAATGCAGCAGCAATAATGCCCACTTGCCATGAAAGAATGAGTTTAAAAAACCCAAACTGAACATGGGTGAGCTGGTTATTTGTAAGTACATTATAATAGCACTGATGACACCTTCTATCACTTTGCAGTCGACTGGGGGGCACGGTAGCACAGTGGTTAGCACTGCTGCTTCACAGCTCCAGGGTCCAGGGTTCGATTCCCGGCTCGGGTCACTGTCTGTGTGGAGTTTGCACGTTCTCCTCGTGTCTGCGTGGGTTTCCTCCGGGTGCTCCGGTTTCCTCCCGCAGTCCAAAGATGTGCGGGTTAGGTTGATTGGCCATGCTAAAATTGCCCCTTGGTGTCCTGAGATGCGTAGGTTAGAGGGATTAGTGGGTAAAATATGTAGGGATATGGCCTGGGTGGGATTGTGGTCGGTGCAGACTCGATGGGCCGAATGGCCTCCTTCTGCACTTGTAGGGTTTCTATGATTTCTATGACTGGGATTGCAGTAGACACGCTATATTTTATGCACAAAGCATTGTTTGGTTGATACCTCTTTGTAGCTGTGCTTCAGATCAGCCATGATCTTATTGAATGGCGGGGCAGGCTCGAAGGGCCAGATGGCCTACTCCTGCTCCTATTTCTTATGTTCTTAACAATTTGGCTCGAGATGTGGCTCATTCTGAAGTATGTCTCTAGCACCACAAGTATCTTGTCTGGTCCCATCATCTTTTTTTTTGCAGCATCCGCTGCTCTGAGCTGTTTCCTGAATCAGGAGCACATTGAAATGATCCATCCTATTATAATCCAGGTCAGAAACTCCAAGGTGTTTTATGAAGTCAGCCTAGACCATAAGTTTTTTGGCACTTTGAATTTGACGCGGGTAAGCGCAAGATGTTTCACTTCAGCTATGATTTAAATGACACACCAGGGAGCTTTTATCAAACAAAGTTTAATTAAGAATACAGTGAACACATAGAAAATTAGCAATAAATTTTATCAATTGCAAACAAGAAAAAAAACATTTTATTGTATAAACCTTAACAATTAAATGCACTGTTCCAACACAACACTCCTCCTTCATCCCAGGTTTAGGACAGAAAATAAGAATGCTCATGTAATGCTGGATTTTCTAGCACTGTAACACCTGCTGCAAATTAGTCCTTTGGTTTGAGAATTGAAACTCTGGCTTCTCCGTTCTGGAAATTCCCAGCACCCTGAGTTAGAGATAGAGACCTCTAGCTAGCAAACCACCAACAGCGAAATGTTCCCTCCAGAGACAAGAAAGACTGCTTCCAGTCTACAGTCCAAACATCTTCTAACTAAACAGCGGCCAGCAGAATTCCCAATACCAGGGACAGAGCCTAGAATCCAGCAGCTTCTAACTAAAACTGAAAGTGAATCCTTGGATTCCTCTGTGAAGGAATCACCTGACCGTGACTTGTCAATTAATCTTCCCATAACAATTCAAAAGGGTCGTCAAGTCCCAGAGAGTGTGTTGGGCCCCAATTTGAAAATAAACAAAACCCCATTTAAACCATTTAAGTAGCAATGGAAATGCCACTACGCACCTCACTGTGCCAATAACAAAAAAAGGCATAGTTACAAACTGCAGAGAACATGATTAAAATATCTTTCTTAAAGGCACAGTAGCGTCACAATCCACTTCGCCATTCCTGACAAAATATGTTAAGAAATGCTTCAGTCTTGACTTTTGGCCACCTGTTGGGCCCTCTTACGCATCCCAAACTTGAATCGCTCTGCCAAGAGTAGTCAAGCATTTCGGTTGCTTCGGCCCTGTGGTCTGGAATTCTGGAAATAAATACCTCTGCCTTCCCACCCCAATGTCCTCCCTACTGCCGCTCCTTGAAGCCGACCTCTTTGACCAAAGCTTTGGTAATTTGTCCTAATTCATATCGTGTCTCACTGTCAGATTTTGGGTGATAATGTTCCTGTGAAGCATCGGGGATCATTTTAGGAAGTTGAAGGCAGCATATAAATACAGGTTTGTATGCTCAGCAAATTCACCGCAGACATTTTACCTTGACTGGCAACATGAGCCAACTGCAACTCCAGGTAATCAAATGACCAAGACATTATTACAGCTCTGTCGAAGGAAATTTAACACGGGGTCTGACTACATGCATGGATTGACTGCTGTGTTTAAACACAGCTACTGACTCGTACCTCAGTATGACAGTACAGAGTTGATATGGAGTGTTCTTTTTGAGCTTAAGAAAAAAATACAATTAAACATTACAATTCAGATCATATCTGAAAGAAGTGAGTGTGAGTCTACCACATTGAATCTCTGGTTAAGTAATATACAAGTTATAATTCAACCCTTGGCATTCTGTTTGAAGTTCTGAGTGGATTTTGTTAAAACGCAAAGTGTAGGTAAGTCTTGATTATTAAATTTGCTACACTGTTCAATGACTTTTGTTCCTTGCAATGTCGAACCGTTATTAATTATGCAGAACCAGCACATGGGCAAGTTTCTACATGAATTTACCCTATCCTATGCTAATGAGAATATCCAACAAATTGGCTCATTATTTTGCTTAAGAAAAAAATCAAACTGGCATTTTCATATTAAGTCTGTGTACTTTGGGTAATACATAATGGACTTTGTGTTTTTGTGTAGTATTTTGTTGAAGGCTACAAAGCCAAGCAAATTATGCGCATAAAGCTTGATGAGTTTCATGCTTGCAACTTTTTTTTGAATGAAGTACAAGCTACAAGACTTGTAAATGCTGTTGTTCAGGCTTTACAATATGGTTACCCGCTCCCGGAGATTTCAAGTTTGTTCAATCTTGTTTTTGATTTTAGGCTCCCGGTGACCTAGTTCAGTGGAGTATAGTGTTCCATGAACCAGATTCATTTCGACTGGTGTTAATTTCATTTATTTATCTTTCAAAATCTATGAGCCGAAATGAATTCCAAACTGAACTTCGGTCATCTAATCATATAGTGGGCTGGAATAAAATTTGCACTCTTGACTTTTCCTGAGAAAGCAACTTTTGCTTGTTTGGACTTGGATTGTTTGTCATGGGGGTGTTGAAAAGCAGTCAGGGATGGATTTGTTTCTCCAGCAAATTTCAAGCCTCAAGTTGGAAGAGTGTGGCGGATCTCCACATTAAAAAAAAACTGCTTTCTATTAGACCTTTAAACTATTTAAAATGTCATGAAATATAGTTGACCTAGTGATGAGACTGGAATCTTTGTGCCATCTACACTTCTATGTTTAAATCATTTTCTAATGCTTTATAAATTGACGCTCAAAGTTATTTACTCGTGCATACATCTGTATATCACCTTTTGATTATTAATCAGCACAGTGAAAGTCAGTTCAAGGAGCTGTGCTGTATTTCCTTGCTCCTGGTTCTCATTAAAGTTAAGACTGAACCTGTTGGGCAATTTTCCAATTTAGCAGCGAGACAGGACACTTTTGCGAGGGTGTTTGGTGCTATCTTAAATACAGTTTGTCTTTGTCATTTCTAACATTAAGTAACCAGGTACAGGGAAAACATGTGATGGATTTTATTAATGAAAATTTCAACCTATTATGTGACATATTTTATGGTACAGCCAGAAGAACAATGCATTCTTGCCTATTGAAGCCAGGATTATATGTCACTGTGTCTTGTCAGGAATTCTATGAATATTCAATGAGAATTTTAATGTACTGTCATCACAAAAGCAATTGGAGTGTAGCTGTATTAAACAGATTGTCTTCTCTTTAGCTGAAATATGTTGCCTTGTCCATGCAATGACCTTAGTGTTAGAAATCTTTCTTCAGTGATTGGTTAGAGTAATTTTAAAGATGGACACAAGTGAGTGATGATATAAACTTGCCTTTGGTAATCTGTTAATTTACTTCTTGGCAGCATTGTACATGGAGCAACTTTAATGTCTTCAATATAAAGGAAATAAGCTTGTAGTTATTTTTAACAAATCAAGCTGCACTACAATTGGACCAAAATAGTTATCCTTATTCGAGAAGCATAATTGGAATGATTCAAAGATAGATACAGCTAATAATCAATAGTTTTGAATATTTCACAGGACAATTCTCAAAATGGTAGTCAATTCACAAATAAAAATAATTTGTGCGCACAAGAAATCTTAGTAACGGAGTAATTTGATTCATCCTTCTTTGTTAACTCAGCAAGATGTTGCCTTTCACTGACGAGTAAGGATGTGAAGTCAGGAGCATGCCTGATTTGCTTGGTCCTGATTTTTATTTAAACCCTTAAATGTCCTTTTGGATTGCAGCAAGCGAAGTAACTATGAATCCAGTCCAGAAACTGCTGGAGCCATGGATGTAAAATTAGCTTTGGAGGGCTGTCCATTGTGATCATTGTTTTACATACTCCATTGACTTGCATACTGTTTGAAACCATTCACTAAATGTGGGCTTTTCTAATCTAAGATAGAAAATGCGCTCAGATGCTAGCTGTCTAGTTTAATTTGACAGCAAGTACCCTTGAAAAGTCTGCTGAGGGAATTGTTAACTTAAACTTGTTTTGTACATTTGGCTTGAGGGCAAAATCATAACTAGGAGCATCGGTTTTACGAGAACTGCACTTAAACAGAAGGGCTGTCTGTGAGGAGCGCAGTCCATTTTATACAGGGGGAAAATCAGTCACTGGAAATTTTGGATTTCTGATGCGTCAATTTTCACTTTGATGTGAAGTCCTTGCTCTGCCGTTCCTCCCTTGTCAGGGGTCAAAGTCCTGACATTTCTGACTAAACCGTTATTATGAGCGCATCATCGGCATAAGGACTGCAAATGGGTGAAGGCTGAGCATCATTTTCTCAAAGAAGTTTGGAATGGATAATGATGTGCCTTTGCTGGCCCCTGAGAAACAAATATATTGGAGCCACCTTGAATGTATCAATTGAGGAGGAAGATGCTCTTCAGTACAATGCTTCATCCAAATCCAGCCATACCTCACCCACCACCAGCTCTCTCAGCCCATCCACTGCCTTTGATTTGTTACGATGCATGTTTGTCATCTCGTCCTGATGAGCAGAAATTTCTTCCAACAAAATGTTGGTAAGACCAAAGCCATTGTATTGGGTCTCTACACAAACTCCTTCACCACATGGTGAAGGAAAGGAGTTTGTGCAGAGACTGAATACAATGGGTGCATCCTGCTCTCCAGTCATTGTCTGAGGCAGAACCAGCCTCTCTGTATCATAACTTAACAAATAATGGGAAGAGAAGTGGCTCGTTCAGCCCTTCTAAACATGTCCTGCTATGACTGATCTACCTCCGCTCCATATTCCCTCTGCCTATATCCCTTGAATCCCTTAGTGCATTTTCAAAAATCTTATCAGTCTGTCTTGGGTGTCAGCTGTGGCTCATCTGGAACACACTTGCTTCTGAATCACAAGGTTTTTAGTTCCAGTCCCACTACAGGCCATGAACACGATCAAAGCTGACACTCCAATGCAGTACTGAGGGAGCACTGCCCTGCTGTCTTTCGGATAAGGTGTTAAACAGGCCCCATTTTCCTGCTTATGTGGATGTAAAAAATCCCATGACGCTATTTTGAAGAAGTGCTGGGGTGCTCTTCCTGGTATTCTTGGCAATGTTTATCCCTCAATCAGCAACACATAAAGATTATCTGATTATTACCATATTGCTGTTTGTGGAACCATAGGTGGGTGGAAGGGCAGAGCTTGGCATAGGGAGCATAAGGGACAATGGTGAGTGTAAGGGCAGAGCTTGGCATGGGGACATGAGGAGTACCTTTTGAACTTGCCTTTTGAGAGGTCCCATCATGCACGGTAGGGTTGGACTTCTATAAGGGGCCATTACCCACAACTCTTGTTGTGGGCTTGACGCCTCACAAATTACATAGGAGTAAGAGATACCTATCTCTGCACTGGAGCTGGCCAGGTCAGGAGTGTTGGATGTGGGCTTTTGGCAGGAACCAGTCTGTAGTGTTTAAAGGCATTCCGAAAATCAAATTACCCGGGAATGGGTTTGGGAATTCCAAAATTGGGAACTGCCCACCATTTTTAAAGGGCTCCTGAATCATCCGGGCTCAGTTAAAATCCAGGCCATTGTGCCCAGTTCCCGGGAACCGCACTTTAGGAAGGATGTGAAGATATTGGAGAGGATGCAGCAAAGCTTCACAAAACTGGTTCCAGGGACGAGGACCTTTAACTTTCAGGACAGAGTGGAGAAGCTGATAAAGCAGAGAAGATTATGAGGAGATTTGATAGAGATATTCATAAAAATCAGGATCGGGACAGAATATCAAGAGAGAAACTGTTTCCATTGGTGGAGGAATGAGAATCAGAGGACACTTAATTAATATGACTGGCAAAGGAAGTAATGGTGACATGAGGAGAATCATAGAAACCCTACAGCACAGAAAGAGGCCATTCGGCCCATCGAGTCTGCACCAACCACAATCCCACCCAGGCCCTACCCCCATACCCCTACATATTTTACCCACTAATCCCTCTAACCTGCGCCTCTCAGGACACTAAGGGGCAATTTTAGCATGGCCAATCAACCTAACCCGCACATCTTTGGACTGTGGGAGGAAACCGGAGCACCCGGAGGAAACCCACGCAGACACGAGGAGAATGTGCAAACTCCACACAGTCAGTGACCCAAGCCGGGAATCGAACCCAGGTCTCTGGAGCTGTGAAGCAGCAGTGCTAACCACTGTGCTACCGTGCCGCCCAAGAAACTTGGATAATTATCAGACAAGAAAAAAATTGCCGGTCTATGGCGGAATCGGCATGAGAGTGGGACTAGGTGAGCTGCTTTTGCAGAGCTGGCACAGACATGACGGGCCAAATGGCCTCCCTCTTAGCTGAAATGATAATGGTTGAGTGGATTGGGATTTTTCATCTTAGCCTCTCCACTTTGCCCCATCATTCACAGTCCTGCCATCAGCCACGTAGGCCCCACAGCACACAATGCCGTTCTCATTACTATTATCTCTGCATACAGTTTGTTGCACAAGTGGATAAAGCATTGATTCTGCTAAAAGCCAAAGCTATGCAAGGACCATGTCAAACATGAAGGAAGCAATTTTTCATCTCCTGATGTAATTTGGTTTGCGCTGCCTTATGACTCAACTCTCCAGTGTGAATGTCACCAATCCTTTGGCCTGAACTCCCATTTATCCACAATTCCAGCTGTACACGGATGTGGGTCTAGGGGTGACATGAGTAGGAGTGAAGAATTGTTGCAAGAAAAAGTTGAAGAGATTGGGAGAATTCAAGGGGAATGCCACAGGGTGAGGTACAAATCTTTAGAAATAAAGAGATGAACAGGCATCTTCAAACAATTAGTAATCTTTGGCGAGGCTGACAAAACGGGATTAAGATCAGATAGGCCAGGATAAAGGGAAAGAATCCTTCAGGTGCAGCAGTGGATTTATAGACAAGTTGAGGCACAGTCCGACACTGGTTTAATGCTGTTCTTTTGAACATTGCTGAAGTTGAGTTGATTTGCAGGAAGACTTGCCCTCTGTGTAGTCGCTCCAAGTCCTATTCCAGAGATTGGCGCTGCAGTATGCTTGTTTGAAGAAGCAACTAAGTCTCAGGTCACGGCTCACAACCCCTCAATGTGGGCAGGCTTTAGATGCTGCCTGGTGGCTGCTGTGTTTTTGAAGCATGTGGTGCAGCATTAGCCCCGATGATGATCCAGTCTTAAAGAGGACATGTTCTTCCTGCACGTATAGCAACAGCAGCTGTTTTGGTGGGTTTGCCAAGCCTCTCCCCAAATGGTTGATGCTATCGTGATGGGCCATATCAACCAGACAATGACAAGACTACCAAGACTCTTCCTCTTCTTAAGATGGGCAATTACATCACCCTGCAATGCCACACAAGAATGGCTGGTGCAGTTGAGTTTGTGATGAGGAGACTCCAACAGGAATGTCTTCCAAAGCCAGGCTGTGATACTTTCCCTTCTGCGTCAGTCACAATATGAACAGCAACAGGGAGAGCACAGGAGGCTCTTCCTCCAAACTCATCAGCTCGGAGGATCGCTCTGGTACCAGTAAATAGAACCTGAGGGAAAACGGAAGACGCCTGCACAATAACCTTGTAAAAACCCATGTTAGCTGACCCAACTTTCCCTTTCCCACAAAAGGAATGTCTTTAAGGGACTTTATCCATTAACCATGAAAATCTGTACCCTTTGAAGACATTCCACCCTAGGTTTGTCCGAGGCCTCATTCCCACCATCTTTATGTGGACCTCAGTGTTCGGCATGTCCGTGAGCTGGCAATTAACATGGAATCTTCATCACCCCTCTGCTTTGCAAACACTAATCTGGCCTGCCATGGGGAGAAGCTTCAGACACATGCACCAGGCCCAATTGGAATATATATCGTGCCCAAAATCAGTAAGATTCTGCAGAACTGATTTCTGATGCATTTATTCAGTCCTATCTCCTGTTAGCCTGATTTTAGGTTCTAAAATGACACAAAAAATCTCACTTCAGAAGTAAAATCTGGTATTTTTAGCACAGTGACAGGTATAATGTTGTTTCTAAGGAGACCAATGTTGCATACAATTCTCTATTCAACCACAGTTGAAGCAATGCTCCACTGTTTATCCGCAGTAATAGAACATAGAACATTACAGTGCAGTACAGGCCCTTCGGCCCTCGATGTTGCGCTGACCTGTGAAACCAATCTAAAGCCCATCTAACCTACACTATTCCGATATCATCAATATGTTTATGCAATGACCATTTAAATGCCCTTAATGTTGGCGAGTCCACTACTGCTGCAGGCAGGGCATTCCACGCCCTTACTACTCTCTGAGTAAAGAACCTACCTCTAACATCTGTCCTATATCTCTCGCCCCTCAATTTAAAGCTATGTTCCCTAGTGTTAGCCATCACCATCCGAGGAAAAAGGCTCTCACTATCCACCCTATCTAATCCTCTGATTATCTTGTATGCCTCTACGTTCCCAGGTTTCACGTACCCTTTCACATGCTGCACATGTCTTACCTGTGCTCCCAGTCACCACTTTGTGGCTGTCATTCCCAGCATCTGTGGAAAATAGTGGTTTTCTCACCACACTCTTTCTCTCCTCCCCCCCCCCCCACCCACCTCCCCCACTGTCTCCCAACACTTGGGCACCAGTCAACTGACCCCTTCTCTTCTCCCCCCCCCCCCTCCTCCTCCACCTCCCCCACTGTCTCCCAACACTTGGGCCCCAGTCAACTGACCCCTTCTCTTCCCCCCCCCCCCCTCCTCCTCCACCTCCCCCACTGTCTCCCAACACTTGGGCCCCAGTCAACTGACCCCTTCTCTTCTCCCCCCCCCCCCCTCCTCCTCCACCTCCCCCACTGTCTCCCAACATTTGGGCACCAGTCAACTGACGCCTTCTCTCTTCCCCCCCCCCCCCCCCCCCCCCCCCACATCTCTCTTTGCTGACCTCCCATTCCTCCAGTTCCTTGACCCAGCCTAAATTCCTACCCAAACCCCTATTCCCAATCTTTATCCTGAACATCAATAATTCTCTGTCCATGACCAGAATTCTCCAGTCTCGCACACCTCGTTACTGCTGCCAGCAGGAATGGAGAATTTGGCGCTCGGCCAAATCTCTCTTCACTGCAACGGAATGGGAGAATCCCAGCTGCGAGTGAGGTCGGAGAATTCCAGCCCATCTTTATCACATTCTCTCACTCTCTCCCCTTTCCTTGTTTCTCAGCTTCCCTCTTTCCTTAATTATTATTCAGTCTCCATCCCCCCCCGAAGTCCCCTTACGATTGTACACCAGCTGGTGACGGCTCTCTCTGGCCAAGCTGAAGACTTTTCTGAAAAGCAGCCAGTGATTTAACTGAGAGGGAGGAGGTGGGTAAACTGCAAGAGAAATTTCAGATTCCTTCCATCTAATCTGTTAGACATGATGTGGAAATGCCAGCGTTGGACTGGGGTGGACGCAGTAAGAAGTCTCTCAACATCAGGTTAAAGTCCAACAGGTTTATTTGGAATCACGAGCTTTTGGAGCGCTGCTCCTTCATCAGGTGAGTTCACGAGCTTTCAGAGCACCTCTCCTTCATCAGGTGAGTCACCCGATGAAGGAGCAGCGCTGCGAAAGCTCGTGACTCCAAATAAACCTGTTGGACTTTAACCTGGTGCTGTGAGACTTCTTAATCTGTTAGAAGCAGTACCAGAGAGTGGAAACGTCACCAAAAGTGAACGGGTTGATAACCCAGTGAGTGGTGTCCGCAGAGATTGCTTATTATTCCTGAATTGCATTAGAGGAACTCGCTGCAAATCGGTTTAATTGGGAGAGGAGAATCTGACCCGAGGATGAAGAGAATGCTTTGGATAAACGATGCAAATCGGGTGGGTTTTGTGCACCGTGTGCCAGAAAACCTGGACTGGAAACTTGACTGTGCGCCTGGAGCTACATGCACACGGTTTTCACTTTGTGCCCATCACACTGACAAGCTCTGATAAAATTCCGCCCCATGTATCACATTCCACAACTAAACGAATTTACTCACTGCTTGTGTGCCCATGAAGTCTGATTGCTTGTTCAGTGCTGCCAGGGGGATTTAGAATCCATTTAGGTTGTAGCTCACTCAAAGCATGTCTTGCATCAAACAGAACTATTAAATCAAATTCATATTTAATGATATAGACAGCTGATTTTAAAAAAACATTTTGGTTTGGCTAAATTCATCCCTGTAAAATGTAAGACGGAAAGATACTAATGTAGCCGTATTCCTTATATTGCTTGGGTCCGCAATGAAGTAGTTAGTTAAATGATGAAATCTACATGTACGTCAATGCCTGTAATGTAGGAATGGTGAATTGATTTGTAATTTTAATTCCGTATTCCATCTTTTAATATCTTGCCCACTGAATTTATTGTCCGTCTTTTGGTGTTATATTGTCACTTGTTTCCATATTTTTAACTTGATTTATCTGTTTCTGTCTAAGTTTTATGAATTATCGAGGGCAAGTTATTCTGCAATTTAGCCTTTGGGCTGTGAACATGTTCCTTCAATAAAAAACCTTTATTAATTGTACAGTTTAGAGAAATTTTATCAACTGATGACGCCTTCAAAAGACTGCAGAAACCATGAGGGGAGCAGTTGTCAGGTAGCTGAAGGGTTTAGATCACATTATCTGAATTCCATTACCAAAGCCAGGATACTGGCCAGAATTACACACACTCCCACCGGTGGGTCTTGAGGCTGATAGAGATCGGGGGTGGGGAGCGTGAAATTGCATGGGCGAGATTCGCTCCGGGATCCCGCTCGCCCCGACCTGGTCACAGTTACAATGGGGCAGGCAGGACCTCAGTTGGGTCACCCACCTTGACCACAATTAAGGCCTTTGAAGGACCGCTAAGTGACCACATAAGGATATTTTCCCACCCACCCACAATCTTTAGACTGGCAGCCAGATAATAGATCAGGGACTGGAAGCTGAAATTGAATGAAGTTCCAGCTAGGGTAGAAAGGACATCATCTATGACACCTCCATCACAAGCCCCCTTTTGACTGGAGTAGTCCTCCCCTTGGGGCCTGGTGACTTCCAGACATCCCTCGTAGACGAGGCCCAGCCTGTACAATCTCGATAGGTCTAACTTCTGAGTTCTAGTATCGTTCTAGTAAATCTTTCATGCACCTTCTCCAGTGTCTCAGTAGCCTTGTTATGATATGGATACCAGAACTATTCACAGTTCTCCCAAGTGGTGGTCCAACAAAGTTCCAAATAAGCTTTAGCAAATTTTCTCTGCTTTTCAATTCCAACCTAAGTGTCCTGTTTGCTTGCTTCTGTGGCTTTGCCAACCTGCCTCGGTACTTGTGTTTTGTATGTCCGTAACCTCTGTTCTCCGGTTGGAGCTGAGACTAAACCGTGAGGAAAAACATTTGAAAAATGGGTAAAATGGTAGAGGAGAGAATTGCAGCAACAAAAATTTGCCATGTCTTGCAATTGTGCACATTTTTAGCTCAATCGTTGTATGGGAATCGTGGGGGTAGTCATGGTGATAATCCTGAATTAGGTTAATGTTAGCCAGAAGAATTGTGATTGATAATTAAAAATGTGAAACTGAGATAAGCTTCCTTAGTTTGTTGCATATCTCTCTGGGCAGATGTACTTTAGTGAGCAGCAAGTTTATGTTCATCATTTTGTCACTGTGATTCTATTAGTAAAAAAAAATGAACCCACTTATCAATCTTCTAATAACCACAGAGAAACATAGTAATGTATCTGAACAATTTATAAAGATATCCCTTTCATGAATTTGATGTATATCAGAGTTGCTAATGTTATAAGTGGTTTTATCGGTTAGGCGGGTGAGTATTTTATTTTCATATAGACTGTGTCCATGATACTTCAGAGAGATAGCAGTGATTTATCTCCACTTTTTTTCCCAAATTAGTTTGATTTTTCTCTCCTCCTCAGGCCTAACGAAGCTAATTTAAATTTTGCAATTGAAAATGTGAGAAGGCGGATAAATTGCCCCATGCCTCTTGACCCAGCTTTTGCTGGTGCTTTTGCTGTCAAACTCTTTTTAAAAAATATTTTTCTCTCCTCTTCTGAGGAAGTGACTGGTCTTGCCTGCTGGCAGATGGGGAGGCGATGGCCTCGAGGTATTATCACCAGACTATTAATCCAGAAACTCAGCTAATGTTCTGGGGACCTGGGTTCAAATCCCACCATGGTAGATGGTGGAATTTGAATCCAATGTTAAAAAAAAATCTGGAATTAAGAATCTACTGATGACCATGAAACCATTGTCGATTGTCAGGAAAAACCCATCTGGTTCACTAATGTCCTTTAGGGAAGGAAATCTGCTGTCCTTACCTGGCCTACGTGTGACATTAGAGCCATAGCAATGTGGTTGACACTTAACTGCCCTCTGAAATGGCCTCGCAAGCCACGCAGTTCAAGGACAGTTAGGGATAGGCATTAAATGCTGGCCAGCCAGCGATGCCCATGTCCCACAAATGAATTTTTAATAAGTGGGCATATCTCCCATTCCACGGTGCTATTAAACCCAACAATTTAATATGCATTAAACTTTATTCTCTTGCTGGCTTTGCCACCTGATTCTGAGAATGCATCTCTTGAGATACAAGGTTAGCTTGTTCAGAAAAGGGTTTATTTGCAAACCTATCAATCACTGGATTAATGCACTGTTTGATATGGTGCAGGAAGAGTCTCCTGGTAAGGGGTTACGAGAAACATAATTTAATTTCTTTATTCCTATATAGTGCCTCCTGCAGGACAGCACCTGTGTGTGGGCAGAGGATCATTGGTTCACATGGACGTTATGAGGAGCCATGGGTGGATGTAGGGGGCATGAGGTGGCATGGGTTGGCACAGATGGGGCATGGAGAGTATGAAGGGGGGTGGGGGGGCGGGTGATGAGGTCTGGAGGGCAGTTTCATGTTTTTCTTTTTAAATGCTTTGATCCAGTGCCGTTGCACTAAGGCAGGTCTTCTGCCCAGCACACTTCCACACCCGGCATTTTCTGCACTCGGTCCTGGAAGGGTAGACTTCATATACAAGAACAAATGAGATTAGTGTCACTCAGCATAAAGCACTGAAAACAACAGCAATAGAGAGCAAGGGAGGTGTTATATTAACAAACACTAGTGAAGTAAGGAAAAGCTGGAAGGAGCATTATAGAAAACATAGATAGCAGGAGGAGGCCATTTGGCCCTTCGAGCCTGCTCCACCATTCATTATGATCATGGCTGATCGTCCAACTCTATAGCCTAATCCTGCTTTCTCCCCATAATCTTTGATCCCATTCGCCCCAAGTGCTATATCCAGCCGCCTCTTGAATAAATTCAATGTTTTGACATCAACTACTTCCTGTGGTAATGAATTCCACAGGCTCACCACTCTTTGGGTGAAGAAATGTCTCCTCACCTTCGTCCTAAATGGTCTATCCCGATTCCTCAGACTGTGACTCCTGGTTCTGGACTCTTAATTATTGGGGATATCCTCCCTGCATCGACCCTTTCTAGTCCTGTTAGAATTTTATAAGTCCCTGAGATCCCCGCTCATTTGATTGAACTCCAGCAAAAACAATCCTAAACTAGTCAATCGCTCCTCATACCTCAGTCCCACCATCCCCGGAATCAGCCTCGTAAATCTTCACTTCACTTCCTCGAGAGCAAGAATATCCTTGCTCAGAAACGGAGACCAAAGCTGCACACGATGTTCTAGGTGTGGCCTCATCAAGGCCCTGTATAATTGCAATACATCCCTGCTCCTGTACTCGAAACCTCTCGCAATGAAGGCCAACATACCATTTGCCTTCTTTACCAGCCGCTGCACCTGCATGCTTACCTTCAGTGACTGGGTGCACATTCCCCTCTCCTGACTTTCGTGCAATTAATCTGATTGCCCACGGATCGAAGGATGTTTTGAGAATTCTAACATGGAGAGTTTTGGTTGGGAAGGTGCAGAACTTCATTGGAGTTGACCAGTTTGGATTCCAGCAAGGAAAAGGAACGAGGGAAGCAATGGGTATTATAAGATTAATGAGTGATGCAGTTTAGAGGTTGATCAGGAATTATGGGTGGAATTTTCCCAAAAAATGACTTGTGTGTCATTTTTAAGTGAGGAAACCAGTGTGAATCACGCGAGCATGTCCGGCGCCAATCCAATTACAATCTTCCCACACTTAGTCATTCTTTTGGGAGAGGGGTGAGGTATGCATCCGTTCTGAGAGAGACAGGGCCTAAACACGCCGGCAAGCCCAGCATCCGAAAAATTGGGCACCGCTCTTAAAGGGTGCCCCGATCTCGGTGAGATTGAAGCTCCTCCTCCCAGGAAGGGATATTGCACCCCCCCCCCCCCACCCCAACAGAGATTGCTGGCTCTGACGAAGCACCATCTACACTCAAAGTTGGCTCTATTCCCTCTCCACAGATGCTGTCAGATCTGCTGAGACTTTCCAGCATTTTCTGTTTTTGTTTCAGATTCCAGCATCCACTGTATTTTATTTTTATCTTCGCGATTGCTGGCATTTGGGGCCCTCCCAAATGGGTCCCCCTTCATTTCCCCTCTTCATGACCCCCTTCTTACTTTATCTCCTTCATGGCCCCAACGCCCCAGGGCCCACTCCCCTCAGGGCCCATCTCCTTGACACTGCCCTGGCACCCTGGTAGTGCAAGCACAGGAAAGACGATTAACAAAACTAGTGACAGCAGGCAAGAACTTTGAAATGAAAATGAACATCGGCAAAATCAAAATGATGCATACCTCAAAATCATTGAGAAATATTCCTATTTTCATAGAAGGATAAAAAACTGGGCACAAGAACTCCGGTATTTAGGAAGCATAATATCTGCAGATGAAAGGTGCAACAAAAATAAAAACATGGAGGGCAATGGGAAAGGCTGCATCAGAGACAGTAGCCAATTGGAAAGCTGAACAAGCAATTCGAGCGACTTATGAAGACCTGATAAGATCATAAGATGATTTGAAGTAAATGAAAGCAAAATTTGATTTGATTTATTATTGTCACATGTATTAACATACAGTGAAAAGTATTGTTTCTCGTGTGCTATACAGACAAAGCATACCGTTCATAAAGAAGGAAGCGAGAGAGTGCAGAATGTAGTGTCACAGCCATACCTAGGGCGTAGAGAAAGATCAACTTAATGCAAGGTAAGTCCATTCAAAAGTCTGACAGCAGCAGGAAAGAAGCTGTCCTTGAGTCGGTTGGTATGTGAGCTCAGACTTCTGTATCTTTTTCCCGAAGGAAGAAGGTGGAAGAGAGAATGTCCGGGGTGCGTGGGGTCCTTAATTCCCGCTGCCTCGGCTGCTTTGCCGAGGCAGCGGGAAGTGTAGACAGAGTCGATGGATGGGAGGCTGGTTTGCGTGATGGATTGGGCTACATTCACGACCTTTTGTAGTTCCTTGCAGACTTGGGCAGAGCAGGAGCCAAACCAAGCTGTGATACAACCAGAAAGAATGCTTTCTATGGTGCATCTGTAAAAGTTGGTGAGAGTCATAGCTGACATGCCAAATTTCCTTAGTCTTCTGAGAAAGTAGAGGCATTGGTGGGCTTTCTTAACTATAGCGTCAGCATGGGGGAACCAGGACAGGTTGTTGATGATCTGAAAACTTGAAGCTCTTGACCCTTTCTATTTCGTCCCCATTGATGTAGACAGGGGCACGTTCTCCTTTACGCTTCCTGAAGTCGATGACAATCTCCTTCGTTTCGTTGACATTGAGGGAGAGATTATTGTTGCCTCACCAGATTCTCTATCTCATTCCTGTACTCTGTCTCGTCATTGTTTGAGATCCGACCCACTATGGTGGTGTCGTCAGCAAACTTGAAAATCGAATTGGAGGGGAATTTGGCCACACAGTCATAGGTGTACAAGGAGTATAGTAAGGAGGCTGAGAACACAGCCTTGTGGGGCAGCGGTGTTGAGGATGATTGTGGAGGAGGTGTTGTTGCCGATCCTTACTGATTGCGGTCTGTGAGTTAGGAAGTTCAGGATCCAGTCGCAGAGGGAAAATACTGTGAATGCTGGAAATCTGAAATAATAACAGAAAAATGCTGGATCAACTCAGCTGGACTGGCAGCAACTGTGGACAGAGAAACAGATTTAATGTTTTGAGTCCATGTGATCCCTTCTACGGAACTCTAAACATTAACTCCGTTTCTCTCTCCACAGATGCTGCCAGACCTGCTGAAATGAGTGTTGTTTTGTAATGTGAGCCTTGGACCTTTTGGGGGGAAAAAGGAGACCAACTTGCTAAATAGATTTGAAATGTGGGTTTGCAGGAGAACTGAAAGGATCAGCGAGACAGAAAAAGTAAAATTAAAACAGAGAAATTTACTGACCATAATTAGGAAAAGCCAGAGAAACTGGGGAGGCCATATCTTGAGAGGAAATGGGCTTGGAAGAAATGTTTGCCAAAAGTCTCCATCCTCGTTCCTGGCTGGGATTCTCAGGTGCCACTGAATGTGGATGGAGTTTTGGCCGGAACGCCAAATTCTCCATTCTCACTTTCAGCGAGGTGGCCATGGATAAGATTGGAGAATCCTGCCCATTATGGAGGGAAGGTTTTGAGGGGGGAAAAAAGAGGAAGGAAGAGAACATCAATGCAGTACAGCTTTAAAATTGCAGGAATTTAATTGGAAAATTAAAAGCTTGTCGTCTTCCCTCTATCCTGTGCCAATGAGCCAAGGATCTGCCTTCAGGCACACGTTGTGATGTTGTTAAAGAACATAACCACCATTATGGCCCAGAAATGCAGTGAGGCCATCCACCTCCTATATTATGTCTTCTGCAACATGCAATTCATAAACTAAACCATTTGGCAGTTATGCTGTGCTGAAGACTGGTTGGACAAAATATCAACCAGCATGTCATGTTACTTTGGGTCTTGTCCCGGGTTCGATCAGTTTGAACACCAGCCACAGGATTTTTCTGTACTTTATGAAATGCATTTTTCAAGCTATTCTGTTTCCTGCCGGTGCACTGTGCCAGGTCAATGCCATTACATACTAGGCTCATACAAAGAATGCTGCAAGCATCTTTTTCCCCCTTTTGAGCTGCTATTTTCATTCAACCCGCACAAAACAAAGAGGTTTATTTTTAGATGGACTCGCAACGTAACTTTATAAGTGACGAATGTGTTGGGGGTGGTGAGGGTATCCAGGAGATGCGTGTCTTGAATGCGGTGATCAGTTCTTTGTCGTTAACAAAAGACAGAATTGTTTTCAGAAACTTGACCCATCGTTCATAGGCCCGTAGGCAGTTCTCAAGCTGCAGTTGTTGGATGGAATCTGTAAAATGTGACTAAGGGGGGAACCCATTACACTTCTCTTACGTCGCCAAAAATCAATGTTAAAAAGACTGCAAAATTCATTGACCTCATTTCCAGAACCTGATCGACTCCACAAAAACAGCTCATGCAACATGTACAACCATCACTTAGCTGCTTACAAGGATTTTTTTAAAAATTTAGTACAGGCCTGCTTAACAAATAGAAAAATCTGGACAAGTTCCGACCTTGTGTATACGGGAGAAGTAATTACTCATTCATCAAAGATTGTTGATATCGTTAAAAGAGTTATTCACTTTTGCTCAGTTGTGTTGAGACTCAAAGGAAAAGGAATGCAACTTGCATTTATACTGAGCTTCTCATTCTCAGGATTTCAAAGCAGTATACAATCAAAAAATTGCTTCTGAAATCTGATCACTTGTTGTTTTAGGCATAATTGTGTGTTGTATTGTGTGCAGTTTATCTGAGGAAGGATGTTCTTGTTATAGGTGTACAGCGAAGGTTTACCAGGCTGATTCCTGGGATGGCAGGCCTAAGTCAGTTAGGATTGTATTAATTGGAATTTAGAAGAGTGAGAGGGGATCTCATAAGAACTTAAAAAAATTCTAACAGGGTAAATTCAGAAAGAATGTTCCTGATGGTGTGGAGTCCAGAACTAGGGGTCACAGTTTGAGGATAAGGGGTAGACCTTTTAGAACTGAGGTGAGGAGAAATTTCTTCACCCAGAGGCTGGTGAATGTATGGAATTCACTACCACCGAATGTAGTTGAGGCCAAAATGTTGTCCGATTTCAAGAAGAAAGCTCTTGGAGCTAAAGGGATCAAGGGATGTGGGCCGAAGGGGGATCAGGATATTGAATTTGATGATCAGCCATGATCATAATGAAATGGCGGTGCAGACTCGAAGGGCTGAATGGCCTACTCCTGCTTCTAATTTCTGTGTTTCTAATTGGCAGCAAATTTGCACATGGCAAGATCCCACAAACTTCAGTGTGATGATCAATAGTTAATTTTTTCTTCGGTAATGTGGTTCAACGCTAAATATTGACTGGGACATTAGCAGGTCTTTGTTCATTATGATCCACACTTGGGATCTTCACTTCCATCTAAGCAGGTGAATGCCTCATCCTAAAGAAGGTGTCTCTTGACGATGAAATGCTCCTTCAGCACTGCACTGAAGTGTCAGCCTAGTTAATTTGCTGAAGGTTCTGGACTGGGGTTTTGTAGGTTTTGAGGTAACCTACAAACCCTTTTTGTTCAAATCGAACACGGTGTGAGCAACTAGTATTTATGAATCAAGTCGAATTTATTAAGCGGAATATTCGATATACTTAACAAAAAGCAGTGAAGACGGCGTGGAAGTTTCATATCTCTCAAAGTCCAGGCTTCCGAGTGCTGAGGGCACAAGCAATGGCTTTCTCCTTCTGATTCTGAAGTGTCATTGAACTGTATTGCAGAAGAATTATACCACAGAACTGTGCTGAGGAAGGTGGTGAGCTTTTATCCCTAATTTTATCCACTTTTATCCCCAATTTCGACCGTCTCCGATTCCCTTATTAGAAACTAATCCGAAATAACCTTTCTCATAGGGTGAGGGTCACCTGGTGTCAGTTCATCTCTGTCACCAGAGATGTGTAAGCTGAGATAGATATCCATCTCTTATTCCCTGGGCACCAAAGGTTGCATTCTGGAGTGAACAAATGATGAATCCTTTTAGATCGAGATTGCAGCGAATCCTTTTAGATACAGCGATACCAACAATGCAACATCTTATCAATAACACAAGCTATTGTAGACAACTCACAAAAAACATGTTGAGTCATTCCCATGGATACTAAGGTAATTAAGAACAAATGTTAGTGGTAATCCCAAGCGAGATGCCTTCATGAAGTAAAGGATTTCTTATGCTTTACATATGGTTGATAGATCAAGGTACTGTAATTAGCAATCCTAAATCTAATTCGGAGACGTGGTTTTGTCCAACAAATATGATAAAGCCATGCTGAATTCAAACTGTTGGCCAAGACTTGCTCATCTCTAAGTTTCCTGGACATTTTGAAACCTTTAAGGTCATTAGATTATCAAGAAGAGCAGTAATCCTCAGACACAACTACATTCCTATTCTCAACTTGTCCCTTTCTGCCTGTGATTTTGTACATTTGTATAAGGACCAGTAATAAAAGGAGTGTAACTGCGCAGTACAAGGTCTCGCTGGATGAGTGCATCACTAAGTCATGATATATATGCTCTTACTTTCATTTGAACTCTTCGATCCTGTGTATATTTGATTATAGAAACAGTGATTTTACATATTTATGGACCAATTAGATGTGAACCACGTTTGCAAATGCAACCAGTTACGCACAGGTTGCATTCCTTCTTTGTGAACATTAGTATCTGGGACTGGGGCTGTTGTGTGAGTACGGGCGCTTCATTCATCAAGGCCACATGCGATATTCCGTTTTCAGTGATATGTCGGAAGCTCACTGCCTTCGTCGGTCAAGAACATCGTCTGATCTGTTCTGAACAATTTGTCTATCTTCCTTGAGGTTATTTTCTCATTTATTTTTTTTCTGCCAACCAGACCTTTTGGCTGGAGAAGTTCTGGGAAAAGCTTTTGGGGAGGCATTGGGCCTTGCTGAACCTAGTAGATGCGCTGCCGCTTTTTCATAGACATTCAAGACTCTGGAAGTGCTTGTGTAACATTTGGCAGCACGGTGGCACAGTGGTTAGCACTGCTGCCTCATAGCGCCAGGGATCCGGGCTCAATTCTGGCCTTGGGTCACTGTCTGTGTGGAGTTTGCACGTTCTCCCCGTGTCTGTGTGGGTTTCCTCCGGGTGCTCCGGTTTCCTCCCGTAGTCCAAAGGTATGCAGGTTAGGTGGATTGGCCATGCTAAATTGCCCCTTAGTGTCTGGGGGACTAGCTCGGGTAAATGCATGGGGTAAAAGCAAATTACTGTGGATGCTGGAATCTGAAACCAAAAGAGAAAACGCTGGAAAATCTCAGCAGGTCTGGCAGCATCTGTAAGGAGAGAAAAGAGCTGACGTTTCGAATCCAAATGACCCTTTGTGAGAGCTTTGACAAAGGGTTATCTGGACTCGAAACGTCAGCTCTTTTCTCTCCTTACAGATGCTGCCAGACCTGCTGAGATTTTCCAGCATTTTCTCTTTTGGTAAATGCATGGGGTTACAGAGATGAGGCCTGGCTGGGATTGTAGTCGGTGCAGAGTCGATGGGCCGAATGGCCTCCTTCTGCACGGTAGGGATTCTATGACACCAATGTCCTTCAGTGAAGGAAATCTGCCGTTCTTGCCTGGTCCAGCCTACGTGTGACTCCAGAGCCACAGCAATGTTAGTTGACTTCTAAATGCCCTCTGAAATGGCATTGCAAGCCACAGTCCAGGGGCAATTGAGGATAAATAAATGCTGGCTCAGCCAGCGATACTCCGGTCCCATGAATGAAACAGAGATGGCGACACATAGGCACTGCATCCCCTGCTAGCAACACTCTAACAATGATATCATTGACATTTTTGTATATTTTACATCACAGCTGCTGCAACATGAAATGCAACATTTAATGTTGTGACATAAATTCTGAATCGAGTGCTTTTGATTTTCAGATTTCTTCAAGTTTAGCTTGTCACATTCATCATTAAAATGTTATTTTTCAGCAGCTGTTTCCTGATGTGACGAGCTTCAGGACGATGAGTTAAGATGACAGAATGGATTTATAGTCTGCTCTGTGGATATAATTGAAGCAGTTACAAAACTCAGTGGGACTACGAATCACTTATAAGTGCTCTAGTTAGATTAATTTCCACTGTTTATTGGGAACTTCCCGAGCTATGTTATTTTGGAATAAAAGATATAATGCATATTTTCCATAGAAAGAGTTGCCACTGAGATTAAATAGTGTGGTATGACATAATAAGCACTGCTTGAGAGCTCCAGAAGCAATACTGGTGTTTACGGGTCACTCACTGATTGATTGATTCTCTCCCCCGTCCCCACCGGTAACATTTTTTTTTTAAGAAGCTTCTTATTTGTGAGAAGCCTCATTGACGCACATTTAAAATCTACAGCCAGTGCTCCTAGCTAAAGACTGCACTGCAGAAAAGAGGAATGCTTGAAAGTGTGCCGGTGTCAAATAGAACTTGATGCTTTTATGCATCTGAAACCACTGTGTGACAAATGTCTGTAGGTTTCTTTTTCTTTCAATGTCAAACTAAATTAAATGCCAGAAAAAGCACTTTGAACTGAGGGCGGGGTTGTGCAGCCTTGCCTGTGTAGATCATGTTTATTTCGGTTGTTGTTTGGGATTCAGTGCACATCATTCTTTTGTTTTTACACTCCAGTTCAGTGTCCAGCTACGAGTGCTGCAAAATGTAAATGTGGAATTACCATTACCATAGAAGGAAATAAAGAGAGATCTTGAAGAAAACTGGGGCGCTTTTTGATGAGTGAGGAGTTTGGGAAGAGCACTCCTTTCAGTTTCCCAATGCTGGAAGCAGGTTTCGAAGAACGTTTCTTTTAGCATTCCCTTCCTTTTGTGGCGTAGCCTTTTAACTCGGAGCGCAGGCTGCAAATTTGAAACCTGAACCATTGAGGCTCCTCGCAAGTAAAACCTTTTTTTGTTTAAGTGTGACTTGTGGGGATGGGGAGAGAAGCAGAAATGGAAGTTATGACCCCCAAACACCACCATTGCTTCTGGGTGTTTTGGTCTGAGATGAGGGTGAGGTATAGGGTTAAGTATTTCAGACACAATAGATAATGCGGTTTGCATTAGAGGTGTGGCAATTGAAAGCAAAATGGATTTGAAACTTGGCCAAGAGCTTCAAAGGGTCATGTTCTTAAGCTGTACAAGAGACATGCCTGGAATTGATTGAGGCTCTCATT
This sequence comes from Mustelus asterias, assembly GCF_964213995.1. Classification (NCBI taxonomy): domain Eukaryota; kingdom Metazoa; phylum Chordata; class Chondrichthyes; order Carcharhiniformes; family Triakidae; genus Mustelus; species Mustelus asterias. The sequence continues at coordinate 173,388,664 of NC_135801.1, forward strand.
CTGATGTCATGTTTGTGGACCCAATTTGATCTTAATCTGTAATGAAGTCATTATGATTATAATGCAAGATGAGGTGTGGCTTCCTGAGCGGTTTGTTAAGTAAGTGAGCCAAATGTTGTGTTACCCGATCAAATGCTCCAGGTTTGATCCTGGCGGGTGAGCTAATCAAAGGCGGGCCAGCGACTGAAGGGCTCCAATTGGTTCTGCTGCTAGGCCAAGGAGAATTTATCAGGGGTTCTCCCTCTGGTGAAGGTTTAGTTGGGTGTTAGGTAGCGGGCAGGATCGGGCTCAGATGTGGTCCTCCCCAGAATCGTAGGCATCAGATGCAGAATTACGCGTTGCAACCTCCAGATGCTCTTCCCTTTGTGAGTTCAGTCTCTCTGATGCAGCAATTCTGGGATTATACCCTTGCTGGGAAAATGTCAAATATTTACATGAATGAAGTTTTATTTTAAATCTTAGTTTGTCATTGAGAGATTATTGATTTTCAAAATAATTGTGGACCATTTGTGATATCCATTTTCAGTAGACTGACCAGACCATCATTCCTTAACACATAACTTTTCATACAGGTGCCACCTTTTGCCTTGCCCACGCCACATAGCCATTGCCTTCTTTTTCTAACTTTGTACTTCTGCAGCATTTCTGCCCCCTGCCCGCTGCACAACCACCCTGGGTCACAAGGACACTCTGTATCGCTGCTGACTGACGGATAATTTATGCCTGTAAACCATTCATCCACTTCAGGATGGGCCCAGAGAAGATATTCTTTCAGACAGTCGGTGCAAACTTGATGGGCTGAATGGCCTCTTTCTGCACTGTAGGGACTTTGTAGATCCTACAGTTCATCGAGGTGACCTTTCCCCTCCACCTATGTTCTCTCTAACTCTAAAAATCTTGTGCAGACTGTGCCCAAGTCAACTTCTTTAAATAAGTGTGTGTGTCTGGTTGTAAAATAAAATTTAAAACTTAAGTTGTCCGCTCATTGGTTTAAAAAAAAAAGTTAAGAGGTCAGACCTTAAAAGCAGGCCATGATGGTCCAGGGTGCTATGCTGATTCATGATGGCCAATCCCTGTAATGGGAGGGTATCCAGGGTGGAAACCGCATTGACGATTGAATTGTTTATCCCTTGCGGCAGTGTGAGATCATGGTGATTTTTGAACTGCCACTCTCGTTGCCGCTGTACTTTCATCCTGAACTGGCTGCCGCCCTATGGAAAACTGTGCTGATGGTAGCTAAATGTAGCCAGGAATGGGGATGAGGCCTGTTCACATCCTGACCCTCTTTACATCTCTCCATTCTGCCTGGGATGCCACAGCGTTTTCCTATCCTGACTCCAGGTAAGGTTGCAGTTGGGGCTCATTGCCTGTGCTTATTGTGAGGTGGACCTCACCAGCTGCAGACTGAGCCCATTGCCAGATGTTTGCAAGAGTAGGTTAGAATCCGGATCAGTGCAAAGCAAAAAGAAAATCTGGAATTAGCGGAGCATTTTTTCCAAGGACTCTAGATCTCTCAAAAGTGCTTTGCAACCAGTGAAATACCTTTTGAAATGCAGTCATGTTGTAATGTAGGAAACCTGGCGGCTAATTTGTAATTTGCACAGTAAACTCCCGCAAACAAGGTCATGATGACCAGATGATGTTGATTGACGAATAAATACTGAGGAATAAATATTGGTCAGGACATCAGTGATAACTTCCCAACAGTTTAACTGCCCAGCAGTCTTGGCGTTGCTGTGTGGGGTGGGGTTAAATTCCCTTCACTTTGCAGAAGATTCCGAGAAAAAAATCTCATGAAAACAAAATAAAAGTGGCAGAGGATCCAAACATTCTGAGCCTTTCGGGAGGCCAATGAAAGAGAGAGTTTAAAAGTTGAAAATGTAAAAAAATGTTTCTGTAAGTGGGAGAATTTTATACAATAATTTTGAAAAATGAACATTATGTCATCTTGCAAATTTAATGAATTACCGTTGGAATTGCTGAGTAATAAACATCTTGTGGCCAGAGGATCAAAGGTTAGACGAGGGGAAGGGGAAAATCCATTTAACCAATTCTGCTGTTAAGAGTACATGGAGTATTTAAGACGCATGTTCAATCGAGAATTCTTCAATGCTTTTTTCCTGGAAGCGCCTGAGTTCACTGTTGTATTCCATTCTAAAATAGCACCACTACATCCTGTTTTCTCTCTCTCGATTTGATTTGATTTATTGATACATGTATGAACATACAGTGAAAAGTATTGTTTCTTGAGCGCTATACAGACAAAGCATACCGTTCATAGAGAAGGAAACGAGAGAGTACAGAATGTAGTGTTACAGTCATAGCTAGGGTGTAGAGAAAGATCAACTTAATGCAAGGTAGGTCCATTCAAAAGTCTGACAGCAGCAGGGAAGAAGCTGTTCTTGAGTCGGTTGGTACGTGACCTCAGACTCACTCCCTCTCCAGTGAGAAAGGTAATGAAGGGGTGACGCAATTGCTCCATGTCCTGACACTAGGGAAGGAAGAAATGCAGCAGAACTTCAAATTTCAGTTTTACTGAATAGTTTGCAAATTTGAAGCAAATAACTTGGGCATGTTTTTACCTACTTTCTGTTGTTTCTTTTGGAAGCTTTTCAGACATACGGTGGAAGTCTGGAATCTGATTCAGCTTGCACAAACTTAAGTGCAGGCAGTGTTGCTAACTTGTTTATTTGACCTGTTCATACCTTTTTTCTGTTGCTTGTCTGAAGGCCACACGTGTCTGAGCAGCTCAGCCCTGCCTGCTTCTGTTGCGCAGGTGGTCTCCTTAAGAAATTCCAGAAAAGCTAAAGTATTCTTTTAAATGGCAGCGTTATTTGGCAGTGACGCGCTGGAAGTAATGTGATGATCTGTCAAGCAAAAATAGCTTGATTTTTAAAATCTCGGAGAAATGGATCAGGCCAGCATCTCTGCTGCCTTGCCAAGGTTAGTATATTCAACGCAGGCTGGCTGAAGGGAGGACAGCTGCTCATTTTCACTTAGCTCCAGCCAGGCCTGGTTTCCCAGCTGCACACAGCACAAAGGAACACTCAGAAGACTTCAGTTATGCTGTCAGTCTTCGATGATTATAGTAAAAAGCTGGGTTTGGAGATGTGTTATACCAAGTCTTATCAAAATTTACCTCCCAAGTCTTGTACACATGGGGGGAGGGGGGGGGGGGCATGGCAGTGTCCTTTCTGACCCCAAATTTAAAAGAAAAATGGAGGCTGTTGCAGCAGATGGAATGTTTAAGGCTTATTATGACAACGTTGTGTATTCCAAATATTAAGAAACATACTTTTGTTGTGAAATGGAAAATACTTGGTCACAGTGTAATGTAGATTTTTCCAGCTTAAAAAACAAGGCTCAGATTTGAAAAGAAAATTGGACAGTGTGTGCCAGACACACACACACACATATACAGAGACACACACACACACACACACACACACACACACACATATATACACATACACACACACAAAAGAGAGCAAAATTAACAGATGGTACATTGGAGTAGTTTGGAATTTTGGCAGGAAAATGTTTTGTAAATAGCTATAATTGTCTGGTTGTCATTTCTGTCTGCAGTTTCTCTTTCTGTCAACCTGTCTGTGTCCATTTTAGTAACCCTTCAATATTTGCTTATTTTGTTATTTATTTTTATTTTTGAGCTATGTAAAATTACTACTCTGAAATATCCTTTACCCTTCCAGACTCGCGTTCCAACCATTATCTTGTAATTGAGTTTGTGTCTATATAATGCCCTGTTTGTGAACCGAACTTTTCACTCACCTGATTAAGGGGCACCGCTCCGAAAGCTCGTGCTACCAAATAAACCTGTTGGACTTTAACCTGGTGTTGTGAGACTACTTACTGTGCCTTCCAGTTTCAGGGAGGCAGTGGCTTTGGGGGTATTGTTGCTAGTCCAGAGACCCAGAGTAAGATCTGGATATCAGAGTTCAAATCCTGCTACGGCAGATGGTGAAATTTGAATTCAATAAAAATCTGGAATTAAAAGTCTCATGGTGACCATGAAACCATTGTTGTTAAAAACCCATCTAGTTCACTAATCTCCTTTTAGGGAAGGAAATCTGCCATCCTTACCTGGTCTGGCCTCTGCTGGGGATCTGGAGTCACACAATGTGGTTGATTTTCAAATGCACTCTGAAATGGAGGGCAATTGGGGATGGGCAATAAATGCTGGGCCCGGACAGCGACATTCACGTCTTGTAAAATGAATTTTTTTAAAAATTCATTCTTTTTAAAAATTGATTGTTGTAAAATCTGAGAGTGGGATCCGAGAGGTGTGACAACAAAGTGGAGGAATGCCAAGATATCAGACAGTCGTTGAGCTGTAGGCGGTTACAGAGAGAGGGAGGTGACGAGATAATGGAGAGATATGAAAATAAGTATTTTAAAATTTGTGGCAAAGCAAATGATGTGTCTCCGGTAATGTTGATTGAAGTAGGAATGTAGGCTCAGACACTGGGAGAATTGTTGATGACCCTTTGAATAGTGCCTTGGTATCTTTGTCTGCACTGGCAACAGCCCGGACTGGGTTTAGCATCTCATTTTAAAAGAGAACATTTCTTACAATGCAACACTCCCCTCAGGGTGTACTGTCCTGAAATGTGTGTTCAAGTGCAGCGTAGAACTTGGTCTCGCATTTTTTTCTGATTCTGAGTTGAGAGCGCTGCTAACTGAGCCGAGATGACACTTGAAATGTTGAAAACCTCCTTAATCACCCCTCGAGCTTCATTGACGAACATGATTCTTTTCTGGTCCATTTTGCATCAGGGGATCAACATAGCAATGGCGGGGGGGGAAACTGTGTGGGGCCTTTACAGGTGGACGAGGACCAGTGTAACAAACAATTGAGTGAACTAGTGAGGGGAGCAAAATGAATTAATTAAGATCAGCTTTTTGTCAAGATTCTTCATTCTGATCTTTGCCACTGTCAGTTTTCTAAAATAAAGCTGTTTTGTGTAAAGAATATACGACACCAGTTCATTTTTGCCTCAGGTGGATGTGTGATTGTTTGTCTCCATTAAATTTTGACGCCATTCTGAGGTATGATCAGACAAACAAATGGGATTCATGAGAAGTTGAAGCATCTGCAGCTGTGTTAGAAATTAGACTCTGCAAGTTCTGACAAACTGCTTTAATTCCCAACCATATTTGGCAGATTTATTCGATGTAGTGAGTGAATAACATCTGTGTATGTTTCTAGTTAATAGACCTTTAACTTTGTTTATTGTGCCCCAAGATAATTATTGGCTTTGCTTTCAAACCTATTCTAATTATCTTTTAAATTATGTCACTTGTGAAAGTAGGTAGACTGTTTTGTACTCCAATCTCTCCTTTTCTCGTTTCATCAGCTGGTGTATTGCAGGGGGGTTTTTTTTGTTGACATTTCTTGCCAGTGATTTGTGGTTACAAACTCAGATTCTTAAACATTTACATCCATAATATATAACCTTGATAATTCAGGCACTAGCTGTGGCTGAGTCAAACTCTCTCCTTCCAGTCAGAAGATTGTACCTTCAAGTCTTACCCCAGGTGCTTCGAGCACAAAGTCTAGGCTAACACTCCAATGCAGTACTGAGGGAGCACGGTACTGTTGTGGCTAGAGTCCTTCAAATGAGATGTTAAACCAAGGCCCCTCGGGTGCAAGCATGAGATCCTGTGACATTACTTCCTTGAAGAGCAGTTGAGGCCTCCCTGGTGCATTGGCCAATATTTACTGCTCAAATAGCATTGCTGAAATAAGATTTGGCTGGTCATGTTTGCGCTGTTTGCAAATTGTCCGATGCGTCTCCTAGATTACAACCTTGGCCACATTGCAGAAGTATCTCTTGGCTCTAACTTTGGGACATTCTGAGGTTGTAAAAGCTGTTATATAACTGCAAATGGTTAGAGGGGAATAAACTGCATTTTATTATTAAAGAATGCAGCAAGCTTTGCTTATTATTGATTGGAGTTTCAAACTTTAGAAAATAATTTGTTAGGATGCACTGTATTAACATATAATTACCCCAGGTTCTGTGTGCAGTTGTTACAGCCAACTCTCGAATTCATAGCTAATGTAATCGAAACGGTGACCATAGCCCTTTATGGGCCTTCCAGTCAACAGGTCAAAACGAAAAATCAAAGCGATCACAACAGCCTCTCAAGGCCAAGCATTTCGAAGACTGGAACATGGATCTGCCAACCAAATGCTGAAAGTCTCTCACAAGCCAAATGTCTGTAAATTCTCTCTTCCCCACCCCACGTCCCAACGAAGAATGGCCCAATCCATCTAACCCACGTCTTCAACAGCCAGCCATGTATGTGGGAGACTTCAGTAACTGCCATACGGACTGGGTTATGAATGATAAGAATGGGGAACCCTTGCCAGACTGAGTGTCGCAGTAAGAAGTCTCACAATGCCAGGTTAAAGTCCAACAGGTTTATTTGGTATCACGAGCTTTCGGAGCACCGCTCCTTCATCAAGTGAGTGGAGAGTTGGGTTCACAAACGGGGCATATATAGAAACAGACTCAATTGTAAGATAATGGTTGGAGTGCGAGTCTCTACAGGTACAGACAATTGGAGAGAGAGATAATCACAGATTAAAGAGGTGTGAATTGTCTCAAGCCAGACAGTTAGTAGGATTTTGCAAGACCAGGCTGATGCCGGCATCTCCACATCAAGACTGAATGTCGGCAGGAAGTTCACCTTGTGTACGATGCTAAACGCCGTACAACCATCCAATCAGCAAAGTGGGCGAGGGAATATAACCCTGACCTCACCATTTTCTTATCAGAATGTGAATGTCTCTCTGTGTGTCCCGAACTGCCCTCCTAGACTTTCCACACAGTCAACACAGACCGATTATCACGTGATTTGAAATCTCAAGTCACAGCATCAAAACCAATGTCAAGATGGAACTTCTAGAAGGTAGACTGGCCTGGATTTACTGCCGCAGTGGAGAAAACTAGCCACCACATCCCCAGCCCCGACACCAAAACTATTTGTGGTCCATCTTAATACTGCAGCAATGAAGAACATCCATCGAGGTTTCAGAGTGCAGTACATTTCCTCTTGGAGTCTTGATAACGAAGCCCCCTTTCAATAATACAAACAAACTGGAGCAGCCACAGCCACAGCTTTAGACAACAAAGCTGGCTAGATTGCGAGGAATCCATGTGCTTTATATACTCAAGCCATCAGGCCTGGAACCTCAAGAAACTTGGAGCATCAAACCCAGCAGAGGCCGTTAAGCCAACAAGTAAGCATGAATGCTGTTGTTGCCAAACTACTGGCCAACTCGAAAGGGATTTCTCGATAAACAACACAAACATGAGGTCAGATGACTTTACCATCATGGAACTGGATGCTGGCCGAGCAACCACAAAAAAGGGAAAGATGGCATCCCAGTGGATTTCCTGCACCATCTTTGCCCACCAGCAAAACAATGGTTACTGACGCTCTTTCCCAACTCTGGTGGAGAATGACCACATTCACCAAATCTGGCATGAGGTAACGGTAATAGCCCTGTCAGGAAAGCTTTTTATCCCTATTACCAACTCATCCTTCCCTTAAGAGCCGGCTGGCTTCGGGCCCCAGAGCATTTGGTGTGAACAAGTATTTCCTATCGCCACAAACGTTGAGGCTAGTTTTGATTGTAAACGCAAGACAGGAGCCTCTTTTATAGATCTTTACTCAGCCTACGACGCTGTGTGGAAACATGGATTAATGCTCAAACCATACGTGTCTCACGTTGTTACACCAAACTCATTGATACAGCTTCATTCAGTAATGAGAATAATCTCTGGAACTCTTGAGATCAACTTTAGTTCAGTGATTACCAGTCCTGTCAAACTTTGCTAGCCCCTCCATTCGGTGGGAGGCAGCAACATGCAGAGAAATAATTTGTACTGGCAGCAACTTTGACTTACTTATCTACAGTGACTTTCAAGGCCCCCACCTCAACTCAGCACATGGCTCTATGAAACCTATTCTGGATAAAACATTTCCAACTCCAGGACACTGATGAAACCTTTCTTTATTCATTGCATGTTGCTGGGTAGGCCAGCATTTGTTGCCCATCACTAGTTTTCTGGAGAGCAATTAAGAGTGAACCACATTTGTTGCATGTCTGGAGCCGCATGCAGGCCAGGCTAGGGTAAGGACAGCAGATTTCCTGGAGGAAAGATTGGGCAGAAGTCACCCCCCCCCCCCCCCCCTCCCAAATATACACATTGTCTCCCATCCAACATCGGGACAACCAGACTTCGGTCTCCCCTGAAGCATGTGGGCAACCCTCAATAGATTATGGACTGGACATGGCAATGCGGCTACCTGATGTACAAGTAGCCCCTCAAAACCTCGCCTAGCTGAGCACATGGAAACCAAGCCATGAAGCACAGAATAACAACTTACCCCAACTCCAATTTTGAGGGCACGACATTCTGACGTTGCATTTGCTCTCTAGCAAAGAATTGAATTGATTGTGGAACATGACATTAAGACTACGGCGACCGCTTCTGTTCCTAAAGCTATTCGAAAGAAGAAGAGTGCCTTAAACTTTAACTACATGCTGAGAGGTGGAGTGGAAAGGGTGGCGATACAGCACTTGTAGCAACTGTTTCACCCGTGTCAGTCTGCAAGCAATCCACTTGTGAAAAACTGAAGAGAAAGGAATCATGACAACTTTTTCATTCGGGAGGCTTCTGAACTTTATGCAATTGCAAACGTTGTCATAAAACGACAAAATGGCCTTTTCATTTTAGCTAAAACAAAGGACAAACTTTTAATGAGCTGTTGTGTTATGTCCACTGGGGAGCGGCAATGACAAATATAGTTTTCTTTGTCATCGCTTCTTGAAATAAATTCAAATCCTGCATCATATGACCTTAATCCATAAAGATCATGCTGCCATAGTAGATCCCAATGATAATTATGAATAAGGGAGGTTATTTAGCCTTTTTAGCTCAATCTGCAGTTCAACCATCACAATTTTCAACTACCTCTGTATATTTTCACTTATTTTGGCACTTCTATCCGTTTCAAGAAGACCATTCCAGGTGTTAATCACCCTTTTATGGAAAAACAGTGCTTCCTGCCAATACTGAGCTTACTTATTAGAACAAAAAGAACAATAAACAATACAGCACAGGAACAGGCCAGTAAGCCCACATGGTTTACTGGTTTACCTATGTAAATTGGGGCGACCCTTGCACTGTGTTTATGGTGTAACTTGAAATAGTCTTCTGGATTAATCATTGCTGTTTCAATGTATGCATTAAGCAAGGCAGTTCTCATTTTACTTCAAGGCTTGAAGAGTCTGTAATTTCAAGTGTTAATTTTAACTTTCCATGTGGGAACAGAACAAGTTCAGGCTGGAAATTTCCTTTTATGCCTGCTCGACCTTTCCTTCCATTCACCTGGTAACATTGGACAGGGTAGAGGTTTATTAACCTTTCCAGACAACACAATTCTCTGACATTTGGCCCTTTGGGGCCCAGTTTCATGATTTGTGTTAATGTTTTGTTCCTCTAACCAGGAATGTACTCATTATTTAAGGTGGAGTATACTGTGGTTTCTCCAGTATTTTGCACTCCCAACAACTACATTTGTGACATACCTGAAATGAAATGGACTCGGATATGAGGCACAAGTCCAAAGTTTGCAGACCACAAAATTTGGCAATGTAGTTTACCCTGAGCGGTGGCGTATGATAATGTCACTGAGCTAGCTAATGGTAAGGGGGCATGGGTTCAAATCCCAACACAGCAGCAGGTGGAATTTAAATTCAAATAATTGGAATGTTATGGTGAGGTTGTATAAGACCATTGTTGAGGCCGAATTTAGAGTATTGTGTGCAGTACATGCTTTTTTTTCCACATAACAGTCCAATTCTCCTTTTTGGATGCTTCAATTAAACTTGCCTCCACCACACTCTCTCAGTAGGCAGAGCATTCTGGACCCGTAATCACTCGCTGGCGTAAAAAAGATTTTCCTCCTGTCACTATTGCTTCTTTTTACTGGTTATTTTAAAATCTGTGCCCCCATGTTCTTAATCCTTTCACTGGTGAGAACAGTTCATAGAATCGTAGAATTCCTACAGTGCAGAAGGAGGCCATTCAGCCCATCGAGTCTGCACTGACCACTATCCCACCCAGGCCCTATTCCCATAATCCCACATATTTACACTGCTAGTCCTCCTGACACTAGGGTCAATTTAGCACGGCCAATTAACCTACCTGCACATCTTTGGACTGTGGGAGGAAACCGGAGCACCCGCAGGAAATCCACGCAGACACGGGGAGAATGTGCAAACTCCACACAGTAAGGAGTCTAACAAAACAACACCAGGTTAAAGTCCAACAGGTTTATTTGGTAGCAAATGCCACTAGCTTTCGGAGCGCTGCTCCTTCATCAGGTGAGTGGGAGATCTGCTCATACGCAGCAAACAGGATATATATAGACACCAATTCAATTTACAGAATAATGAATAATGATTGGAATGCGAGTCTTTACAGCTAATCAAGTCTTAAAGGTACAGACAATGTGAGTGGAGGGAGCATTAGCACAGGTTAAAGAGATGTGTATTGTCTCCAGACAGAACAGCCAGTGAGACTCGCATTCCAATCATTATTCATTAGTCTGTAAATTGATTTTGTGTCCTTATATGCCCTGTTTGCTGTTTATGCGCAGATCTCCCACTCACCTGATGAAGGAGCAGCGCTCCGAAAGCTAGTGGCGTTTGCTACCAAATAAACCTGTTGGACTTTAACCTGGTGTTGTGAGACTACTTACTGTGTTTACCCCAGTCCAACGCCGGCATCTCCACATCAAAACTCCACACAGACAGTGACCCGAGGCTGGAATTGAACCCGGGTCCCTGGCGCTGTGAGGCAGCAGTGCTAAACACAGTGCCACCGTGCCACCCCTATCTCCTTATCTAGTTTGTCCAGATCTCTTATGATTGTCAACACATCTATCAAGGCTCCTCTCAGCCTGCTTTCCCACTCCCGCTAAGGAAAACAGTCCTAACTTCTCCAATCTGTGTTCATAACTGAAGCTCCAGATACCAGGAACCATTCTGGTGAATCTTTTCTGCACTCTCTCCAATGCTTTCACATTCTTCCTAAAGTGTGACGCTCAGAACAAGCTGCAATACTCTAGCTGAAGCTGAATTAGTGACTTGTTCAGTTCAATCTCATTGCTCTTGTACGCTACTAATAAAATCCAAAAATCTCTCAGATCTTATTCAACCGCTGCAATAATCAATTAAGTATCACTCATGCAACACCTTGCACTCCATGTGTATTGAAAGTGAAGGTTAATGGGTGTGTGGCAGAAACGCTGTGTTTTCCACCATAAAGCCATCTCCAATTCTTTAGGTCACAGGTGCTGAAGGCCGCGAGACTTGTGGCTGGCCATTAGAATTTCTCATTGCTTGGTTCTGTGACTGCTTGGCCGCCTTATTTCTCACTGTTATGATGATGCCCCTCCACAACACAAGATCTACAAGGCAAGTTGTGGACACCCACTGCATCTGCAGTATTCGGCAGTCTGAGAAATGGCCTTCACTCAGAACCAGCAGGTCCAGTCCACCACCATGCTTCTGCAATTCCTTTCAATGGAAGCAGGCTTGAGATCACCTAATGAATTGCAAGGCCAAACGCACCTATGATCTGCTCATCACCTGCTACCTCTGTCTAAATAACTGCAATTCTACAAGGTCTGTTTTGTACTGTGACCTTTGTGAAGTAGGTAGGCTTCACACACGACAAGATGTTAACTGGGATTTTCTGCTCCCCTTCACGTTGGGTGATTTTGGCAATGGGAATGGAAAATATCACGAGAAGGCCAAAGCCATGTCGCACAACAACGTCAAACCAGAAAGCAGTTGTCCTGTTCCCCCCCCCCCCCCCCCCCCACCCCCACCCACCCCTGTCAATGGCATTTCCCCATATTCAGGACCTAATTATAAATTAACATATAATTACCAACCCCATAAGCCCCATTATCTCCCCCCCCCCAACGTGAAAATATCCATTCACCATGGCTTGATGTCAGAACGATGTGAAGCACATCCAGTCTTGGAAGGCATGCACCTGGTGAACAGTATTCCCAAGGGAGCTCAGAGGTGAGTGCAGCTCTCAGGAAGGAGAGGGTTGTAATGGAGTGGTGCTGGGATAGTGCCAGCTTGACGCCAGGGTAGTGCCAAGGGCTGCACGTGGGTGAAGATTGTTCCCTGGTTTGTTAGCTGCGCAGTGGGGATCATAGAGTGTCTGATTTCATGGTGACGTAGGCAAGTAAGAGGCTACCTGGCAGCGATATGTTGTTGAACCCATGACTTAAAGTTTTTTTTCTCTAAGTGCCGCAATACACAGCGGAAATAGTTGCCGTTGCTGTCAGCAGCTTCAACACTGCTTTCCCACCCGGTATTGGCCTTTGCCCATATTGGAGAATATCCTGACCACTGTTTCAAATAGGATTCACCATATAGTGTGTACTCTTCTCTTGGAAGCCCAGCCGACAAGTATTGGTGGTTTTGTAATCCATCAGCTGTGGCAAAATGATTGATTAATTCTCTACCTTGTTTATATTAAATTTATTCCAGGTTGTTCCACTACAGACGTAATTTTCCCAAAAAAGAAACTGGTGTGTCGGGGCACAGCTAGGAGACCCAAGCATCCCTTTCAAAGCCGTCTAAAGAGGCCCTGGCCGAGCTCAGAGTAATTAACCCTCAGTACTTTCAATCGAAACATACTTGTGTCACTTCTGGCTTCTGAGATTACCCACTTGCCGTTGGGGCCACCCCACACACATTTCAAGCACACCATGAACTCCAATACTTTCCTTCCTTTGAGCAATTCTGGTATAAACAAGTGGCTCAGATTGTTCCTTTCACTTCAATCTGGAGTAAACTGTGAGATGCTCCAGGCCAAAGTGTAAATATGATCAGGCTGACATATCATCTCTTGTCTCGGACCGAATGCTCTGTTTTCTTCTCTCTCTGTGTAATTATGGAGAGGAACAAGGGAGATACTTGATCCGTGTAGTCAAGTTCAAAAGATGTGCCCTTTATCTGGTTGTATTGAATATAGAGTGGAAAAACACTCGACAATCTAGTGTACTGACAGCTTTTAAATGTGACTTGTACAGCAATTTCACCTGCATTGCAAATAGAACAGTGAGGGTACAACAAACTGCAATAAAGAGAAACCAGTTTTTAAAAATTAAGCTGAAGTCTTTAAGCAAACTGAAGAATCCTGTAAAGAGGGTATGCATACATATATCTATATTTAACTCTCACGATCAGGACTTCGATATAAACAGGTATTTATCTTTGTTTGGTTATCTGACTATCTGATCGAAGACAGAGGGTGGTGGTGGATGGAAAATTTTCGGACTGGAGGCAGGTTGCTAGCGGAGTGCCACAGGGATCAGTGCTTGGTCCTCTGCTCTTTGTGATTTTTATTAATGACTTAGAGGAGGGGGCTGAAGGGTGGATCAGTAAATTTGCTGATGACACCAAGACTGGTGGAGTAGTGGATGAGGTGGAGGGCTGTTGTAGGCTGCAAAGAGACATAGATAGGATGCAAAGCTGGGCTGAAAAATGGCAAATGGAGTTTAACCCTGATAAATGTGAGGTGATTCATTTTGGTAGGACTAATTTAAATGTGGATTACAGGGTCAAAGGTAGGGTTCTGAAGACTGTGGAGGAACAGAGAGATCTTGGGGTCCATATCCACAGATCTCTAAAGGTTGCCACTCAAGTGGATAGAGCTGTGAAGAAGGCCTATAGTGTGTTAGCTTTTATTAACAGGGGGTTGGAGTTTAAGAGCCGTGGGGTTATGCTGCAACTGTACAGGACGTTGGTGAGACCACATGTGGAATATTGTGTGCAGTTCTGGTCACCTCACTATAAGAAGGATGTGGAAGCGCTGGAAAGAGTGCAGAGGAGATTTACCAGGATGCTGCCTGGTTTGGAGGGTAGGTCTTATGAGGAAAGGTTGAGGGAGCTAGGGCTGTTCTCTCTGGAGCGGAGGAGGCTGAGGGGAGACTTAATAGAGGTTTATAAAATGATGAAGGGGATAGATAGAGTGAACGTTCAAAGACTATTTCCTCGGGTGGATGAAGCTATTACAAGGGGGCATAACTATAGGGTTCGTGGTGGGAGATACAGGACGGATATCAGAGGTAGGTTCTTTACGCAGAGAGTGGTTGGGGTGTGGAATGGACTGCCTGCACTGATAGTGGAGTCAGACACTTTAGGAACATTTAAGTGGTTATTGGATAGGCACATGGAGCACACCAGGATGATAGGGAGTGGGATAGCTTGATCTTGGTTTCAGATAAAGCTCGGCACAAGATCGTGGGCCGAAGGGCCTGTTCTGTGCTGTACTGTTCTATGTTCTATGGTTCTGGTAAGAGGCATGATCAGTTGAGGCAACCTGCTTTGAAAGTGAAGATCAATCTCTTCTGGTTTAAACGCAGAGCCAGTATATAAAAAGCAGAAATATTTTAAATCGTTTTCTTTTCAAGCTGCTGGTGTCGATCGACTAATAATGAAATTCATTGCAACAGTGTTCATCTCTAATGTAACAGCGTAGAGAAATTGTTATGACACACAAGTCAGGAGCTTTTGGAGTACAATAGACATCCTGTTTATGAAGACCTAAATCATAAGTACCCAATTCACTTCAACTCCATATTTTGTTTATTGATTTGTTTTATCTGAATCAAGTGCTGTGACAGAACCTTGGCAGCTGTTGACGATACTGCATTGCAATGCCAGCACTGAGTAGTTGGGCTGAATAACCCGTTTGTGTTTGTCTTTATAATACCATTTTAAAAACTTGCCTGAGGGTAATGTTGTCCTGCAAAAGCCCTCCCCCTTGGAGTTTGGCACCCCCTCCCCCGGAGCTCCTGGACTCTCCCAACCCTAATAAAACAAAAACAATCCCTCCAGCCCTCACCCCCACACACTCCCTATGCTGCATCCATGACAACCTATGCTAGTGCACGCCCGCCTACCCAGCCCTATGGACCCTCCACGTGTCAATTCATGGCTACCCCCCACCCATCAACCGTTGCCCTTAACCTCACCATGTCAACTCACCTAGTATCTTTTGACAGTTCCTGAACAGTTTGACATTTCTAATGAGTTTGTACATGAAGTCATAATCACGTTTAATATTAGCAATCCCAAAGGCTTCCTTGCATCTCCCAATGGTGTCTCGGGACTGTATACAAAGGGGTACCCTAGCTATCCAAAGAATCCTCCAAGTTCAGACTTCCTCCTACCTGGTCTGCTCCACATGCTCCAGGATTCTCGCAGCTCTGTTCAAAAATCCCACCTGAGTGGAGGCAGCTGGTGATTTAAATGGCTAATTGTCTTCGCTAAATCGCGCGTGTGAAGATCCCGGCCCGACTCCAGTCCCACCTCGGGGAAGGTGGGAAATGCTGGGTTCAGAAACTTAGAACTTACATTATGCTGCTTTCACTGTTCATGGTAGCAGATCAAATGGTAAAGAATCAAAATGGTCACACATGAATTTTTGCGTGTTGCCTAAAAAGGGTTTCACTGGAATGAGTGCAAGATTTGGAGTGCTGGCAGGAAAATACTAATTTTGGCCATTTTCCCTAATGTCACCCATTTTATGTATTTTTAGAAACCTTTACTGGTGTACTGGTGCTCCTACATCACCCTACTTCCTACAGTCAACACATGTCCCCATTTTCCAATCTTGGGGCCTTAAAGTTTGCTTCACTGATTTGGGTCTTTTTTTATTGTGATGTTTCTGGGCCAATGCTTGTGCAGTTTCCTTAATGCTTCAGCTTTCTTCTATGCCCATCTTGTCCCTCTGTGACCAGCTCAAAGAAAACACAAGTCAGTTGGATCACAGCAGAACAAACTTAAGAGGAAAAAGATAGGGGAAGCAAGTTAACAGGAAAGAAGAAAGACGTTCATTCTTGTAGTGTTCCCCTCACAAACATTCCACAATGTTATATATACAATACGGACAATCGTTACATTGGCAAATGCAACAATTATTTTCAACGTAGTAAGATCCTATACACAACGGTGAGGTAAAGAACCAGTTAGCCTACTTTTGGTAAGAAGAATGGTGGCCAGAATACTAGCAGAACTTGATTGTTTTTATATTGTGTCATGGGATCTGTCCAATATTATGCTGTTATGCTGGACACCATTTGTCAAATGGCTGAACAGGAGGGTATGGGCTCGCACATCTACTAGACCTTGCTTGTTAATTTTGCCATGTAAGGGCCGCTCGTGTCTCCAAAACAGCCCCAATCCAGGGCATGATAAATTTGGCAATAGGCTGCCTATAAATCTGTGAACAGAGAGCAACTTTATGTACTTTGAAAACGTGAGAATTTTAAGAACAAGAAAGGGCCTTTAGGTCCACATCCTTCTCTCAATCATTGTTACAATATTTTTTGTGCTTTGGTATCTTAATATGGGATATATATCAGGAGTGTTGTGGCATTGCACATGTGTGCTTCTTTGTGTTATCTATTACTTCATACCTATTACTGCAGGATGTGGTGAAAATGACTACAGTGATATCTTTTTTTAAAAAAATAATGGGTTTATATTTCATTTCTTTAATGTTTTTTGAGTTGACAGAATAAAAATGTACTTTTCCAATTTATGTCTACTACATTTTCTCCATTCTGTGGTTGCATTTCAATCCTATTTATATGTAGATTGGACCCCCAAGTATGTTGGCAGTTCAACCTCCTGGCAGTAACTATAACAAGATCCTAGACTTTTGTATTCTCTGTTGCACTCTTGTTATTTTATCTTGCTTTCATTATGTAGAGGATCTTAAACAACTTCTAGCTGCATCCTCCAGCAGGATTAACATCACATTTGTCGCCAGGTCTACTTAGAATAAGGCATTGATGCATGCAGGGCAATGCAAAGGGTGGTCATGGTTTTCTGTCGCACTTGTGCATGTGACAAAATGATATGCACACTAATTTTAAGTCGAGCGATATTAACTTCAGTTTACTGGTATGTCTCATTTGCTTCAGCCACCCCATTTGACAGCAACTTCCCCATTTTCAAATTTTCCTGAGTAACAACATTTATCCTGAATTCCCTATTGAATTTATTAATGACTACATCTACGACTACAGCTTTGGATTCTCTGCATCTACCCCATCATGATTTTAAAGACCCCCTCATTGGCTTTCCTATCCCAACCACAGTTCAATTGATGTTTCTTCACCCAAGTTCAATTGATGTTTCTTCACCCAAGTCCAATTTAAGAACCAGCATTAGTTCTGCACCAGTTGTGCTAATGCCACCAATTGGTGATTGAGACATTTTGCACTAACTTCATGTCCAAGATACTATTTCTTGGTGTGCATATTGACCATTTCTTTCCTTGGCTATCAGTTTGCACACGACAGATTGCACTTTTTTTTTGTCCACCCAATGATCTCTCAGCCCTCGCCACCCGCAGAAAGCTAAGCTGCAGCCTCCCCTCTGTCAGTGAACAGAAAACCTGCTCTTTCCCCTACTGAGCAACATCCCACTTCTGCCTTCATTAACCACCATTTTGACAGTGCCCTCTCTATATCCTGCCAGCTAGTATTATTTTAGTCATCCTCTTTCCAACCTTTCAGACACTGCCTCTTGCCACCAAAGACCACCGATGATCATTTTAGATCTCATGACCAGGATTTTGGCCCGCATACTTTTACGTTTATTTCTTCTTGTCACAAGTTGGCTTACATTAACACTGCAATGAAGTTACTGTGAAAATCCCCTAGTCGCCACACTCCGGCGCCTGTTCGGGTACACTGAGGGAGAACTTAGCATGACCAATGCACCTAACCAGCACATCTTTCGGACTGTGGGAGGAAACCGGGGCACCCGGCGGAAACCCACGCAGACACGGGGAGAACTTGTAGACTCCGCACAGACAGTGACCCAAGCTGGGAATCGAACCCAGGTCCCTGGTGCTGTGAGGCAGCAGTGCTAACCATTGTGCCACCGTACTGCTCCCATTCCGCTCCCCCACCCAAAAAAGCAGCATCTCATTCATTTGACCTTTCACGTTTCCCATTAAGTGTCATGTCAATCCCTCCCCTCCGTTATAATCCAGAAAGCCAGGTAGAGAAGGATAGAATTGACCCAATCTTTACGCACTTTTATAAATTTCATTTACAAAGGTAGACATTATAAACATGCATCTCCAAACCTAGCCCGCATAGTTTCAGTCTGCTCCTGTTTATACTCTTTTAAGTTAAACCAATTAAACTAAATCTAACAAACTAAAGGAGCAGCCCCTTAAAGGAACACTGCATCAAGCTGCAAAGGAAACTTAAAACATTAAATCATGGGGGACGATAAAACACCCCAGTCCCTGCGGTGCCTACCGGGCACAGAAGACCTTGTCGGTGCCCATGGACACTGCAGCCCAAATATAGCTGTGAGGCAGGCAGTTGGGCCAGACAACCCCATCTCTTCTACTGTCCACTGCCTGGCGAGTTCATGAGGAGGTCCTTCCCGGATCCAATCTGCATCAGGTGCTGCTCCTGGTTATTGGAACACAAGTGAATCTCCAATTAATACTCATCACCTGCATACAATTAATACACACAGTGAACACTCCAAGAATCTGCAGGGGATGAACTGATATCTCCAGAATTAATCTTCCATCCACATTTGGATAATTTAATCTGCAGTCTATTCCTTTTGTTTTGTGCGTCATTTGTTTTTTTATTGAATGTTTTGATCCTTTCCCCCCGAACCCCCGCCCCAGCAACAACTTAATCCTCTTTCCATTCTGCACGATCATCTTCTCAATTCTCACCTTGCCCTACACCCAAGCAGGAGAATCATCTCTGACTCATTACCCTGCTCTTCCAGTGATTATCAAAACAGTAAATTTCCCCCATTTCTCCTCATCCAGCATTCTCCTCTTTCCCGCCCCCTATCCCTGTTTCCTCTTTCCTCTCTCCCAAATCCTATCCTCTCTTCTCTATTCCACATCCAATATCTTGGCTCTCTCCATCCCACCTTTTGTTCCTTTTTGTCCCTTTCGATCCTCTGTACCCCCTACCACCACCAGTCCAATTACTAGTCCCCACCATCCACCCTTCCTTGGCCTGAAATACTACCCTTGGTCTTGATTCCCCATGTGACTTGCAGGGGTAGATTAATGAGCATACAAGAGAACACCCTGGAAATCCCCAAATTTTTCTGTTCCCTGCATGCAACAGCTTTACAAATCTCCCAATGTAGCAGCACACTTGACCCTTTGTGCCTGTTACATTTTTCTTTGCCAAAGTTTCTGTGGTATGGCATAGAACATAAAAAAAATACAGCACAAACAGGCCCTTCGGCCCACAAGTTGTGCCGGTCATGTCCTAACCTACATAACCTACATAGACTTGTATATAGGCTTACCTATAAACCCTCAATCCTATTAAGTCCCATGTACTCATCCAGAAGTCTCTTAAAAGACCCTATCGAGTTTGCCTCCACCACCACTGACGGCAGCCAATTCCACTCACCCACCACCCTCTGAGTGAAAAACTTACCCCTGACATCTTCTCTGTACCTACTCCCCAGCACCTTAAACCTGTGTCTTCTCGTAGCAGCCATTTCAGCCCTGGGAAAATGCCTCTGAGAATCCACCCGATCTATACCTCTCAACATCTTGTACACCTCTATCAGGTCACCTCTCATCCTTCGTCTCTCCAAGGAGAAAAGACTAAGTTCCCTCAGCCTATCCTCATAAGGCATGCCAACCAATCCAGGCAACATCCTTGTAAATCTTCTCTGCACCCTTTCAATCATTTCTATATCTCTCCTGTAATGAGGCGACCAGAACTGAGCACAGTACTCCAAGTGGGGTCTGACGAGGGTCTTGTAAAGCTGCATCATTATCCCCGGACTCCTAAACTCAATCCCTCGATTGATAAAGGCCAGCACACCATACGCCTTCTTAACCACCTCCTCCACCTGCGGGGCCGATTTCAGAGTCCTATGGACCCGGACCCCAAGGTGCTTCTGATCCTCTACAGTACTAAGAGTCTTTCCCTTTATATTGTACTCCTTCATCCCATTTGACCTACCAAAATGGACCACTACACATTTATCTGGGTTGAAGTCCATCTGCCACTTCTCCGCCCAGTCTTGCATCCTATCTGTGTCATGCTGCAGCTTCTGACATCCTTCCAGACTATCCACAACCCCACCAACCTTCGTATCGTCGGCAAACTTACCAACCCATCCCTCCACTTCCTCATCCAGGCATCTTGAAAAATTGTACCCATAAGCTTATAAAATCACCCTCTTGTACTTTGTGTGAGTATTTCAGTGTGCCATGTCTGAGTTAGGCATTTTGGTTATTTTTGAGAGATAGAAAGTGTATTCGAGTGTCATGACACATTTTGACAGGATACGGCAAAGCAGAGAAACTTTTTCTTGTGGAAACGAATCCATCACTTCAATAAACATCAAATTGCAGGAAACAATTCCATTCGTGGAAGGTCGATGAAAGGCGTTTTGCCAACCCTCTTGATCTCTGTAAACCATGATGATTTATTTTCCTTATTAATAGCTTCTCACTGCTCCTTTGATACAAATAGGAGAAAAATTTCAAAGTGTTAATTGGGTAGCTCCGTGTATGGGAAACTCCTGAACTTTAACCTTTCTAGGTCATGGATAGCAACAAGCAGTTCAAAGATTGACCTGCAAGGCACAAACTGTGCAGCTTTGAAATTGTGTTTTTTTTATATATCCGGTTATACACTTTGGGGATACTGGAATGAGATTTGGGACCAGGTCCTTCATTATCTTTTTTCCATCAGCGTGGAACAATACTGTAAAGATTTTCTATCCTGAGTAGGACAATTTCTAAAGTGACTGTACAAAAATACAGCAAATAGCTTGATGCTTATTTTCTTTGGTTGTGCTTTCATATTGTAAATCTCATTTGTACAGAGTACACCGGTGATTTTAGATAAATTACAATGTGTTCCCAACAATTTACACTCTGCTGAGTCTATATTATAAACAATGAATTAATCAGGATTGTCCAAACAATACATTTCACAGAATTATTACAGTGCAGAAAGAGGCCATTTGGCACATCGTGGCTGCACCAGGTCTACGAATGAACAGTTCACTTTGTGCCATTCTCCTGCCTTTGCCCCATAACCCTGCACATATCTCACTATCGCGTTTGCTTCTGTTTCCAATTATTTTAAATCTGTGTCCTCTCATTTTCAATCCTTTCAAGAATGGGAACAGTTACCTCCTTTCTACGCTGTCCAAAACCCCATTAGATTTTGAACACCTCTATTCAATCTCTTCTCCACCTTCTTTTCACCAAGGAAAACAGTCCTAACTTCTCCAATTTGTCATCAGAACTGAAGTTCCTCATCCCTGGAACCACTCTCCTGAATCATGAATTTGGTGAGAGAACTGGGCTGGGCATGACGTTTTGTGTTTCATTATATCTTAATCCTACTGATTGTTGTTTCTCTCATTATTTATATTTTCTATTGCCAATCTAACTGCTGTTGCTGTCTCTCATCTCCAGGCTGCACGTTAACTTTTCATGATATTGGATCTCATGATAATGAAACAGTGCATGTGCGCGCATCTAGGTGCTGCCTCAGGAACCACACTGAGGTCCTGTAGTGTGCTGTTTGTCGGTGGTGGAGGGATGGAATGTTTGTGAAGGGGTAGCAATCAAGTGGGCTGCTTTTGTCCTGGATTTCGAAGAGGGAACTGAATGTATTATCTCCAAATCTGCAGATGATACAAAGTTAGGTGGGACGGTTACCTGTGAGGAGGATGCACAGATGCTTCAGTGTGATTTGGACAGGCTGAGTGAGTATGGCAGATGCAGTATGATGTGGATAAATGTGATGTTATTACTTGAATAGGTGTAAATTGAGAGAGGTGGACACTCAATAAGGCCATGGTGTCCTCATGCATCAGTTGCTGAAAGTGAGCACGCAGGTACAGCAGGCAATATAGAAGGCAAATGGTCTGTTGGCCTTCAATGTTTTATTAAGGATTTGAGTATAGGGATAGGGATGTTTTGCTGCAATTGTATAGGGCATTGGTGAGGCCACATCTGGAATATTGTGTGCAATTTTGGTGTCCTTATCTTGCCATAGAGGGAGTAAAGCGAAGATTTACCAGGCTGATTCCTGGGATGGCAGATCTGTCATATGAGGAGAGACTAACTCAGTTAGGGTTATATTCACTGGAGTTTAGAAGAGTGAGATGGGATCTCATAGAAACTTATAAAATTTGAACAGTATTAGACAGGGTAGATTCAGAAACAATGTTTCCAATGGTGGCGGAGTCCAGAACTAGGAGTCATAGTTTGAGGATAAGAGGCAAACCTTTTAGAACTGAGGCGAGGAGAAATTTCTTCACCAGGAGGGTGATGAACGTGTGGAATTCACTACCACAGAATGTATTTGAGGCCAAAACATTGTCTGATTTCAAGAAGAAATTAGATATAGCTCGAAGGGCTAAAGGGATCAAGCTATATAAGGGGGAAGGGTGGAATCTGATGTTCAGCCATGATCAAAATGAATGGTGGAGCAGGCTCGAAGGGCCAAATGGCCTACTTCTAGTTTCTCTGACCTTTATTCTGCTATTAACACCTACCCTGGACCAATGCTTTATGCCTTTAATACTATCATTACCACTTCCTTTGTCTGTTTTCCATGACATCTTTGTCATACAATCTCCCCTGCCCTCTAACCTTTTCCTGAGCTTTTCCTTTGTTCCACCTGCCCCTCCGCGTTTGTAATAGTATAGAACGCCTACCCCTCTTCATTTCAGAAGAAGAGTCACATCACACTCGAAATGCTCACTCTGTTTTTCTCTACACAAGTTCTGCTAGACCTGCTGGGTTTTTTCAGCACATTCTGTTTTTATTTCAGATCTGCAGCATCCACTATACTTTGTTTTTCTATTAAAGAAGTTTAAAGGTTGTCGCGAAAAGAATCCAGAGATTATATTTCCTCCAGGATAATTCGAGAGCATGGGGTGGACAATTTTGACAGAAGTCAAAAGATGTTACATACATTATTCCTTGCTGAGCTTCAGTTGGTGGAATTGCTCTCTGAACACTTTCTGCAGATATAGCCTCCTGCTGAGAATTCTGTCTGTCCCCTTTTCCTCCTCCCTCTTTCATCAGTTTGTCCTGTTCTGTGCGGCCTCTGTTCACTCCAAGTCGTGCTCTATTCCAGGGGAAATGCCACATCTCGGAGCCATGTGTTTGTGCAGAAGCTCTGAAGCTAACTAAAGCTCCTTCAGCTCCTGCCACATCACTTCCTGTAAGCTTTTGCAATTGACACGACAACAGAGAGCACCAAACACTGTGGTAACAGCCAGAAACAGCTAATCGTTCCGTAGTTGATGATTCCTTTAAATAGCACTGATGGGGTGTCCTTCCTGCTGTTGATGAGTGTTCAGCAGTGCGGGGTTAAGAGGGGGCACTGTCTGGAGCGTTCAGCTCTAAAATGATATCGCTGATGTAAAATCGGTGTTGCTATCATGAGCTCCCATCTCTGCATCCTTCAGCAAGTTGATCATTTGCATCAATGTGACGTCTGGCATGATTTGTCCCACAAGGGTGTGTGTGTTTGCTCATATATGTATGTATGTGTGAGTTCAGCGTGGGTGCCCTTTCTTTGAAAGTCTAAGGGTATTCATAGCACCCAGAGAACCAATGCTAATGACCTGAATTTTGTGCCCAATGTTTTATTAAGGAATTTACCCAGTCACCTTTTTAAGAAGAAATTGGCAAGATTTTTAAATACTTGGCTTGAGATATAAAATGTTATTTTCTAATTTATGTTTGGTGAGGGCAGGAAGGTCATGTAGTTCCTCAGTGTACTTCTTAATTTTTTTTCTAGAATTTTTCTCTTTCCTTACATCTACTTGTCACTTTTTCCTCCTTTTTTTAGAAAAAAAACCTTCTCAAAACCTTCTTGATCAAGCTTTTGGTAATCTGACTATAATCTCTCCAGGTGGCCCAGTGTCATATTTTGTTTTATGATGTGCCTGTGAATGTCCTTGGAACATTTTATGACATTAAAGGTCTTCTGTAAATGTAAGTTAAATTTAGTATTGTGCCTTTGCTCATTCTGTGTACGTATGCGTGTTAAGGTTTGAAAGAGAGGGTACGAGAGAGCATTTTGTTTTAGCGAGATTGCTTGATCCTCACTTTGACCCCTGCTCCTGCAGTTCTTGAACTCCTGAACTGCAGTCTGTCTGTTTTTATTAGCCTTGTCTGAAATTGGCTGAGAACAGTGTTAACCTTAGCGATGTTTTGGAAAAAAAGATATTCCGGATAGGATGCAGCAAAGCCATGGGAGAATTAATTGTATCACTGGTGCTTTAGGTTAAACTAGCTGATTATAGACCAGGCTCTGAAGAAGGGTCAAACGGACTCAAAATGTTAACTGTTTCTCTCTCTGTCCATGACTGCTGCCAGCCCTGTTCAGTTTATGCAGCATTTTTCTGCTTTCGTTTTATATACAAGGGGGTTGAGCTGTTTGCTTTAATGACGCAGCAGACCTTTTTACCCCAGGGAGAAAAATAAAACCAATGTATTTAAAAATGGTCTCAGATCTGAAGAAGAGTCGCACACCTGACTCGAAATGTTAACCACTTCCCTCTCCACTGGTTCTGCTGCCCTGCTGAGTTTATCCAACATTTTCTGTTTCATTTTAGTTTGATTTGATTTATTGTCACATGCATTGGGATACAATGAGAAGTATCGTTTCTTGCGCACTATACAGACAAAGCATACTGTTCATAGAGTACATGGGGAGAAGGAAAGGAGAGGCTGCAGAATATAATGTTACAATATAGCTAGGGTGTAGAGAAAGATCAGCTTAATATATGGTACATCCATTTAAAAGTCTGATGGCAGCAGGGAAGAAGCTGTTCTTGAGTCGGTTGGTATGTGACCTCAAACTTTTGTATCTTTTTCCCGATGGAGGAAGGTGGAAGAGAGAATGTTCGGGGTGTGTGGGGTCCTTGATTATGCTGGCTGCTTTTCTGAGGCAGCGGGAAGTGTAGATTTGATTTGATTTGATATATTATTGTCACATATATATGTAAACAGTGGAATATGTTGTTTCTTGTGCGCTATACAAAGTATACCGTACAGGCAAAGAAAGGAAAGGAGTGGATGCAGAATGTAAAAACGAGAGCAAAAGATAGAATCAGAGGGTATGCTGCGTACAGCTTGCAAGAAATCAAAAGATGGGAGGCTGATTTATACTATAGATTATGTACAAGGCCAAGCTGTCACAGCAGACCTGTTTTTTTTAAACAACAGGAGTGGGAGGAAAGGAAAACTCAGTGTTTTTAAAAAATAAGAGTATGTTACCTGCTTTATATTATCAAGATCCCGACAGCTGTGGAGTTGAGTCTGCGTGCCAGTGTTGAGTCCTGGGGTGTGTATATGCGAGGGCTCTGGCTGTTGTGGGTTAATGCTACAGCACCAGATTGTGTGCATGTTGAGGGCTCAGGCTGTTGGTGGGTTAACTCCACAGCACCAGATTGTGTGCATGTTGAGGGCTCAGGCTGTTGGTGGGTTAACTCCACAGCACCAGATTGTGTGCATGTTGAGGGCTCAGGCTGTTGGTGGGTTAACTCCACAGCACCAGATTGTGTGCATGTTGAGGGCTCAGGCTGTTGGTGGGTTAACTCCACAGCAGCAGATTGTGTGCATGTTGAGGGCTCAGGCTGTTGGTGGGTTAACTCCACAGCAGCAGATTGTGTAAATGTTGAGGGCTCAGGCTGTTGGTGGGTTAACTCCACAGCACCAGATTGTGTGCATGTTGAGGGCTCAGGCTGGTGGTGGGTTAACTCCCCAGCAGCAGACTGTGTATATGTTGAGGGGCTCAGGCTGGTGGTGGGTTAACTCCCCAGCAGCAGACTGTGTATATGTTGAGGGGCTCAGGCTGGTGGTGGGTTAACTCCCCAGCAGCAGACTGTGTATATGTTGAGGGGCTCAGGCTGGTGGTGGGTTAACTCCCCAGCAGCAGACTGTGTATATGTTGAGGGGCTCAGGCTGGTGGTGGGTTAACTCCCCAGCAGCAGACTGTGTATATGTTGAGGGGCTCAGGCTGGTGGTGGGTTAACTCCCCAGCAGCAGACTGTGTATATGTTGAGGGGCTCAGGCTGGTGGTGGGTTAACTCCCCAGCAGCAGAGACCCTGACATGTCCCCCATCCTGAACCCAGCTGAGAGGGCAGAGCTCGAGCTCCAGTCAGGTGACCCCCCCCGAGCCAGCAGCAGCCAATGAAGTGCGCGGCCCGGGGCCCCGCCCCCTCCGGGCGGGTGGCGGGGGCTCGCGCGGCCCTCTCTCCACTCCGGGCAAAAATTCAACCGCCGCCGCCGCCATCTGCCCGCGAGCCTGACTGAGGAGATCACCTCACACACACACTGACAGAGCATGGGGGAAATAACGGCCGCCGCTGCCGCCTAAGATGGGGAGCTCCCACCTCCGGAGCAAAGGGTTACCTCTAGGTAAATGATTCTTTTGTGGCTTTTCTCTTTTTGATTGATTTTTGTGATTGTGTGAAGTGACTTCAAAATTAGGGCGGGCTGCTGCTGGGCGGGGTGGGGTGGGGTGGGAGGGGGACACACGATTGTCAAATATGTTGCGCGCCCTGCACAAAGCAGTCAAGCTCATTCCAACTTCCTCCCCCTCGCATATATATATTTCTGCTGCTGTTGTGCTGCTGTTGAAAGTGTTGTTCACTGAGGAGTTAGTTGTACAGATGGCCCTCCCCTGTCCTCCTCAAGCAGCCCTACATTAAGACATTTGGAGACACCAATGGCAGCAGCACTTTGTGTGTATGTGTACTTCATCATCCCCGTCGTTGTGCCCTGCAGCTGTTTTATTCCACCCCCCCCCCTTCACTTTTTGACAGTGGGAGACTTTGTTCTTTGTTCATTTAATTCTGAAGTGGCTGGACCTTTTTTTTTCTCTTTTTTTTTCCCCCCTCCCAGTTGCTGTTGAAATAAGTTAAATCTAATTATATCCCCCCCCCCCATCCCCAAAGAAAAAAAAATGCACCCAGCAAAATTTTTAGTTGTTTTACTTTTGGAGATTTTTAAAACATGTGTTCCCTACTACATCTATTTCCCCCCCACCCCCACAAAAAAAAACACCCTGCAGTTTGTGGCAGTGAGTGGGAGAAACATCAGCTTTCTGTATTAAAATCTTGTTGCCTTCACTTCTGCAATTTCAGTATTTGGGATTCTTGTAACTGCAAGCAGAATGGTCTTCAATGAATCTTGCAAGCAAGGACAAGCCCAACACTTTTTTTTTCTAGTTTTACAAAATCTGATCTTTGGGCTGCGCATAACATCTGCAGAGGATTTTTTTTTGTTTTGCTTGCTTTGGAAATATTAGTTCAGCCGTCAATGTTTTGTACTTGGCTATTTCAGTTGCTTCTTTTGTTTCAGGCCGTAGGAGCTCTGGCTGATGGTGACTTTTTTCCCCTCACAAGAAAGAATCCTGCCCTACCTTAATAGGAAAATATGAAGCATTGAATCAATTGTGTGAAAGATGAAAGGGAATTCTGTATGTCTAATTATTTCCTTAAATAGCTTATTTAATTGATAAAAATAGAACTGTACCCAAGTGTAAACATGATTAATTGGCATTGCTTTTAGCTATTATGGTATTTTTCATCGACTGCAAACTCTTTCCAATGAAGATATTAATATTTAATTAGTATGCTTGGCATTTCCTAACACTATCTTGTTCCTTGAGTTGGCCTTCAATTGTTGTAGCAGCGAACAAAATCTCTGTCCCTTTGTCACCTAGTTGGTTCTTTCCGTGTTATAAAATAGTTTTTTAGTTGAATTTAAAGCCCACTCAAGCTGTGGATTCTGTTGACATGCTACAGTTGCATTTTCCTCCATGTGGCTTCATAAGGAATATTTATGGAGTTTAATTTGGCACATTGCAAGAATATGAAGACCAATACAGCTTGGGAATATTCTGAATATTGCAAAGGAATTTTGTATAGATGTGCTTTCAGATATCTGAATAGGTGTGATGTCGCTCCTTTAGTGGAAGAAAAGGACTGAGAAAAATATACACCAATAGTGACTTGATATAATTTTTAAAAAAATCATTAATAGGATGCGGGTGTTGCTGGCTGGGTCATCATTTATTGCCCTTGAACTGAGTGGCTTGCTCGGCTATTTAATTGAACCGTAGAATCCCTGCAGTGCAGAAGGAGGCCTTTAGGCCCCATTGAGTTTACACTGACTCTCTGACAGAGTATCTCATCCAGGCCCACCCCCCACCACCCCATGCATTTACCCCACTAATTCACCTAACTGACACATCTTGGGACACTAGGGGGCAACTTATCATGGCCAATCAACCTAACCTGTGCATCTTTTTGACTGGGAGGAAACCCGGAGGAAGCCCTTGCAGTCATGGGGAGAGCATGAAACTCCACACAGACACCCAAAGCCAGAATCGAACCTGGGTCCCTGGCACTGTAAAGCAGCAGTGGTAACCACTGTGCAACTGTGCTGTGCAGAAGGCATTTAAGAATCAACCACATTGCCGTGGCTCTCGAGTCACATATAGGCCAGATCAGATAAGGATGGCAGATTTCCTTCCCTAAATGGACATTAGGAGCCTAATTTTTGTTCTCCTGCCTATGATACAAATTGTTTAAAGCTTCCACATATCCTAATGATGACAAATTGGGAGAGCTATGGACAGTGTCATTAATTTAATGAATATATCCCAAGATTTGTAAACTGTTGAAAACTTAAAATATAAACTAAAATGTCTCTTAAGAATTTAAATTTTCCCACCTAATTTGCACTGTAGCACAGCATCAGTCCACAGAGATGAATGGATTGTATTCTCTAAATCTTTACTGGTTTGAAATTTCCAAGTGTGATGCTGATGCCGATATTCTTTTAAGCAGCCAAGAAAATGCAAACATCGACAATGCATAGTTTGTAAAAGAAAAGTGCCCTGTTGTCAAGAAGTGATATGAATGCTACCCTCTGCTGACTTAAAATTGTGTGCTGAATGGTTAAGCTGGCTTTCAGTTATACACTTCAGTTTACCCCTCACCTATATTGTATAGCAGCTTATTCTGGTTGGAGAAAAGCCTGTTTTTTGTATTGTCACCAAAAATAAGCTTCAAACTTAGATCCAGATGGTGTGTTTATACATTTTTAAATTTTTAGAAGTTAATTTCCTGCTGGCTGAGCTTTTACCTACAGACAAAAAAGTTGAAAGCTCAGATGGACTGTTCTAAACTTGCCTCAACAGGGAATGCAGGGTTCTTTTGCCAGCCAGGTTCCATACAGAACCTTACAGAGAGAAGTTTCCTCTCTATGTTTAGTGTAAGGTTAATGGTGTTCATCGCAAGCGATTGAGAATTTTTTGGCTGAAACCAGCATAAACAAAATCCTTCCCCTGTATGGAGAAGGGGCGTTCCAGACAGTAAAGTAGGACATGAGAGGCTATTCTTTTCACTCACCACTCCTGCTGTTGTCTGATCTTCAGCATTTGCCACTGCAACTTTTATACCGGGCGGCACGGTAGCACAGTGGTTAGCACTGCTGCTTCACAGCTCCAGGGACCTGGGTTCGATTCCTGGCTTGGGTCACTGTCTGTGTGGAGTTTGCACATTCTCCTCGTGTCTGCGTGGGTTTCCTCCGGGTGCTCCGGTTTCCTCCCACAGTCCAAAGATGTGCGGGTTAGGTTGATTGGCCATGCTAAAAAAAAATTGCCCCTTAGTGTCCTGGGATGGGTAGATTAGAGGGATTAGCGGGTAAAATATGTAGGGATATGGGGGTAGGGCCTGGGTGGGATTGTGGTTGGTGCAGACTCGATGGGCCGAATGGCTTCTTTCTGTACTGTAGGGTTTCTATGAAATTGAGGTTTACAGCATGGAAACAGGCCCTTTGGCCCAACTTGTCCATGCCGCCCAATTCTTACCACTAAGCTAGTCCCAATTGCCCACATTTGGCCCATATCCCTCTATATCTATCTTACCCATGTAACCGTCTAAATGCTTTTTAAAATACAAAATTATACCTGCCTCTACTACTGCCTCTGGTAGCTCGTTCCAGGCACTCACCATCCTCTGTGTGGGGAAAAGAAATTGTCCCTCTGGACCCTTTTGTATCTCTCCCCTCTCCCCTTAAACGTATGCCCTCTAGTTTTAGACCCTCCTCCCTTTGGGAAACAATAGTTGATTATCCACCTTATCTATGCCCCTCATTATTTTATAGACCTAAGCTTCCTACGCTCCAGGAAAAAAAGTTCCAGTCTATCCAGCCTCTCCTTATAACTCAAAGTATCAAGTCCCAGTAACATTCTAGTAAATCTTTTCTGCACCCTTTCTAGTTTAATAATAATCTTTCTCTAATAGGGTGACCAGAACTGTACAGAGTATTCCAGTGTTGCCTTACTAATAATGTCTTGTACAACACCCTTTCAAGGAGCTATGAACCTGTACTCCTAGATCTCTTTGTTCTATAACGCTCCCCAATGCCCTACCATTAACTGAGTAGGTCCTGCCATGAATCGATCTATCAAATGCATCATTTCACATTTATCTAAATTAAACTCCATTTGCCATTCATTGGCCCACTGGCCCATTTGACCAAGGTCCCATTGCAATTCTTCACTGACCACTACGCCACCAATCTTTGTGTTATCTGCAAACTTACTAACCATGCCTCCTATATTCTCAATAAAATCATTAATATAAATGACAAATAACAGTGGACCCAGCACTGAGCCCTGAGGCACACTGCTGGCCACAGGCTTCCAGTGTGGAAAAACAGCCCCCACAACCACCCTTTGGCTTCTGCCATCAAGCCAATTTTGTATCCAATTGGCGACCTTACCCTGGATCCCATGAGATTTAACCTTATGCAACAACCTATCATGTGGTACTTGTCAGAGGCCTTGCTAAAGTCCATGTCGACAACATTGACTGCATTGCCCTCATCTACCTTCTTGGTTACTCCTTCAAAAATCTCAAATCCATGAGACATGAATTTCCACTCAAAGTCATGCTGACTGTTACTAATCAGTCCTTGCCCCTCTAAATGTCATGATGTGGAGATGTCTAAATGTCTGCAGGTCCTGTCTCTCAGAATACCTTCTAACAGCTTACCCACTACAAACGTTAGGCTCATTGGTCTGTCGTTCCCTTTCTTAAACAAAGGCACAACATTTGCTACCCTCCAATCTTCATCTTGTTTAGCATTTTCCTGGCTGGAGAGAAAACAATGTTTTTGGGTTGGAAATGAGCAAAAATATAAAGCTTTATCACCAACCTGAAAATCTGTGATGGCTGGTATTCCTGTATCGTTTCTGGATTCTGGGTCCCAGATAAAATTTAATTTGGTGATTCACAAGTTCAACCCAACCCTATTTTTCTACTTACAACAATTTCAAACCAGGAAGTGGGTCAACAGCAAGTTTAATGAGAAGCAATGGTAGTCATCATTGTAACTTCATACTGCCGGGAGAAGTAAAACTGGTGTTTTCCCACTGAAAAATTGTGGCCCCCTCGAGCTTTGTTTTGTGACATGATGCAAAAATTTATAATTTAGGAAATTATTGTGAAGGAACCGAGAAAGTCGGCAATCTGTACAATGTTAACTCTTGTCTTATTTGCCCACTCATATACCTTTTTTGGTATGAATTTCTTTGGCAGTTCTCTCAATCATCCCCCCTCACATTATTGTTTCCGAGGCCCTGTTGCCAAAGATATGGGTTTTTGCCCTTTTCTGCTAGTCCACCAATTAATGCATTTATTGAATTGAGTTTCGCAGCATGTCAAGGTAGGACTTGAATGTACAACATGTGAGACTCTAGTTCAGCAAATAACTATTGTGCTCAAAACTGCACACTGTCCCCAAAAATACCCCAGTTCATGTTTTATGCAAATGCAGCACTACTTTTTCACGCTTGAGCTTTATGCCCCTTTATGCAGCTATTGAAGTGTCTTTTTAATGACTTGATGTACCTTCACTCTCACTATCAAAGTAATATGTATTTGAACAAGAGGGTCTGGGTTTTCCTGTTCAAGGCAGAAATTGGGTGACAGGCATCAAATTCCCACATCTGTTGTTAACCTGCTGGAAGGTGGGATTCTCACTGGGTCAATGTCTTGGTGGCTCTAGAAATGGGTCTGCCACCCAGGAATGTGAAGTCAGCTGCCATGTTAATTGGGCAGATTGAGGTAAGTGGCTTCCAACTTCCCAATATTTTCATCAAAGTGGGCATCTGCTGAGTTTTCTGCAAGGCTGACCAGCTCCAACTGAACAGGAACAGGGGTGGCAACGTAGAAGTTGTTTTATTTAATGCACAAGGGTAGAAATGTGGGCAACACCACTGCTGAGCAATGAAATGCTAATAACCATTCTTTCCCTACCCTACCCCGGGGTCCCAAGTCTCCATTTTCCCCAGTCACTTTTAAGATGAAGGTCCTCTTTTTTTTAAAAAAGTGTTGTGCACAGAGAGCAGACACAGCTGGAGGAGTGGGAGCGGAGGAGTTTTTATTCATTCGTGGGACATGGGCATCGCTGGCTGGTCAGCATTTATTGCTCATCGCTAGTTGCCTGAGGGCAGTTGAGAGCTACATTACTGTGGCTCTGGAGTCACATGTAGGCCAGGCTGGGTCAGGACAACAGATTTCTTTCCCTAAAGGTCATTAGCAAACCAGATGGGTTTGCCCAACAATTGACAATGGTTTCATGGTCATCAACAGTCTTCATTCCAGATATTTTTTATTGAATTCAAATTCCACTACCTGCCGTGGCTGAATTCGAACCTCGGTACCCAGAATGTTAGCCGAGTTTCTGGATTAATAGTCCAGTGATGATACCACCAGGCCATCGCCTCCCCAGTCAGGAACCTCGGTACCCAGAATGTTAGCCGAGTTTCTGGATTAATAGTCCAGTGATGATACCACCAGGCCATCGCCTCCCCAGTCAGGAATGGAGGAGGTACACCACGGAATTGGGCCACATTCTGGCCCGAACTGCCAACCATTGCTGTGGCTGCTCTCTCTGCACAACACTTTTTTAAAAAAAATAAATAAAAGGACCTTCATCTTAAAAGTGACTGGGGAAAATGGAGACTTGGGACCCCGGGATAGGGTAGGGAAAGAATGGTTATTAGCATTTTATTGCTCAGCAGTGGTGTTGCCCACATTTCTACCCTTATGCATTAAATAAAACAACTTCTACGTTGCCACCCCTGTTCCTGTTCAGTTGGAGCTGGTCAGCTTTGCAGAAAATTCAGCAGATGCCCACTTTGATGAAAATATTGGGAAGTCGGAAGCTAATTACCTCAATCTGCGCAATTAACAAGGCAGCTGACTTCACATTCCTGGCCGGCTCTGCTCTTCTTCCTCCCCATCCCAGACCTCGAAACTCAGCAGAGTTGGGAACAGAAGCACAGCCCACCCGACCATTTGTTTTTGCTGCTGCATCTCTGTTCAGTCCTGATTCAAGACTGGAGACTCTGGACCTAGCTGTTTCATCCACATTCTTCAGCACCTTTCCTTCGCGTATTTACTCCAATTTTTTTTTCTTTCCCACAGAATGGATCTTTTCATATAAAATTGCAACCAGCAAATGTTTACCCATTCTGTTAGTCTGTCCACATCTTCTGCAACCTTTCTAGTTGCTAAATCTATTACTTTTGTGTTATCCACATTTTGCTCTTTATGCCCAAGATCAAAACACTGTATGCATTGAGAACAAAAATTGGACACTGGTGCTTGGACTACACCATTTCTTGACCAGACAACACCCTTTTCTGTTTCCTGTCTATAGCCAGCATTCTGTCCATGCTGCTACTTTCCTCTCTTCTACTTGTCTCTTTTCTTTATAGCAAGATGTTGTGTGAGGCCCTTTACTGAACAATTTTGAAAAACTATTTTTGTACATTGCATCTACTGCATTTCTGTTATCTGTCCAATTAGCCACACCTCAAAATACATTGAAAATAAATTTTTTCAAACATCCCTTGTCTAACAAATCAGCACTATGGCTGCCTTTGATTATTTGTGTGTTTCTAAATGTCTTACTTATTTTACCTCAAATGATTGATAAATAACTGATTTAGAAATTTAACCTCCTCTGGATGTGCAATGCTTAATGTGTTTGTGTAAAAACTCTTCGTTAACTTAGTGCAATTGTTAAGACTGTTTAAACTGGTTAGTAATGGTGTTAAATAGCACATCAAAGAATTTTACATAGGTGTGTTAGGTAGCATGCTACCAGAGCAAGTATCAGAACAAAGAAAATAAGGTGTCAAGTTACTAGACAACGTAGAATGAATGTCTCGTCAAAAATATGCACATGTAAATAAAATGCTAGAAGATTAATATTTTAGAGGAAAGCATCATCCACTTATTTCCCGTATGTCATATCCACTTATTTTGTCAGTCATTTTGTAATGTGGCAGTTCCCTCCTCTGATACAATTAGCTGTTTGTTTAGCATCTTAACCTTCACAATCCAAGTCATTGATGTAAATTTGAACCTGTAAGTCAAAACGCTAATCCTTGGGGCCCTGCAGTCAACACTAATACCCTGAAGAACCAATCTCCTTACTCTTCAACCAATTCCTTATCCATGCCCAAATTTTATCTTGATCTTTATCCCTAATGTGACCGGTCTGAGTTGCAAGTGTGACTTGCAGAATAGAATTTGGCTTAATTGATCACAGGAACTGCCAAAACAATTCATAGATGAAGCAACAATTAAATAAGGCTCTTATGATTGGATATCTTCCTCAGGAAATTGAGCAGGAACACAGTTTAAATATAGCTTTGTCAGCTACGGCCGTCTGTTCTGGTTTCGCATGAGTAGATTAGCATCTACTGCAATGACTTGCACATAGATAGCCCTCCCTCATGCCCATTGCCCACCCAGTAGCATAAAAGTCTTCTTGCACCAGTGTATATGCAATAACTTTGGAATACTAATTGGGGTCCATTCAGTGCAATGTTTGATGAATCTGCATGAAGTTCAGTAATTGCTTGTATGAATTTGTTTAAAAAGCATAAGTCTCTCAAGATTTTGGAAGATTCAGTTAAAGGTTTTTTAAAAAATCATAGGGTCCATCTTGCACTTGAAGTAGAGAGGGGGGGCAATGAGATTTTATTCGATCTGTCTTTTGACAGTAGCAATAATGCACACTCTAATTGAAAGGACACAAGGCCTTTGCATCATTGTTGAAATATGGTATTCTAGTTTGTGGAAATCTATGCTATATTTGTATGCCTTTAGTAAGAATGATACTTTGATAGGAAGCTAGTTAATATTATAAGTTTCTTTTGTACCTAAAGTGCCATGAAATTTTAGATTGTTGAAAAAGTCTGCCACATTCATGATGTATTGTGACCTTTTTGAGAATGGTGTCAATCATTCTCCTGTTTAAGAGCATAAAGTTACCTTATTTACTGAACCTTCATTTGACAACTTTGAATGTCACTAATACCATAACCTGCAGTTATACTCATCCTGGATAGCGCTATTGATCTAATTTTTAAAACATTTTAAACGAACAAATGGAAAAATAGAGTATAGGATTTTTTTCCTGTGTGAAGGGAGGCTGAATAGGGTGAAGGCAAGTTCAAGTTTCTGCCTGAACCACAGAACAAACTGTCTCTTATGTAGTTTATTACTGGTCCAGAACAGCAGTGCAACTAGCATTGAAATTAAGTGCCAGAGTAAATATTGAATTCAAATTCATACATTCAAAGTCTGAAATATAGAAAGTAAAATTTAAGAAATCAGTGACCTATTTCAACGTCATGAAATGTGATTGGGAAACTAACTAAACTGCAGTATCTTACTCATTTTTGTTTTTACAAGAAAGCATACTGTAGAATAGGAACTCCAAAAGGGCAGTATCCAGTTTGAGGGTCATTTCGGGTTGGTACACTTATTTGTATTAAAGTTTCATTTACACAGAATGTGAATAGCAGTGCTCGCTTGTTTTACACTTTATTATTAATACATTGTCTATTAATTATATTTAGAAAAAGCATTATGGCTATCGCTGGGTTCCAACAGATGAAGCAATGAAGATTTTTTTACACAAAAATGACTACAGTATGCACAGTGGGTCCTTTTCATTGCTTTTTTTGAACTTTCTACCCTGTCGTGCGAAGCCAACGCAAGCAAACAATAAACTGTTACATCAATAATTGTTCTTTAATGAAATTCTTTCTTACTGCCATAGCTCACTGAGTATTGATTTTAGACTTGTTTGTGCAAAGAACTACATCTGAATTTGTGTTAGTTAAGGTTTTAAGTACAAAAACAACAGATTTTAACTTTTCAAGGTTTTTGCAGTTCTTAGTGACCATAGGATTAATGCACCATGATGCTGTGCATTCAAATTCATTATAATTTCCCTTTGTCGGAAGTCTTTACCTCATCTTTTATTTAAGCTGAACTGTAGTCTGAACAGGAGATCAAACCTTGATCAAATGGCTCTTAATGTGAACAAGTATATCTTTGTTGTGCCTAGAGGCTTGTAAT
Organism: Mustelus asterias; assembly: GCF_964213995.1. Classification (NCBI taxonomy): domain Eukaryota; kingdom Metazoa; phylum Chordata; class Chondrichthyes; order Carcharhiniformes; family Triakidae; genus Mustelus; species Mustelus asterias. Next base: position 173,425,272 of record NC_135801.1, read on the forward strand.
GACAAGTTTTGACTACATTGAATCCTTGTTTTACAAAAAAAAACTGGATTAATCCACTGGAGAATATTGTACCTTTTTTAACTGCAATATGAAAATATACTTTGCAAATCACCTTTGTTTTCAGATAGTTTTGAAGAGAATTTATCTCTGGTGAACCAGCATGACTGATCTAATGGCAAGGATGCTGCGTGGCTGTTGCAGAGCTATGGTGAAATAGCGGGAGAGTGGGACTAATTGGATAGATTTTTTTCACAAAGCTGGCAGAGATATGGCTGGATGAATGGTCCCCTCTTGTAAAATTCTATGATCTGTTCCATGAACTACCTGTGACAAGAGACTAGCAATAAGTGGCCAAGCCCACTCATAGTTCAAACACTGGCATATTCAGGACGCAAAGACATTTTTTAACTTGGGAAAATGAGCAATATTAGCCGATTTAGAAAGCCAAATTTAAAAAAAAAATTCTGTTCAAGGGACACAGAACATTGGAATTCTAACATGTATTGCCAAGGGATGGTAACATGTCCCAGTTGAATTCCCAATTTCTGTGTGGTTTGCTGCATCAACTAGAGGCTGAAAGTCTTTCCACAAATTAAGAAGGAAAATCCGAGAAAGAGCTTGCATGCATTTCCTGCCTGCTGGTTCAAAGTGGCATTGGCAGAACCTGAGGGTTTGTAGGGTCGGGACACCAATGTGTGGGTAGAAAAACAAAGGTAAAAGTTGAGGCCAAAAAATTTAAATTAAATAATTTGCAGTCAGTGTTATGTAAGTTGGAAATGAAGGGCATGCATTTGTTGAACAGAAGCAGATACATACTGACCTGGATCTTATGTAGAGTGCCAGTCATTGTTGGATTGCCATTCTGTTCAAACTTCTCTACGTCTTGGCACTGTTCCACATTTTTTGCCGATCTTCTGATCCTGGTTTCTCCAGAAATGTGGAGTGCATTGTCCCATAGGGAACTCCATTGTGGCATTGTAGTATCAGGGGTAAGACAAAATGTACCCTCTTTTTACAGCACTTGCTGCCATATGGTAAGTTTAAAGGTCCAGTGTGAATGTTAGTGAATGGGTAAATGGATGAATGAATAGGGTGATAGAGTGAATGGGGTAAGTGGGTAGGTGGGTGAGGTGGCAGGGTGAGTGGGGAGGTTGTTTCGGGAAGAGTCGTCAAGATCTGATTGGGGTGGTGGTCGGAGGGGTGGTCAGGTCAAGGGGGCAGTCATTGTGAGTGTTTTGGGAGGTCAGTTATGTAGTAACCCAGGAATGAAGTAAGGTTTTTTCTATCTAACATTTCCTGGGCAACTGCCAGGTAAGTACCGTGAAACGATCTGAAGTCTCCAACTCTACACAGAGTCAGAGGCATTTGTGGAGGGTCCCAGAGAGCAGGAGAATTGCCCATCGGAAGCTGAAAATTTCCAGACTTCCACAGGGTCCTGCCACTGCTGATCTGGGGCCAGTCTAACTAATCATCTAATTCTTCAGAAATGCTTGTGGTAGGTTTTTGGAATTTTTAGAATGGACTCTGGAATGCATTCCAAAACACAACGATCTAGCGGAATGATCGACACTGATTTAAGCTGATGGGCCGAAGAACCAAGGGAAGCTTTCTTATGCAGCGAGTGATTAGAATCATAGAATCCTACAGTGCAGAAGGAGGCCATTCAGCCCATTGAGTCTGCACCGACCACAATTCCACCCAGGCCCTATTCCCGTAACCCCATGCATTTATCCTAGTTAGTCCCCCAGGCACTCGGGGGGCTATTTGGCATGGCCAATCCACCTAACCCGCACATCTTTGGACTGTGGGAGGAAACCGGAGCACCCGGAGGAAACCCAACAGAAATGGGGAGAATGTGCAAACTCCACACAGACAGTGACCCAAAGCTCGGAATTGAACCTGGGTCCCTGATGCTGTGAGGCAGCAGTGCTAACCACTGTGCCACCGTGCCACTGGACTTAGGATCTAGAATGCACTGCTTGAAAGGAATGGAATTGGACAGTTATTTGGAAAGGAAAAAAATTGTTGGGCTACGGGGTAAAGGCAGGGAAGTGGGATTAGCTGAGTTGCTCTGAGAAAGCATCTACAACCAGTCTATGGGAGGGATTTTCCGCTCGCCCCCGAGGCGTGTTTTACCATGGTGGAGGGAGCCTGCCATTGGTCGGCGGTGGGATCCTCTGACCCTGCCGCGCTCAACTAGGCCTTCTGTTCTATGAACAAGTTTCCAGGCTGCAGGGGTTTTCCATCGGTGGTACTAGATGATTCCGCCAGCAAGAACAGCCAGAAAATTCCAATCAATGAATCTGAGGTAATATCAGCAAATTTATTCTCCAAGCTATCTTTATGGCTCTCATATCTAAAATAATTTTATCACTATAACTGAGCTAATTAAAGACTTGAAATAGTTTTGGAGAAAGTTTTTTTTGCTGTGTTCATATGTTTGTTGGAAGCTGAAGTAGATTCAAATGTATCCTGCATTTTCCATGTCATATGAAGAAGCAGACAGCATGTTTCTTTGGCAATTGTTTATTAGTAGGCCAGTTATCTTTACCATACTAATTTGGTTTAAGTAAATTCTAAATTGTTCACTGTCAGGTCCATGCAGTTAGTCTACAAAATTCTTTCCACGTGTTTAAAAATGTATAATTCTGTGGTATGACTTAGATTTATAGTTTGTATTTGAGCTCCATGGCCGAAGTATGAAATATCTTGAAGCCAAAAAATGCGATTCTTGTGCATAATAGTTTATACCTCAGTATTAATGCATTTTGTGTAAGTAAACTATCGTATTCAAGCTTCAGTGTGTGAAGTTAAATGTTGAACATAGTAATGAATGCTTTAGTTGATACCTTGTGGCCAGTGAATACTTGTGTTTGTACTGAGCTATACAAATCCAACCTGCAAGTTTGATTCCTTGTCTGTATTGAATCAGCTCAAGTTTTTGAGCTTTTTAGAATGGACCCTGGAGTGCTTTCTGAAACAAAACAGTCTGTCAGAATGGTCGACACTGATTTAAACCAACTCGGCCAACAAGGTAGAGCTCATTGTTAATTAACCTGCAGGCATTCATTATCACAAATGACAATTTGAATAAGATACCTGTATATGCTTATCATAGTAAGGAGAGAACAAGAGCAAAATGCCCCTCAATGAAAAGACCTGGTGACTGAAATGGCTGATCTTAGTATGTCAGAATGATTCTGTGGTCAGGGGATTCTAAAAGAGCACTTAGACCTGTAGACTCAATATGTATTTATTTTTGTTTCTCTTCCTACACCTAGTGGTGCATAAGACAGACCGTTATCTGTTCCCACAGTGAGGTTTTCCTAGAACAGACCACTAGCTGGAGGTTGTAGCTTGAGGGGTGTCATTCTCTATCAAGGATGGCTGACCAGGAGTCTCCCCCACTCTTGTTGCCTGCCATTGGTGTGTTGGAAGGATTCTGCAGGTTGATGCTCATCCTGTTGGCCACATTATGAACATGCCTTTCTTGGCCAACCCCCTCGGGTGGGAGTTGAAGCCAGAGCTTCCTGTTCCGAGGTAGGAACTCTATCCACTGTTCCACAGGATCCCTCAGGCTCAAAACGACAGTCCATAAATTGGGTTTAATCTAGTTAATGCGACATCAATATTACAGTACGTTTCCACCAGATCAGTCAAGCTCAGGATAGACTCATAGAGTTTTTAATGGCACAGCAAGAGGCCCTTCAGCCCATTGTGTTTACAATGGCCATCAAACACGAATATATTCTAATCCCATTTTCCAGCACTTGGTCCATAGCCTTGTAGTAGTTGGATTAACTTCAAAATAAAACACTGATCCCGCTATGAATTGACCAATGCGCAGGAGATTGGATAAACCTTCTCAAACAATAGACAAACTCTTTTAGTACACATACATGATTTGGAACATTTCGTCACCCTCTTGGCTCATGGACTGCCTCCATGCTTAAAAATTATAGACAACTTTGTTCTGCTATTAGCTGTGTACAATTGAAAATGAAAAAGGTATACTGGACAATTTTGAGCTGTCTTTCTTGCTAGTTCTCTCTTTATAAATTATTTCACTTCTCCCAACTTTATCATTTTAATTACTTTATTATACAACCTATATACTTATTCTTTACCGAGTGGCTTCCAGGCTTTGCCATCCAGTTAGGAGGTGAGAATCATCTTGATCAAAGCCGCTGAAAGCCGGCTTCAAAGAATATCTCCTTTAAGCCAGGAGATGCTCAGCACTTTGAAGGTATAAATGGCGAGTTAACTTCTGGGTTAGTTAAAAGCATGCTTGGTGAGTCATCCAATCTGTTATCCTGGCAACCTGATTGTGTATAAACACAATTAACAGAAAGGATTGAACATTGAGTTACAAGAATCTTGCATATATGTTCAAAATATGTACTGTTGAGCGGCTAAATGAATTTGTAGATCAAGAGCAAGCTTTTCTAAGTTTTAGTTTGCATATTTAAGCTATTTTAAGGCAAAGGTGATGAAATTCCCAGGCAAAAATTGAGGGTTAATTGTTTGATGTTGCGCTTTTAAAAAAAAAAAATTAGCAGAATCTCAAAATTAACAGACATCTGATTATTTTTAATGATTTTCAAGAAGTAATTGGCAGCTTCGGTTGTGTTGGACTAAGAAGTAACTGAACCTTAATATAGATTCTCATTCCTTTCGATTTCCGGCATCTGCTGTGTGTTGGTGTAACAACCCTCCCAGAATGGCTGGGAGTCTACTGGAATTGGCATCCATCTCCTGGTGACCATTTAAAGTAATCCAGGGGATTTGAGTTATGCATTTGTGTAATTTGAATGGATATAGAGACGAGTGGATGAGGTAGGCAGCCAGGACTTTTGTCCAGGGAGCTGATGGCCACTGGATGTGCCAATTCTATTTCCGGTAAGATGGAAGCGCCCCAGATTTGGATTGAGGCCACTGCTCCTTCTGTAGGGCTGGGAGATTGTTTTGGGTCTCTTCGCTGGCTGCAGCACAGCCAGGCAGAAACAGTCCTCGGCCTGAAATCTAGCGAGTGCTTTGGCCTGAGGGAATGGGGCACCTCCGGGCTCCGTTGCGCTCAACCTGGCTGGGAGACCAATGCTGGGGTCTGGGGGAGGGGCAGATAAAATTAGGAGGTCATGTGCATCTCCTGGAATCTGTGCAGCCAGAGTTGGCAACCCCATCTATCAATGTACGAAAAGGACATGGAAAATCCAGGGAGAAAATTATCATTGGCCCACTCTTGCTCACTGCTCTTTGCTTACCTGATAGCCTGATAAAGAGCAGCCTTGACTTAAGTCTGGAAATAAACTGGCAAGACCCTTAATTAACTCTTACAGAGTGAGAAGGAAAGAATAGATTTCCGTGCAAATGTTTCAGAAAAAACTTGCCTATCATTTTGCTTTAAAATGCCTAGAAAATGAGGAGCTTTCTGTTTCATGCAACATCCAATCAGTTTAAAAAAAAAGAAAGCAATAGAAGTGTTCAGAGCAGATCACCCTTGCAGCAGAAGTTGTGTTGGCCATTTCAATGTTAGAAATGCTTGGCTGCTTTCCAGTAGGTGCAAGTGTGAAGAGTAGAATTGCTCAATGATGTTTTCACCAAGAATGGTGAAATCCATTTGGTAGCAAAAATACGAAGGCAGATCATTATCTGAATGGCTCTAAATTGAGAGGGAAATGTGCAGTGAGACCTGGGTGTCCTTGTACACCAGTCGCTGAAAGTAAGCAAGCAGGTGCAACAGGCAGTGAAGGTGAAAAATAGTTTGTTGGCCTTCATAGCGAGAGGATTTGAGTACAAGAGCAAGGATGTCTTACTGCAATTATATAGGGCCTTGGTGAGACTACACCTGGAATATTGTATGCAATTTTAGCCTCCTTATCTGAGGAAGGATGTTCTGGCTATAGAGCGAGTGCAGCGAAGCTTTACAAGACTGATCCCTGGGATGGCGGAGTTGGCATATGAGGAGAGATCGAGTCAGTTTGCATTACATTCACTGGAGTTTTGAAGAACGAGGAGGGATCGCCTAGAAACCTATAAAATTATATCCGGGCAAGACAGGGTAAATGCAGGAAGCATGTTCCCGAGGGTGGGGAAGTCCAGAACCAGGAGTCACAGTCTGAGGATACAGGCTAAACCATTTGGAACTAAAATGAGGAGAAATTTCTTCATCCAGCAAGTGATGAGCCTGAGGCATTCTCTAGCACAGAAAGCAGTTGAGGCCAAAACATTGTATGTTTTCACAACAAAGTTCTTGGGGGCGAAAGGGATCAAAGTGGGATTAGGCTATTGGGTTGGACATTATCATCCAATTATGATTTCCATTATTAGGACGGCTTTTTCATTAAACAAGATTGAGTGAGATGGTCTATTTCATAAAATATTTGATCGTTCTTCAGAATTTGGCTGGACATGGAATAAATAAATTGAGAGAACTTTACTGTAGACTTTTTAAACTAATAACTAAGTTTGCTTACAGAAAGTGTACATCTGTTTGTAAAATGCTACAATGTAACCAGTTGCAGGAAGTACACAGATAAGCGCTGGGGAAACTTGCCCTTTATCTTTCTCCAGCCTCTGTGGGAACAGTCTTTTCCTCTCCGCTTTTTGGTGGCACAATTCATGTTCGGAACATGCTCTGTTGTGACACTGCAGCATGAAAATGCTCAACTTACCACTCCTTTGTGTATCATGTACTGGTCCGCTATGTTGTCCTGTCTACAACTGCGCAAGCTGTGTTATTAATTAAAGAGTGAGCTGCTCCTGTTGAAATACTTAGTTTAAGTGGATCTTTAAAAGCAGTTTATAATTCATTTTGGCCACAGTGCTTACTCATTTTGGCCACAGTGCTTACTCATTTTGTCTCAGTTTATATTTTCTGACTTTAACTGCATCTTCAGTATTTATTGGGTTCAGTGAATAGAATAAACTATAATAATAGGTTGAGATTTTCTTAACATCTGGTTTGAATGGTTAACCCTTTATGCTGAGCACTTGCATACATAGTTGAATGTATTTGAACTAAAGTGAAGGTGTAGGTTCCATGAAAGGTTCAGAATCCTGAAAAGAGCCATGGTAACATTCCTCTTCTCTGGACTTAGGTTGGTGAGTTTTTCTTGTACATCGATCTTCCTAGAAAATCTGGAATATGATTTGCATAACAGATGGATCAAGTACTGATGTCATCAAATCTTACGCAATTTTTGTATTTCCTTTTTGACTCTAGGCATTCGTCCTCCTATTATGAATGGCCCCATGCATCCACGCCCCCTGGTGGCACTGCTGGATGGCCGCGATTGCACTGTAGAAATGCCCATTCTAAAAGATGTAGCTACAGTGGCTTTCTGTGACGCACAATCTACGCAGGAGATTCACGAAAAGGTGAGCACAAGAGTATCTAAAAATCCTTTAATACTTGCTGAACATATTTTCCCAGAGGTGAGATAATTAGGTTGTCTTACATTATAGTTCTAAATGGCAACATTTGTTTTGCTCTACCCATTTCAGATTTTGCTTAAGTATTGAGTGCTGTTGGCATTTCAGGCACTAGTTTGATGGAGTTACTGAGCCTAAGCATGTGAAGGTGTACAATTAACTTACATAGTTGATCATGCAATTAATTGTACAGCACAGAATGAGGTCATTTGATCTATCGTGCCTGTGCCAGTTGCTGAATCATCTTTCAATTTTAGACCATGTATTTTTATATTAATAAATCAGCCCCTTAGTAGTTGAGCTCAGTAATGCTGTTATGCAAATCCCTCTGATTATAACAACAGGCTCTGTTGAAGTGTTCAAAACTAAAAACAATTAATGCGAATTATTTATACCATTTGATTTCTTAATTTTGAAAGTCTGGATGCTCCAACTCTGTCTTTAATGGCTTTTTAATATAATGTAATTATGTTTAGATAAGAGCTGTTCAGAATTAAATCAATTATATTTTTTGTTAAATGAAATTTGAGAACAAATGACTGCAGTAATTCAAAGCTCAGTCTCCATTGGCTAAATCTGCAGCGCAAGTCGAAGAATTAATATTGCTTGAAGAAAATCTCAGCTTTACAAAGCATGGAGAAGAAAATATAAAATGAGGCAATTTGAAGAGGGACACAAATTGCTGTCAGCAGGAAAGCCTGTTCATTTTGCTGAAATATTTAACTTATCCAAAGAGGATGGCAGAATTTGTACTTTGTTACAGTTTTGTGCGCTAAATGCATGAAACAACATTCTGCCGCTCGGAGATGTAGGATGGGGGACATGCACCTATTAAGTGCCCACACATGTAGCAGATCGAGAGGCATTAATTCAAATTAATGGTATAAGAAAGTTGCAAAAAAGATTCTAAAACGAGCAGTACAGATTTTTTTTTTAAGATAATGGATGGGAAGCTGAGGCTTTTTGTTAAGTCACTCAGGATATACGCATCGTTGGCACGACCAACGTTTATTGCCAATCCCAATTGCCCTTGAGAAGATGATGGCGAGCTGTCTTCAGGAACCACTGCAGTCCATGTGGTGTAGGTAAACTCACAGTGCTGCTTGGAAGGGATGTCCCCTGTCAGTGTTAGTCTCGTATGATGTGTTGCCTTCCTGGTGTCAGGGTAAAGGACATCACAAAGAGGATGCAGTTGGAACGGAGTGAGCTTAAAGTTGACACATATGAAAGTGCCAATAAAGAGGCTGGTATTGAGGTTCTGTGGTCAGATTTCAGATGCTAAGAAGGAAGTTAATAGTAGGACCTTGTGTGAAGGTAGGGGAACGAAAGCCAGGATTCCAAGAATGACCAGGGTGATAGAGAGTCTGATGAAACAAAAGATGATGATGTATGATGCATGTTAAATTAATTCTTCGAGCTAAGTACAGTAGATTGAGAGGGGAAGTGAAGCGGAAACTAAGACTGACAGAGAATAGAATGGTAGTTAACATGAATGGAAACATAAATTCACATCAATCATTTGGAAGTTGAGATCAAATGTAATATTTCCAAGTTTGCTGATGACACAAAACTAGGTGGGAACGTGAGTTTTGAGTTTCAAGGAGATTTAGATAAATGAGTGGGCAAGAACATGGTAGATGAAATACAATGTGAAAAAATATGAAGGTATTCGCTTTGGTAGGAAAAACAGAAATGCAGAGTAATTGTTAAATGGTGAGAGATTATAAAAATGTTGTTGTCCAAAAGGATCTGGTTGTGTTTGCTTGTAATTCACTGAGCTAGGATGCAGGTATTGCAAGGAATTAGGAAGGTATATGGTATATTGGCCTTTATTGCAAGGGGATTTGCGTGCAGCAGTAATGATGTCTTGCAACAGTTGTATAGAGCCTTGGCGAGACCCTGCCTGGAGTATTGTGTGCAGTTTTGATCTCCTTACCGAAGGAAGGATATACTTGTCATTGATGGAGTGCAACAAAGGTTCGCCAAACTGATTTCTGGGATAGCAGGTTTGTCCTGGGATAGCAAGATTATCCTATGAGGAGAGATTGTGGAGACCGGGCCTGTATTCTCCAGAGTTTTGAAGAGTGAGAGGTGGTCTCATTAACATATAGAAAGTTCTTCAGGGTGTGATGGAGCATATACAGGAAGTAGTCTTTCTCTGCCTAGGATGGGAGGAGGTCTAGAACCAGGGGACACAGTCTGAGTTTTTTTAAAAATTCATTCGTGGGACATGGGTGTCACTGGCTGGCCAGCATTTATTGCCCATCCCTAGATGCCCTTGGAGGGCAGTTGAGAGTCAACCACATTGCTGTGGTTCTGGAGTCACATGCAGGCCAGACCAGGTAAGGACGGCAGATTTCTTTCCCTAAAGGACATTAGTGAACGAGATGGGTTTTTCCGACAATGGTTTCATGGTCATCAGTAGATTTTTAATTCCAGATATTTTTTATTGAATTCAAAGTCACCATCTGCCATGGTGGAATTCAAACCTGGGTCTCCAGAACATTAACTGGTTTCTGGATTGATAGTCTAGCAATAATACCACTAGGCCATTGCATCCCCAGGGTAAGGAGGCAGGCCATTTAGAACAGACATATGTGAAATTTCTTCACTGAGGGTGGTCAGTCCTTAGCATTCTCTATCCCAGAGGGCTATGAAGGCTCAGTTGTTGAGTATGTTCAAGACCGAGATCGACAGATATCTAGTTAATAAAGACATCAAAGGACGGGGAAATGGCGTTGAGGTAGAAAGATTAGCCACGATCTAATTGAATGGTGGAGGAGGCTCGAGGAATCAATTGGCCTATTATTATTTATGAATCCAAACATTTTCTGCTGAAATGTACATAGTGAAGAGATAGCATCAGGGCGAAGAGTATGATTTATGCTTAAAGGTGCTGGGCAAGGCTGGACTTTTTCATAATAACCTTGTATCATTGTTTATAAGGAAGAAGATGCTGAAAAAATAGTAGAAGTGGATATGGTGAGCTAATGGGTGAGGTGACAAACGAGAGGCAGGAAATACTAGAAAGGCTACTTCTAGTATTAAGTAAAAATACTAAGCTGAGTTGCCTGGTCTGCATACCTCGCAACCAAGATTGCTAAAGAGAGCCGTGGTGGAAATAGTGGAAGGCCATGCCATAATCTTTTCACTTTCCTAGATGCGGGGCTGGTGCCAGAGGAGTAGAGTGTGGCAAATGTGACACCATGAATTAAGCAAGACTGTAGGAACATTCCTACCAGCTACAGGCCTAGTCAGTTAAATATCAATGGTGGTTAAGGTTTTAGAAACAATAATCGGGGAAAAAAGTCAGCAAGCACTTCGAGATGTTTAAGTTAATGAAGGGTAGCCAACACCGATTTGTAAAATGAAAACCATGCTTGACTGATAGAACAAAGAAAATTACAGCACAGGAACAGGCCCTTTGGCCCTCCAAGCCTGCGCTGACCATGCTGCCTGACTTGACTAAAACCCCCTACCCTTCTGGGGACCATATCCCTCTATTCTCATCCTTTTTCCTCTGATGGAGAAATCCAGCACGAGGGGGCATGGCTTTAAATTGAGGGGGGGTAGTTATAGAACCGATGTCAGGGGTAGGTTCTTTACCCAGAGGGTGGTGAGGGATTGGAATGCCCTGCCAGCATCAGTAGTAAATGCGCCTAGCTTGGGGGCGTTTAAGAGATCCGTAGATAGGTTCATGGACGAAAAGAAATTGGTTTAGGTTGGAGGGTCACAGTTTTTTTTTTTAACTGGTCGGTGCAACATCGTGGGCCGAAGGGCCTGTTCTGCGCTGTAATGTTCTATGTTCTATGTTCTATTCATGTATTTGTCAAGACACCCCTTAAAAGTCACTACCGTATCTGCTTCCACTACCTCCCCCGGCAACGAGTTCCAGCCATCCACCACCCTCTGTGTTTAAAAAGAAAATCTGCCTCGTACATCTCCTTTAAACCTTGCCCTTCGCACCTTAAACCTGTGCCTCCTAGTAATTGATTCTTCCACCCTGGGATCTAATTGATTTTTTTTCCATGAGGTGACTGAGAAGATTCTTTATTCTTTCACTGGGTGTGGGCATTACTGGCTGGGCCAGCATTTATTGCTTGTCCCCAATTGCCCTTCATAAGGTGTTAGTGTGCTGCCTTCCTGAACAACTGCATGTGTTGTGGGAACATCCACTGTACCATTGGGGAGGGAGCTCCAGGATTTTGACCCAACAACAGTGAAGGAATGGTGATATAATTACAAATCAGGATGGTGGTGTGTGACTTGGAGGGGAATTGTGGATGGTAGGGTTCCCATGCATCTGCTGCCCTTGTCCTTCTGAGTGTCAGAGTTGGTGAGTTTGGAAGTCGAAGAAGCCTTGGTGAATTCCTGCAGTGTATCTTGTAGTTAGTACACACTGCTGCCACTGTGCATCCGTGGTGAAGGGAGTGAATGTGGAAGGTGGTGAATGAGGTTCCCAGATGATGGTGATCTTCTTGAATGTTATTGAAGCTCTTACACCCAGGCAAGTGAGGAATATTACATCACATTCCTAATATGTGCCTTGTAGACATGCTTTGGGAAAGCCAGTAGCTGAGTTACTCACCGCAGAATTCCCAGACATTTTCCCTTCCATCTTCATCGGGAAAAAGATACAAAAATCCGAGGTCACATACCAACCGACTCAAGAACAGCTTCTTCCCTGCTGCCATCAGACTTTTGAATGGATCTACCTCGCATTAACTTGATCTTTGTCTACTCCCTAGCTGTGACTAACACATTCTGCACTCTCTCCTTTCCTTCTCTATGAACAGTCTGTCTAGCACGCAAGAAACAATACTTTTCACTATATACTATTACATGTGACAATAATAAATCAAATCAAAATCTGTCTCTGACCTGTTCCTTAGCCACAATATTTATATGGCTGATGCAGTTCAGTTTCTGGCCAATGGTAACCGAAGTAAGAAGTCTCACAACACCAGGTTAAAGTCCAACAGGTTTATTTGGTAGCACAAGCCACAAGCTACCAAATAAACCTGTTGGACTTTAACCTGGTGTTGTGAGACTTCTTACTTTGCTTACCCCAGTCCATTGCTGGCATCTCCACATCAATGGTAACTTCCCAGCCAGGATGTTAATAGCAGGGAATTCAGCAATATTAATGCTGTTGAATGTCAAGGGAAGGTGGTTGGATTGCAATTTCCCCCGATTCCTGTTGATTCCAGGTTTGGTAGGGATCCTCGATGCCACATTCAGTCAAATTATGCCTTGATGTCAAGGGTGATCACTTTGGAGTTCAACTCCTGTGGCCATGGTTGTAATGAGGTCAGGAGCGGAATGGCCCTGGCAGAACACAAAATGAGCCTCACTGAGCAGGTTGTTGCTGAGTAAGTAATTGCTTCTCGACCGTTTGGCTAAGATCAAACATCAGATCAAATCCAAGATGGGGTGCAATGCCATATCTTGTCAGCTTGGATCTTGTTTGTCTCTCAGTGAAGGAAGGAATTTGAGGAAGAATTTGTTTTTATGCAGTGAGTGGTAATGACCTGGAACACACTGCTTATGAGGGTAATGGAAACAGAGATGAAGAATAATTTCAAAAGGAAATTAGGGGATACAGAGTTTGAGGGAGGGAATGGGACTGACTGGATTGCTCGACACAGCCGGCATGGATTTGATGGACCGGACGGTCTGCTCTGTCAATTTGACTACCTGATTTTTGTAGAGGAAAGTTAAGTATCATCCCACTAGAGGACCTTCCTGTACAACCTGGGCTACAGTATTGTACAACTTACTAAAATAGTAAAATAGTCCCTTGTTTGCCCATGGTTAAGGTTTTGCAGATGCTTTCTGCTGAGAGGAAATCATAAAGCATGATAAAAACATTTCCTTTTAATATGAGTTGAATTGCTATGTTGTGGTTCACATGCATTGTTAATAATATCATCCCCAATATACCACATAGTATTTTTGGATTTGTACTTCTCGTAATGCCAGTTATGAATATGGTAGTTTTTTAAAAGATACATTTTGTCATAACGTATTTGAAACATTTTTAAAACTGCAAATTTATTTTATGAAACATAAAGCGCTTTGTTACATTTTCTGATAAGACCCTTTTGGATTCAAAACCATGGCTCCTACTATAAGATACTGTTAACTGCAATAATGGCTCACACCCTTTGTTCTTTCTGTTACCGCTGATAAATTAAAGTGCAGATGGTAAGAAAGCAATAACTCCATGAATGCTTTCTATTGTGTGCAACTGCATATTGCTCATTCAGCCACCTCAGCTGGGGAAATGGAAAAGAAATGACTGGTGGAATAATTTGTAACTTTCATAATCAATCCGTAACCCTGCCAACTTTGCAGAAAGCATCCCTGCAGAAAATTGATTCCATCTTTATGAAAATCTAGAAAATGGGAAGAGACCAAGTACACAGTGGGCGAAGATTACCTTTGATCTGCTAAGTGCACAAGTGCAAAAACATGCTCAAGGGGAATAAATCTTTTTCTACTGTTTGAGGGGTGGGTAGTGGAGATTCTGCTGTTACTCTCATGAAATGACAGAAACACATTGGAGCAAAAATTTGTTCTGGTCCATATTCTGGCACATATTTGGTCCACCAAGGTTTGGTCTTCCAGCATGGTTGTAATCATTTGTCATAGTCATGGGGCGATAGCAATGTCAGTGGACTAGTAATCCAGAGGCCCAGCCTAATACTCTGGAAACATGGGTTCACATCCTACCACAACCGCTGGTGAAAATTAAATTCAGTTAATAAATGTGGAATATAATCTCAGTAATGGTTACCATGAAACTATCGTTGATTGTTGTAAAACCCCATTTGCCTTTCTAATGTCCTTTCTGGAGGAAAGAATGCCATCCGTAGCTGGTCTGACCCGCATGCGACTCCAGACCTCTCCTGATTGGCAAATGATGCAGTTTGAAGTGTGATAATAACACCCAAAAGCACCTTACAAGTTTGCTGTTTAATGATGCCATTCCAATTTGTGCTTCATGTCAGTGTCATGGATGTGATTGAATCTTAACTGCCCTCTGAAATGTCCTAGCAAGCCACTCAGTTCAGCAACAATTATGGATGAGCCTCGCCAGCAACACCAGGTTGCACAGTGGTTAGCACCACTGCCTCGCGGTGCAAGGGACTCCAGTTTGATTCCAGCTTTGGGTGACTGTTGAGTTTGCAAGTTCTCCGTATATCCCACAGTCCAAAGATGTGTACGTTAGATGGATTAGCCATGGTAAATGTGTGGGGTTATGTGGATAGGGCATGGGGACAGGACAAGATGCTCTTTCGGTGAGTCATTGTAGACTTGATGGGAAGAATGGCCTCCTCCTGTACTGTATGGATTCTGTGGAATACCCACAACTCGTGAAAGAATAAAGAAAATAAATTTGGACAAAATGCTAGCACATGTGTTGTGTTCTTGTAGGAATAGAGGGCTATGGGACAATGGCACAGAAAAGGAGTTGAGACTGGTATAAATCAGCGCTGATCGTACTGAATGGCAGGGCAGGCTTGAAGGGCCTGGTGGCTGACTCCTCCTATTTCTTGTGTTCTTGTGTTCCAGAGGCAGTTGGTCCATTGTAAGGGTTTTAATTTGAGGTAAATCATGACAGTGGGATGGAAAGCCAACAGGAGGGACTGACGGCAGCTGTTGATAATGCCTGATCTTCCTGGCCCCACAAAAATATGGCTTTTTATTAAAAGTTTTAAATCCTCGCTTTTGCTTGAGCTGCAGCAGCCACTGAAGAATTCTGGACTCCAAGTCTGCTTTGCCCATCTCCAGCTCATTGAATGCTAGGTTCCTTCAGTTTTGCTGAAAAGGGAGACATGTTGTCGAAACTTTTTATCTTGCACTCATCATGATAAAAGCAAGAATGCCAAATTTCACACCTTCTCCACAATTGATACTGCAGATGGAAAGAGTGCTGATTGTTTGTAATGTATTGAAAAGCAAATTACTAATTGGATTTAGATGATGTATGCTAATAATTGAGATGCATTTGAGTCTTAAATGACAACAATAGTTCTGTCTGCCCATGTGTAAATAGGAGATAAAGATCCCTGCTTCTGGGTTTGTGCTTTCAATTTTCCACATATCTAGATCCCCATCTTGACTTGCCATAAGCTGGATAGGAAAGACGTTGACTGAAAATGAGGTGCTATTATTTTGGCAGTTTTCAACTGCCAAAGACTGGATAATAAAGCTCACTTGCCAGCTTTCCTGTTGGCAAATGATGCAGTTTGAAGTGTGATAGTAACATCTAAAAGCACCTTACAAGTTTGCTGTTTAATGATGCCATTCCAATTTGTGCTTCATGTCAGTGCCATTCAGTCTTGTGCACAGTATTTTTGCTGAACATGCAGTATAATGCTGGCAGTTTTGGTAATACAACAGAAATGTTGTAGCAAGGCTCAGTTGGAAGATGTGGTTTTGCCTTCAAGTCATCCACAGCAGTGTTTTTCAAACTTTTTTTCCAACGACCTACTTTTCCCAAATGGACGTCTTCCTGACCCACTTCACGTGAGATGTGTAATGAAATCTTTACCATCTATCCACTTTGGACGAACATTATACAGTATATTAAACACCAGGGGGTTAGTTTCAGATCCATTTTCCAGTTTACTCAGCCATATTCTGGCACAAAGGAAATTGGTGTCAGTAATTTCCAAACTCCTTGATAGGTATGTCCCTGTCAGGCAGGGAGGAAATGGCCGAGTGAGGGAACCGTGGTTCACAAAAGAGGTGGAATGTCTTGTGAAAAGGAAGAGGGAAGCTTATGTAGGGATGAGGAAACAAGGTTCAGATGGCTCGATTGAGGGTTACAAGTTAGCAAGGAATGAGCTGAAAAAGGGGCTGAGGAGAGCTAGGAGGGGACATGAGAAGTCCTTGGCGGGTCGGATCAAGGAAAACCCCAAGGCTTTTTACTCTTATGTGAGGAATAAAAGAATGACCAGGGTGAGGTTAGGGCCGGTCAAGGACAGTGGTGGGAACTTGTGTATGGAATCAGTAGAGATAGGCGAGGTGATGAATGAATACTTTTCTTCAGTGTTCACCAAGGAGAGGGGCCATGTTTTTGAGGAAGAGAAGGTGTTACGGGCTGATAGGCTGGAGGAAATAGATGTTCGGAGGGAGGATGTACTGGCAATTTTGAATAAACTGAAGGTCGATAAGTCCCCTGGGCCTGATGAAATGTATCCTAGGATTCTTTGGGAGGCGAGGGATGAGATTGCAGAGCCTTTGGCTTTGATCTTTGGGTCCTCACTGTCCACGGGGATGGTGCCAGAGGACTGGAGAGTGGCAAATGTTGTTCCTCTGTTTAAGAAAGGGAATAGAAATGACCCTGGTAATTATAGACCGGTTAGTCTGACTTCAGTGGTTGGTAAATTGATGGAAAAGGTCCTTAGGGATGGGATTTACGACCATTTAGAAAGATGCGGATTAATCCGGGATAGTCAGCACGGATTTGTGAAGGGCAAGTCGTGCCTCACAAATTTGATAGAATTTTTTGAGGAGGTAACTAGGTGTGTTGATGAAGGTAGGGCGGTTGATGTCATATACATGGATTTTAGTAAGGCGTTTGATAAGGTCCCCCATGGTCGGCTTATGATGAAAGTAAGGAGGTGTGGGATAGAGGGAAAGTTGGCCGATTGGATAGGTAACTGGCTGTCTGATCGAAGACAGAGGGTGGTGGTGGATGGAAAATTTTCAGACTGGAGGCAGGTTGCTAGCGGAGTGCCGCAGGGATCGGTGCTTGGTCCTCTGCTCTTTGTGATTTTTATTAATGACTTAGAGGAGGGGGCTGAAGGGTGGATCAGTAAATTTGCTGATGACACCAAGATTGGTGGAGTAGTGGATGAGGTGGAGGGCTGTTGTAGGCTGCAAAGAGACATAGATAGGATGCAAAGCTGGGCTGAAAAATGGCAAATGGAGTTTAACCCTGATAAATGCGAGGTGATTCATTTTGGTAGGACAAATTTAAATGTGGATTACAGGGTCAAAGGTAGGGTTCTGAAGACTGTGGAGGAACAGAGAGATCTTGGGGTCCATATCCACAGATCTCTAAAGGTTGCCACTCAAGTGGATAGAGCTGTGAAGAAGGCATATAGTGTGTTAGCTTTTATTAACAGGGGGTTGGAGTTTAAGAGCCGTGGGGTTATGCTGCAACTGTACAGGACCTTGGTGAGACTGCATTTGCGATATTGCGTGCAGTTCTGGCCACCTCACTATAAGAAGGATGTGGAAGCGCTGGAAAGAGTGCAGAGGAGATTTACCAGGATGCTGCCTGGTTTGGAGTGTCGGTCTTATGAGGAAAGGTTGAGGGAGCTGGGGCTGTTCTCTCTGGAGCGGAGGAGATTGAGGGGAGACTTAATAGAGGTTTATAAAATGATGAAGGGGATAGATCGAGTGAACGTTCAAAGACTATTTCCTCGGGTGGATGGAGCGATTACAAGGGGGCATAACTATAGGGTTCATGGTGGGAGATATAGGAAGGATATCAGAGGTAGGTTCTTCACGCAGAGAGTGGTTGGGGTGTGGAATGGACTGCCTGCAGTGATAGTGGAGTCAGACACTTTAGGATCATTTAAGCGGTTATTGGATAGGCACATGGAGCACACCAGGATGGTAGGGAGTGGGATAGCTTGATCTTGGTTTCAGATGAAGGTCGGCACAACATCGTGGGCCGAAGGGCCTGTTCTGTGCTGTACTGTTCTATGTTCTATGTTCCTCTCGTCAACAAATACATTCAAAATAAATGTCCAAAATCAGACAATACTTAATTTACTGTGCATCAGCCATCTACAGAAAATTGATTGTCATTTATTTGTGACAGATTTCTCATTTAAGATGCACTTTTGGAATGCAGAGCTCACCAGATCAACATGCTGCTTTTAAGTGGAAACCTAATATGGCCAAATAGTTGCCAATTTTCTACCAGCCCATCAGCAGGTGGGAAATGTCACATCAATAACTACATTTTGCTGCATCTATTGAAGTCTGGTTAATGTGTCGATTATCCTTTCTTACATCCTTAATTTAAAAAAGATAAAACTTCTCAATAGTTTTTCCGTTTTTCAGACATCTCATTTTGAAATTGACTCAACAGCAAAATGTTTTTATGCACATGGGAAAAATAATGAGTTGGATTGCGAGATAATGACTATACTTATCAAATACTGAAGTTATAGCCTGCCTTCACGGCGGGAAATTCGAGACTCGAGGCAGAGTCCAGTGACCAGGCACCCTGCGGTACTGCTGTTAGTGGCAATCTAAACTGGATTTACTGTACATTTAAAAATACACCTCTCTCTCCTAATTCTTGCCTTTTCCTTTCATAGAGTGCACGTAACTTGAATTGTATCAGGCAATGCTAAGGTTGTCCTGCACATCAAAATTCTTCATGCTTCATAAGGAAGCAGAGGAATGAGGTATTATAAACACTGATACTCCCTGGCAACAGGTAAATAGATTCTTAAAATCTATCCACTATCCCTTTTACTCCTTTTCTTTGCCCATGACTCTGGAAGGTATTGGTTGACTTAATCTATATCAAAATTTTGTTTCAGGAACTTAATGAATTCTACAGTTTATAGTGAATTTTATCATTTTTATTAACACAAATGGAATATGCTCAGTATTTTTGAATTCTTTTGCTGCTTTTTACATTGGCATTCCTCCTTTGTATTTACTTTAACTGCTAATGTATAGCTGAATCTGACAGTTAACTGTGATGAAGTGCCAACACCACACCATTTGAAATGATTAGCGTGTTTAATTTTACTTACGCAAACATACCTTTCTCCCGAGCACCGCACCATGTGGCCAACTGACCCCGTGCCTATCTTTCCAACAACTCCATGTTTGAACTTCTCCAATGAGGTTACCATCCCTGCAATGGCACTGAAATGGCCCCATCAAAGTTCCGCGACATTCCCTCTGACTGAAACCATAGTGCACCACCTCTCGCCCTCTCGACCCTGTCTTCAGCCTTTCACATAGTCGATCACACCATTCTCCTCCCAAATCTCTCCTTGCCTGGTTCCCTACTTATTTATACATATATAGCTGAAAAAGTTTAAGCAGTGGTGTCCCTGCTTGTGATCCCCTTCTCCAAATGATTGCCTCTTGATTTTCCCCAACAATTCATCTTTAGCCACCCTCCTATTTGTCCCTCAGCAATGTTAAAACCCAAAGTCAGGATCCCCAATTATTCTGACACTCAATTCAACCTCACCATTATCTCAATCTGTCCTTTGCTTCAGTGTCATCAGAGTGCCTGTCTGACAGTCTTGGATGAGAAAAAGTACCAACAGGCATTTGGAGCGAATTAATTAATGAGAGCCAGCATGGATTTGTACAAGGCAGATCCTTTTTGACGAATCTAATTTAATTTTTGATGAGGTTACAGGAAAGGTTAATGTAGGGAATGCAATGGATGTTTTCTATATGAATTTTAAGAAAGTGTTTGACAAGGTACCACATAAAAGGCTGGTTAACAAAATTGGGACTCATAGAATAGGAGAGTCAGTGTCAACTTAGATTTAAAAAAATTGATTTAAGGGCAGAAAGCAGTGAGTCATAGTAAATGGTTGTTTTTCAAACTGGAAGATGAGAGCCTAGAGGGTCAGTATAAGGACTGTTGAATTTTTAAAAAATATATTTAAATGACTTGGATATTGGATAACAGAGTAAAATTTCAGAATTTGCTGATGCTACAAACAGTGATGACAATCTCAATCAACTGCAAAAGGACATACATAGACTAGCAGAATGGGCAGACAAGTAGCAGATGTGGCAGGCTCCCCTGTGATGGGGCCAGCGAGCCATTGAAAACTCTGTTCACATTGGCAGGACTGAAAGTCCCTGTTGACATGAGCTGGAAAATTCCAGCCTTAATGGCATTGTTCTAAAGAGTGTGCCTGGGCAAAGGGACCTGGGGGTACATGTATGTAGATCCGTGATGACGATCAGACATATTGAGAGAACAGTTTGTGAAGCAATGGTAGTTTGAACTTCATTATTAGAATTATTGAGTATAAAAGCAGGGAAAGTATGTTGAACCTTTATAAAGAAAGCTCTGGTTAGGTCACAGCTAGTGTCCAGTTTTCATCACCACACTTTAGAAAGGATGTGATGGTTTTTTGAGAGTGCGCTGAAGCGGTATACTAGAATGGTTCTAGGGAAAGGGGATTGTAGCTACAATATTAGTTTCGAGAAGCTGGGATTGCACTCCTTCAGAGCAAAAGTGATTTGAGGGGATATCTGATATAGAAGTGTAAGATCATGACAGGATTAGGTAAGGTAGACAAAGAAAATCTGTTCCCACAATTGATGGAACTAGGAGCAAGGGATTACAAATTCAAGATTTTGGGCAAGAGATTCAGAGGGGGAAGGAGATGTGACCTTTTATGCAGCAAAAAACCTGGAACTGGCTGGTGGAAGTGGCCACAATCAGTCATTTCAAAAGGAAATTGGGTAGGCACTTCAGGGGATTAAACTCGCAGGGCTACAGGATAGGGCAGGGGAAATGGGTCTGATTGGATTGTTGTCTAGAGAACATGGACTCGATGGATTAAAAGGCCACCATCTGTGTTATGATGATTGTGTGATTCTAAAGTTTCCTCCAAATTAACAGGGGGAAGACTGAAGCCATTGACCTCCATCTTCTACCATGTACTTTGTTCATTACCTATTCATTCCTTTATGTCTCTGCTCTGGCTACCGTCTCAAACTCAACCAGACTGTTGGCACTTGACTGAACTGAACTTCTAATTACACATTTTCCTCCCCATTACAAAGACCACATGCTTCCACTTCCACAATATTATCATTTCCATCTCTACCTCAGCCTGTCTTCCTGAAACTCTCCTACATACTTTTATTGCCTCCACACTCAGCCATTCTGATGCCCCCCTGGCTGGCCTCCCGTCCTCCTTCCACCCTCCATAAATTTGAGCTTATCCAAAATATTTGTGTCCATATTCGAACCCTGAAATCCTGTCCACCGAACACCTATGTGCTTTCGATTTACATTGGCTCCCATAGCACCAGTGCCGCATCTCAAAATTTTCATGCCTGCCTCCAAGTTCCTCCAAGGCTGCATCTTTCCCTACTTCCGTAACCTTCTTTGAGGTTAAAATCCTTGGAATTCCACATCTAGCCTTCTGCATTTCCTTCTTTTTCACTCCACTTTCGACAGTCATGCGTTCAGTCATCACAGCCCTTTAGTTCTGAAATGTTCACCGTGAAACCTTACCACCTTTTCCTCCTCCTCTTAAAAGACTCCCTAAAAACCTACCTTTTCGACCAAGGTTAACGTAACCTGTCCTGATATTTCCTCCATTAGCTTGGTGCCAGTCTTTGTCTGAATACACTCTTGAAATATGCTGAAGGAGGTATATAAATGCTAGTTGTTTGAAATAAAACCAAGAATAGTTAAGAGATTTTGTAAGTTTAAGTTAGTTCTCAAAAATGTGGATAACAAACTTGCATTGCAATCTGAAAGGATTTGCTTTGACGTTTTCTTTTAATTTGCTGAATCAAGAGCTATTTTTCAAACAACCTTATATTAATTTTACATATGTGGCATCACTGTGGGTGAAATCTGTAACTAAGATTGTTCACTTGGAAAACCTGTACTATAATGTTGTTACAAAGCCGTGCTGTTTTGGATAAACTTTGCATAATAAATAGGAAAACACAAGGTCGGGCAGTATAACCTGACCGGTCTTTCCTAATCTGAAATGAATACTCTTTAATTAATCATACTATGTTTTTAGTGACTGCAGTGGAATTATAACAACAGCAGTGTAGCATTACGACAATATTGTTTTCGAATTGTCAAAGCAGCTATCTTGGTCACCTGTAATTAAACACTTGCTGCGTGACTTCTGCAGATTTTCCCCATAGACGTCGATTGCCCTCATAGAAACACAATGCAAAGAACTGTAAATTGAGTCTGAAATTTACATAGATTATTACCTTTAGCTTCTCAGCATTGTACATACCCAATAGCTATATTTCAGCTGAAATTATCGTTCCAGCCACACCAAATAATGTAATGAGAGCTCCTGCATCTTCACATGAATTCTGTGCTAGAAAATTTGATCTGTGAAAGGAATAGCACATTTAAAATGATAGACTGAGAGGTTTGATTGTTTTACACTCGTTTTACAAGCATGAAACTAATGGTAAAGTGTTCAATATGTTGACGTCATGAAGGTGCTCGTTCCAAGCCCTGCCATGTTGGTTCAGGCACCGTGTAGTTGCACCTATAAATCAGGAGTCTATTGCCTTGACAAAATTGTTTTGTCAATTTTCTAAGGCGCACATCAGTGATCTCCAACATCACTATGGGTAGTACTGTACTCAGGCTACCAAAAGGATCCTCGAGGGCTTAGGTTAAGCACACCACCTCTTTGCTCACAAGCAGTGCTGTGCATGGCTCTGATCTTCTTGAGCCTGCAGTTCCTTGCACCTGAGCCTTGGAAATTCTTGAAGCAACCATCAAATTTCAATCTGCCTCTTCGGTGCACTATGCATTCATGATTTAAATATGTTAATGTGATATTCCCTCCCTCTGGGGCACTTGCATGCTGGAAAACCCAGTATTGTAACGTGGGTGACAAGTGTGCATGTAGCAGATGGAGGTCATATTCTCCACCTGTCGTGAGGGGGTTAATATCCAGACCAATACTTTTGATACTTGTGTAACAGTCTGTAAGTCCAAACATAGAAACTAGAAGCAGGAGTAGGCCATTCGGCCCTTCGAGCCTGCTCCGCCATTCATCTTGATCATATTCAATATCCTGATCTCTCTTAATCCCACCCACCCCCCCCCACCCCCCCCCCGCCCCCCACTTCCTCCCCTATCCCTTGATCCCTTTAGTCCCAAGAGCTATATCTGATTTCTTCTTGAAATTAGACAACATTTTGGCTTCGACTACATTCGGTGGTAGTGAATTCCACACATTCACCACCCTCTGGGTGAAGAAATTTCTCCTCCCCTCAGTTTTAAAAGGTTTACCCCTTCTCCTCAAACTATGACCCCTAGTTCTGGGCTCCCCTACCATTGGGAAAATTCTTCCTGAATCTATTCTGTCGAACCCTGTTCGAATTTTATAAGTTTCTATGCGATCCCCTCTCACTCTTCTAAACTCCTGTGAAGGATTATGTCTAATTGCCTCTGCTAGGGGCTGGATATCTATTGCAAACAATAACAGGGATAAAGAGCAACTCTATTTGGTCCCACTGAAGAATAAAATAATCAGATCTATAAATGTTAGAACTGCTGCTGGTGGGTTTTTATAAAGCACTTGTATCCATTTAACGAACCCCCCCCCCCCCCCCTCCCCAAGCAGCCCCAACACACACACCTCCATTTCTGTGGTGTATAGAATTACTAATTCCACTCCACCCACCCGGTCAAAAACTTTCTCAGTCACTTTCTTTTGGAAGACCTGAATAATATTTAATAATATCCTAACATTGTTGCATGAATGCCACCCCTTTATGAACCCAGTTTGATTGTCCGTATATGTTCAATGCTACATCTATATTTTAGACAACAATTTCAAATCTACGTTTAAAAGTGAAATTGGCCTATAGGATGTACATTCCTCTGGATTCATGTCTACCTTCAAAATTAAGGAGATATTCTCTTCTCGAAGCAGGTCTGCTGCTTCAGTTACTTCGAATGAACGGCTGCACATATCAGTCAGAGTATCTATTAGCAAATCTTTAAATTCCTTATAAAACTCACTCCCAAAACAATCAGGCCGGAAGTTCTACCAAACTGAAGATCCCTCAAAGTGTATTCTTGCATCTTCAGTCTGATCAGGTTTTATATAAATTGGCATAAAAGCTTTCAAATGCCTTTATTAATATCCTCCATCTTAATCATCCTATTCCCTTTGGAGGAATTAGCCCCAGAGTCTACCTTCTTCTTAATAGAGGAGAGCCAAATATTTCCGTTTATTTCCGTTTATTATTCAGTTTATTTCCAAACTCATATAGTTCTTGTTTGACAAACTTTATACTCCTCAACACGTTGAGTCAGCAAGGAATCCAGTGCCGTTTGTTCAGATTGCACTAATTTCTTTCAGCATTGAGGGGCGAGGAATCTTACTGTATTCCCTTTCTGTTTTGGCCAATTTTACTTCAGGCTGGTGCTATTGCTCCAGCATTTAACACTGGTGGTCATATACGAAATGACCAAACCTCTTGCAAAAGCCTTGTAGGTCTCCCACAGGATTGAGGGCCTTAATTCCGAGCGAGAATTGTCTTAAGTACGAGATAAAGGAATGATCCTTGAGCAGGGATGCATTAAATCTCAAAAGATCTCGACTGAGGATGAGTCCCCTTGAATAAAATTGCAGGAACACAGGAACATGATCATAGATCAAAATACTACCTATGGAGGAGACTATCAAATGCAATATTGTTTTTGGTTTGAAAAATTAATCAGTTCAAGGTGGTGGGGAGCGGAAAAGAAGGTGAATTATTTATCTTTAGGATACAGTGTTCTCCAAACATTCAGATGGTACCCTGCTTCCTCGCGTACTGATGCTAATGCCTTTGCCTATTGAGCAGGAGAATTCCTAATTATGGGAAGTTTATCCATCAAAGGATTAAGATGACAGCAAATGTCCCCACCTATGAAGGAATTTGTTGATGCAAATTCAGCAAAATCAATAAGACCTCAGTAACAAAATCAGACAAACAATTTGGGGGGGTGCATCGATATTATCGGAATGCTTTCCCTGTGCAGCAGCATTTAGTTCTGCTCTGACCGAGACTGCAAGAAATTACAAAGGGTTGTGAACGTAGCCCAGTCCATCGCGCAAACCAACCTCCCACCCATTGACTCCGTCTATACTTCCTGCTGCCTCGGAAAAGCAGTCAGCACAATAAAGGACCCCACATGCCCTGGATACACTCTCTTCCACCTTCTTCCGTTGGGGCAAAAGATACAAAAGTCTGAGATCACGTACCAACCAACTTGAGAACAGCTTCTTCCCTGCTGTCATCAGACTTTTGAATGGACCTACTGTATATTAAGTTGATCTTACTCTACACCCTAGCTATGGCTGTAACACTATATTCTGCACCCTCTCCTTTCCTTCTCCCCATATACTCTATGAACGGTATGCTTTGTATAGTGCAAGAAACAATACTTTGCACTGTATCCTAAAACAACCACATATATTTTCTCTTATCCTTCATAAGTTCTCCATTCTAAAAGGCACACTCTTATTAACTAAAACCACAACTCCTTGGCTACTAGTCGAGAATGAGACAAATCACCTGCCCTACCCAGTCCCGTTTCGATTTTGAGTGCTCCTTGTCACCTAGATGAGTTTCCTACAGCAAAACTAGGTCAATTTTCTCCTTTTTCAGGAAAGACAAAATCTTTTTTTTTCTTGATAGGATAATTTATCCCCCATACATTCTAGGAACAAAGTTTCAAAATAGATGCTGCCATTGCTTATTCAGCCAAAAAGAGTATAGGATATTGACACAAAGAAAATGGCTTACCCGCCAAAGATTTTCCCACCCCAGTCAAGCATGCACATAAAACATACGTCCCCATCTCCAGCTTTACTAGAAACACAGGTGACGCATTATAAAACCTTTTTCTGGGATGTGAGACTCGCCTGTATCCTTACAGGAGCCAATTAACTATTCTTTAACCCCAGAATAATAAAAAAAGCAAAACTATTAGTTTCCTCACCAAATGTGAGGTCCTGTAGGGCTATACCTGCAAACTTTCCATAATTCCACCAAGGAATCTTTATTATCAAAAAAGCGGAGACAAGATATTCCACGAAAAGGGCAGGTGCAGAACGCCCTTTCAGCATTCTAAGCCTTCCAATTAAGACTTAAATCACTCGCTCGCCTCCCAGCAGTGGCACTACTCATGTTTATCATGATCAGAGCAAAGGAGACCATAAAACATGTGCCACCATTATAAGCGTACGGATGAAAAGAAAGAAGGATATTTTTACACAGCCTGAGTGTTGTACAATCTGCACAGCACACCATAACTAGAAGGGGCATGCTCAACAATGTTTTCCATTAAGCACAAATGGAAGTCCCTGTTCATCATGAAGATTAAAAACTCACTGTGTAGTGCTGAATTACTAGATCACCCCTGTCAGAATGATAAATACCAACACAGAATCGGGGAGGTGTTATAATGATAAGGGATAGTGTCTGGATTTAACAATGAACTGTAGTTTGCCACTCTAAATCATTGCCTTCCACGGAGTTCAGAAAAGTCATGGCTTTAGCCAGGTTGTCAAACGTCTTTATGCAATTGTCAGATGTCGCCCTCAGTGTAGCAGGATATAATAGGGTATATTGCATTCCAATGGCCTTCAGGCATCTTCTAACTTTATTGAAGTTTTTGTGCCTCTGTTATATCGTTGCTGAGAAATTTTGAAAGAGACTTTTGCTCCATCATAGAGCAAGGTCCCATTACACCGAGCTGCCTCCAATACTCTTTGGCGATCCTTGAAGTTTTGGAAATGCATTATTACGAGCCAAG
The DNA here is from genome assembly GCF_964213995.1 of Mustelus asterias. Classification (NCBI taxonomy): domain Eukaryota; kingdom Metazoa; phylum Chordata; class Chondrichthyes; order Carcharhiniformes; family Triakidae; genus Mustelus; species Mustelus asterias. Next base: position 173,452,264 of record NC_135801.1, read on the forward strand.
GTTGTCACATAGAAACATAGAAAATAGGTGCAGGAGTAGGCCATTCGGCTCTTCAAGCCTGCACCACCATTCAATATGATCATGGCTGTTCATGCACTTTTAGTATCCCACTCCCGCTTTATCTCCATACCCCTTGATCCCTTTAGTCACAAGGGCCACGTCCAGCTCCCTCTTGAACATATCTAACAAACTGGTCCCAACAGCTTTCTGTGGTAGAGAATTCCACAGGTTCACAACTCTGAGTGAAGTTCTTCCTCATCTCATTCCTAAGTGGCTTACCCCTTAGTCTTGGATAGTGACCCGTGGTTCTGGACTTCTCCAACATTGGGAACATTCTTTCCACATTTAGCCTGCCCTGTCCCATCAGGATTTTATATCTTTCTGAGATCCCCTCTCATTCTTCTAAATTCCAGTGGGTACAAGCCCAGTCGATCCAGCCTCTCTTCATATGTTAGTCCTGCCATTCCGGGATCAATCTGGTGAACCTTTGCTGGACTCCCTCAATAGCAAGAATGTCCTTCCTCATTTCCTCAGACTAGGAGACCAAAACTGCACACAATTGATTGTCCCTCGGCCTCAGACAGGGTATGATGTGCCCTTTCTAACTTAGTGCCCAATTTTTGTTCCTAAACTAAGGAAACGTGGTAGCCAACTCTCAAAGAATTTAACTGGGAGCTTACCCTCGGTTCTTTCTAGGAAACTGACAATCCAGAAATATTTCTTCCAGCCTTGGTTCTCCAGATCATGGAATTCTGACGTTACATGCAGTTGCTTTTTCAAGGATTGCAAGCAGGCTTAAACTGAGGAAGCTGTTTTTCGACACTAACAATTCTCTCCTCCGCTTCATCAAGCCTTTTGCCAGTGTTCTGCAATTCTATAGTATGAGCACTGATGTTTTGCACTAAGAGACCGAGTTTGTCATCAATTACTTTAATAATAATAGCAGTCATCAGTTGTAATGCGTTCGAGAGTGCCAGATCAAGAGCCTCTTCGTTCACGAAGTGACCACGTTGAGGAGTCAGCTCTGTCTCAGTTCCTTATGACTGCTCTCTTTTGTCGACAATTTTTAAAAATTTGCATTTTTTCACAAACGTTTAAGCAGAAATATTCCAGGGACATAATATGGAGTTCTTACAGCACAAGCAGTCCTAAACAAAGCAACAAATGAAATTCTCTGTGACTGTTTCCATGGAGCATTCTGTCCCCTCATCCTGCTCTGAAGTCTATCAAATAGTTGACTGCTGATCCTCCGCCAATGCCTGTTCCCTATTGTTTAGCTCATTGGGCATGCCAGCAGCTCATTCTTGCTAATCCAATCTTAACCAGGGCATCTCCAGCAAGGGTTTCTTTTCCTATTCCCACATTGTTACTGCTGAAGCTCCCTCAAGGATCTCGGGCATCTCTATCGCCTCATCTATGCACTGCTTCTTCACAACAGTTCTACCAGTCACTCCTTGCACTGTATGTTGTTAGAGTGTTTGTCCAGCATCCAGTGGTGAATAAGTAGCACTTTTCTTCAGTTAAACATTGGGAAGACAGAAGCCATAAAACACCACCTATTGTTTCCATCTCCCTCCTCTGTCTGAGATTGAACTCCACATTTGCCATGACCGCTGGTTAAGTTTCAGACCCTTTTAATTTTAAAAAATTCGTTTATTGGGATATGGGCTTCGCTGGCTAGGCCAGCATTTATTTCCCATTCCTAATTGCCCTTGAGGTGGTAGCCTTTTTGAACTGCTGCATTCTCTATATCACAAGGCCACTTAATTTCAGTGACGTAGCAGCGCCCAAGTCCATCCCTGCCTCAGCCCATTTAACTTTGAAACCCTAGTCTGCACCAAATTTAATGCTCTCTTTGTACGCTTTAGCTGAGTCAAATTTCTGCTGCTGCTGCTGCCCTATCTGATACAAGGCCAGCTCAACCATCACTGCTATTTTTCATGACACACTTTGCCTCCTGGCTTCCACAATGTAAATTCCTGATTGTCATGTTCAAATCACTTCCATGGCCCTGCCTCTCCCAATCTCTATAATTTCCTCCAGTCATAAAATCACCCAAGATTTTGCAGTTCTCTTGTGCATCACCTCTACCCTTGATGACTGTTTTCAGCTGCTAGTGTGCTGCATTCTGGAATTCATCCCTGAAATCTCTCTGCTCCTTCACTTCCCTCTCCTCATTAAAGACACTTCTTTGCGTTGACATCCATTTTAGTCTGATTATTGCTCTCTGAAAAATACCTTGGGACATTTTTCTATGTTAGAGGTGCTCTATAACTAAGTTCCTGTTGAACATTTAATGCTAAATATAATGGGTAAGATTTGCTTTTCAGCTTGTATGCAAACTGAAGACTTCCTTTTCCTTTGTTATTGAGCCTTATGTATGTCCCAGTGTGATCTTTTGACTCTTTTGTTAACATTGTGGCAGCACTTGCAATAGTTAGTTAGTCTTTGTAGGCAAAGGATGTACTTACAGTATTGGATCACGTTAAAATTGTTTGCATGGTTTGGTTGACATTGACAAAGGCTGCATTTAATTCCCATTCCATTTGCCTCAGATTGAAGCAGTGGGCGTTTTCCTTCAATAATCGTCCTTGTAATGGTGCCAATAGTTTTCGGAGCAGTACCTTGATGACCCTCCAGCTGAACTGTGAAATACAAGACGCTGTCTATTGTTACAGAATATTTTCAAACAAACGACACTGGCACCGAAACTGATGAAGCGGATATGAGAGAGGAAGGAAGGTTATAGCAAGTACAATTAATCCTCGGCTTCTCAAAAAGGAAATTGAACAATTTAAATGGGGATTAAGAAACTTAAATTTAACCAATCCAAAGGCCATCTGACCCTGTGTATAACTTATCAAAGAATCACAAATAATGATAGCATTCTCATTTTCATCCAAGACAAAGTATGCAGGATGTGATTTCTGGCATTGTAGCTGCCAAGTAGGAAGGGTGAAGGCTCTCCCTTAACTTCTTTGGAAAGGCCCAGTTATCTGTTACAAGGGCTTGTCAAACTTTTTTTAAATGAAAAGCTCTGCATGTATGAAAACAGTGCAGCCTTGTATACTGTAGGTGACCTTTCATTGGTTTGTGGTATCTATTCTACATTATTAAAAGGTACTTGTGGAGGCAAGCACCAGTGTCCTACATTGCTTGAAATATGTGATACAAGTAACTTTTACTTTGTGGCTGGAAGACATGATTTGGATATATTCCTTTGAAAAAGCAACGTATAAATGCAACATTTAGAAGAGCAAGGGCATTAAAGTTGTTCCAAGTTAGAAGAGGCAGTCATCTGAAGCAGGGAAGATGCTGTTCCTGAGTCGGCTGGTACGTGATCTCAGACTTCTGCATCTTTTCCAAACAGAAGAAGGTGAAAGAGAGGATGTCTGGGGTGCGTGGGGTCCTTGATTATGCTGGCTGCTTTTTCAAGGCAGCGGGAAATGTAGACGGAGTCAATGGATGGGAGGCTGGTTTGCGTGATGGACTGGGCTACGTTCACAGCCCTTCGTAGTTTCTTGCGATTTTGGTCAGAGCAGGAGCATTACCAAGCTGTGATAATGTGGATGGGAACGTTACTCTTGGAATATTTCCCAGAACTCTTGAATTTCTGCTTCTAATTGGCAACTGGTATCAATGGTTGGAAGTGCAGAGACGCCAAACTTCGGTCCGACGTAGTTCCCTGAAACATGTCTTTGTCTGATCAATTCCAAATGCTTCGATTGTTTTAAAAGCAAGATTCCAATTTGTTTTCACATTTTGTTCAATTCAGCAAATGTCAAGAAACTTATTACATTTTCTTTTCTTGTAATTCATGAACTGAAACTCCTTAATAAATGTTGCAGCAAATTAATGGCAGATGGTTTATAACTAGATTGCCCATTGTTGCATATATTGCTTCCAGATAAGTAGTGCTTCCAGACAAGTAGTGCTTTACATGTATTGTAGTGCCTGGTGCAAGTTGCAAATCTCTTATTTAGGTTAGAGCTCAATTCCTCGCTGTTCTCACCTCAAGCAGTGAGCTCCCCACTCAGTGGTTAAATGTAATTTCTCTAAGCATGATGCCACTCCAATTAAGTTTAACAAGTGTCCACGAGCTGCAAGCAGTTTTGACATCACTTACAATTGGACAGATAACTAACTGGCAGGTAACAGTGTCACAGCCACGTGAAAGGCATTTCCTTAAAGTGGTCTGTGAGTTAAGAATTTGAATGCATGTATGTAGCCCCCTTTTAATTGAGTGGTTCAATTTAAAATTAACCCAGGAAACAAGCTTTAGTCAAACAAGATAAAGGTTAGTCTATTTAAAAAAAACTACTACTGAAAGTAACGTGGCTAAAAGTGATAAAGTTATTAATTAAAATATAGATACAAAGATTAAAGTACAGATAAAGGAAGAAGATACTTAAAGATGAGATTTCAAATTTGTTTCTGTGAGATATCATCATAGGCCCGTTATTTGAATTTCTTCTTTCTGAAATGAAGGGCTTGATGCTAGAGGTTCCGTCTAGCAGCTGTGTTGGCATCTGCAGTTGACTATTCAGGGGTTTGCCCTTTCAGGTGGACTCAGCAGGTCAACAGGTTTTTGGGAGAGAGAGAGAAAAGAAATTGCGATTCCTCATTAATTTTGCAGCTATGGCACTTGTAGATTGTTTGGACTCTCTTGGCAGAACAGCAGTTGATTTCTTATTGCCTCCCTCTTTGTCCTCCCTTGGCCAAGAACCCCCTCTGATGTTTTTGAAAGTTCTTCCTGGGGTTCTTGACACAAAATGGCTGTTCCCAAACAGATTATATACAGTTTGAAAAGTTAAAATGGCTACTATGTTAATTTCAATGAAGCACTGTTCCATTAAACAAAGATGTTAGTTGTGTCACGATCCTTTGAAGGTCATTCCTGTCTCCTTTTCCCTCAGAAATCAAAGGAGTTTTCACATCTTTAAGAATTCAGTGGGTGTCCCTGGAGGGATCTTTGCATTTTTAATAACACTTGGTAGCCAGCTGTGGTGATGTCAGTCTGATGAGGTTTGAATAAACACCAGAAGATGCCATGTTGTCTGTCCATAGTTCCATTTTGAAAAAGGTTTTTAAATTCACTGTAAAGGTTTGAAAACAGAAATGTGCCTTTATAACCATTGTACCTAAAATTGGTAATATCATGACAAACAGTTATGCCACACTATATATACATACTGTGGCTACAAGAGCAGGTCAGAGGCTGTGATTTCTGTGGCAAGTAATCTACTTTCTGTCTTCCCTTAAAGCCTTTCCACCACCTACAAGGCACAAGTCAGGAGTACGATGGAATACTCTCCACTTGTTTGGATGAGTACAGTTCCAATAATACTCAGGGAAGATATTATTATGGTAACCCGCTTGGTTGGCACTCCATCATTCATGCACTCCACCACTGCACAGTAGCAGCAGCGTGTACCATCTACAAAAGGTGCTGCAGCAACTCGGCAAGGCTCCTTGATAAAATCTTCCAACCTGTGACCTCTTGTTGCTTAGAAGCTTGGGAACACTATCACCTGCAAGTTCCTGTCCACATTTGATCCTGACTCAGAATTATATTGCCATTCCTTCACAGTCGCTGGGTTCAAATCCAGAAAATCCCTCCCTAACCGCACAACAGATGTGCCTGCACCACATGGACTGCAGCAATCCGAGAAGGCAGCTCACTGTGCCCACCACCTCCAGGGCGATTAAAGCTGGGCAATAAATACTGATTTTGCCAGGAACACTTGCATCCCAAAAATGAATTTAAAAGAAGCAAATGATGTGAGACTACCTTCGACACAACGTCCCACATCACTTCACCTTCACTGTTCGTTTAGCCTCTAAATCTGAAGTTACGTTGCAGCCATGTGTTGCTGTAAAATGGGAAATCACCTTGTCCAAATGTTAAAGTTGCTGTACGAATGCACTCAAAAAGACCTTCGAGAAACTATATGCCTCTAACCTACATCAAATCTTCTACTAGAAATAGAAAAGTTCTTGCTGAAATGTTTTCCTTTTTTCCCCTAGGTACTAAATGAAGCCGTGGGTGCATTGATGTATCACACGATCACTTTAACAAGAGAAGATCTGGAGAAATTCAAAGCACTTCGAATAATTGTCAGAATTGGCAGTGGGTTTGATAACGTTGACATAAAATCAGCTGGAGATTTAGGTATGGCAAACAGCAGTATCAATCAGGCTTGTTATTCTTAGAGTGGATGTGATTTAAGGGAGATGTTATTTTGGGACTGAATGTAAATACGAAAACCATTGGATTCTTTTGTGTAATTTGCTCAAGATCTTGAGACCTATCAGGACCATTAACCTGACATTTTAGAGCAAGGGAAGCAGAATTTTTGAATATTTTTAAGACAGAGCTAGATAGATTCTGGATGAGCAAAGGGGTGAAAAGTTATCGGGACGGTGGGAATGTGGAGTTGAGTTACAATCAGATCAGCCATGATCTTATTAAATGGCTGAACAGGCTCGAAGACCTGAGTGGCCTACTCCAGCTCCTAGTTCGTATATTTGTTTGTATTTTAGCCAACACTATTTTGCGTTTAATTTCGCCACTTAAATTTGATTTGAGTGTTGGTCGAATGATGTAGTCTTGCTGTATTGCTCTGTATTAAAGACTGATGCAAAATAGCCATTTAAATCTCTGCCATATCTTGGAAGTCCTCCTGAATCTGTCCTAAAGGATCCATCAAGCCCACTCCAGTCCTCAGTGGCCCCCAGACTCCCTAATGTCATTGTAAAATGTGTTGCTATTCTTAATGTAGAGATCCATTATGCTCTTCAGTGTAATTTCAGCTGCTCTGACAGCAGCTTTGTTGCCTTTAGATGCTTGGAATGCCAAGACCTGTTCTCCTGGGAACTTTTTTAAGCCAAAAAATTTTATGTTATTTATTATGTATTTTATGAAGAAACATGGGCATGTGCAGTGATGAGGAGGACGGTATTAAAGTGAAGTACTATAGACTAAAAATCTGGAAAAAAAGCAGAAAATAGTGGAAATACTCAGCAGGTCAGGCAGCAGCTGTGGAAAGAGAATCACACATTTCCTGCCCGTGAGCTTTGTACCGTTCTAATGAAAGTTCATGAACCTGAAATATTGAGTGAATTTCGTCAAGTTAGTTCCTTCCGAAGTGGTGGCACCACTAACGGACTAGGCAGGTTGAGCCACAACATTAGCATTGGTCAGAGAAACCAGAAGCACAATCAGGGAGGGATGGCACACCTGACCTGCAATGGGAAGGATTTCTAATTGAAGAACCCCTCCACATGGATATTTGAGGCTGCAGCAACTACAGAAATGGAGAGGAGATCCTGGAGGTCCTGCTGTGGAATCTGGGGCTGCAGTGAGGTGATATTTCCCAAGAATGGAAGGAAAAGGAACACCCCTTCAATTAAACAGGCATAGATCGAAGTGTCTGAGGAAGTGAACCAGGACCTCTGGAGGGTGGGAGAGGTGAGAGGCATTACACTTTTGATTGCAACACCCCCCCCCCACCTCCCACACACTCTTGACTTCTCCAGCGAGCTCCTGTCTAGCACTGCTTAAAGTAACACATTTTAAAGGTTCATTCATTCCTCACTTTTTCCAGGTATTTCTCATTGCCATCTGAGCAGCTAACACACCTTATAATTCTTCTCTTTCAGTCACCTTCCACAAATATTCTCCTCCTTGCTACCCACACAAGTCATTGCTAACATTCATAACTCGCTGCTTTCTCTCCCTGCAGAATAGAGCACACAACCTGTGGCTTTTCGGTGAGAGGCACCTTGATAGTCACTGTCAAGTTCTCTTCCAAATCGCAAACCTTTCCTGGCTTGGAGTTATATCACTGTTCCTTCAATGTCACTGGATCAGAAGGCAGATCACCACCACCATTTTGAGGCAATTATTGATGAGTAAAAATGTTGGTACTGCTCCGATTCCATGAAAGGATTTTTAAAAAAAGGTCATCCCACCTGGTTCACTGGGAAGGAGGCCTTGTTCCCAAGGGCAGATAGCAAAAATGACCTGCTGTGAAAACTTGCATTTCCTGGGGCAAAATTTTACATTCCCCGCTGATGGGTTTGTAGTTTAAAATATCTTGGATGGTCTTCCATAGAGTAATGACCCTGTGAGGGGAAAAAAATTTCTCCTCATCTAGAGAAGTGGAGGCTACTTATTCTGAAACTGTGTCCCCTAATTTTTGCTCCTCACAAGAAGAAGTATCCTCCTAGCATCGAACTTATCAGATCGCCTCACGATCGTGTATGTTTCAATCAGGTCACCCCTCCTTTTTTAAATTCCAATAGGGATGGGCCAAACTGCTCAAACTTTCTTCAAAGGATAAGACCTTCATCCTCGGAATAAGTCGAGGAAATTTTCTTTGAACTGCTTTTGACACATTTATACTCTTGTTTCAAATAGGGTGACCAAAACTGTATACAGTACTTCAGATTTGGTCTCACTAAAGCAATAAGACTTTCCTACTTTTATTTTCCATTGCCCTTTCAATGAATGCCAACATTCCATTTCACTTTCTAATCACTTGCTGGAACTACATACTATCATTGTGATTCCCAGGATACCCAGATCTCTCTCTGCCACAGTTCTGCAATTTCTCTCTGTTTAAATAGTAGACTGCATTTCTATTCTTCCTGTGAGTTTGTCTGTATAGCACACAAGAAACAATACTTTTCACTGTAGAACATAGAACATAGAACATAGAACATTACAGCGCAGAACAGGCCCTTCGGCCCACGATGTTGCACCGACCAGTTAAAAAAAAAAACTGTGACCCTCCAACCTAAACCAATTTCTTTTCGTCCATGAACCTATCTACGGATCTCTTAAACGCCCCCAAACTAGGCGCATTTACTACTGATGCTGGCAGGGCATTCCAATCCCTCACCACCCTCTGGGTAAAGAACCTACCCCTGACATCGGTTCTATAACTACCCCCCCTCAATTTAAAGCCATGCCCCCTCGTGCTGGATTTCTCCATCAGAGGAAAAAGGCTATCACTATCCACCCTATCTAAACCTCTAATCATCTTATATGTTTCAATAAGATCCCCTCTTAGCCGCCGCCTTTCCAGCGAAAACAATCCCAAATCCCTCAGCCTCTCCTCATAGGATCTCCCCTCCATACCAGGCAACATCCTGGTAAACCTCCTCTGCACCCTCTCCAAAGCCTCCACATCCTTCCTGTAATGTGGGGACCAGAACTGCACACAGTACTCCAAGTGCGGCCGCACCAGAGTTGTGTACAGTTGCAACATAACGCTACGACTCCTAAATTCAATCCCCCTACCAATAAACGCCAAGACACCATATGCCTTCTTAACAACCTTATCTACTTGATTCCCAACTTTCAGGGATCTATGCACACATACACCTAGATCCCTCTGCTCCTCCACACTATTCAAAGTCCTCCCGTTAGCCCTATACTCAACACATCTGTTATTCCTACCAAAGTGAATTACCTCACACTTCTCCGCATTAAACTCCATCCGCCACCTCTCGGCCCAACTTTGCAACCTGTCTAAGTCTTCCTGCAAACTACGACACCCTTCCTCACTGTCTACCACACCACCGACTTTGGTGTCATCAGCAAATTTGCTAATCCACCCAACTATACCCTCATCCAGATCATTAATAAATATTACAAACAGCAGTGGCCCCAAAACAGATCCCTGAGGTACACCACTTGTAACCGCACTCCATGATGAATATTTACTATCAACCACCACCCTCTGTTTCCTATCCGCTAGCCAATTCCTGATCCAATTTCCTAGATCACCCCCAATCCCATACATCTGCATTTTCTGCAGAAGCCTACCATGGTGAACCTTATCAAACGCCTTACTAAAATCCATATATACCACGTCCACTGCCTTGCCCCCATCCACCTCCTTGGTCACTTTCTCAAAAAACTCAATAAGGTTAGTAAGGCACGACCTACCTGCCACAAAACCATGCTGACTATCACCTATCAATTCATTACTCTCCAAATAACTATAAATCCTATCCCTTATAATTTTTTCCAACATCTTGCCGACAACAGAAGTGAGACTCACCGGTCTATAATTCCCGGGGAAGTCTCTGTTCCCCTTCTTAAACAATGGGACAACATTCGCTAACCTCCAATCTTCTGGTACTATACCAGAGGCCAACGACGACCTGAAGATCAGAGCCAGAGGCTCTGCAATCACTTCTCTTGCCTCCCAGAGAATCCTTGGATAAATGGGATAAATCCCATCTAATACAAGTGACAAATCAAATCAAAAAGTTTATATTTTCCCACATTGTACATCATCTGCCAAATTTTACCCATTCATTTAACCTGTCTATATCCCTTTGTAAACTCTTACCTACGTTACTTTCAGCTATCTTGCATTCTGTCCTCTTATCCAAGTCATTGATACAGAAAGTAAATAGTTGAGACCACATTATTGATTCTTGTGGCATTCCACTAGTTATACCTTGCCAACCTGATACTGACTCGTTTATCCATGCTCTCTGCTTTTTGTTAGCCGATCAACACACTCTCTGTACTAATATGTAAACCCCTGCCACTGAGCTCTTGTTTTGTGTCGCAACCTTTGATGTGCCACCTTATCAAGTGCCTTTTGGAAATCTAGGTGCACCATATGTCCAGATTCCCCTTTGTTCACATTGCTTGTTACTTCCTCAAAGAATGCTATTAAATTTGTCAAACACTCTTCATTTCACAAAACCACACTAACTCTGCCAGATCCCATTGTGAATATCCAAATATCCTGCTTTAACCTCAATTAATGGATTCTAGCAATTTCCTGATGACAAATGTTAGGGTATTAGACTTCCAGTTTCATGCTTTCCGTCTTCCTTTCTTGAATAAAGGTTGTTACATTTGTTATTTTCCAATCCACCAGGACCCTTCTGGACCATGGGATTTGTAAAATTATAACCAATGTCTCCACTTTCTCTACAGCCACTTTAAGACTCGAGAATTTACACCTTCTAGTCATGGGACTTGCCAGCCTTTCGGTCAAATTGTCTTCCCAGCATGTATTCCATGGTGATGGTGATTGTTTTAAGTTCCTCCCTTCCTTCCATCTTTTGATTTTCAATTATATTGGGAAGTTTTTGAAGTCTTCTACAGGGAAAGCAGACATAAAATATCTGTTCAACATTTACTGCATTTCCTTGTTTGCCATTATTAATCCTCCAGAATTGCTGCCCAGAGGATCAACACTCCCCTCAAATGTTGCCTGACTTGCTGAATATTCCTGACTTTGTTTTTATTAAGGAAAGACTATTTCATGGTTTTACCAAGGAAGTCAATAGTGGATTATTTACAGTTTATATATGATAGTATTGTCCATCTTGAATGTAGACTGCAATTAATTTATAAGGCATTTGGCTTGATTTTTGTGAATTGACTTCAGAATTGTGTGTGCTGATTTTAGGTATAGCAGTATGTAATGTCCCAGCAGCCTCTGTAGAGGAGACAGCAGACTCTACAATGTGTCATATTTTGAACCTGTATAGACGGACCACCTGGCTCCACCAAGCTTTGCGGGAAGGCACGAGAGTTCAGAGCGTTGAACAGATACGAGACATAGCTTCAGGAGCTGCCAGGATTCGAGGAGAAACACTTGGTATTATTGGCCTAGGTGAGACGGTTGTTCAAACGTGACAGAAACTCCCTAGTGTGTGTTGATGTGCAAAGCTGGGTTTTTTATTTTAATGGCTGTTCCTTCAAATCCAGTCACAATACATAGACTTGCTAAGAATTATAATATGGAAAGAGATACTTCGTCCTAACCAGTTTGATTTGATGCCTATCTTCCACATGAGCAGTGGAATAAACTTTTTTTTAAGAAAACTTCAACTTTAATTCCTGTCACATGCTTATTTTAATAGAACGGACTAGATTTTGCTCCAATGTCCCAGTCGAAAGTCTAGCAGTAAGCTCCAGTATTCCTGGCAGATCTCCACCTTATTGCTGGGTTCCCCTTCCCCAAATGGAAATGTTTGATGTCTGTGACCCTCCCTGCGACTGCTTAATGAAAGGTCCTGGTTATTAACAATAAGGCTTCAATATTCTTTCAGTAGTTGGAGAGGGTCTGGTAAAGGCCTTTGCTGCTTCTATTTTGGCCCCTGTGCTAAAACATTTTGAAAAATATCTTGTAATCCTCTTTAGGGGTCTTACACCTCCTTTAAATCACCAGCTCTCTCTTGGTGCTGCAGGATTTTCAGCCTTCAATACCTTGAAAGCTATTGAAATAGTGACCTCATCGAAGGGGTAAAATTACCAATTTTTTATCCTAAAAAATTAAAGCTGTTCATTATGTTAGAAATCCTACTGTACTGTGGCTAAGTAGCTGTACTGATATCTAATGGCTATTCTTTCCTTTTTGTCCTTTAGGTCGGGTTGGGCAAGCATTAGCATTGCGCGCAAAAGCGTTTGGTTTTAATGTAATTTTCTATGACCCATACCTCTCAGATGGTATTGAACGTGCACTGGGTCTTCAACGAGTGAACACTTTACAAGATCTCCTCTTTCACAGCGACTGTGTGTCCCTACATTGCAGCCTGAATGAACACAACCACCATCTTATTAATGATTTCACTATCAAGCAGGTATGCTTGTTTTTCCATTCTTGTTGAACAAATTAGAAACTCTTGTGGCCACAGTGTTGCCCCAGCAATCGTGGGATCAAATTAGTGTGGTATCTATCAATACGAACATTGAATGTAAAGACCTAGGGAGTGCACGTGAGCACTGGTGTTACAGGGACACAAGTTCAGTGCTTGATCCTGTACCTCAATTATCTGAATTGATACTTCTGCCCCCTCACTTGATGTGCATATTGCATATGGATAGGAGCATTTTTTTAAAAATTACACATGTGTATGACGGGATTTTGATTCCGTAGCTAACTTAATAGGCTGAAGGGACTTGCCCAGTGTGTCCAAATACTGTTCACGTTGACAGCAGGCTCTATCTGCAACAATGATTGTGGTAGATTATGATATTTGAATTATTGATTTAGATGAAGCAAATGAATATTTTGGATCACTTAGCAAGTACTTGTACTGTATGTGGAATAATTATTTGTGTGTGGTAGTTACTGGGGTTTATACCCAGAATTTCCACATGGCTGTTCAAGACTATGTACAATGCTCTCAGTTCCATATCTTAATTTTATATATGAGATTATTGAAAAAGCAATCTAGTTGGAATGTTCCAGTAAAACAAGCTAAGCAAAGTAATCAAATAGAAAAACATATTTCACATTACTGCCCTCACAAATGCTTTAGTAATATCATCAAATGGTTGACATTTTTGGCTTAATAAATGAAAGTAATAATAAACTTAGATTACTGTAAGAGCTGAAACAATTTTAATGATGAAAAAATATGGAGGGGCAGATTCGAAATTGTATCATTGGGTTTCTGGACATCTTTCCACTTTTTAACAAAGTTATTTTTTTTCAAATGTCTGAAAATCACAGTCTGCCTTAACACTAATGAGACCTGAGTCGGCTTCATTTGTATATAATAAAATTCCTGTTCTTTGGGTGGCATTCGTATCATGGATCTATTTTTCTGTTTCGGTCAATTAAATTTGTAAATCACATTCGCTAAAATGACAGATCATGGAACATTATTCTTGGCTCATTTTCAAAATTTCTATTTAGCGTGTCTCACTTTCTGATATTAGCCATCAGAAAATGGTGCAAGTTGTTATAGGTTTGATATCTCATTGTGTTTTTCCTCTGCAGATGAGACAGGGAGCATTTCTGGTGAATGCTGCCCGGGGTGGGCTCGTTGATGAAAAGGCACTGGCTCAAGCTTTGAAGGAAGGAAGGATACGAGGAGCAGCCTTAGATGTGCATGAATCAGAGCCATTTAGGTAGCATATTCAACGATTATTTTTTCAATGTTGTCACATTGCTGTAAAAGACGAGATTGTTTCCCCCCCCAAAAAAGTGGGAAAATACTGAAGGCAGATAGAATTTGTTACAGTAATTCCTTAATTTATCATAAAGTCCTGTAATGTTGTGCATCTGTCCTCCTTTGAATTTTTTGTAAACTTCTGTTGGTGGGCTCTTTAAACAAGTAGGCAGCTGTCTGAGGTAAAACCTGGAGGTATGTGAAGACAGTAAGAAGTCTCACAACACCAGGTTAAAGTCCAACAGGTTTATTTGGTAGCAAATACCATAAGCTTTCGGAGCACTGCTCCTTCGTCAGATGGTGTGGGAATGTGCTCTCAAACAGTGCAAACAGACAAAATCAAGTTGCAGAATACTGATTAGAATGCGAATCCTACAGCCAGCCAGGTCTTAAAGATACAGACAATGTGGGTGGAGGGAACATTAAACACAGGTTAAAGAGATGTTGGATTTATGTCACATTATCAGTAACCCCCACAGCTTGCCTCCTGGGCTTGCAGAATCTCACGAGCTGTTCTGTCTGGAGACAATACACATCTCTTTAACCTATGTTTAATGTTCCCTCCTCCCACATTGTCTGTACCTTTAAGACCTGGCTGGCTGTAGGATTCGCATTCTAATCAGTATTCTGCAACTTGATTTTGTCTGTTTGCACTGTTTGAGAGCACATTTCCACTCCATCTGACGAAGGAGCAGTCCTCCGAAAGCTTATGGTATTTGCTACCAAATAAACCTGTTGGACTTTAACCTGGTGTTGTGAGACTTCTTACTGTGTTCACCCCAGTCCAACGCCGGCATCTCCACACGGTATGTGAAGAAACATGGGACAATGAGCAACTGGGGAGATGCACCCTGTTCTTGTAATTGTTGCCTCTGCTGTTTTGAATCCACATGAATGACTATGAATCAGAAACCCAAGTTGGTCATATTAACAGATGAAATTGGTGGGAGGGAGGAAAGGAATGAAATCTCAGGCAGCAAGCAAGGAGCTGCAGAACAACCTGGGCAAAACTTTACAAATTCAGTAAGTGTAAGATGCTTCACATCGGAAGAAGGGAATAACAGATATACTCGGTGAATGGTGAAGAGAAGCTAGAAGAAACCATGTTTTGTTGTTGTGGGCGGCAATCTTCCTCTGCTTTGCTGAGTCCACTCCATCAGCATTGCATGTAAACTCTACCCACGGAAATCTTGAACACTCACGCATTGATAAAATTACAAGCATCATAACGTGTTTTTGAAGTGAGTCCTGTCATAATACTCAAAGTTTCTCCATGGCAGAAGACCAAATGTAAGGGGTGCCTCTCAGATCAGAGAATCTGAGAAGAGATAGGTATGAAAGTCCCTCCTCTTTGGCTTTAACACTATCCCTGATTTCCCTTGTTAGCCATGGATGAGCCATCTTCCCCGTTTTACTCTTGCGCCAGACAGGGATGTACAGTTGTTGAAGTTCATCAATGTGTTCTTTAAATGTCTCGCATTGCCTATCCACTGTCAACTCCTTAAGTATCCTTTGCCAGTTTATCCTAGCCAATGCATGTCTCATGCCATCAAAGTTAGCTTTCCTCAAGTTCTGGACCCTAGTCTCAGACTTAATTGTGTCACTCTCCATCTTAATGAAGAATTCTACCAAATTATGGTGACTCTTCCCCAAAGGATCTCGCACAGCAAGGTTGCTAATTAATCCTCATTACACAATACCCAGTCTAGAATGGTCTGCTCTCTACTTGGTTCCCCGATAAACTGGTCGAGAAAACTATCCCTTATATATTCTAAGAAATCCTCCTCCATCACATTGCTGCCAGTTTAGTGAGCCCAATCAATGTGCAAATTAAAGTCATCCATGATAACTGCTCTACCCTTATAGCACACATCTCTAATTTCCTGCCATCCCCAACCTCACTACTACTGTTTGGTGGTCTGTACACAACTCCCACTAGTGTTTTTTGTCCTCTGGCATTCCGCAATTCCACCCATACAGATTCCACATCATCCAGGCTAATGTCCTTTCCTACTAAAGTTAAAGTTGATTTATTAGTCACAAGTAAGGCTTACATTAACGCTGCAATGAAGTTACTGTGAAATTCCCCTAGTCGCCACATTCCGGCGTCTGTCCGGGTCAATGTAACTAACCAACACGTCTTTCAGAATGTGGGAGGAAACCGGAGCACCCGGAGGAAACCCACGGGGAGAACGTACAAACTCAACACAGACAGTGACCCAAGCCGGGAATCAAACCCGGGTCCCCAGCACTGTGAGGCAGCAGTGCTAACCATTGTGCCACCGTGCCACATTAACTGTAGCAATGATATATCACCGTGCAGCAATACTATCGCATTAAACTCCTCTTTAATCGGCAACTCTACCCCATCCTCCCCCTTTCCTTTCCGTCTATCTTTCCTGAATATTGAATATCCCTGGATGGTGAGTTCCCATCCCTGGTCACCCTGGAGCCAAGTCTCTGTGATCCCAATTACATCTTATCCATTAATGACTGCGCAGGTAATTCATTCACCTTATTACAAATGCTTCTCAGGCTTGTATTTTTGGCATTTATTATGATATATGGCCCATTTTGATTTTTGTCTTTGGTTTCTCTGCCTTCTACTTTTCCCCTTACTGCCTTTTGTTCCTGTCCCCACTTTACTTCCCTCTGACTTCCTGCATCGATTCCCATTGCCCTGCTACATTAGTTTAAATGTGGAGATGCCGGTGTTGGACTGGGGTAAACACAGTAAGAAGTTTAACAACACCAGGTTAAAGTCCAACAAGTTTATTTGGTAGCAAAAGCCACACAAGCTTTCGAAGCTCTAAGCCCCTTCTTCAGGTGAGTGGGAATTCTGTTCACAAACAGAGCTTATAAAGACACAGACTCAATTTACATGAATAATGGTTGGAATGCGAATACTTACAACTAATCAAGTCTTTAAGAAACAAAACAATGTGAGTGGAGAGAGCATCAAGACAGGCTAAAAAGATGTGTATTCTCTCCAGACAAGACATAGAACATAGAACATAGAACATTACAGCGCAGAACAGGCCCTTCGGCCCACGATGTTGCACCGATCAGTTAAAAAAAAAACTGTGCGGACACGCATTCGGTCACGGGCATTCGGCCTCTGATATTCGGGTAAGCGTTCTCCAAGGCGGCCTTCGTGACACACGACAGCGCAGAGTCGCTGAGCAGAAACTGATAGCCAAGTTCCGCACACACGAGGACGGCCTCAACCGGGATATTGGGTTCATGTCACACTATTTGTAACTCCCACAGTTGCGTGGACCTGCAGAGTTTCACTGGCTGTCTTGTCTGGAGAGAATACACATCTTTTTAGCCTGTCTTGATGCTCTCTCCACTCCCATTGTTTTGTTTCTTAAAGACTTGATTAGTTGTAAGTATTCGCATTCCAACCATTATTCATGTAAATTGAGTCTGTGTCTTTATAAGCTCTGTTTGTGAACAGAATTCCCACTCACCTGAAGAAGGGGCTTAGAGCTTCGAAAGCTTGTGTGGCTTTTGCTACCAAATAAACTTGTTGGACTTTAACCTGGTGTTGTTAAACTTCTTACTACATTAGTTTAAACCCTCCCCAACAGCATTAGCAAACACTCCCCCAGGACATTAGTTCCAGTCATGCCCAGGTGCAGATTTGTACTGGTCCCACCTCCCCCAGAACCAGTTATAGAGTCATAGAGGTTTAGAGCATGGAAACAAGTTCCAATGTCCCAGGAATTTGAATTCCTCCCACTTGCACTATCCCTCAACCCTTGTTTTCATCTTGGCTATCCTGACATTCCTACTCTGACTAGCACATGGCACTGGTAGCAATACTGAGATAACTACCTTTGAGATCCTACTTTTTAGTTTAACTCCTAACTCCCTAAATTCAGCTTGTATGACCACATCCTGTTTTTTACCTATATCATTGGTATCTATATGCACCACGACAACTGGCTGTTCACCTCTTTTCCCCACCCCCCCTTCCAGAATGCCCTGCAGCCACTCCGAAGCATCCTTGACCCTTGCATCAGGGAGGCAACATACCATTCTGGAGTCTTGTTTGCGTCTGCAGAAACAAAGAACAAAGAACAGTATAGCACAGGAAACAGGCCCTTGGGCCCTCCAAGCCTGTGCCGCTCCTTGGTCCAACTAGACCAAACGCTTGTCTATTCCCCTTACAATTGAATCTCCTATCACTATAGCTCTGCCACACTTTTTCCTGACCTGCTGTGTAGCAGAGTCAGTCATGGTGCCATCAACCTGGCTGCTGCCACCTTCTCCTGGTGAGCCATCTCCCCCAACAGTATCCAAAATGTCCTATCTGTTTTGGAAGGAAATAACTGTAGGGGACCCCTGCAGTGCCTTCCTACTCTTCCTCTGGCTGGTGGTCACCCTTTCCCTATCCCCCTCAGTAATTTTTATCTGCGGTGTGACCAACTCACTGAACGTACTTTCCACGACTTCCTCTGCATCGCGGATGCTCCAAAGTGAATCCACCCGCAGCTCCAGCGTCGTCAAGCAGTTTAACAGGAGCTGCAGTTGAACACACTTCCTGCACATGAAGGAGACAGGGACACTGGAAGTGTACCTGAATTCCCACATCGCACAAGAGGAGCATAACACGGGTCTGGGATCTCCTGCCATGACTTAACCCTTAAGTTAACTTAACAACTGCAATGCCAAGAAAGAAAAAAACTACTTAGCAGTCACCAGCCAATCACTTACCTGCTGGTGATGACGGCACAGTTTGATTTCTTTCAACTTCTCACTTGCTACTGCTCACCAACAGTTGAGGTGTGAAGCACAGTGTTCTGTATATTTCACTTGCATTGAGTTTGTGTCTCAGAATTTGATGAATTTCACAGGGGGATCACTCATATCGGTCTTTGAGTCCACAACTTTGAGGTCAAAATGTTTCACCGTGATGCAGTTAGTTAAATACTTGTGTTTTCCAGATTCAGAATTCTGGAAGTTAATGTTAATTGTACATACATCACGTTTAATTGTATGCAGGTGGTGAGCATTAACTAGGGTATCACTTCAGCACTTATAAAAAAGCACTTACTACATTGTGGTTTTAGTTTTTTTTTAGGAGTTGCTCCTCTGGTTTTGGCTGTGCTTCAGTCCCTGACCTTTGGCCATGTGGTGCTTGGGAGGCAGGCAGGGAGGAGGATTTTCTTGCAGGCCTACTCCTGGGCCTGGTCAAGCTGGCCATTTACAAGTCCAGGTGGTAGTGGAGGGGGGGTATCCTTGGCATGAAAGTGCACTGGCATGCCTGAGGCCTTCTGCGGTTAGTGGGCACCACAAGAGCTGGAGTGCTTCATTGACCTCCAAAATAACATTTTAATTTCATTTGCTAAAATTCTTTTGTACTTTTTCCTTCGTAGAGTGCCCCTTAGGGGCTATTACTTTAAATGACTTTGTTAACTTTTAATTTGACCTTTTTTTTATTTGAAAAATTCCAAGAATATAATGAGGTACTAATTGAAATTGTGGTATGGTAGATTAGCTGTGTAAATAAATGTAAGACTGAGTAAAGATTGTCTTAGTATTATTCTTTGCCATCTGGCTATCTAGCAAGTTTACATGGGATCAAAACCTAAAGGGGAAGGTTGGAAGCTAAGAAAAAAAATTAGGCAAAAAACTAATAACCGGGGTCTGATACCACTACTATAGCTTATTTATGTGTGCAAAATGAGAAGCTGCATCAAAAGATTAGGAAGCCCACAGGAATAAGTGCTATTCCTGCTTCCCCCCTGTATCACAAGTGCTTATCCATTTCTTGTTTTGCTGTCTCACTCAATCTGCGCCTTTTGGCTATTACTCTTCGTGGGTGGAACTTTCCATTCCCAGCAGGTCTCTGCTCGCTGCCTGAAAAAGCAGCAAGACACCCGCACTGTCTCTGAGGAGAGAGGCCCACTGTATCATCTGACCTTCAGGTAGTTAAGTGGACAGTAGCAGACCTTCATCTAGACTAAGAATCTCAGAAGCCAGCCTCCTGCCCACCAAGAGGTGGGCAGTCGGAGTCGTACACTTGGCAGCACTCGCTTGCACCCACTTCAGGCAGACACCTGACTCATGGCATGCTGAGGAGATCTGCAACTTGAAACAAACTCAGGCCTCAAACTTAGGCTTTCCAGTGCATTTTTCACTCGTCTCAGCCCACTACCCAACCAAAACCTGCAGGAGTGCAAATTTATCCCAAGAAAAGTAAAAGTTCGGCATCTAGAGTTGTGGATGAGGCACTGTAATGGCCACAATGGTTATTGTCTCACATGGTTAATATAGGCCAATTAGAGACTCACTATAATCATGCAATGTCTCAGTCATAAAAATATTACTATTACATGGACTAAACATTTGTATTGATATATTGATAGATGACCATTGGTAGCATTATTGACCTAAAGTTGTAACTATTAGTTATATACACAAAAAAGGTGAATGCAATTGAACACAATGGTACATCTTTACTGCCTTTATTTTTGGTCAGATTGATTAGATATTAATTTAAAAAATATATACCCTTGTACACAGTTTTAGTCAAGGCCCTTTAAAAGATGCTCCAAACCTAATCTGTACGCCGCATGCTGCCTGGTACAGTGAACAAGCTTCAATTGAGATGAGAGAAGAGGCAGCCCAAGAAATACGGAGAGCTATAACAGGTAAGCTGTTGTAAACTGGGTCTAAACCGTTGTGCGACAGTGTAATGTGGGTGATGGTGAATCAGCAACTCGTTCTGCAACTCTCTTGACTTTTATTTCCATTGACTTCAGGAGAGGTTCGCTATCACTTGTGTATGTGGCCACACAAAGTTAAAACCTACTCCCAAGAGTTTTTCCTTTCTATCAATGCAATCTGAAGGCAATGTAGCCTTTACAGCAAATAATGCAATATAACTTTAGTTTGTGTGAAAGGCCTACAAATGGTTCAAAATATATGGATTCAAAAGATGTGTGGGTTAGGCTTGATTGGTAAATTGGTAAGTTAGGGTAAATTGACCCTAGTTTCAGGGGGATTAGCAGGGTAAATATGTGGGGCTACAGGGATAGGGTGGGATTGTTGTCGGTGCAAGCTCGATGGGCCGAATGGCCTCCTTCTGTGCTGTAGGGATTCTATGATTAAAAAAATACTGAGCATCTCTTTGAATCAGCTAACTCTTCAGTCCAAAATAAGAGTCATATTGGACTTGAAATGTTAACTTTGTTTCTCTCTCCACTGATGCTGCTAAACCCGTTTAGCAGTTTTTCCAGCATTTTCTGTTTTTATTTCTGATCTGCAGTATTTTGCAGATGTACTTTAGCCCTTTTTATTTGCCATTTCCCTTGGCCTGTTTAATTTTTTCTTTTTCAAATGTTTAAAAGTGCAAAGTGAAGAAAGCATGCATACATTCACTAATCTCGGTTTTCTGTCTTGTCATTTTCTCCTGGGTGTCTTCGGACACTTATCATAGCTCCAAATATTGTCATTCTCTTGTTTATGCAAACACACAAAGAGTAATGCTCACTTTCCAAAGAGAACTGAGGGACTGCTGTGTATTCTGTTTCATGGCGACGTGGCTCACTGCTGCTTCACCGGACAGTGCCCTACCAGAGGGCTTCTCAATCCATCGAATGGATCATACAGCGGCCTCAGGCAAGGCTAGGGGAGATGGGGTCTGCTTCCTAATCAACACTTCATGGCGCCTAGATGTAGCATCACTGGCAACTTTCTCCACATCACAACTTTCTGTTCCCCAGACCTAGAATACCTGACGCTAAAATGCCACCCCTACTACCTTCCACGGGAGTTCACCTCCATTATCCTGATAGCAGTTTACATCCCACCCCATGCAGACGTGAAGATCGCGCTGGACGAAATATACACCACTACGAATAGCCTTGAGACGAAACATCCCGAGGCCGGGGACTTCAATCAGGCCAAGCTCAAGACATACTACCAAGTTACCACCAACACGTCTCCTGCTCCACTAGAAGCCTAAACACCCTAGACCACTGCTACACAGATATCAAGCATGCCTACCCTCTATTGCCCGCCCACACTTTGGCAAATCAGACCACAAGGCTGTGCTCCTGCTCCCAGCTTACAAGCAAAAACTGAAGCAGGAGAATCCATCAAAGAGAGTCGTGCAATGTTGGTCTGAGGAATCAGATGATCTCCTAAGGAGCTGCTTGGAGTCAATGGACTGGTCAGTATTTAAAAACTCTGCGGCCAGCCTGAACGAGTACGCCACTACAGTAACTGACTTCATTAGTAAGTGTGTAGAAGACTGTGTGCCAAAGAAGCAAATCGGTGTGTTCCCCAACCGGAAACCATGGATGAACAGGGATATCCACTGCTGCTGAAGTTCAAGTCAGGCGACACTGACCTATACACGAAAGCCAGATACAATCTAAGGAGATCCATCAAAGATGCCAAAAGACAGTACCGGACCAAGCTAGAGTCCCAGGCTAGCCACACCGACCCCCCCGCCAACTATGGCAAGGTCTGCAAGACATAACAGGCTACAAGATGAAGGCATGTAAAATCACTGGCTCCAATGCACCCCTCCCTGATGAGCTCAATGCATCATACGCTCATTTTGAGCAAGAGGTCAGCGAGAGCATGCTCTCCACCCTGGAAGCCCTGGCTGAACCTGTATCTGGGGTCGCCATTGCAGATGTCAGAGCAGCTTTCTTGAAGGTCAACCCACGGAAAGCAACTGGCCCCGATGGGGTACCTGGACATGCACTCAGATTCTGCGCAGATCAGCTGGTGGAGGTATTCACAGACATCTTCAACCATCTTTACAACAATCTGAGGTCCCTATCTGCTTCAAGAAGATGACCACCATCCCGGTACCTAAGAAAAACCAAGCAGTGTGCCTTAATGACAATCGGCTGGTGGCTCTAGACGTCCATCATTATGAAGTGCTTCGAAAGGTTAGTCATGGCACGAATCAATTCCAGTCTCCCGGACAACCTGGATCCACTACAGTTTACCTACTGCCGCAAAAAGTCCACAGCAGACACCATTTCCCTGGCCCTGCACTCAACCCTGGAACAACTGGATAACAAGGACACCTATGTCAGACTCCAATTTATTGACTACAGCTCAGCCTTCAACACTATTATTCCCACAAAACTCATCTCCAAACTCCGTGGCCTGGGCCTCGGCACCTCCTCCTGCGACTGGATCCTGAACTTCCTAATTCTCAGACAACAATCAGTAAGGATAGGCAACAACAACACCTCCAAGATCATCCTCAACACCAGTGCCCCACAAGGCTGTGTTCCCAGCCCCCTACTATACTCCTTATACACCTACGACTGTGTGGCCATATTCCCCTCCAATTCGATTTTCAAGTTTGCTGACGACACCACCGTAGTGGGTCGGATCTCAAACAATGACGAGACGGAGTCCAGGAATGAGATAGAGAATCTGGTGAACTGGTGTGGCAACAATCATCTCTCCCTCAATGTCAACAAAACGAAGGAGATTGTCATCGACTTCAGGAAGCGTAAAGGAGAACATGCCCCTGTCTACGTCAATGGGGACAAAGTAGAAAGGGTCAAGAGCTTCAAGTTTTTAGGTGTCCAGATCACTAACAACCTATCCTGGTCCCCCCATGTGACACTATAGTTAAGAAAGCCCACCAACGCCTCTACTTTCTCAGAAGAATAAGGAAATTTGGCATGTCAGCTACGACTCTCATCTTTTACAGATGCACCATAGAAAGCATTCTTTCTGGTTGTATCACTCCTGGTATGGCTCCTGCTCTGCCCAAGACCACAAGGAACTACAAAAGGTCGTGAATGTAGCCCAATCCATCACTCAAACCAGCCTCCCATCCATTGACTCTGTCTACGTTTCCCGCTGCCTCGGCAAAGCAACCAGCATAATTAAGGACCCCACGCACCCGGACATTCTCTCTTCCACCTTTTTCCTTTGGAAAAAAGATACAAAAGTCTGAGGCCACGTACCAACCGACTCGAGAACAGCTCTTTCCCTGCTGCTGTCAGACTTCTAAATGGACCTACCTTGCATTAAGTTGATCTTTCTCTACACCCTAGCTATGACTGTAACACTACGTTCTGCACTCTTGTTTTGTTCTCTATGAATAGTATGTTTTGTCTCTATAGCACACGAGAAACAATAGTTTTCACTATGTTAATACATGTGACAATAATAAATCAAATCAAAGAGAGGAAAAAAAATGTTATTTGCAAGTTGTACACGAAGCAAATGCTGAGTATGAATTTTTAAAACTAATTCACGGGATTTGACTGCTGCTGGCTAGGCCAGCCTTTATTGCCCATCCCTGAGGTGGTTTGTTTTTCGAGTTCTTGTGCTCAGTTTTACTTCAGTTGCACATTTTGTTATGTTGTGGGGTGAACCAGTTAATTAAACGCATTTTCTGCATTTCCTTTAGGTCGCATCCCAGATAACCTGAAAAATTGTATTAATAAAGATTACCTGACTGCAGCTACTCACTGGGCTGGAATGGACCCTACAGTAGTTCACCCAGAACTAAATGGTGCTGCTTACAGGTAAGTACTGTAGGAAATGCAAGGTTGAAGAATATGATATTTGCCATCAACTGTTAACGCAGGGGTTGTGATATTGGGTTCAAATCCGATTATGGCAAGTTGTCAAATTGAATTCAATAAATCAGTTATTTTGTGGGCTAGCGACATCAGTAAAAGGAACCGTAAAAGTTGCCAGAGGTTCAAAAGACTCCAACTGATTGAGGTTCCACCCATAACAAAGGAAATGACAATGAGGGGGAAGATTCCGGAGCAAGGACACCATAGAGCAGGAATTCCTCATCCTCAGCCTCTGTTGGGACCTGCTATCAGCAAGATGAGACCCACTGGGTTTCACAATGAAGATGTTTTGCAATGAAGATAAAGGGGGGAAATCTGCCTTCCTACCTGGTTTGGCCGATATGTGACACCAGATCCTCAACAATGTGGTTGACTCTTAACTGCCACTTCCTTCAAGAGCAATTAAAGATGGGCAACAAAGGCTGGCCTTGCTAGCGATGCCCACATCACATGAAAGAATAAATGAAAAAAAGAATTTCTGTACGTATAGCATCTTAACACAAGAATCTGCTCAAAACATTTCACACAATGAATTACCCTTCAACTGCAATACTGTTCTTGTGTAATCAAGTCCCAAAAGCTGTAATTAGGTGATATAATCAGTTAAACTGTTTTCGTTGGATTCTTCTTTTGTTTGTTCCTGAACTGGGGGTGACAATGGAATGGCCTTTCCCCATTTTCCTGAGAAGGGGGTGGCAGATGTTCTCCGTGAACCACAACAGTCTGCAGACTGATGGTGTTCCCATAATAGTGCTGGGTTGGGAATTCCAAGAAATTGACCCAACAGCTATGAAGGAAGAGAAATATACGTTTGTCAGAATGTTTGACTTGAAAGGGACCCTGGAATTGATGGTGTTCCCGTAACATTGCAGGGGAAATGGATGCTGCTGAAGTAATGTATTATTGTTTAAGTAACTTTGCTGCAGTACATCCATATAATACTGACTACAGCCACAATCACTAGGGCTTAGATATTGGAAGGGTCACCTATTATTGGAATTACTTTGTCTACCATGGCCCTAAGCTTGGGTGTAGTTGCAAATGATTATAACTATTCCATCACACTCTTGACGTGAATTTTGTTGCTAGCGGTGAGGCTTTGGGAGAATAGCCAGCCTCTATCACTGGCACTCTATTCCCCTCCTTCCCTCGCCATTTTCCATCACCTTGTGCTTCCCACCCCCAAATCTGCAAATCCCATCAAATTCAGCCCCTACTTTGTAAGCTGCTTTAGAAGAATTGTGAATGGAGCTGCACATTTTACAATCCGCATACCTGAAAGCAAATTCACTGAAACTTCCCTGATTGGGGCGATAGCTGGAAACTGTACTGATGGAGTCTACCGTATATTGGAAAAAGAGATGAGGGAGTGGATCTGAGTAGAACTGGAAGAAAGAATGTCCCCACATACCAGGGGAAGAGGCAGACATAGTTGGACCTTTTTGAGGAAACAAATGGAATTAAAGGAAAAGTTGTCCAAGGTGAGGACAACTTTAGCCAGATGGATCGGGCCTGGTTGAACCAGAGTTCTCAGGCCACCTTGGTGGGCACTGGAGGTCATAGAGTCATAGAGGTTTACAGCATGGAAACAGGCCCTTCGGTCCAACTTGTCCATGCCACCCTTTTCTTTTTAAAAGCCCAAAGCTCATCCCAATTGCCCGCATTTGGCCCATGTCCCTCTATACCCATCGTACCCATGTAACTATCTAAATGCTTTTTAAAATATAAAATTGTACCCGCCTCTACTACTACCTCTGGCAGCTTGTTCCAGACACTCACCACCCTCTGTGTGAAACAATTGCCCCTCTGGGCACTTTTGTATCTCTCTCCTCTCAACTAAAACCTATGCCCTCTCGTTTTAGACTCCCCTACCTTTGGGAAAAGATATTGACTTTCTAGCTGATCTATGCCCCTCATTATTTTATAGACCTCTATAAGGTCACCCCTCAGCCTCCTACGCTCCAGAGAAAAAAGTCCCAGTCTATCCAGCCTCTCCTTATAACTCAATCCATCAAGCCCCAGTAGCATCCTAGTAAATCTTTTCTGCACTCTTTCTAGTTTAATAATATCCTTTCTATAATAGGGTGACCAGAATTGCACACAGTATTCCAAGTGTGGTCTTACCAATGTCTTGTACAACTTCAACAAGACGTCCCAACTCCTGTATTCAATGTTCTTACCGATGAAACCAAGCATGCCAAATGCCTTCTTCACCACTCTGTCCACCTGTGACTCCACTTTTTCAAGGAGCTATGAACATGTACCCCTAGATCTCTTTGCTCTGTAACTCTCCCCAATGCCCTACCATTAACTGAGTAAGTCCTGCCCTGGTTCAATCTACCAAAATGCATCACCTCGCATTTGTCTAAATTAAACTCCATCTGCCATTCGTCAGCCCACTGACCCAATTGATCAAGATCCCGTTGTAAATTGGAGATAACTTTCTTCACTGTCCACTATGCCACCCATCTTGGTGTCATCTGCTGTAGAGGGTTTGGACACTCATAATGCAAAGAAAAAAGTCGGGGGCCAGGTAGAGAAGTGGAAGACATCGGAAGAGTTGTGGATGTAGTTAGGAAAAGACTGGACAAGGAGGAGTAAAGGAATAAAGTTAGTAAAAGAGGAAACGGGTTCCATGAGCAACAGTCTGTGGAACTGTCCTAATCATGTTCAGCTATGTCATGAACCAAGTAAACATTTACTGTATCTACTGGTTAATTTGAGGTTTGCCTGTTTCCATTCTCATAACCTCTAATTTATTTGCGTCCTTATGTGTGGTTAATATGGACTGTAATTCTAACTCATTGATTTTAATCTCCACCAGGTATCCACCGGGTGTTGTTGGAGTGGCTCCCAGTGGACTTCCACCAACAGTAGAAGGAATAGTTCCCAGTGCTGTGCCGTTGTCGCACAGCCTTTCCACAGTAGCTCATCCACCACATGCCCCCTCCCCAGGGCAAACGATCAAACCGGAATCTGACAGAGATCACACTGGTGACCAATTGTAGCCAGAAGGACTGCATTCCTGAACCGAGATCTTCACCATCCACATAAATTCAGATAAACAAAAAAAAATCTGAATCATGGTGAACAATGGACTATGGGGAAAAAAACTGATCTTAGAAACTGGTCCAACTTCAAATAAAGATGAGGGAGAGAAGAAGAAATTTGGTAACTTTGTTCCTCCGTTAAATTGTAGCGTGTCCCTATCCAGTGGACTGATTAACTGTTTCTGTGTCTTATGGGTTCCCTGTGAGCAAGAAAAGTTCTAGTAGTTAATTCTATCATGAATGTACTATGTCTGTGTACAGTTTTAGAACTTAAAAGGGTTTGTTCGCTTAGCTGTGAAACAGAAACCAAGAGAGATATTCAGTAAAACTGATTTTTTGAAAAGAAAACAATCTTTCTTTTATACATTAAAATCCACGCCCAAAAAGAGGCAGTTTTCAGACGTCTCAGGAAACAAAGGAAAATTCCCACCTATTTTGTGTTATATGCCATGCAGTGCATTGTTTTGTAACTGCTTGTCTTTTTTTTAGCACCAGCTAGTAAGATCAACACTCTCTTCTTGATTCATTGTTTTATTTCTGGCATGAATTCCCATTACTTTACTGGGGCCTGAGGAGAATGTTGCAAAGAGATTTTGAAAACAAAGTTTCATCTGAAGCAGCACTATGCTTACTGTCATCATTTTAAATGTATATCATTGGTGGTATGCGTACCGGCACTAGACTACTGGAAAGTAGCAGCATTTCTTTGCCTACATCGATTCCTGTTAATGTGGTAGGCTAGCAATATTTTTGTTGGAATAATCATGTTTTGTGACTGTAACCATTTGTATGAATTATTTTAAAGAAATAAAACAAAAAGACAGAAAATGTCGGTGTGGCACATGTTTCACTAATTTCGCCTAACGCAAGATATTTGGGATGTTTCTTAATTCACTTAAAGGCAGGATTAATGTACCATAAACAACTTGCAATTAAATTTGTAGAAAACACGTGACAGTGTTTCAAGGAGGGAGCCGGGTATAAATGGGTGGCAGATTGGCTCTTTCTGAAGAGAAAAGACTTGCAGGGAAAAGACGGGAAGTGGGATTCGCTGAGTAGATCTAAGAGCTGGCATGAACATGAAGCACTGAATGCTGCAAACATTCGATGATTTAACCACATTATTACAACTATAAGTTGTGCTCCTGGAAATCGCTGCTTTAATTGAATCAACTTTGTGACTTTTATCGTTTCCCATGACATTGTGTTAAAGCTGGAGTTAAGTTCCATCAGACATTTGTCACCTGAAAAAAAAGACAGCGTGCGAGTTAAAATACTGTACTATACATATGCTGCACTGTGCATTCCTAGCTGAAGTAACTTGCAAAATAAAATAAATCTTGTATAAATTCAAATTGGATAACACTATTTTCGTTCGCTCTCTCTCTTTGGCAGTCCTTCAGGTTCGGAGATTTGCTTGCACTCCAGCTCAATGGGTCGGGGAGATGTTTGACCTCTTCACGGATGCTTTGAGGACATCCCTAAAGCTTTTCCATATGGGATTCTCAGATGGCTTGACAGGGCAGATGCTGAGAGATTGTGTCCTCTTCTGGGAGAATTTAGGACTAGAGGGCATAATCTCAATAAGGGACAATAAGACAGATCTCAATAAGACAGATGAGGAGGAATTTCTCTGAGGGTAGAGAATCTGAAATATTTTACCGCAGAATGCTGTAGAGGGTGGGTTGTTACATATGTTCATAGAAAACATTCTTTCTGGTTGTATCACAGCTTGGTATGGCTCCTGCTCTGTCCAAGATCACAAACTACAAAGGGTCGTGAACGAAGCGCTGTCCGTCACTAAAACCAGCCTCCCATCCATTGACACTGTCTACACTTCCCACTGCCTCAGAAAATCAGCCAGCATTATCAAGGACCCCATGCACCCCGGATATGCTCTCTTCCACCTTCTTCCATCGGGAAAAGATACAAAAGTTTAAGGACACATACCAACCGACTCGAGAACAGCTTCCCTGCTGCCATCAGACTTTTGAATGGACTTGCCTTGCATTAAGTTGATCTTTCTCCATACCCTAGCTATGACGGCAACACTGCATTCTGAACTCCTTTTCTTCCCTATGTATGGTCTGCTTTGGCTGTATAGTGTACAAGAAACAATACTTTTCACTGTATAATACATGTAACAATAAATCAAATCAAGATTGTAACCGGCTGTGTAAAAGAAATGCTCATCTCGTGTCTGGCTCAAATTCTTAAAAATCTGTGTCCTCTGAGTTCTAACCCTTCTGCCAGTGGAATATAATTTCTCCCCATCTACTGTATCAAAAACCTTATATTTCCAAATAACACTATTTCTCTGCCCCTGAAAGGTCCATGAGCCTTATTAGCTAACAATAAATAATACACATTCTAACCTTATTTTGAATTAGTAACAGTCAAGTGTGTAATGGCTCCCATCTTTTGAAGTTGCTTCACCTGAAAAACAATTTGTAGTTGCATAACTTTTAGAGAAGAAACAAGGTTCTTGACTGATGCAGAGTCAGATAGAAAAGAGAGTGGGGAATGCACAAAATGCCAGAGTTGGAGGAGCACAAAGTTTTTGGAAAGTTTTAGGGGCTGAAGGTGTTTGGAGAGGTAGGGAGGGTTGTAGCGGCTGGAGGAGGTTACAGAGGTAGGGAGGGTGTAGCGGCTGGAGGAGGTTAGAGAGATAGTTTTAAAGTTTATTTATTGTCACAAGTAAGCTTACATTAACACTTCAATGAAGCTACTGTGAAAATCCCCTAGTCGCAACACTCCGGTGCCTGTTCGGGTACACTCGGGGAGAATTTAGCATAGCCAATGCACCTAACCAGCAGGCCTTTCAGACTGTGGGAGGAAACTAGAGCACCCGGGGAAACTCACGCAGACACGGGAGAACATGCAGACTCCACACAGACAGTGACCTGAGGCCGGAATTGACCCGGAGTCCCTGGTGCTGTGCTGCAATACCACCATCTGGTAAGGTCCAGTATAAGGTTATGGAGACAATTTTAACACTAAGATGAAAACTCTAAATTGGAGGGATTTAGAGAGGGAGAGCCAATGTAAGCTAGCAAGCACAAGTATAAATGGTGAAGAGAGCTTGATGTGAGTTAGAGTATTAGCAGCAAAGATTTGGATAGGCTCAAGTTTATGGAGGGTAAGTTGACCCTCTGGAGTTCAATACTAAGGAGGATTAATCAATAATACCTTAAATGTGTGCAATAACTTTGTTTCCTATGTCAAAATTCTAGAGTCGAGTCTTTTATGTCAGATTTATAAGGGGACAATCCTTTGTCAATATTTTTTAAGTCTGTCAGCATTTTGTCAAGAGAACAGCCAATAACCCTTCACTTGAACCCACTTCTCACACTTCAACTCTTCCCCATCACGTTACTTATGCACAATCTCTGACTAGCCTATCATTCCTTCCGCCATAGAGCTCTTCTCCCAGTGAATGAATTCGGCACCAGCTGAACCAACGCTGAAGTCTTTTCAAACACGCTGATTATACCTTAGAAATATACATTTAAAAATTAGTTCTTTCATTGACTTAAAAAACGCAGAGCCAGTTGTCACCTCAGCAATCTTAAGCAGGCTTTTTAAAATTAACTTCCAGGTTAATGGGAATTCCAGGTTAAGGGCGGCACGGTAGCACAGTGGTTAGCACTGCTGCTTCACAGCTCCAGGGTCCTGGGTTCGATTCCCGGCTCGGGTCACTGTCTGTGTGGAGTTTGCACATTCTCCTCGTGTCTGCGTGGGCTTCCTCCGGGTGCTCCGGTTTCCTCCCACAGTCCAAAGATGTGCGGGTTAGGTTGATTGGCCAGGTTAAAAATTGCCCCTTAGAGTCCTGAGATGCGTAGGTTAGAGGGATTAGTGGGTAAAATATGTGGGGGTAGGGCCTGGGTGGGATTGTGGTCGGTGTAGACTCGATGGGCCGAATGGCCTCCTTCTGCACTGTAGGGTTTCTATGATTTCTAGGTGGCACAGTGTATTGCTCCAAAGGGCTACTCTTGTGGAGCTGAGAGAATGTGTTTCTGGAGCTAGGAGGAGAGTTGGAGTGAGTGTGTGAGGAAGAGAATGTGTGGGGTTAATGTGAATTTGGGTGATAATGTAAAACAGGCAACAGTAACTTTGCACGCCTCTCCAGATTCTCATTCTGAGCTGACAATTCACTATCACCTGTTTTGCACTACAGCCCAAAACCAATTGCGCCTCTAGGGGAGAAATTTTACAGCCCTTTTGGGGTGGGACAGGGCCAGAAAATGCAGCAAGTTGAGCCATTAAAAAGTCCATTGACTTCAGCAGGACCATAAAATTCTGCCCTCTGTGTGTAAGAATAATGTTTCCTCAAATCTGTTTTGAACTTGCCTTTCATTCCCATGAACCTTTAGGTCATGTTGCTTTCACATATTTGAAAATTTGATTTGAATTCAAAATAACTTCTCTGCATCTATTTTGCATGCTGTCATTTCTTTAGGGAAGACTGTTTGACCCATCAGTAACCGGGTGCAATATTGCTTCTGAAACCTCTACAAGTTATAGTTCAAAGGGGTGTGGCGTTTGCCAATGGCAACGTCTCAACCAATTACAGCTGACTTGATAACCAATCAGCATCCCTTTTCACATGCATTATAAATTTTTGTTCTCGGCCGTTTGGTTAAGCTCAAACATTTGGATCAAGCCCAAGAAGGGGTGCAATGCCTTATCTTATCGGCTTGGATCTTGTTTGTCTCTCTTGGGATCATGAATTGGATTCAGTTGGAATTTGAATTGGTTTTTGGAGCAAGCAAGAAATGGATTGCCTGGTCCATTCTGAGCATTGGCTTTGTAACTTGAAGAATGTAGTAAAAAAAAATTTAATAATTGTTCTCTGAAATTTGGCTTTCTCGTATCAGAACTGAGGAGTGAAAGACCAAAAGCTTGGATAGCATGACTCTTTCTTTCTTTCGACAGTACTTGGATTCCAAAATCCTGTCCACTCCTTATGTTAGACTAACTGACCAAAAGTGCCTAGGATTGCCCTGTCCTGAATATGAACATTTGCCGCTCTCCTGTAAGATATGATGAGAAAGTGAGAGTCAGCCATGAAGTAGGAACAGGGTCTAGACATTCTGTTTTGGGTTCCAAAGCCGCCTATCTTCTTACTCCTTTTACTATATTTAACTAAACTCCTAACTCTTAAGATACAAAATACCAACCGACTCAAGAACTGCTTCTTCCCAGCTGCCATCAGACTTTTGAATGGACCTACCTCACACTAAGTTGATCTTTCTCTACACCCTAGCTTTGTGATGCTATATTCTGCACTCTCTCCTTCTCTATGAACAGCATGCTTTGTATAGTGCGCAAGTAACAATACTTTTCACCGTATACTAATGTGACGATAATAAATCAAATCAAAATAATTGTCAGAATTTATAAAAATCAGCTCTTAAATACAAGTTCCAGGGGTGTGTTTGCAGCAGTTTTTGCAAACGCACAAAGGAAGTAAAAATGTTTGTTTAATGACATAAAACAAGGTGGTTCTCTCCCTCTTGACAGCGTAGGTTGAACAACAGCAGAAATGAAAGGCTTTACAATGCTGCAAACCTCCATCACAACGGCTCGTTTCGTCTTGAGGTAATTGAATCAACACACTTGGTGAAGAAGGCCTTGTTGCCTCTGGCAGGTTTCCATTCCATTGAAGACTGCCTTGGCTTTATGAGTAATTTATGAACATGTGAAAGAAGCAGGACATTCTTGTGCATCTAAATCGGGCAGATTGACATATGCTATTGATGCAAATCAAAACTAACAGAAGGGTGACTACATGCAAAATCTTTCACTTCTTTATACCGATGTGACTATGTGGGATGTAAAGGAAGTCTAATCGATATCACAACCTCAGGACATTCCAAATTATTTTAAAGCCCTTGAAGCAAGCTCCTAAGAATAGCAAAATGATAATGAGTGGGCAACATGTTGATGGGCCAAATGGCCAATTTCTGCTCCCTCTTGACAGTGTAGGTTCAGCTACAGCAGAAAGACTTTACAATGTTGGCCTTATAGTCTTAGTGATGTTAGTTGAGGGATAAGTATTGACCAGGCTACCTGCAGGTACTGCTTTGGTTTTTCTTTGAAGTAAAGACATGGAACCTGTAATGCTCTCCTGGGGAGGCAGATGAGGGCCTCAGTTTGATGGTTTCATCCATGGGTTGGCACTTGTGTCAGTACAGCACTCTCTCAGTACTGGACTGAGGGTCAGCCTGGGTTTTGTGCACAAGTCCTAACATCGGGATGTGAACCCTGCCTTCTGCACTGAGGCGGAGATGAGAATATTACCTCACTGAGCCACCATCAGTACTACACGCCTGGTAATCACTTCGAGCTGAGACAATGAGCAAACTATCCAGCTGGGAAAATATTAATAATGTGTTAAATGTCAGACAAAAGTTGCACACACAAAGTCAAGTGTAGTTAACCTTCATAGAAACATAGAAACTAAAAGCATTCGACCCTTCAAGCCTGCTGCGCCATTCATTATAATATCATGGCTGATCATCAAATTTAATATCCTGAAGCCCTCCCCCCACCCCCCCCCCCCCCCCCCCCATACCCCCCATAAACCTTGATTCCTTTAGCCCCAAGAGCTATATCTAATTTCTTCTTGAAATCAGATAATGTTTGGGCCTCAACTACTTTGTGGTAATGAATTCCACACTGTCACCATTCTCTGGGTGAAGACATTTCTCCTCACCTCAGTTCTAAAAGATTTACCCTTTATCCTCAAACTATGACCCCTAGTTCTGGACTCCCCCACCATTGGGAACATACTTTCTGAATTTACCCTGTCTAACCCTGTTAGAATTTTACAAGTTTCTATGAGATCCCCTCTCAGTCTCCTAAGCTCCAATGAATACAATCCTAACTGACTTAGTCTCTCCTCATATGACAGACCTGGCATCCCAGGAATCAGCCTGGTAAATCTTCGCTGTACTCCCTCTATAGCAAGGACATCCTTCCTCAGATAAGGACACCAAAACTGCACACAATACTCCAGGTGTGGCCTCACCAACGCCCTATACAATTGCAGCAAAGCATCCCTATCCCTATACACGAATCCTCTTGCATTGGAGGCCATCATACTATTTGTCATCTTTACTACATGCTGTACCTGCGAGCTAACTTTCAGCGATTGATGCATGATACATTTAGTTCCCTCTTCAAAATCATTAATACATAATGTGAACAGTTGGGGTCCTAGCACACTACTCACTGCCTGCCAATCAGAAAAAGACCCAACTCTTTAGTTCATATCTGCTAACCAGCTTTCTATCCATCTCAAGACATTACCTGTGATCCATGTCTGGATGGGTTTCCTCCGGGTGCTCCGGTTTCCTCCCACAGTCCAAAGATGTGCAGGTTAGGTGGATTGGCCACGCTGAATTGCCTCTTAGTGTTGTCCAAAGATGTGTAGGTAGGTAGATGGGCCATGGTAAATGTGCGAGTTGGGGGTGTGCCTAGGTACAATACTGTTTTGAAGAGTCAGTGCAGACTTGATGGGATGAATGGCCTCTTTCTGCACTGTAGGGATTCTATGGTACTCTGGGATCATCATTACCAGCCACCACATTAACCCCCCCTCCTCACACCCCCCACCCACCTGTCACCTCAAACAGTTTGTACGAAGAGCTCGTTGATTTGTTTGTCACTCGAGGGGCCGAATGGCCTACGCCTGCTCCTATTTTCTATGGTTCTAAGGCTGAGATCACCTGTTCAGTTGCCAGGTAGCTGCCTCACCACTACCCTCTTTCGCATCAAGTTACACTTCCCTTTGCCCAAGCCATGAAACCTACATCTCTCTCTCATTTTTTTCCCATCTCTTTGAGCTCACTTTGTCCATGGAGTCCACCGTTCGGGTTTCTTGATTCCT
The DNA here is from genome assembly GCF_964213995.1 of Mustelus asterias. NCBI lineage: Eukaryota > Metazoa > Chordata > Chondrichthyes > Carcharhiniformes > Triakidae > Mustelus > Mustelus asterias. The sequence continues at coordinate 173,487,732 of NC_135801.1, forward strand.
TTCCCATTAAACTCCTGATCAGCAAACGTCCCTTCCTGGCCCCACGCTAGCTAGCATTTCAACTTGTTCCCTGTCCTCTGGTATTGGCCTCTGGCTCTTTCAAAGCTCTTACTCAAAATAAAACTCTGATTTCTTTGTGCTTCACAGTACAAGTGCAGTAGGAGGCTTTTTGGCCTGCTGTGTGTATGCAAGCTTTCCATAGAAGCAAATCACTTTGTGCCACTCCCTCACTTCTTTGGATCCCTGCACATTCTACCTTTTCAAATCCTAATCCAATTCCCTTTGACTGCAGCGATTGAACCTGCCTCCACCACACTTACAGGCAGTGCATTCCTGACCCTAGCTACTCGCTGTGTGAAAAACTTTCTCCTCATGTCTCCATAGCTTTCTTGGCCAATTACCTTGGCAAATCTGGGCCATCTGGTTCTCGATACTTCCACCAATCTATCTACTGTCCAGACCCCTCATGATTCTGAATACCTCAATCTCCTCTCAACCTCTCTCCTCCAAGCAAAACAGTCCCAATTTCTCCAGTCTGTCTACATAACTGAAATTCCTCATCCCTGGAATCTTTCTCGTGAATCTTTTCTGCACTCTCTCCAATGCCTTCACATCGAAGAACAAAGTAAAGTACACGCACAGGAACAGGCCTTTTGACCCGATAGTGATGGTCTAACTAAAAAAAAACCTTCTGCCCTTACTCACTCCGTATCTCTATTCCCTCACTATTATGTACCCTTCCAGATGCCTCTTAAATGTTGCTAATGCACCTGCTTCCACCATCTCCTCTGGCAGCATGTTCCAGGTACCCACCAATCTCTTCCCCCGCACATCTCCCTTAAACTTTCCCCCTCTCACCCTGAACCTGTGCCCCCTGTAGTTGACATTTCCACCCTGGGAAAGAACCTCTGACTATCCACCCTGTCTATGCCTCTTATTATTTTGTAAATCTCTATCAGCCTCCGTCTTTCCAATGATTGCAATCCTAGTTCAACCTCTCCTGGAATGGCAGGGCTGACATATGAAGAGAAACTGGATCGGCTGGGCTTGTACTCACTGGAATTTAGAAGAATAAGAGGGGATCTCAGAGAAACATATAAAATCCTAATGGGACTGGACAGGCCAGATACGGGAAGAATGTTCCTGACGTTGGAGAAGTTCAGAACTCGGGGTCACAGTCTAAGAATAAGGGGTAAGCCATTCAGGACTGAGATGAGGAAGAACTTCTTCACTCAGAGAGTTGTGAACCTGTGGAATTCTCTCCCACAGAAAGCTGTTGGGGCCAGTTTGTTAGATATGTTCAAGAGGGAGCTGGACGTGGCCCTTGTGGCGAAAGGGATCAAGGGGTATGGAGAGAAAGCAGGAGTGGGATACTGACAGTTCATGATCACCCATGATCATATTGAACGGTGGTGCAGGCTCGAAGGGCCGAATGGCCTCCTCCTTATCTATCCTAAACTGCTCAGGGAAACAAGAGATGCAACTGCTGGGTCTCTGACGGAAATCCCCGTCTCCCCATCGGACACAGGGGAGGCCCCCGAGGACCATCATAGCCAACACCCTCAAGACCAGGCAACATTCCAGTGAACTTTCTTTGCAGTCTCTCCAAAGTTTCCATGTCCTTCTGATAGTGTGACCTAATATACCCCATCAAACTCTCTGTTCCTCTGACATTGTCCTTTTATGCAAGCCCCTTTCTCTCTGCCTCACTCTTGGCATCTTGTGCCTCCAGCCACCTTAGCCAGATGTGCTGAAATACCCTTCATTTCTCTACCTCCCTAGCCTCCTTTAAGATTTCCTTAAGATCTGATTTGATTCCCGTGGTTATTGATAGGATTAGGGGTTGTTAGTTCAGCAGCAGTAAACTTCTATTTTTGTTCACGGGATGTGGGTGGCACTGGCCAGACCAGCATTTATTCTCCATCCCTAATTGCCTTTGGTGGTGGTAACCTGCCCTCTTGGACTGTTGCAGTCCATGTGGTGTAGGTACACCCACTGTGCTGTTAGGGAGGGAATTCCAGGATTTAGACCCAGCCACAGTGAAGGAACAGTGATCTAGCTACAAGTCAGGATGCTGTGTGGCTTAGATGGGAACTTGCAGTTGGTGTGTTCCAAGTATCTGCTGCCCTCCAATCTCAAGGTTAGTAGCAACTTGCTTATATCCTTGCACGGTGTCCTCACACACTAGAAACTCGAGCTGCTTCCCAGTTAAGTGTGTGGGTCTGCTTGTGACCAGCTTTCTTTTCCAGTTATGGGTCAAATCTTGGCCTGGGTCTTATCATGAGGTAGAGATGCCAGCATTGGACTGGGGTAGGCACAGTAAGCAGTCTCACAGCATCAGGTTAAAGTCCAATAGGTTTATTTGGAATCACGAGCTTTCGCTGCTCCTTCCTCAGCTGAGTGTTGTGAGAGTTCTTACTGGGTCTTATCATGGTTTTGGGGACTTCAGTATTCTCTGACTTTAATCTTCTTTTGGTTTACATGCAGGGCTAAGATTCAAACCCACTCCTCACCTCTGCCTTTTCCTCCACACTCATTCACTGTCTAAAATGTTGAAGCAGCTGGGATATGATACGTTGACCATTTTCTTATATTTAAACTGTATTCATCAAATCTTACCAAAGAAAGTTCATCTCTTCAATCAACCTTTTGGTCACTCAACAAGTATACTTGATTTGATTTATTATTGTCACATGTATTAGTATACAGTGAAAAATATTGTTTCTTGAGCGCTATACAGACAAACCAAACTGTTCATAGAGAAGGAAAGGAGAGGGTGCAGAATGTAGTGTTACAGTCATAGCTAGGGTGTAGAGAAAGATCAACTTAATATAAGGTAGGTCCCTTGATCAATATTAATTTTGTTTCTTAAACTTCTGTGAAGTGCCTTGGACATTTTTCTGCTGTTGGTGGGGCTGTAAGATGTAAGATGTTGTCTTTATTTGTCAATATCATTTGTTCTGCCTGTGTTCTGTCTGCTTAATAAGCCCATGTTATAAATGAAACCGTTTAATGTTCTAATGATGTACCTCTAGGTGGCAGAACCGTCACAGCTTTACATGTGATGGGAGAGTGTAATGTAAGTACAGCAGTGTCAGGACATAATGGCATCCGTTACAATAGTGCGATAACTCAAATCCAGGATAATATAATGCATGAGAAAAGCATGCATTTTAATGATGTGAAGGATAACTGATGAGAATAACTCTGGTGTTGTGGGCTAAGGTTAGTAGATGAATAAATTATCACTCCTTGTATCTATGGCACATTCTCAAAATGTGGATTTGCCGGTATTGGATTGGGGTAGGCACAGTAAGTCGTCTCACAACACCAAGTTAAAGTCCCACAACACCAGGTTAAATCCTCTCTCCACTCACATTGTCTGCACCTGTAAAGACTTGATTACCTGTTAAGACTCGCATTCTACCATTAACTTGTAATTGTGTCTATATATGCCCTGTTTGTGAAACAAATCCTCCACTCATCTGATGAAGGGGCAGCACTCTGAGAGCTTGTGCTACCAAATAACCCTGTTGGACTTTAACCTGGTGTTATGAGACTACTTACATTCTCATAAGACAGTCAACAATAATGTCTGATGGAAAAATGTGCTTGTTTGCAAATGTCACAAACATTGAGGAAATCTAATAGTTTAAGTCAATTGTTTTGCTTTACTGCCTTGGGATCAGTACTGAGGATTGGGGGAGCTTTCTAAACCAACAAAGGACGACCCAAAAATTGATAATAAGTGAAAAAAAATAGAATATGAGAGTAAAGCAGATTTTAGGAACTGCTACATGTACTGTGTGTGAAACGGAAGAGAAAGCAAATGTTAGTCCCTTAGAAGTTAAGACTGATGCAGTTCAAAGGGGGATAAGGAAATGAGAATTATAGAATCCCTACAGTGCAGAAGGAGGCCATTTGGCCCCGAATCTGCACCAACTACAATCCCACCCAGGCCCTATCCCCATGACCCCTTGTATTTACCCTGCCAATCCCCCTGACACTAAGGGGCAATTTAGCATGGCCAATCCACCTAACCTGCACATCTTTGGAGTGTGGGAGGAAACTGGAGCACCCGGAGGAGAACATGCAGACTCCGCACAGACAGTGACCCGAGGCCAGAATTGAACCCGGGTCCCTGGCTCTGTGAGGCAGCAGAGCTAACCACTGTGTTAGAAGTTAAACAAATATTTTGTATCTGGCTCCGCAGTAGAAAAAACATCCTAAAGCTACTGGGGAACCAAAGGTGAGAGCGTAGAACATAAAAGTAATTAATATCAAAGAACAACAAAGAACAACAAAGAACAATACAGCACAGGAACAGGCCCTTCGGCCCTCCAAGCCCGCGCCGCTCCCCGGTCCAGGATTGAATCCTGAATCCAGCATCCCCGCCCAATTTTCCAGCCTATCTACATACCAATATCCTATCCACCGAGCTGTCCCTCACAGCTACGATGCTTTGTTCATTACAACCTATTAACTCACCCCCAACCCCCCATTCCAGACCATGTGATCTCCAGGGAGAGGCGAAAACCCAGAGTGAAAACCCCAGGGCCAATATGGGGAAAAAAAATCTGGGAAATTCCTCTCCGACCCCCTGAGGCGATCGAAACTAGTCCAGGAGATCACAATGGCCCTGATCGGAAAATGCTTCCCAACCCTAGTCATTTCCACCTCCACGAACACCATATGAATTCCCTGCCCCCGAGACAGGTTCCCAACTATCCGCAGTCTCGCTCTGTACTGGCACCAGCAAGATGATCATAGAATGAAGCCTTGAAACGAGAAACAAGGAACAATTAGCCCGCGCCGCTCCCTGGTCCAAACTAGACCACTCTTTTGTATCCCTCCATTCCCACTCCGTTCATATAGCTGTCTAGATAAGTCTTAAACGTTCCCAGTGTGTCCGCCTCCACCACCTTGCCCGGCAACACATTCCAGGCCCCCACGACCCTCTGTGTGAAATATGTCCTTCTGATATCTGTGTTAAACCTCCCCCCCTTCACCTTGAACCTATGACCCCTCGTGAACGTCACCACCGACCCGGGGAAAAGCTTCCCACCGTTCACCCTATCTATGCCTTTCATAATTTTATACACCTCTATTAAGTCTCCCCTCATCCTCCGTCTTTCCAAGGAGAACAACCCCAGTTTCCCCAATCTCTCCTCATAACCAAGCCCCTCCATACCAGGCAACATCCTGGTAAACCTCCTCTGTACTCTCTCTAAAGCCTCCACGTCCTTCTGGTAGTGTGGCGACCAGAACTGGACGCAGTATTCCAAATGCGGCCGAACCAACGTTCTATACATCTGCAACATCAGACCCCAACTTTTATACTCTATGCCCCGTCCTATAAAGGCAAGCATGCCATATGCCTTCTTCACCACCTTCTCCACCTGTGACGTCACCTTCAAAGATCTGTGGACTTGCACACCCAGGTCCCTCTGCGTCTCTACACCCTTTATGGTTCTTCCATTTATCGTGTAGCTCCTCCCTATATTATTCCCACCAAAATGCATCACATATCAGTGGGGAAAAAGTACTAGAGATACTATTGGGACTAAGAACAAACAAATTTCCTGGACCTGACAATCCAGGGTTCTAAAAGAGATTGTGAACGTGCGGGTTATCATTTTCCAGAGTTCCATAGGTTCTCGAACTGCCTCAGCCGATGGCAAGTTAGAAAATCTAACTTCGCTAGGAGGGAGAATCAAAACAGAGAATTACAGGCCAGTTAGCCTGACATCAGTTCTCAGGAAATGCTGGAATCTTAACAAGGCACTTAGAAAATCATTATATGCTTAAACAGAGTCAACAAGATGTTTCCTACAGTGCAGAAGGAGGCCATTCAACCCATTGACTCTGCACCCACAACAGACCGTATCCCTGTAACCACACATATTTTACCCTGCTTATCCCCATGACAAGTTAGCAAGGAATGAGCTGAAAAAGGGGCTTAGGAGAGCTAGGAGGGGACATGAGAAGTCCTTGGCGGGTCGGATCAAGGAAAACCCCAAGGCTTTTTACTCTTATGTGAGGAATAAAAGAATGACCAGGGTGAGGTTAGGGCCGGTCAAGGACAGTAGTGGGAACTTGTGTATGGAGTCAGTGGAGATAGGCGAGGTGATGAATGAATACTTTTCTTCAGTGTTCACCAAGGAGAGGGGCCATGTTTTTGAGGAAGAGAAGGTATTACAGGCTAATAGGCTGGAGGAAATAGATGTTCGGAGGGAGGATGTCCTGGCAGTTTTGAATAAACTGAAGGTCGATAAGTCCCCTGGGCCTGATGAAATATATCCTAGGATTCTTTGGGAGGCAAGGGATGAGATTGCAGAGCCTTAGGCTTTGATCTTTGGGTCCTCGCTGTCCACGGGGATGGTGCCAGAGGACTGGAGAATGGCGAATGTTGTTCCTCTGTTTAAGAAAGGGAATAGAAATGACCCTGGTAATTATAGACCGGTTAGTCTTACTTCGGTGGTTGGTGAATTGATGGAAAAGGTCCTTAGGGATGGGATTTACGACCATTTAGAAAGATGCGGATTAATCCGGGATAGTCAGCACGGATTCGTGAAGGGCAAGTCGTGCCTCACAAATTTGATTGAATTTTTTGAGGAGGTAACTAAATGTGTTGATGAAGGTAGGGCAGTTGATGTCATATACATGGATTTTAGTAAGGCGTTTGATAAGGTCCCCCATGGTCGGCTTATGATGAAAGTGAGGAGGTGTGGGATAGAGGGAAAGTTGGCTGATTGGATAGGTAACTGGCTGTCTGATCGAAGACAGAGGGTGGTGGTGGATGGAAAATTTTTGGATTGGAGGCAGGTTGCTAGCGGAGTGCTACAGGGATCAGTGCTTGGTCCTCTGCTCTTTGTGATTTTTATTAATGACTTAGAGGAGGGGGCTGAAGGGTGGATCAGTAAATTTGCTGATGACACCAAGATTGGTGGAGTAGTGGATGAGGTGGAGGGCTGTTGTAGGCTGCAAAGAGACATCGATAGGATGCAAAGCTGGGCTGAACAATGGCAAATGGAGTTTAACCCTGATAAATGTGAGGTGATTCATTTTGGTAGGACTAATTTAAATGTGGATTACAGGGTCAAAGGTAGGGTTCTGAAGACTGTGGAGGAACAGAGAGATCTTGGGGTCCATATCCACAGATCTCTAAAGGTTGCCACTCAAGTGGATAGAGCTGTGAAGAAGGCCTATAGTGTGTTTTTATTAACAGGGGGTTGGAGTTTAAGAGCCGTGGGGTTATGCTGCAACTGTACAGGACGTTGGTGAGACCACATTTGGAATATTGTGTGCAGTTCTGGTCACCTCACTATAAGAAGGATGTGGAAGCGCTGGAAGGAGTGCAGAGGAGATTTACCAGGATGCTGCCTGGTTTGGAGGGTAGGTCTTATGAGGAAAGGTTGAGGGAGCTAGAGCTGTTCTCTCTGGAGCGGAGGAGGCCGAGGGGAGACTTAATAGAGGTTTATAAAATGATGAAGGGGATAGATAGAGTGAACGTTCAAAGACTATTTCCTCGGGTGGATGGAGCTATTACAAGGGGGCATAACTATAGGGTTCGTGGTGGGAGATATAGGAAGGATATCAGAGGTAGGTTCTTTACGTAGAGAGTGGTTGGGGTGTGGAATGGACTGCCTGCAGTGATAGTGGAGTCAGACACTTTAGGAACATTTAAGCAGTTATTGGATAGGCACATGGAGCACACCAGGATGATAGGGAGTGGGATAGCTTGATCTTAGAACATAGAACATAGAACATAGAACATTACAGCGCAGAACAGGCCCTTCGGCCCACGATGTTGCACCGACCAGTTAAAAAAACAAAACAAACTGTGACCCTCCAACCTAAACCAATTTCTTTTCGTCCATGAACCTATCTACGGATCTCTTAAACGCCCCCAAACTAGGCGCATTTACTACTGATGCTGGCAGGGCATTCCAATCCCTCACCACCCTCTGGGTAAAGAACCTACCCCTGACATCGGTTCTATAACTACCCCCCCTCAATTTAAAGCCATGCCCCCTCGTGCTGGATTTCTCCATCAGAGGAAAAAGGCTATCACTATCCACCCTATCTAAACCTCTAATCATCTTATATGTTTCAATAAGATCCCCTCTTAGCCGCCGCCTTTCCAGCGAAAACAATCCCAAATCCCTCAGCCTCTCCTCATAGGATCTCCCCTCCATACCAGGCAACATCCTGGTAAACCTCCTCTGCACCCTCTCCAAAGCCTCCACATCCTTCCTGTAATGTGGGGACCAGAACTGCACACAGTACTCCAAGTGCGGCCGCACCAGAGTTGTGTACAGTTGCAACATAACGCTACGACTCCTAAATTCAATCCCCCTACCAATAAATGCCAAGACACCATATGCCTTCTTAACAACCTTATCTACTTGATTCCCAACTTTCAGGGATCTATGCACACATACACCTAGATCCCTCTGCTCCTCCACACTATTCAAAGTCCTCCCGTTAGCCCTATACTCAACACATCTGTTATTCCTACCAAAGTGAATTACCTCACACTTCTCCGCATTAAACTCCATCCGCCACCTCTCGACCCAACTTTGCAACCTGTCTAAGTCTTCCTGCAAACTACGACACCCTTCCTCACTGTCTACCACACCACCGACTTTGGTGTCATCAGCAAATTTGCTAATCCACCCAACTATACCCTCATCCAGATCATTAATAAATATTACAAACAGCAGTGGCCCCAAAACAGATCCCTGAGGTACACCACTTGTAACCGCACTCCATGATGAATATTTACTATCAACCACCACCCTCTGTTTCCTATCTGCTAGCCAATTCCTGATCCAATTTCCTAGATCACCCCCAATCCCATACATCTTGGTTTCAGATAAAGCGCGGCACTACATCGTGGGCCGAAAGGCCTGTTCTGTGCTGTACTAACAAAGAACAAAGAACAGTACAGCACAGGAAACAGGCCCTTCGGCCCTCCAAGCCTGTGCCGCTCCTTGGTCCAACTAGACCAATCGTTTGTATCCCTCCATTCCCAGGCTGCTCATGTGACTATCCAGGTAAGTCTTAAACGATGTCAGCGTGCCTGCCTCCACCACCCTACTTGGCAGCGCATTCCAGGCCCCCACCACCCTCTGTGTAAAAAACGTTCTTCTGATATCTGAGTTATACTTCGCCCCTCTCACCTTGAGCCCGTGACCCCTCGTGATCGTCACCTGCGACCTGGGAAAAAGCTTCCCACTGTTCACCCTATCTATACCCTTCATAATCTTGTACACCTCTATTAGATCTCCCCTCATTCTCCGTCTTTCCAAGGAGAACAACCCCAGTCTACCCAATCTCTCCTCATAGCTAAGACCCTCCATACCAGGCAACATCCTGGTAAACCTTCTCTGCACTCTCTCTAACGCCTCCATGTCCTTCTGGTAGTGCGGCGACCAGAACTGGACGCAGTACTCCAAATGTGGCCTAACCAGCGTTCTATACAGCTGCATCATCAGACTCCAGCTTTTATACTCTATACCCCGTCCTATAAAGGCAAGCATACCATATGCCTTCTTCACCACCTTCTCCACCTGTGTTGCCACCTTCAAGGATTTGTGGACTTGCACACCTAGGTCCCTCTGTGTTTCTATACTCCTGATGACTCTGCCATTTATTGTATAACTCCTCCCTACATTATTTCTTCCAAAATGCATCACTTCGCATTTATCCGGATTAAACTCCATCTGCCACCTCTCCGCCTAATTTTCCAGCCTATCTATATCCTGCTGTATTGCCCGACAATGCTCTTCGCTATCCGCAATTCCAGCCATCTTCGTGTCATCCGCAAACTTGCTGATAACACCAGTTACACCTTCTTCCAAATCATTTATATATATCACAAATAGCAGAGGTCCCAGTACAGAGCCCTGCGGAACACCACTGGTCACAGACCACCAGCTGGAAAAAGACCCTTCGACCACTACCCTCTGTCTCCTATGGCCAAGCCAGTTCTCCACCCATCTAGCCACTTCTCCTTGTATCCCATGAGCCTTAACCTTCTTAACCAACCTGCCATGTGGGACTTTGTCAAATGCCTTACTGAAATCCATATAGACGACATCCACAGCCCTTCCTTCATTAACCGTTTTTGTCACTTCCTCAAAAAACTCCACCAAATTTGTAAGGCACGACCTCCCTCTTACAAAACCATGCTGTCTGTCACTGTTCTATGTTCTATGACACAAAGGGACAATTTAGCATGGCTAATCAGAGTCAACCACTTTGCTGTGGATCTGGAGTCACATGTAGGCCAGACCAGGTAAGGATGGCAGACTTCCTTCCCTAAAGGACATCAGTGAACCGGATTGGTTTTTATGACAATTGACACTGGATTCATGGTCACTATTACTGAGAGGCGCTTTTTAAAACTCTTGATTTATTAACCAGATTGAAATTCCACCAGTTGCCGTAGTGGGATTTGAACACGTGTCCCCAGAGTATTAGCCTGGGTTTCTGGATTGCTAGTCCGGTGACATTACCACTACACCACCTTGAATGTAACATTAAATTTATTTTGGCTTTAGGCTGCAGAGTCCCTGTGATTTGTAACCGCTGCCAGCTCGGGGATGGGGAGAGGGGGGAGAGGGGGGGAGAGGGGGGAGAGGGGGGGAGAGGGGGGGAGAGGGGGGAGAGGGGGGGAGAGGGGGGAGAGGGGGGAGAGGGGGGAGAGGGGGGGAGGGGGGAGAGGGGGGAGAGGGGGGGTGGGGAGGGGAGTGGGGATGGGGGGGTGGGGATGGGGGGGTGGGGATGGGGGGGTGGGGATGGGGGAGGGGGGAGGGGGAGGGGGAGGGGGTGGGGAGGGGGAGTGGGGATGGGGGGGTGGGGATGGGGGAGGGGGGAGGGGGAGGGGGTTGGGAGGGAGGGGGGTGGGGTGGGGAGGGGGTGGGGTGGGGAGGGGGTGGGGTGGGGTGGGGAGGGGGTGGGGTGGGGTGGGGAGGGGGGTGGGGAGGGGGTGGGGAGGGGGGTGGGGAGGGGGGTGGGGAGGGGGTGGGGAGGGGGGTGGGGAGGGGGGTGGGGAGGGGTTGGGGAGGGGGGTGGGGGTGGGGGAGGGGGAGGGGGAGGGGGAGGGGGGGGGCAGTGGTGATTAACCTCCCACACAGCTGCCATCTGTAAAATCTAAGTGAAAGTCCAGCCAGCCAGCCGTGCATGTTGTCAATGTGTATCGCCGGCCACTGTCTCAACTGAAGAGTCTTTGGTAAAAGTTATGCCCAATAAATATGATGGGTTGGGAAGCCTTATCATTAAAGTGTGCTCAAAAATCATCTCCTGTACCCCTATTGAAATAGATAGGGTGAGAAATGCACTTTGAAGCTCTTGCATATGTTCTTTATTGCACCATCATTTTTCCCCCTATTCATTTATAGGTTGTTGTAATAAGTCCTCAGAGGCAGAAGTCCCTTCACTAAAATCCCTTTATTTACAAGTCTGACAACAGCACACAGAGTGCTTTCAGTTAGCAGGCTACACCAGGAGTGCCAGAGGAACTGACACTCCCTGGTTAAGTACAAAGTAAGAGGCTCCCTAATTGGCCCATCAATTTGGCAGGGAGTTCATGTTCTAACAGGCCCACCTCAGTTGCCTGATTAAAGGCTTTACAGTTGTGGACATTGCTAACAAGGTCAATATTCATTGCCCATCTCTAATTGTCCTTGCGAATGTGGCAGTGAGCTGTCTTCTTGAACCGCTGCAGTCCCTGCTGTGTGGGTGCACCCGCTGTGCTATTAGGGAGGGAGCTCCAGGATTTTCACCCAGCGACAATGAAGGAACGGCAATGTATCCTTCCATATCAAGAAATAACTCCCCAACATTATTCCTGCAATCTGTAAAACACTAGGGGTGCGATCTTACCGGACGTTCCCGCTGCAGCAAAGTCAGAGAATTTGGCACCCAGTCAAATCCCCGTTCAATGCAGCGGGATGGGAAAATCCCGCCGGCATGGACGGTCGTAACATTCCAGCCTTTATTTTTTTATTCATCACAAAATGAAATAGGCAATTGGTTGTGAAGGGGATTTTTTTCAGCGGAAACCTTTGTAGAAATCTCGAATGATAGGCCAATAGTAAATTAAATGAGGGGTAATCTCGATAAATAGTTTCCGTTATGGATTATAAGGCGGGCACACAATTAAACAGTTCATATTGTGCGTTTTGCTGACCTGGGCAAAATGTGAAGCCGCCACATCAGGAATATAAATGACTGCATTAACTCCCCACACCGTAACCTGACTGTGGCCACCTTCTGTGCGCTGCAAAAAAAAATATTTTTCAGCATTTTTTAGCATAACAAACTGTAACTGGATTGTTCAATGATATTCGCTGGAATGTAATGTGGAGAAGTGCGTCAGTAGCAAAATGTATAATGCCTTCAAGCAATGCTGCAAAATGTAAAGGGTTGTAACAGCTGGACAGACTGAAGCAAGAGTTTAATGAACTGGAAATTTAGAAGGAATAACCTTCATTGAAGGCAACTGGCCATCCCATGCTGCTTAGATTGGTGAATTTTTTTATATAAATCGGGGCCATCTTCAGTAAACTGGAAAACATTGTGATCCAAATGTCCTGTAACCATAACGCGTCAGTGATTAACTAAAATCTTAAAAAGGTCACTCTACTCCCCGAGGGCCTCTCCTTCTCTCACGATGCTCTTTGTCCTCACTGACATTCTGGTTTTCTTTCCCATCCCCCACACGTTCTCAGAGTAGCTGCTCTTTCCCACCCTGTTCAGAGTGGCACCCTTTATATCCTAATGTGTTCACCTCTGCTACTTTCTACTCGTGACTCTACTTCCTGCAACTCAGCTCCCACAGGCATTCTCCCTCACTATAGTGCTGCCTTTTGAACTGAGGAAGGAATATCGGGGGCGATTTTTCACCTGTGTTCATGCAAGTGGCAATGTGGGCGCAAAATCTCCGGAGAATCGGAAAACGTTCTCTTATTTTCCACACCCCTCGCCGGTGATGTCATGAGATGTGGGAACCTCATTTCACTAAATTGTAATAAATTTAAATATAATTAAAGTGCTTCCCTGCCATATGTTTCCCCCTCACTGACTATTCATACCTCTGGGGGGAAGGGACATGTCATCCCAAATACTTCTGATTTTGTCATTAGTGTGAGCATAGAGTGTTTCACTCCACATATAGAACAAAGAACAAACAAAGAACAGTACAGCACAGGAAACAGGCCCTTCGGCCCTCCAAGCCTGTGCATATATGATTCTATTGGCCCACTAGGAAGCTTTTATTAAAACAAACTTTAACAATGCAGTTTAACTATAACCAGTGTGGTCTGGTGGTGCTGCACTTGGTAGTGGCTATTGGGTTGCATTTAAGCTTCATTTTCATATGAAGCAATTTTTAAAAGCGGCATCTCGGCCTTTTGGCTAAGATGCAAATGAGATCAAGCCTTGGAGGCGGAGATGTCTGCCTACTCCAATCAGCTTGACTCACGTAGATCAGGCCCAAGACAGGTGTGAAGGCCCTGTCTTGTCAGCTTGGATCAGAAACTTGTTGAGACTCTGAATTGGACTTGATTTGATTGAATTGGAAAAGTATTTTTAAAAAATTAGCATGGGGGGGGTGGGGGTGTGGTGGGGGGGGTGGGGGTGTGGGGGGTGGGGGTGTGGGGGGTGGGGTGTGGGGGGGGTGGGGTGGGGGGGTGGGGGTGGTGGGGGGGGTGGGGGGGGGGTGGGGGGTGGTTGGGGGGGGGGGGGGGTTGGGGGGGGTGGGGGGGGGTTTCCGGCGGGACCATGTGGAATGATTTTACATTGAAGGATTGGGTCAGTAACCTTTCCCACTCCGGCAGTGGGGGGCTGCTAATCTGAACAATTGAATGCCCATTTGTGAGCTATCACTGGGTTCTTCCCCTTATTGAGGTCACTCCCCTAGCCAAGCTGTTCCAGTACAGTTACAACACTGGCATTTAGCCAGCAATGCGGAAAACTGCCCAGGTCCTGTACACAAAAATAGGGCAAATCCAACCTGGCCAATGACCACCCCATTAGTCTGCTCTCGATCATCAGTGAAGTAATGGTCAACAGTGCGATTAAGCGGCACTTACTCAGCAATAACCTGCTCAGTGACACTCAGTTTGGATTCTGCCGCAGAATTTATATGGCTAGTCCAGTTCAACTTCTGGTCAATGGTAACTCTCAGGATGTCGATAATTAGGGATTCAGTGATGGTAATGTCATTGAATATCAAGGGGCAATGGTTAGATTCTCTCTTGCTGGAGATGGTTATTGTGTGGCAAGAATGTTACTTGCCACTTGTCAGCCCAAGCCCTGATATTGTCCAGGTCTTGCTACATTTGAAAATGTGTTCCAGTATTGGAGGAATTGTGAATCGTGTTGAACCTCTTCAGAGGGTGACTCAAGATGGAATCACCTTCGTGCTACCCCCCCCCGACAGTGGCAATCCTTCCAAGGCTGCACGCCCTCTGACTGGATGGCTAACCCAGAAATGGCCTCTTAATTGGTGATCATCAGGGTTAAGATCTGGTGAGGGACCATTGATATGTAAAACAAAAGTCCAATATACTTCATTTTAATGCTAATCCTATTAACTTAACCTTGGTTAATTATTGCAAATCTCTCAGACATCTTTCCCAACCAGAAAAGTTTCAACTATTGCTAACCCCATAGTTGCCTCTCAATAAATACAATAAAAGTTCACTGTAAAATCTTGTTAGCTTAAACCTTAGCCAATTTCCCAAGTGCATTAGGGTGCAATGCCTTATCTTGTCAGCTTGGATCTTCTGTGTCTCCCTTGTTGGGACCAGGAATTGGATTCAATAGGATTTTGAATTTGTTTTTTGGAGTAAGCAAGGAATGGGTTTGCCCGCACCAATCTGAGCATTGGCTTTGTAACTTTAAGAATGAAGTAAAAAATTAAAAGAAAGAATTATCACGATCACAGTCTCAAGGTCATTTGTGTCTCGGTCAATGAATGACTGTATTACTTCTTGTTATTTTCCTTTCCCGGATATGCTTGCATTTATGTGATTCTGTTATTTGGGTGGATTAACTGTCCAACTTTACAAGAGTCCAACTTTACTGTTGCGCTCATTCTAAAGTTGATGTGTAAGTAAAGATTCACATGAGGGATATAAACGGATCATAGTGGGAGATGAAAATGAAACATTGAGCAGTTGAGAGTTTCGCAGAAGGTCAGCAGTGTCTTCTACACTTAGCGAGATGAGCGTTTATACGTTGCCTTTCATGGTCTGAGGATATCGCAAAATGTATCACAGCCAATTAAATATTCTTTGGAAATGTCATTACTGTGATATAGGAAACACGACAGCCAGTTTGCCAACAGCAAGGTCACATAAACAGCAATGTGATAATGACCTGATAATCTTGGTGGTGTGATATATATTGGCAAGAACACCCAGGAGATCTCTCCTACTGTTCTGTGATCAATGATATGTATGGCCATTGGAGAGGGCAGGACAGGAAAGTTTAACATCTCATCTGAAAAACCGTCACCTTAGAACGTGTTAGCAGTAGACAGTAGTAGGACTTCCTCCCTAGAATAGCATGATGCCAGAATAATTCCTCAACCAGGAGTTTATATCAGAGGGATTTCCTTATGAGGCGAGGTTAAGTTGGTTGGGTCTGTACTCATTGGAGTTTAGAAAACTGAGAGTTAACCTTATGGAGTCATAAAGGATTCTCAGGGGGCTTGACAGGGTAGATGCTGAAAGACTATGTTCCCTTCTGGGAGAATTTGCGTCGGTACTTTGCGTCGGTATTCACAAAGGAGAGGGCTGTGTTGACTGGGAGTGTCTCAGAGGGGAGTGTTGACCCGTTAGAGAAAATCTCCATTACAAGGGAGGAAGTGTTAGGTTTTTTAGGGAATATAAAGACTGACAAATCCCCAGGGCCTGATGGAATCTATCCCAGGCTGCTCAGGGAGACGAGAGATGAAATCGCTGGGCCTCTGACGCAAATCTTTGTCTCTTCACTGGACACAGGTGAGGTCCCAGAGGATTGGAGGATAGCTAATGTGGTCCCGTTATTTAAGAAGGGTAGGAAGGATAACCTGGGAAATTATAGGCTGGTGAGCTTGACGTCCGTGGTAGGGAAGTTGTTGGAGAGGATTCTTAGAGATAGAATGTATGCGCATTTAGAAAGGAATAAACTCATTAACGATAGTCAGCATGGTTTTGTGAGAGGAAGGTCATGCCTCACTAACCTGGTGGAGTTTTTTGAAGAAGTGACCAGAATGGTTGACGAGGGAAGGGCCGTGGATGTCGTCTATATGGACTTTAGTAAAGCGTTTGACAAAGTCCCTCATGGTAGGTCGGTGCAAAAGGTTGGATCTCATGGGATAAAGGGGGAGGTGGCTAGATGGGTGGAGAACTGGCTTGGTCACAGAAGACAGAGGGTGGTAGTGGAAGGGTATTTTTCCGACTGGATGCCTGTGACTAGTGGTGTTCCGCAGTGCTCTGTATTGGGACCTCTGCTGTTTGTGATTTATATAAACGATCTGGAAGAAGGTGTAACTGGGGTGATCAGTAAGTTTGCAGACGTCACGAAAATGGCTGGACTTGCAGATAGTGAGGAACATTGTCAGAGGCTACAGAAGGATATTGATAGGCTGGAAATTTGGGCAAAGAAATGGCAGATGGAGTTCAATCCAGATAAATGCGAAGTGATGCATTTTGGTAGAACTAATGTAGGGGGGAGCTATATGATAAATGGCAGAACCATAAAGGGTGTAGATACACAGAGGGACCTGGGTGTGCAAGTCCACAGATCCTTGAAGGTGACGTCACAGGTGGAGAAGGTAGTGAATAAGGCATATGGCATGCTTGCCTTTATAGGACGGGGCATAGAGTATAAAAGTTGGGGGTCTGGTGTTGCAGATGTATAGAATGTTGGTTCGGCCGCATTTGGAATACTGCGCCCAGTTCTGGTCACCACACTACCAGAAGGACGTGGAGGCTTTAGAGAGAGAGTGCAAGAGTGCAGAGGAGGTTTACCAGGATGTTGCCTGGTATGGAGGGGCTTAGTTATGAGGAGAGATTGGGTAAACTGGGGTTGTTCTCACTGGAAAGACAGTGGATGAGGGATGACCTAATAGAGGTGTATAAAATTATGAAAGGCATAGATAGGGTGGGCGGTGGGAAGCTTTTTCCCAGATCGGTGGTGATGTTCACGAGGGGTCATAGGTTCAAGGTGAGGGCGGTGGGGGGCCGGGGGGGGTGGGGGGGGGGGAGGTTTAACACGGATATCAGAAGGACATATTTTACACAGAGGGTGGTGGGGGCCTGGAATGCGCTGCCGGGCAAGGTGGTGGAGGCGGACACACTGGGAACGTTTAAGACTTATCTAGACAGCCACATGAACGGAGTGGGAATGGAGGGATACAAAAGAATGGTCTAGTTTGGACCAGGGAGCAGCTTGGGCTTGGAGGGCCGAAGGGCCTGTTCCTGTGCTGTATTGTTCTTTGTTTTGTTTTTTAAATTTAGGACAAGAGGGCATAATCTCAGAGTAAGGGGTTGCCCATTTAAGACAGATGAGGAGGAATTTCTTCTTCAGAGGGTAGTGAGTCTGTTGAATACTTTACCGCAGAGTGCTGCAGAGGCTGTGTTGTTATGTATGTTCATAGAAAGCATTCTTTCTGGTTGTATCACAGCTTGGTATGTCCCCTGCTCTGTCCAAGACTGCAAGAAACTACAAAGGGTCGTGAAGGAAGCCCAGTCCATCACTAAAACCAGCCTCCCATCCATTGACACTGTTTACACTTCCAGCTGCATCAGAAAAACAGCCAGCATGATCAAGGACCCCAGGCACCGTGGACATTCTCTCTTCCACCTTCTTCCATCGGGAAAAAGATACAAAAGTCAGGTCACGTACCAACCGACTCAAGAACAGCTTCTTCCCTGCTGCCGTCAGACTTTTGAATGGACCTACCTCGCATTAAGTTGATCTTTCTCTACACCCTAGCTGTGACTGTAACACTACATTCTGCACTCTCTCTTTTCCTTCTCTATGAACGGTATATTTTGTCTGTATAGCGTGCAAGAAACAATACTTTTCACTGTATACTAATACATGTGACAATAATAAATCAACTCAAATGTTCAAGCCTGAGACAGACAAGTTGTTAATCAGTAAGGGAATCAAAGGTTATGGGGATCAGATGGGAAAATGGAATTGAGATATCAGATCAGCCATGATCTCACTGAATGGTGGAGCAGTCCCGAAGGGCCGAATAGCCTACTTCTGCTCTTATGTCTTATGGTATTATGGTCAGTTTGGAAGAACCAATGTGATTCTGCTCTCCAAATCCGCAGCACATGTACAGTTCATTTTAGGGGATATAATTGAATCTTTGGACACAACACATTATTATTAATGCTACATGTGTTATTAATGGTACAAGGAACATATCCCAGTATAAAGTTAGATGTCCAACATGAAGTGCATGAACATAATTGTCTTTACAATTCTATCAGGGTTTATAATGTCAGTATGTGAACCCTAGGCACCTATGGTATCTTAGAGCAAGTGCAATGCTATACAAATACTATGCGCTAGTTGACGCTATGAAAGCAGTGTTACCTTGAGCCAGGTTTTCCAGCTCCTGGGTTTAATTAAAGCTGTAATTCATGCCTCAGAAATTTTTGGAAATGCCTCATATGTTTTATAATTTGCTGAATTCTCCTGAGAAGTTTCATCAATCCTGAATATTTGTCACTTTGTTTACTGAGAAATGAAGATGCCTCAACAGGCATCCCGTTCCTGTCCTTTACATAGTAATTTTACATTGCGATTCATCACATCCAGAACTCCTGATAAAGACCTACATCTACTTAAAATTGTAATTAAGTACGACAAACATGTAACTCAGTTCTAAAACATTGTAAATAATTTCTGAAAAGAGGTAATTCCACTTTAGAAGCAGCCAAACATTTCTGCAGAATCAGAATCCTATGTATATTCTCAGGAAAGATGCAAGGCATCATGTACAATGATTCTTAACATGTGGAGTAACTCT
Source organism: Mustelus asterias (assembly GCF_964213995.1). Taxonomy (NCBI): domain Eukaryota; kingdom Metazoa; phylum Chordata; class Chondrichthyes; order Carcharhiniformes; family Triakidae; genus Mustelus; species Mustelus asterias. The sequence continues at coordinate 173,506,783 of NC_135801.1, forward strand.
ATAATAGGTTCCAGGAGCACAGCCTAATCAAGGGGCACTGGACTGTGTCATAAATTGTGACAGTCAAGCTTACTGTAATACTCAGGAATTGTGTTACATTTTTAAAACCATTTTTCAAGTTCTGATTACATAGCACTGATTAGAACGTAAATAAATACACTACTGAAGTCCTTTTGGCTGTGAATTTGGCTTTCGTGTGGGTAAACACAAACTCGCAGCATTGGGAGCAAGATTTAATCACAGCAATTTTTTATTCATTCATGGGATGTGTGTCCCAGCTACACATCCCTAATTGCCCATCCCTAATTACATTTGAGAAGGTGGTAATGAGCTCCCTTATTGAATCGCTGCAGTCCCTGTGGTGTAAGTATACCCACAATGCTGTTCGGGATGGAGATCCTGGATTTGGTGCAGAGGAGATTCACCAGGATGCTGCCTGGGATGGAACATTTAAGTTATGAAGAGAGGTTGGGTAGGCTTGGGTTGTTTTCGTTGGAGCAGAGAAGACTGAGGGGCGACCTGATCGAGGTGTACAAGATTATGAGGGGCATGGACAGAGTGGGTAAGGAGCAGCTGTTCCCCTTAGTTGAAGGGTCAGTTACGAGGGGACGCAAGTTAAAAGTGGGGAGTGGGAGGTTTAGAACATAGAACATAGAAAGCCACAGCACAAACAGGCCCTTCGGCCCACAAGTTGCGCCGATCACATCCCCACCTCTAGGCCTATCTATAGCCCTCAATCCCATTAAATCCCATGTACTCATCCAGAAGTCTCTTAAAAGACCCCAACGAGTTTGCCTCCACCACCACCGACGTCAGCCGATTCCACTCACCCACCACCCTCTGAGTGAAAAACTTACCCCTGACATCTCCTCTGTACCTACCCCCCAGCACCTTAAACCTGTGTCCTCTCGTAGCAACCATTTCAGCCCTTGGAAATAGCCTCTGAGAGTCTACCCTATCCAGACCTCTCAACATCTTGTAAACCTCTATCAGGTCACCTCTCATCCTTCATCTCTCCAGGGAGAAGAGACCAAGCTCCCTCAACCTATCCTCATAAGGCATGCCCCCCAATCCAGGCAACATCCTTGTAAATCTCCTCTGCACCCTTTCAATGGCTTCAACATCTTTCCTGTAATGAGGATTTGAGGAAAAACATTTTTACTCAGAGGGTGGTGACGGTCTGGAATGTACTGCCTGGGAGGGTGGTGGGGGCGGGATGCCTCACATCCTTTAAAAAGTACCTAGATGAGCACTTGGCACGCCATAACATTCAAGGCCTTGGGCCAAGTGCTGGCAAGTGGGATTAGGTGAGCAGGTCAGGGCATTTCACGCATCGGTGCAGGGCCTCTTCTGCGCTGTAGTATTCTGTGATTCTGTGATTTGAACCAGCAATATATTTCCAAGTCAGGATGGTATGCGGCTTGCAAGGGCACTTCCAGGTGGTCAGGTTCCCATGTGTCTGCTGCTCTTGTCCTTCTAGATGTTAGTGCTTGTGGATTCAAAAGGTGCTAACTGAGGGGACTTGGTGAGTTCCTGCCATCCATCTTGTAAATGGTACACACTGCTGCCACTGTGCATTGGTGGTGGAGGGAGTGAATGCTTGTAGATGGGGTGCCAATCGAGAGGGCTGCTTTGTCCTGGATTGTCTTGAGCTTCTGAGTGTTTTTGGAGCTGTATCCATCCGCATAATTGGAGAGCATTCCTTCTCACTCCTGACTTGTGCCTTGTAGATGGTGGACAGGTTTTGGGGAATCAGGAGATGAGTTACTTGCTGCAGGATTCCTAGCGTCTGACCTGCTCTGGTAGCCACAGTATTTATATGGCATGTCCAGTTCAGTTTCTGGTCAAAGATAACTCCCAGGATGTTGAGAGTGGGGGATTCAGCAATGTTAATGCCATTGAATGTCAAGGTGAAGTGTTAGAGATGGTCATTGTCTGGCATTTGTGTGGTGTGAACGTTACTTGCTTTTTGTCAGCCTAAGTCTGGATATTGTCCAGGTCTTGCTGCATTTGTACATGGAGTGCTTAATTGTGCAATTACGAAGGATTCATTGCAACAGTGTCACATCATTCTAACTAAACTCTACGATTAATATGATTGATTTTGCTGCATTCAATACATTGAGTTCGATATTGAAGTGCAAAGTGTCTCATATATTATGTTGGACCAACAGGAAGCACTACAGCAACTCGCCAAGTTGACCGCACTTTGACAGCAGCTCCCAGCTCCTTGAGCTCTTCCAGCTGGAAAGACAAGAGCAGCAAGTCTGCGAGAGGCACATCTTCCCTCCAACCCTCCAAGTCACATACCGTGGATAGCTGCTGCTGGACCTTCACTACTGCAGAGTCTGAATCCTAGAATTCCTCACCTAACACTATTACCATTGTACGCCAGGACTGCGGCTATCCTGGGAGAAAGCTCATAGTGACCTTCTCAAGAGCGTTCGGAACGGGAAATTAATGCAGCATCAGCCATATTGCATGAACAGACCTTTTATAAATAAAAGCAGTGCCTGAAGTGAAAGAGAGAGTGAAAATGTCACAGACTGGCAGAGCCAAAAAAACAATAAAAGGGGAAATAGAAGAAACTAGTGCATGAAAGCGTATGAAGATAGATTGAAAATGATATCAAAGCGATACTCAAATTGAGAGTGCAGGTTTTATAAATATATTACGTGAAAGCGTGGAGTAAATGGGAGTGTGGGCCCATTACAGGTGTGATTATAACGGAAAATGAGGAAATGGCAGATTTTTGAATGAACACTTGGAGGATGAGAATAAAGTACCAGAGGATCATTATGAAGTGCTTCGAAAAGTTAGTCATGGCACGAATCAATTCCGGCCTCCCAGATTGCCTGGATCCACTACAGTTCACCTACTGCCGCAACAGGTCCACAGCAGACGCCATTTCCCTGGCCCTATACACACCCCTGGAACACCTAAATTACAAAGACACCAATATCAGATTCCTATTTATTGACTACAGCTCAGCCTTCAACACCATTATTCTTGTGAAACTCATCTCCAAACTCCGTGACCTGGGGCTCGGCTCCTCCCTCTGCGACTGGATCCTGAATTTCCTAACCCACAGACCGCAATCAGTAAGGATAGGCAACAACACCTCCTTCACGATCATTCTCAACACCTGTGCCCCACAAGGCTGTGTCCTCAGCTCTTTACACACTTATACACCTATGACTGTGTGGTCAAATTCCCCTCCAACTCAATTTTCAAGTTTGCTGACGACACCACCGTAGTGGGTCGGATCTCAAACAAAGATGAGACAGAGTATAGGAAAGAGATAAAGAATCTGGTGAACTGGTGCGAGGACAATAATCTCTCCCTTAAGGTCAACAAAATGAATGCGATAATCGTTGACTTCAGGAAGCGTAGTGGCGAACATGCCCCTGTCTAGATCAATGGGGACACAGTAGAAATGGTTGAGAGCCTGAGTGAATGATCTCACCTTTACTGGCATCCAAACACACTTGTTCCAGTTGGATCATCTGGGAATCAGAGACCTTCTGCAAGCCAACAATTGGAAAACCTAGCCCAACATCTGTAGCAAAGCACTTGAACTTCATTCTCGGTTTCCAATTACCTTCACACATGAAAGGGACATCTTTCCACTTTCCAACACAGCTTGGAGAAGCACGACTGCTGTAAGTTGCACTGAGCGCCTTGATATCATTCAGTGTAATGGATTACCTCATTTGTTCACAGAGTTAGACATCTATTAAACCCGACACTGACTTAATTAAATCAGTAAATAAGTTATTAAATAGATAAATCCTCACTTCAGATTAATATTAATTGGAGGATCAGATGGTCCCGATTATGGGTACACGATCGTTAAACAATCACACACAGTACTACGATAAATAAAGGACATGTTTAAACTGGAGTGGCTGCTCATACCTCCTCATAATGAAGTGCTGTTTGTTCTGAGCTAGCTGCGTTACTGATCAGAATTCAGTAGCTTGCAGCAAAGGGAAAAGTTCGAAACAAGGGAGTTCAGGGAGCTGCTGGTATGTTTGCGTGTGCGGGCAGGGATAACATGTCCAGGGAAGATTAGACCCTGCTCTGAACAGAAATTGATTCTGTGTAGCTGATAACAGACAGTAGTGGATGATTTCCCTTCTGCACACTGTCCAGGGCTCATTTTTTCTAATTGTCCTCTATCTTTCTAACTACTTACATTTAACAATAATCATGGGACCAGATGTCTGCAATATTTCTTCACGGAACCTATGTGGAATTGTAGAGGAATATCTGGGCCATTCTATAGACATTCTTGATTGGTCAGTGGGTAAAAGTAGCACATAGTGTAAATTTTTCAACTTCATTTATTAGCCTCACAAGTAGGCTTACATGAGGTTACTGTGAAAATCCCCCAGTCACCACACTCTGGTGCCTGTTCGGGTAAACTGAGGGAGAATTTAGCATGGCCAATGCACCTAACCAGTACGTCTGGGAGGAAACCCACACAGACACGGGGAGAATGTGCAGACTCCGCACAGATGGTGACCCAAGCCGGGAATCGAACCCGGGTCCCTGGTGCTGTGAGGCACAGTAAGTAGTCTCACAACACCATGTTAAAGTCCAACAGGTTTATTTGGTAGCACAAACCACAAGCTTTCAGAGTGCTGCTCCTTCATCAGGTGAGTGGGAGTTCTGTTCACAAACAGGGCATATAAAGACACAAACTCAATTTACAAAACAATGGTTGGAATGCGAGTCTTTACAGGTAATCAAGTCTTAAAGGTACAGACAACGTGAATGGAGAGGGGGGGGGGGTAAGCACAGGTTAAAGAGATGTGTATTGTCTCCAGCCAGGACAGTTAGTGAGATTTTGCAAGCCCAGGCAAGTCGCGGGGGTTACAGATAGTGTGACATGAACCCAAGATCCCGGCTGAGGCCGTCCTCATGTGTGCGGAACTTGGCTATCAGTTTCTGCTCAGCGGTTCTGTGTTGTCGTGAAGGCCGCCTTGGAGAACGCTTACCCGAAGATCTTGCTGTGAGGCAGCAGTGCTAACTACTGTGCCACTGTGTTACTACGGTTACCATCAAGATCAGGAAGACTCCAGATTTGATCCCTCACAATTTTGTTTTTCCGTATTAGTGCCCGTCAGATAAATGTCTCCACACTGTCATAAATGAGCACTTCTGACAACCTTACTTCTCCTCACCAACTACGAACAGCTGCTACTGGAGTTGCAGACTTTCATGTATATCAAGGGCACCACCAAGTGGCTGAGTATCTTGGGGAATTGACCAGTTCCTTCACTCACTGAGCTTGCTGTTGTAGCTGCGGTGAAATCTCTGATTGTTCATCACTGCTGTACAGCACAAGTCCTCAGTACCAAACTACAACACCCTGGAAAATCTAATAGATCTTATCTACTTAATTATCTGATAACCACAGGAGTCCACGTTGCTGGGGTACATCACCCCCCCTGCACCACACTCCCCCCGCCCCCCCCACGCTCCCCCCCACCACCCGCCCCCCCCCCCCCCACCCCCCACCCCGCAGTAATGACACTTTTTGGATTTTGAATTTATAAGTTTCCTTTGATGTTTTGATATCTTTTTGCAGTGACACCCCTGTCACTCTTCATTAATTTATTTATTGCTGTTTTATTTAAAAGAGTGTAACAGTTGCAACTGGGCTCTTTGCAACTCATGAAGTTGATTGTTTTCAGTACAATGGCAGGAAATTCAACCCCAATTGAATTTCATCCTTGCTCGTTCTATTAAATATCCTTTAAAAATACACTGTCGTGAATTCATAGTTTGTTTCACTTTTGCTGCGATGTCGCCACATGCAACCAGCACAATCATTTGGTTTGATAGGCAGCTAGGTATAGCACTTGGGGCGAATGGGATTTGATTTGATTTGATTTGATTTATTATTGTCACATGCATTAACATACAGTGAAAAGTATTGTTTCTTGCACGCTATACCGACAAAGCATACCGTTCATAGAGAAGGAAATGAGAGAGTGCAGAATGTAGTGTTACAGTCATAGCTAGGGTGTAGAGAAAGATCAACTTAATGCAAGGTAAGTCCATTCAAAAGTCTGACAGCAGTAGGGAAGAAACTGTTCTTGAATCAATTGGTACGTGACCTCAGGCTTTTGTATCTTTTTCTCGAAGGAAGAAGGTGGAAGAGAGAATGTCCGGGGTGCGTGGGGTCCTTAATTATGCTGGCTGCTTTGCTGAGGCAGCGGGAAGTGTAGACAGAGTCAATGGATGGGAGGCTGGTTTGTGTGATGGATTGGGCTACATTCATGATCTTTTGTAGTTTCTGGCGGTCTTGGGCAGAGCAGGAGCCATACCAAGCTGTGATACAAACAGAAGGAAACAATGCTTTCTATGGTGTATCTGTAAAAGTTGGTGAGAGTCGTAGCTGACATGCCAAATTTCCTTAGTCTTCTGAGAAAGTAGAGGCATTGGTGGACTTCCTTAACGATAGTGTTGGCATGGATCAAAGGTTATGGGGAGAAAGCAGGATTGGGCTATTGAGTTGGATGATCAGTCATGATCGTGATGAATGGCGGAGCAGGCTCGAAGGGCCGAATGGCCTCCTCCTGCTCCTATCTTCTATGTTTCTATGATAAAACCTGCAACTTAGCGAGGCAGCAAACATGTATAAAGTAATTTTTTTTCATGACGGCCCTTTGATCCTAACAACCCAGAAAATAGTGGTAGATATTCACTTAACTGGATGTGAGATGTGCTGTAAACCTGTGAGGCCTCAATCCTGCACTCTCTGCTCCTTTGCTCTCTTCACCCAACAGGTGGAAGTCTCTGCACTTTTCCACCACATTCCCCCAGGGGCAACGGCAGACAAGGCGGCACAATAGCAGCCAATAGATGTTAGTGTGGAAATCCCCGGGCACAGGTTGTTCTGTAGATCCAGCAAATAACTTGCTGCCAGGAAGAAGGAGCTTTGCTCCCCTTTTTAGGCAGGAACAGACCTGACAACAAAGTTCAGTGGTGAATCAAACTTATTGAAATCAAATTGGGGCAAGTTTAAGTTTTCAGGCTTTTTTTTATTCATTTGTGGGACATGGGCATCGCTGGCTGGCCAGAATTTAATTCCCATCCCTAGTTGCCCTTGGAGGGCAGATGAGAGTCAACCACATTGCTGTGGCTCTGGAGTCACGTGTAGGTCAGACTGGGTAAGGATGGCAGATTTCCTTCCCTAAAGGACATTAGTGAACCAGATGAGTTTTCCTGACGATGGTTTCATGGTCATCAGTAGATTCTTAATTCCAGATCTTTTTTATTGAATTCAAATTCCACATCTGCCACGGTGGGATTTGAACCCAGATCCCCAGAACATGGCGGCACGGTAGCACAGTGGTTAGCACTGCTGCTTCACAGCTCCAGGGACCTGGGTTCGATTCCCGGCTTGGGTCGCTGTCTGTGTGGAGTTTGCACATTCTCCTCGTGTCTGCGTGGGTTTCCTCCGGGTGCTCCGGTTTCCTCCCACAGTCCAAAAATGTGCGGGTGAGGTTGATTGGCCATGCTAAAATTGCCCCTTAGTGTCCTGAGATGTGTAGGTTAGAGGGATTAGTGGGTAAATATGTAGGGATATGGGGGTAGGGCCTAGGTGGGATTGTGGTTGGCGCAGACTTGATGGGCCGAATGGCCTCCTTCTGCACTGTAGGGTTTCTATGATCAGCTGAGTTTGTGGATTAATAGTCTAGTGATAATACCAGGAGGCCATCACCTCCCTAAAGGTAGCAATAAACTCATTTGGCAATTGACAGTGTAACACAAATTATATACCCATGTCAAGAACTGGATGCTAGAGAGAGCACAAATGGTTTCCCTACCAACTTCAGTCTGATGGTCTTTGAGTGCCTCTCTCTCTCTCTCTCTCCCTCGTATCTCTATTTCTTGTTTCTAGATTTCAGATCTGTCTGTCGCACAGGGACAATGTTAGTGTCTCTTTTAAGCTGGTTCTTATTCAGTTAACCGGCCCCCCGCTTCCCACTCCCCCTCACCCCAATCATTTTTGACCCTAGGTGTGAGCACACTTTCCTTGGACTATCCCCACTAGTTTCAATGAAGTGCCCTGGAAAACTGATAAGTGAATGACACAATATGGCATTGGGCACAGTTCCATTGTACATCAGGCATGAGAAATCATCACACAAAATCCGGAGGTCTAACATCTATAATATGGGCACAAAACAGTAAGTCTGAATCTGCGCATTGAAAGCGAGTTAGCTGAACATCTGTACTAGTGTGTTGATTAAACTCATGCAGAGGCTGAAAGGATTAATCAATCAGTATGCTTTCACACAGTAGGTAATGCTTCACTAATCTACCAGAATGCTTGGAGAAGGTCAAAAAAAGGATTAAAGTTCTCAAGTAGATATAACTTGGATTTTCAAAATGCTTCTGATAAAACTTGATGTGAGGTTCACAGCAAACATAGAAACCTTTTTAAAATTAATTTGTGGGACATGGGCATCGCTGGCTGGCCAGCATTTATTGCCCATCCCTAGTTGCCCAAGGGCAGTTGAGAGTCAACCACATTGCTGTGACTCTGGAGTCACATGTAGGCTATATCAGGTAAGGATGGCAGATTTCCTTCCCTAAAGGACAGGAGTGAACCAGATGGGTTTTTACGACAATTGACAATGGTTTTATGGTCATCAGTAGACTATTAATTCCAGATTTTATTGAATTCAAATTTCACCATCTGCCGTGGTGGGATTTGAACCTGGGTCCCCAGAGCATTACCCTGGGCCTCTGGATTGCTAGTCCAGTGATAATACCACTACGTCACTGCCTCCCTTACATCAGTTATTAACTCCAAAGTTATTAACGGAAAAGCAGTCGACATGATCAAGGACCCCACACACCCCGGACATTCTCTCTTCCACTTTCTTCCATTGGGAAAAAGATACAAAAGTCTGACATCATGTACCAACTGACTCAGACTTTTGAATGGATCTACCATTTATTAAGCTGATCTTTCTCTGCACCCTAGTGATGACTTTAACACTACATTCTGCACCCTTTCCTTTCCTTTTCGTTTATGTATTCTATGAATGGTAAGCTTTGTCTGTATAGCGTGCAAGAAACAATAGAACAAAGAACAAAGAAAATTACAGCACAGGAACAGGCACTTTGGCCCTCCAAGCCTGCAACGACCATGCAGTCTGAACTAAAACCCCCTACACTTCCAGGGACCATATCCCTCCATTCCCAGCCTATTCATGTATTTGTCATGAAGCCCCTTAAAAGTCACTATCGTATCTGCTTCCACTACCTCCCCCGGCAGTGAGTTCCAGGCACCCACCACCCTCTGGGTAAAAAACTTGCCCGTACATCTCCTTTAAATCTTGCCCCTTGCACCTTAAACCTATGCCCCCTGGTAATTGACTCTTCTACCCTGGGAAAAAGCTTCTGACTATCCACTCTGTCCATGCCCCTCATAATCTTGTATCAGGTTGTCCCTCAACCTCCGTCTTTCCAGTGAGAACAAACCAAGTTTCTCCAACCTCTCCTCAAAGCTAATGCCCCCCATACCAGGCAATATCCTGCTAAATCTTTTCTGTACCCTCTCCAAAGCCTCCACATCCTTCTGGTAGTGTAGCGACCAGAATTGAACACTGGATTCCAAGAGTGACCTAACTAAAGTTCTATAAAGCTGCAACATGACTTGCCAATTTTTAAACTTCTAAACTTTTCACTGCATCCCAATACATGTGATAAAAATAAATCAAATCAAATCAATATTGTGCCATCATCAGATACCAAAAGGAAAGGTATTTAGAAATCTTAGAAATCTTAGAAACCCTACAGTACAGAAAGAGGCCATTCGGCCCATCGAGTCTGCACCGACCACAATCCCACCCAGGCCCTACCCCCATATCCCTCCATATTTATCCACTAATCCCTCTAACCTACGCATCCCAGGACACTAAGGGCAATTTTTAGCATAGCCAATCAGCCTAACCCACACATCTTTGGACTAGACTTAGATCAGGTGTATTCAAGAGGTCGCAATTCTGGAAGACTTGTTCTTGAACTCTCACAAGAGAACAAAGGAAACACTCGAATGATAATGTTAGGGATAAGCACTCCAAAGATGTGCGGGTTAGGTTGATTGGCATTGCAAAATTGCCCCTTAGTGTTGGGGTGGGGGATGGGGGGGGGGGGTGGAATTAGCAGGGTAAATGCGTGGGGTTATGGGGATAAGGTCTGGGTGGGATTGTTGTCGGTGCAGGCTCAATGGGCCGAATGACCTCCTTCTGCACTGTAAATTCTATGATCCTATTCATTGATTCTAGATTGCCACTGATGACCCAATTGTGTTTTTTTTTTCAGCACTGCTGACTGTAAACCTATGACATTGAGAGAATCCAACAACTTATGTGTACTGTAATGACCTCTGTTCCCTGAATATACCTTACATTATACTGGCAGAAATGCCAGCAGTAAGACCACAGAGGTTATGCAATCTATCTTGGGAAAACGCATGGTGCTCCTGAACACTAACTTCAGTATCTTGACTGTTTTCACTCCTTGCAGTGTGAGTCCCTCCATTATTTGCTGCACAATCTGCTTGTGTGTGCGTCATGGAATCAATGATGATGTTTTGACATATGGTCACGGGGAATGAAGCACTCCACTGGAGAAAGAGTCAGGATTGAATATCTCAACTCATCCATTTAATTCACCAGCTTCACTCTCACCAAGAGATCCCGACGCACATCTTTAGATGATTTGCAAAAATACAAAAAAGTTGTTCATCATGATTGTGACAGTTTTAAGGTTTTAAAGTACACCCTGCACAAACATGTTGGGAAATGCAGTTACTTTATTGACAACTGAGTGGCACGGTGACACAGGGGGTAGCACTGCTGCCTCACAGCGCCAGGGACTCGGGTTCAATTCCAGCCTCGGGTCACTGTCTGTGTGGAGTTTGCACATTCTCCCCGTGTCTGCCCCGGGTGCTCCGGTTTCCTCCCACACTCCAAAGATGTGCGGATTAGGTGGATAGGCCATGCTAAATTGTCCCTTAGTGTCGGGTGGATTAGCAGGGTAAATGCGTGAGGTTACAGAGATAGAGCCTGGGTGGGATTGTTGTTAGTGCAGGGTTGATGGGCTGAATGGCCTCCTTCTGCATAGAACAAAGAACAAAGAACATAGGACATAGAAAAGCTACAGCACAAACAGGCCCTTCGGCCCACAAGTTGCGCCAAACAATTTCCTTACCTTCTAGGCTCATCTATAACCCTCTATCTTACTAACCTCCATGAACCTATCCAAAAGTCTCTTAAAAGACTCAATTGAATCCGCCTCCACCACCACTACCGGCAGCCGATTCCATGCACCCACCACCCTCTGAGTGAAAAACTTACCCCTAACATCTCTATACCTACTCCCCAGCACCCTAAACCTGTGGCCTCTCGTGTCAACCATTTCAGCCCTGGGTAAAAGCCTCTGAGAATCCACTCTATCAATACCTCTCAACATCTTATACACCTCTATCAGGTCACCTCTCATCCTTCACCTCTCCAAGGAGAATAGACCTAGCTCTCTTAACCTATCCTCATAAGGTATACCACTTAATCCCGGCAACATCCACGTAAATCTCCTCTGCACCCGTTCTATGGCCTCCACATCCTTTCTGTAATGAGGCGACCAGAACTGGGCACAGTACTCCAGGTGGGGTCTGACCAGGGTCCTATACAGCTGCAGCATTATCTCCCGATTTCTAAACTCAATTCCTCTATTGATGAAGGCCAGTATTCCATACGCCTTCTTAACCACAGCCTCTACCTGCGACGCCGCTTTGAGCGTCCTATGAACCCGGACCCCAAGATCCCTCTGTTCTTCCACACTGCCAAGCGTCTTACCCTTAATATTATATTCTTCCATCCTATTCGACCTGCCAAAATGAACCACCACACACTTATCTGGGTTGAAGTCCATCTGCCACTTCTCCGCCCAGTCTTGCATCTTATCTATGTCCCGTTGCAACTGCTGACATCCCTCTACACTATCCACAACCCCACCAACCTTTGTGTCATCAGCAAACTTACCAACCCATCCTTCCACTTCCTCATCCAGGTCATTTATAAAAATCACTGTAGGGATTTTATGATTCTATTCAGCCATGCTTCTTTCTGCAATGTTTTCTGTCTTCTTATTATCCATATCCATTTGTTACTATGAAAATATGACAAATGATGCTTTTATCATCAGTGCACAGACACATGCTGATTGAACAGTAGGGACCATGTGTATTTCTTACCAGATACATCTGTTGTTAAAACCTCAACAAAAGTTACTAATGAGCCACTGTAGTGAACCATAGATGGTTACCACTATGGGTACTTGTACATATGTTACTGTTGTCACTGTTGGGGTTAGGGTTGGGGTGTTCTACCTGTTGGTATTGTTCTGTGGTACATTCTGGTTGGCTCCGCCTACCTATAGGAGTATAAAGGTCACTGCACTGCTGGGTGACCCTTTAGTCTGGGATTGTATTGTTAAGCAGTATGCTCCATTCTTGTTACTAATAAAAGCCTTTATTTCCCGGGTACGATCCAGCCGCCCGAGTGATTTAATCGCGCATCAGCCACGCACTATGTGCCAGTTATGAAAATGAGTGTTTGCATGGATATATCTTTCACTGATCCTCCTATATGTAGACCCACAAATTAAACTTTGGCCATACGTTTGATTAAGAGCTAGAATGTTCTAATTATAATGTAGATTTTGTTGAGTAAAAAATAATGACTCCGGGCAAGAATCACTTTGGTCATGTCGTGTCCAATTGTTTTGTATTTGATGATGTCAGTCTTTTTACTGGATAAAAGCAAATTTCTGCGGATGCTGGATTCTGAAACCAAAAGAGAAAATGCTGGAAAATCTGAGCAGGTCTGACAGCATCTGTAAAGAGAGAAAAGAGCTGATGTTTCAAGTCCGGATAACCCTTTGTCGAAGTTTTGACAAAGGGTCATTTGGATTCGAAACATCAGCTCTTTTCTCTCCTTACAGATGCTGCCAGACCTGCTGAGATTTTCCAGCATTTTCTCTTTTGGTTTCAGTCTGTTTACTATTGATGCTCACTGTGCTTGAATGGTTAGGTCTAGGTGTGGACTCCGATAAAAGTAAACCGACAGTAGAAGTTGCTGGAAGCTCGTGTAGATACTTTATGTCTACAGCGAAATTTAAAAACTCTCGTACATCAATTTCCTACACATATACTACTGGAGTATGATTCTGTGCATGAGGCAATGTGAAAAGGAAATGTTTATACATTTACAAATTGTGTAAATACTGTTGTAATTTGTCTGCTTAATAAATGATGCTGCTCTGACTTGTACCTTAACTTACAGGCACTTACCTGTGTCCTCTGCTTTCTCCTTCCCACCAGAACTTACTGGATATCACTTCAGTGTTCCACAGCACTGGAGAACATCTTGAGGAGGCAATGAATGAAGTGGCCAGTGCTTCTATGTCAGATAAAAAAAAGTTTACCAAATACCCAGTGCGTTGGCAAACACAGATTAACTCTTCGAAATGAAATACCTTGGATAGTGGAAATCTGAAACTAAATCTGAACTAAAAACAGAAAACGCAGTGCATTTTAAATAGCGAGTTAACATTTCAGGTTGGTCAATTTTCACCAGAATGTTTGCAGGTGCTTCCATGACTGACAGTGTTTTTCAAGTTGTAATTCCGAGTTAATCGACCACACTCTCAGATTTTTGACTGACGAACGTTGGAGGAATTTCAGGGCAATAATTTCTGGCTTTGCAGCAAAGGCATCATCCCATGATTGAATAAAACTAATGTCATTGGTATGTTAAAATTCAGGTCAGAAACTCCAAAGTGTTTTATGAAGCCCGCCTGGATCGTTAGTTTTGCACTTTGAATGTGGCTAGGATAAGCATGATTTGTTTCACTTCAGGTATGATTCAAATGACCCACCAGGAAGCTTTTATCAAACAAAGTTTATTTAAGAATGTAGTTAACATGTGTGGAAAGAAAATTAGCAATAACTTTTATCAATTACAACAAAATCAAATCAACCACTATAATGTATAACCCTTAACAAATATACCTAAAAAGTTCCAATCAAACAAAGCCCATAGACAAAACAAATCCTATCCACAGGTTTAACACAGCAAAGACTAATGCTCACGGGATACTAGGACTGAGTCCTTTGGATGAATGCTGCAGTTCTCTTGAGGCACACACAGACAGACTTGGAGTCAGGACAGCTTCCCAGAACACCAGGGAGAGACTGGGCCCACATCAAAGCCACCAACAGCAGATTCTCTACTCCAGGAAGGCAACAAGCCTTGCTTTCAGCTAACCAGCAGAATTTCCAATACTAGGGGGAGAGAGAAACATTTCTTTTTAGCTTGGGGTGAGGACCTTGTGGTATTCCTGAAAATGATGACAGTTTCTTTATGGTTTACTGCAAATCACAGTCTAAAGCTGAGAACTGAGCTTCATAACATCCATTTATTGGGGTGATGCTGCCTTCTAAAGGTCCAAAATGGCATGGTGTGGCACAGTGGTTAGCATTGCTGCCTCACTAAACTAACTGTTGCCAGCCAAACAGAAAATGAAACCTTAAATTCACTAGGAAGGAAAAAAACTGTCCAAAACACATGGCCTTCCTCCTACCAATGCAGGGTCATAAACGATCCCAGAGTAAAAATAAACAAACCCCATTTAAGTAGCAATAAAAGGACTTCTACAGACAACTCGATAACAATGACCAATTTTTTTATTAGTAGTCACAAGTAGTGACTACTCTTACATTAACACTGCAATGAAGTTACTGTGAAAATCCCCTAGTCACCACACTCTGGCGCCTGTTCGGGTTCACTGAGGGAGAATTTAGCATGGTCAATGCACCTAACCAGCACGTCTTTCGGACTGTAGGAGGAAACCGGAGCACCTGGAGGAAACCCACGCAGACACCGGGGGGAACGTGCAAACTCCTCACAGACAGTGACCCAAGCCGGCAATCAAACCCGGGTCCCTGGCTCTGTGAGGCAGCAATGCTAACCAGTGTGCCGCACCATGCCACTTTGGACCTTTAGAAGGCAGCATCACCCTGATAAATGGATGTTATGAAGCTCAGTTCTCGGCTTTAGACTGTGATTTGCAGCAGACCGTTAAGAAACTGTCATCCTTTTCAGGAAAAGATTTCAGGCCGGTGACTTAAGGTTTCCCAGCAGTTTATAAAACTCAAGTTATTTGCTGTACTGCTTACAACAATGAACAGAAGGTTATTAAATGTCTTGGCAGTTTATGTGCATTGACAGGCAGATGTAGCAGAGTCTGGACTGACTGAATACCACAAGGTCCTCACCCAATGGCTAGAAGTGATTGCTTGATCTCTATTCATGCCATGGAGGTTCATTGCGTGATTGCAGGCAGAAAATTATAAACAGAGAATACGCCCTGTGGGGCAGTGTGGGGGGCAGCGCAAAGAATTTTACTTCTGGCACTGCTACTATTGCAGATTGTATGGCACTATGACAGTGCTCTGAAAGATTAGTCATAGCACAGATCAATTCCAGCCTCCCAGATTGCCTGGATCCACTACAGTTTGCCTATTGCCGCAACAGGTCCACAGCAGACGCCATCTCCCTGGCCCTACACTCAATCCTGGAACACCTAGACAACAAAGACACCGATGTCAGATTCCTATTTATTGACTACTGTCTGCAACACCATTATTCCCACGAAACCCATCTCCAAACTCCGTGGCCTGGGGCTCGGCTCCTCCCTCTGCGACTGGATCCTGAACTTCCTAACCCACAGACAGCAATCAGTAAAGATAGAAAACAACACCTCCTCCACAATCATTCTCAACACCGGTGCCCCACAAGGTTATGTCCTCAGCCCCTTTACTATACTCCTTATACACCTATGACTGTGTGGCCAAATTCCCCTCCAACTCGATTTTTAAGTTTGCTGATGACACCACCATAGTGGGTCGGATCTCAAACAGTGACGAGACAGAGTACAGGAAAGAGGTAGAGAATCTGGTGAACTGGTGTGATGACAATAATCTCTCCCTCAATGTCAACAAAATGAAGGAGATGTTCATCGACTTCAGGAAGCGTAAAGGAGAACATGCCCCTGTCTACGCCATGGGGGATGAAGGGGAAATGGTTGAGAGCTTCAAGTTCCTCGGTGTCCAGATCACCAACAACCTGTCCTGGTCACTCCACGCCAATGCTATAGTGAAGAAAGCCCGCCAACGCCTCTACTTTCTCAAAAAGCTAAGAAAATTTGGCGTGTCTGCTATGACTCTTACCAACTTTTAAAGATGCACCATAGAAAGCATTTTTTCTGGTTGTATCACAGCTTGGTATGGTTTCTGCTATATCCAAGACCACAAAAATCTGAAAAGGGTCGTGAACGAAGCCCAATCCATCACGCAAACCAGCCTCCCGTCCATTGACTCGGTCTACACTTCCTGCTGCCTCAGAAAAGCAGCCAGCACATTCAAGGACCCTACGCACCCCGGACACCCCGACACTGACCTATACAAGAAAGCCAGATACAATCTAAGGAGATCCATCAAAGATGCCAAAAGACAGTACCGGACCAAGCTAGAGTCCCAGGTTAGCCACACAGACTCCTGCCAACTATGGCAAGGTCTGCAAGACATAACAGGCTCCAAGATGAAAGTATGTAAAATTGCTGGCTCTAACTCACCCCACCCTGATGAGCTCAATGCATTCTACACCCGTTTTGACCAAGAGGTCAGCGAGAGCATGCCCTCCACCCTGGAAGCCTCGGATGAACCTGTGTCTGAGATCACCATTGCAGATGTCAGAGCAGCTTTCTTGAAGACAGCAAATGCATGACCAGTCAACCTAACCCGCACATCTTTGGACTGTGGGAGGAAACCAAAGTACCCAGAGGAAACCCACGCAGACACATGGAGAACGTGCAAACTCCCCATGTCTGTGAGAGTTTGGTGTCCCCATAGCTTTAATATCTGGACCACTTTGAGTTGTACTTAATTGGAATTTTTAAAGTTGCTTTTTCAATGTAATTTTTAAATAATAGTACATTCTGCACTGATCAAATGACAGAGTTGGTGCTAAATACTGTACCGTTTAATGATTGTCCCAGCATTAGCATCAAGCACTCTGCAGTCTGTTACCAGCTTCCCATTTTGTTTTATATCTCCTTAAAGACGCTGTGTATTGTGAAACTTGGCCAAGAGAGAGGGGAGTTGTTTAAGGAGATCTCAGTGATCCTTAACCAAACAAATAAATCAAACGCTGACTCGAGCAGAAAAAAAGCAGCTGAAATTGGAAGCGTTTTTGCACGGAATCAAAAATGCTGCAAAATGGTTTCTCCTGCACTGATTGAAGAACTGCTCCCATAATAATTTGCAGCTGCTTGGAACTCCTGCTAGGAGAGCGCCACGGATCCTTATTTAATTTCCACACAGTACCAAACGGACAAAAATTTAAGATAATGGTGCAGATGAGGAAAAATATTTTGCTTTGTGAGTTGTTATAGAATCCCTACAGTGCAGATGGAAGTCATTTGGCCCATCAAATCTGCACCGACCACAATCCCATCCAGGCCCTTTCCCCACAACCCCATGCATTTATACCCTAGCTAGTCCCCCTTTCACTAAGGGACAATTGAGCATGGCCAATCCACCTAACCCACACGTCTTTGGACTGTGGGAGGAAACCCACGCAGACACAAGGAGAATGTGCAAACTCCACATAGACAGTGACCCAAGCCGGGAATCGAACCCAGGTCTCTGGTGCTTGTGACGCAGCAATGCTAACCACTGTGACACCGTGCCATTATGGTCTGGACTGAGTTGCCTGGAAAGGTGATGGAAGCCTACAATCATATAATGAATACAGGTCAGAAAGAGGCTATTCAGCCCATTGTCCCTGTGCTTGATCCCTGTAAAAGTATTTCAGCTAGTTCCACTCCCCTGTCTTTTCCCTGTAGCTCTCATTTATTTTCTCTTCAGATAACTCAAATTGCTTCCCATTCTCCTACACTCTTGACTTTAGTCTCATTCTACATTATATAGTCCTACCATCTCAGAAATCCAGCTAGTGAACGCTCATTACACACACCCCCTCCAATACAGAGATCAAAACTATGCACAGTACTCCAGGTGTGGTCTCCCCAAAGCCCTGTAACAATTGCAGCATGACTAGAATCATAGAATCCCTGTGGCGCAGAGGTAGGCCATTCAGCCCATCGAGCCTGCACTGACAGCAATCCCATCCAAACCCTATCTCTGTAACCCCACATACTTACCCTGTTCAGCCCCTTGACACTAAGGGACAATTTAGCATGGCTAATCAACCTAACTTGCACATCCTTGGAGTGTGGGAAGAAACTGGAACACCCGGAGGAAACCCACGCAGACACAGGGAGAACGTACAAACTCCACACAGACCGTGACCTGATGCTGGATTGAACCCGGGTCCCTGGCACTATGAGGCAGCAGTGCTAACCACTGTGCCATCATGCCGCCCTTACTCGTCCTTCCTTCCTTTATGCTCCAAAACCCCTGCAGTAAAAGCTAACAAGCCATTTGCCTTTCTAATTGCCAGCTGCATCGACATGTTAGCTTTCTATATTTCAGGTACAGGGACACCATGATCCAGTACTAGCTCAGCTGTTTCACTGATCTCTCTCTCTATGGGTGCCATGTTGTACAATACCATTGGCTCTCCAACTTCCACAGTCCTTTTTTGAGACCAGCATCTTGGTGTTTAACTCTTGTACTTGTTCTGCTTCTTAAGTCTTCAATGTATTTCCTCCTTTGTCTCCTCCTTGCTCTGCTACCTGCAACATTCCCAATCACTACAGTTTCTCTTTCATAGGTACTTGTGTAAAGAATTGTATCTCTAGATTGTCATCCGTGAAAGATCGTCTGTCTGGTTACCTCGAAACCTCCTCATTTGTTACGTGTGTTGTCCAACTGATCCTCATCATCTGTCTCAAAACCCACATCCTCGTTGTCTTTAATTTATCTTCCATTGTCTTGTATATGTTCTATGTAGTATTGTAGCAATTCAGTCATCTCAATCTGCTTGCCACAGAGCTGTCCTTGTTTCTAAAGTGGTCTGACATTAATGCGAATTATAGAATCTCTACAGTGCAGAAGGAGGCCATTCAGCCCATCAAAACTGCACTGACAACTATCCCACACAGGCCCTATCTGTGTAACCCCCATGTATTTACTTTGCTAATTCCCTGGCACTAAGGAGCAATTTAGCATGGCCAATCCACTTAACCTGCACATCTTTGGAGTGTGGGAGGAAACTGGAGCACCCGGAGTAAACCCACGCAGACTCGGGGAGAACGTGCAAACTCCACACAGACAGTGACCCAAGGCTGGAATTGAACCCAGGTCCCTGGCACTGTGAGGCAGCAGTGCTAACCACTGTGCCACTGTGCCAATACCACATGGCGCACTTAACCACTGGATCATGGAGGGAGCTGAGAATTGTTACAATTTGCACAGATTTCCGTGCTGTGACACTTCCTCTTGATCTCTTACACATGCCAATTGCTGGTCTTATTCACTGAGGAGGTGGCGGGGATTTGTGGAGGTTAAAGTCAGCTTCCACCACTGCCTTAATGACTATCGGCCGGTGGCTCTGACATCCATCATTATGAAGTGCTTCGAAAGATTAGTCATGGCACGAATCAATTGCAGCCTCCCGGACCACCTGGATCCACTACAGTTTGCCCACCACCGCAACAGGTCCACAGCAGACGCCATCTCCCTGGCCCTGCACTCAACCCTGGAACACCTAGATAACAAGGACACTGAGTTTGTGATGTCAAGTGTGAGAGAATTGAATTGCTTGAAAACAAGACTGTTTATCATGCTTGTTTGCATGGTGCTGGCAGAGCTAATTAGAATTTCAGATTTTGTCTCAATAACAATCACAAAGTCCTTGACAACTGAAATTGAGCAGGGTATCAAGCAGACATTTACTAGTACTCTGCCACAGCTTTATATTATGGGAGCTGTTGCCATTGGGGGGCTTTAGAAAATTAGTTCCAGGACAACGTATAACACTTAATTCAGGAATTTCTAAAAATAATATTGAATAAAGCAATTGCTAAATTATGATTCATATAAGTAAATTGGTAGAAATCCTGGATTTGGTTATAACATTTTAAATTCACCTTTGATGACATGCAACTCTGATTGGCAATGCAAACATCTGGCAGCATGGAACCCTGGTTAGCACTGCTGCCTCACAGCACCAGGGAGCCCAGAGTCAATTCCCGGCTTGGTTCACTGTCTGTGTGGAGTTTGCACGCTCTCCCTATGTCTGCGTAGGTTTCCTCCCACAGTCCGAAAGACGTGCTGGTTAGGGTGCATTGGCCATGCTAAGTTCTCCCTCAGTGTACCCGAACAGGCGCCGGAATGTGGCGACTAGGGGATTTTCACAGTAACTCCATGTAAAACTACTTGTGACACTAATAAATAAATTTTTAAAAAATGATTGGGCTGTATTCTGCTTGTTTCGGATTGGAGAATTGGGATGGGATTTTCCAATGTTTTCGGAACGCTTTCGGGGTGGCACACCCACACAATGGATAACAATGTTGCCTCAAAGCATTAGGGACCCAGGTTTGAATCCCACCTTGTGTCTGTACATTCTCCCCATGTCTGCGTGGGTTTCCGCTGAGTACTTTCCTCCCACAGTCCGAAAGACATGCTGGTCAAATTTTAAATTCTAAACCCATGCTAAACTTGCCCTCAGTGTACCCGAACAGGCTCCGGAGTATGGCGACTAGGGGATTTTCACAGTAACTTCAGTGTAAATGTAAGCCTATTTGTGACACTAAGGGCCTGATTTTACCATTTTCATTCTTAGTGCTGAATCTGGGCGCAATTCAGATCCGACTTGGAAATCTGCTTTCAGGCGCCCCCATTAGCACTTAGCCTGAAAAAAAAATTGCGAGTCTGAATCGCGCTGTGGGCGGGGCTTAGCGCGCCTGAAATGATCGGAGCTCTGAACCGTGCATGCACTGTGAGAAAGAAATTTGAAAAACGCGCCCGTGTCAGATCGCTCCCGGGCCGCGGAAAGCGGAGAAAGCGGCCTGGGAGCGAAAAGCGGGAGCGATGGCCCTCACAGACATCACTGCCCCCCTTATCCACCTCCCCCACTACCCAGACCAATCGGATCCACCTGCCCCTTCCCCCCCCCGATCGCCCGCAGAGTGACAGCGGACCCCCCTGTCCCCTGCCCCTCACCAGAGATACATCTCACCTGCCTCCCTCCGCCCGCCCCCAGAGAACGATCCGGCCTCACTTGCCCCCCCCCCGTCCCTCCCCCTCAAGAGAATGATCTGGCCTCACTCCCCCCCCCCCCCCACCTGCCCCAGAGAATGATCTGGCCTCACTCCCCAATTCCCCCTCCCCCCAGAGAATGATCTGACCTCACTCCCCAATTCCCTCTCCCCCCAGAGAATGATCTGACCTCACTCCCCTCCCCCTCCCCCAACCAGACAACGATTGGGCCTCCCTCCTCCCTCCCCCCCACCAGAGAATGATCTGGCCCGCCTCCCCCTCCCCCTCCCCCTCCTCCTCCCCCCGCCTGTTTTGGTTGCAAATCGGATCGTGGTCATTCCCGGGTCTCGGTAAAGTGGCCATCTGCGCAGATGTGGGTGCGGGTCGCGTTAATGGCCTCACACCTGACTTTACCACATTTTCGCGCCCGCAATGGTAAAATCGGGGCCTAAGAAATAAATTTAACTGAAACTTTAAATTTAAAATGACTTGGGGAATTTGTCTACTTTTGTTGGCTTTGCCAACTTGTATAAGGTTCTGATCGTATAATAACCAACCCTGGTATTCAGCTCAGCCGAGCCAAGCAATAGGTTGTTCACAGCCAAAGGCTACCCTGGAGTTTCACAGCCAATGAAGCTTAGGCCTTGAATTTCATCTTGATGGCTGGGGTCTCGCGGACAGACCTGGAAGTGGTGGTGAGGGGAGGTGGGGAAACGGCCCCTCGCTTTGGAGGTCAGCAAGACCTGAGGCTACATTTTGTCAGTGGCAGTCAATTAAGGATGGCCACACTCCCAAGAGTTACTGGCTAATGGTGCTGCATCTGGAAGAGGCAAGCACAGTGATGGACAATTTCACATTTGCCCACATTATAAGAACATAAGAACATAAGAAATAGGAGCAGGAGTAGGCCATCTAGCCCCTCGAGCCTGCCCCGCCATTCAATAAGATCATGGCTGATCTGACGTGGATCAGTACCACTTACCCGCCTGATCCCCATAACCCTTAATTCCCTTACCGATCAGGAATCCATCCATCCGTGCTTTAAACATATTCAGCGAGGTAGCCTCCACCACCTCAGTGGGCAGAGAATTCCAGAGATTCACCACCCTCTGGGAGAAGAAGTTCCTCCTCAACTCTGTCTTAAACCGACCCCCCTTTATTTTGAGGCTGTGTCCTCTAGTTTTAACTTCCTTACTAAGTGGAAAGAATCTCTCCGCCTCCACCCTATCCAGCCCCCGCATTATCTTATAAGTTTCCATAAGATCCCCCCTCATCCTTCTAAACTCCAACGAGTACAAACCCAATCTCCTCAGCCTCTCCTCATAATCCAAACCCCTCATCTCCGGTATCAACCTGGTGAACCTTCTCTGCACTCCCTCCAATGCCAATATATCCTTCCTCATATAAGGGGACCAATACTGCACACAGTATTCCAGCTGCGGCCTCACCAATGCCCTGTACAGGTGCATCAAGACATCCCTGCTTTTATATTCTATCCCCCTCGCAATATAGGCCAACATCCCATTTGCCTTCTTGATCACCTGTTGTACCTGCAGACTGGGCTTTTGCGTCTCATGCACAAGGACCCCCAGGTCCCTTTGCACGGTAGCATGTTTTAATTTGTTTCCATTGAGATAGTAATCCCATTTGTTATTATTTCCTCCAAAGTGTATAACCTCGCATTTCTCAACGTTATACTCCATTTGCCATATCCTCGCCCACTCACTCAGCCTGTCCAAATCTCTCTGCAGATCTTCTCCGTCCTCCACACGATTCACTTTTCCACTTATCTTTGTGTCGTCTGCAAACTTCGTTACCCTACACTCCGTCCCCTCCTCCAGATCATCTATATAAATGGTAAACAGTTGCGGCCCGAGTACCGATCCCTGCGGCACGCCACTAGTTACCTTCCTCCAACCGGAAAAACACCCATTTATTCCGACTCTTTGCTTCCTGTCGGATAGCCAGTCCCCAATCCACTTTAACACACTACCCCCAACTCCGTGTGCCCTAATCTTCTTCAGCAGCCTTTTATGGGGCACCTTATCAAACGCCTTTTGGAAATCCAAAAACACCGCATCCACCGGTTCTCCTCCATCAACCGCCCTCGTCACATCTTCATAAAAATCCAACATGTTCGTCAAGCACGACTTTCCCCTCATGAATCCATGCTGCGTCTGATTGATCGAACCATTTCTATCCAGATGCCCTGCTATCTCCTCTTTAATAATGGATTCCAGCATTTTCCCTACTACAGACGTTAAGCTGACCGGCCTATAGTTACCCGCCTTTTGTCTCCTTCCTTTTTTAAACAGCGGCGTAACATTAGCCGTTTTCCAATCAACCGGCACTACCCCAGAATGCAACGAGTTTTGATAAATAATCACTAACGCATCCACTATTACCTCTGACATTTCTTTCAATACCCTGGGATGCATTCCATCCGGACCCGGGGACTTGTCCACCTTCAGTCCCATTAGTCTACCCAGCACTGCCTCTCTGGTAACATTAATCGTATTAAGTATTTCTCCTGCTGCCAACCCTCTATCGTTAATATTTGGCAAACTATTTGTGTCCTCCACCGTGAAGACCGACACAAAAAACGTATTTAAAGACTCAGCCATATCCTCATTTCCCACTATTAACTCCCCCCTCTCGTCCTCCAAGGGTCCAACATTCACTCTAGCCACTCTATTCCTTTTTATATATTTATAAAAACTTTTACTATCATTTTTTATATTAATTGCTAGCCTAGCTTCATAGTCTATCCTTCCTTTCTTTATCGCTTTCTTAGTCTCTCTTTGTTGTTTCTTAAATTTTTCCCAATCACTTGTTTCTCCACTATTTTTGGCCACTCTGTACGCAGCTGTTTTTATTTTAATACTCTCCTTTATTTCCTTCGTTATCCACGGCTGGTTCTCCCTTTTCTTACAATCCTTGTTTTTTGCTGGAATATATTTTTGCTGAGAACTGAAAAGGATCTCCTTAAAAATTCTCCACTGTTCCTCAGCTATCCTACCTGCCAGCCTGCTCTCCCAGTCTACCTTAGCCAATTCATCCCTCATCCTATCATATTTCCCTCTGTTCAAACAGAGGACACTGGTTTGAGACCAAACTTTCTCCTCTTCCATCTGAATCAGAAATTCGACCATATTGTGGTCACTAGACCCAAGAGGGTCCTTCACAATAAGATCCTTAATTCTACCTACCTCGTTACACAATACCAGATCCAAAATAGCTCGTTCCCTCGTCGGTTCCGTAACATGCTGTTCAAGGAAACTATCCCGACAGCATTCTAAGAACTCTTCCTCCATTCCACCCTTACCGACTTGAGTCTGCCAGTCAATGTGCATGTTGAAGTCCCCCATGATTATTGCCGTTCCGTTTTTACACGCATCCCTTATCTGCTTGTTTACAGCCCTCCCTACCTCAACATTATTATTTGGGGGCCTATATACCACACCTACTAGTGTCTTTCTCCCTCTACTATTCCTCATCTCTACCCATAATGATTCCACGTTTTGTTCCTCAGAGCCTATGTCATCCCTCAGTACTACCCTGATATTATCTCTTATTAATAGCGCGACCCCACCACCTTTTCCTTCCTGTCTATTCTTCCTAAACGCCTGATACCCCTGGATATTCATCTCCCAGTCCTGGTCACCTTTCAGCCACGTTTCTGTAATGGCCACTAGATCGTACCCACTTGTGCTGATTTGCACCATCAACTCATTCACCTTGTTCCGAATGCTTCGTGCATTCAGGCAAAGTGTCCTTATTCCAGCTTTTATCTGGACCCGCTTTGATGAGTCGCGAACACCGTCTCCCTCTACTCCCTTATCTAAATTACCGCCTTCATTCACTTGCACCCTCTCCTCTACCATTAATTTTGTAATTCCCCTTACCCCTGCATCCTCCCCCCCATCAATTAGTTCCTTGATCCTAGTCAACTCTTCTAGCTCCCCTCCCCCCAACCTATCTAGTTTAAATTCTCCCCAGTAGCCTTAGCCAACCTACCGGCCAGGATATTGGTCCCCGTGTGATTCAAGTTCCACCCGTTTTTTGTATACAGATCACCCCTGCCCCTAAAGAGGTCCCAATGGTCCAGGAACCTGAATCCCTGCCCCCTGCACCAGTCCCTCAGCCACACATTCATCCTCCACCTCACTCCATTCCTGCCCTCACCTTCCTCACTCAGGTGAAGAGCTTCCCAAGGGCACAGCTCCCACTTTACCCAGTACTGCTGCCAGTCCCCCATGAATGGGAGTGCATACTTGGTCTCCTAAAATTTCAACAATATTGCAAAAATTCCCCAGGTCTTTTCCCTCAAAGCAAACCACCAGAGTCAATGTCAAAAGAGATCCACCCTTGTTACAATCTCATTCCATTATGTTATTCTGTAATTTAATATACAAAAGAAGTGTCGAGTTTATTTATTAGTGTCACACGCAGGCCTACATTAACATTTCAATGAAGTTACTGTGAAAGTCCCCGAGTCGCCACACTCCGGCACCTGTTCGGGTACACTGAGGAGAATTTGGCACAGCCAATGCACCTAACCAGCACGTCTTTCAGACTGTGGGGGAAACAAGAGCACCGGGAGGGAAGCCATGCAGACACAGGGAGAATGTGCAAATTCCACACAGTGACCCAATCCGGGAATTGAACCCAGGTCCATGGTGCTGTGACGCAGCAGTGCTAACCACTGGGCTACTGTGCCACCCAAGTCAGCCACATCGTCGTGGTTCTGGAGTCACATGTAGGCCAGGCCAGGTAAGGATGGCAGATTTCCTTCCCTAGAGGACATTAGTGAACCAGATGGATTTTTCCGACAATCGATAACAGTTTTCATGGTCATCAGTAGATTATTAATTCCAGATATTTTGCCATGGCCAATGCATCTAACCAGTACATCTTTCGGACTGTGGAAGGAAACTGGAGCGCCCGGAGGAAACCCACGCAGACACAGGGAGAACGTGCAAACTCCACACAGACAGTGACCCGAGCCGGGGATCGAGCCCAGATCCCTGACACTGTGAGGCAGCAGCACTAACCAGTGTGTGTGTGTGTTGGGGGGTGGGGAGGAGGGGGGGCGGGGGGAGCGGGATTGGTTGCATTTGCATTGGGGTGGACTGGATGAAGTAGAAACGAAACACTCAGTCAGCATTGCAAATCAGGTATATCGATGTGGCCCTCAGCTGGCCTTTATTATTCAGCTGAATACAGAACACAACCCACCAAAGACATTGCAAAATACTATTTGGAGTAGAGTGAATAACGACAGTGCTTCAAGCTGGGAAGACTCCCTGCCGTTTCACTCCGGTCGGAGTGAGGTATAACTAAACACGCAATGAAACCTGTGGCAGGCTTTGAGCACCTAACGTTTGCAGAACCCAGCCTTCTTTAATTAGTTTTTGAATATAATTCTACATTACTTCATAGCTCAGGCATTACTCGTGCAAACTGCAGATGATTACACTTCTTTCCAAATCCGTTACTTTGGAGGCAGTCTGACATGCAGAAAATCTGTGGCTAAGATCTGCTGATTTATGTTAAAGATGTAGGGGACAGATGTTTTAATCTTTGCTCCGATTCTGCTGCAGATCGTTTTTTGTTTTTAAGGGAAAATGAAGTGCTGCTGTCGATGTGAGAGAATTCTTTATTTTGTGCAAATGGAGAAAAGGAAGAACATTTTGCAACATAAAGTGGCAGAATGTGATTTTTTTTTTGCCTGGGATCCCAGTCAGTTCCTTATTATGTTTTTTTTCCAGCAGTTTTGTACATTATATGTGATACAGTAGAACCATTGATGAGAAGGTATTACTCTGCAGGCTAATACATTGTCAAGAACAGGAAAACTGAGACACTGTTGTCGTTTTATTTCTTACGGTTCAGATCACATGAGACAAAAGGTCATATAGATTTTACTGAGATCCAAAAAGGAAAATTCAACATTGGACAGAAACGTGTTCTCAGCAAGAGCCTGCGGCAAGGTGATTAAACATTTTACATTCTAAGAGTATAAAAGGAAACCGTCATCGAATCTGAAAATCCCTGCAGTGCAGAAGAGGCCATTTGGCCCATCGAGACTGCACCGACTCTCTGACAGAACATCTTTCCCAGGTCCACCCCTCGCTCCATCCCTGTAACCCCATGCATCGGGGAGGTGGTATTATCACTCGACTCTTAATCCAAAAAACTCAGCTAATGTTCTGGGGACTTGGGTTCAAATCCCGCCATTGGTAGCTTTGATAAAGGGTCATCTGGACTTGAAACGTCAGCTCTTTTCTCTCCTTACAGATGCTGCCAGACCTGCTGAGATTTTCCAGCGTTTTCTCTTTTGGTTTCAGATTCCAACATCTGCAGTATTTTGCTTTTATCCACCATGGTAGATGGTGGAATTTGAATTCTATAAAAAAAATCTGGAATTAAGAATCTACTGATGACCATGATGTGGAGGTGCCGGCATTGGACTGGAGTGGGCACAGTAAGAAGTCTCACAACACCAGGTTAAAGTCTAACAAGTTTATTTGGTATCACGGGCTTTCAGAGCGCTGCTCCTTCATCTGGTGAGTGTCAAGGAGGGTCACCTCAGCACTTCACTGTACCGCAAGCCCACAGATAACCTAACGATGCTCCACTTCTCCAGCTTCCACCCTAAACGCGTTAAAGAAGCCACCCCCTACGGACAAGCCCTCCGTATACACAGGATCTACTCAGATGAGGAGGATCGCAACAGGCACCTACAGATGCTGAAAGATGCCCTCGTAAGAATGGGATATGGCGCTCGACTCATCGATCGACAGTTCCGACGTGCCACAGTGAAAAACCGCACCGACCTCCTCAGAAGACACAACCGACAGGGTACCCTTTGTCGTCCAGTACTTCCTCTGAGCAGAGAAGCTACGACATCTTCTTCGGAGCCTTCAACATGTCATCGATGAAGATGAAAATCTCACCAAGGCCATCCCCACACCTCCACTACTTGCCTTCAAACAAAAGCGCAACCTCAAACAGACCATTGTCCGCAGCAAACTACCCAGCCTTCAGGAGAACAGTGACCACAACATCACACAACCCTGCCACAGCAACCTCTGCAAGACGTGCCGGATCATCGACACGGATGCCATCACCACACATGAGAACACCACCCACCAGGTACACGGTACATACTCTTGCAACTCAGCCAACGTTGTCTACCTGATACGCTGCAGGAAAGGATGTCCCGAGGCATGGTACATTGGGTAGACCATGCAGACGCTACGACAACGGATGAATGGACACCGCTCAACAATCACCAGGCAGGAGTGCTCCTTCCCTGTTGGGGAACATTTCAGCAGTCAAGGGCATTCAGCCTCTGATCTTCGGGTAAGCGTTCACCAAGGCGGCCTTCACAACACACGACAACACAGAATCGCTGAGCAGAAACTGTTAACCAAGTTCCGCACACCTGAGGACGACCTCAACCAGGATCCTGAGTTCATGTCACACTACGTGTACCCCCACCATTTGGCTTGGGTTTGCAAAATCCTACTAACTGTCCTGGCTTGAGACAATACACACCTTTTAAACCTGTGATTATCCCTCTTTCTACTCGCATTGCCTGTACCTGTAAAGACTTGATTACCTGTAAAAACTTGCATTCCAACCATTATCTTGCAATTGAGTCTGTGTCTATATATGCCCTGTCTGTGAACCCAAATCTCCACCCACCTGATGAAAGAGCAGTGCTCCGAAAGCTCGTGATTTCAAATAAACCTGTTGGACTTTAACCTGGTGTTGTGAGA
This sequence comes from Mustelus asterias, assembly GCF_964213995.1. Lineage (NCBI taxonomy): Eukaryota > Metazoa > Chordata > Chondrichthyes > Carcharhiniformes > Triakidae > Mustelus > Mustelus asterias. The sequence continues at coordinate 173,535,892 of NC_135801.1, forward strand.
CTTCTTACTGGTGACCATGAAACCATTGTCGATTGTCAAAAAAAAACATCTGGTTCACTAATGTCCTTTAAGGAAGGAAATTTGCCATCCTTACCTTGTCTGGTCTACATGTGACTCCAGAACCACAACAACGTAGTTGACTCTCAGTTGTCCTTGGGGATGGGTAATAAATGCTGGCCCAGCCAATGAGGTCCATGTCCCATGAATGAAAAAAAATGCATATACCCCAATAACCTACACATTGTTGAACACTAAGGGGCAATTTAGCATGGCCAATCCACATAACCTGCACATCTTTGGAGTGTGGGAGGAAACTGGAGCACCCGAAGGAAACCCACACAGACATGAGTTGAATATGCAGGCTCCACACAGACAGTGACTCGAGGCCGGAACTGAACCTGGGTCCCTGGCGGTGTGAGGCAGCAGTGCTAACCACTGTGCCACCGTGCTGCCAAATGTATTTTAGTCGGTTCTCCTTCACGGACATCAGAATAAAAATTGAACAAATGGGGCACGAGCAAATATCTCCTCACCCCCACTAGGTTCTCACAAGAAAATATGAGATTTTAGAAAAATTGTTCCATGAGGTGTGGGCATTCCTGGCAATGCCAGCATTTGTTGCCCATCCTTATCTGGCCTTGAACCAGATGGCTTGCTGAGCCATTTCAGAGGGCAGTTAGGATTTAAACACATTGCTGTGGCTCTGGAGTCACATGTAAGCTGGACTCGGTAAGGAAGGCCGATTTTCTTCCCTTAAGGAGAAGGTTCCAAAATGAGCTGATTGGTTCCCCACTTTGAAGCATGGCTCCCACATTTGGGGACCAGATGGGTTTTTACAACAATCGTGATAGTTTCAATAGTTACCTTTATTGAGACTTGTCTTATATTCCAGATTTTATCAATTGAATTTAAATTCCACCAGCTGCTGTGGTGGGATTTGAAACCCTGGACCCAGGGTATACTCAGTCACTGAATTAGCAGCCCAGTGACAGCACCACTTTGTCAGTGCCCCTCCAAGCGACTCAGTGACAATGATTTTAGGAATGTTTCCTTTACCCAGAGAGTGGTCAGAATGTAGAACTTTCTATCACAAGGGGCAGCTGGGGCAGTGGCAGAGTGGCTTTCTATCACAAGGGGCAGCTGGGGCAGTGGCAGAGTGGCATTGTCACTGGATTAGTAGTCCTGAGAGCCAGCGCAAGATCTGGGGATGTAGGTTCAAATCCTGCCACAGCAGATGGTGAAATTTGAATTCAATAGAAATCTGGAATTAAAAGTTTAATGATGATCATGAAACCATTTTTGGAAAAAGCCATCTGGTTCACTTTAGTAAAAGTTTATTTATTATTCTCACAAGCAAGCTTACATTAACACTGCAATGAAGTTACTGTGAAAATCCCTTAGTCGCCACACTCCGGCACCTGTTCGAGTCCACAGAGGAAGAATTTTAGCATGGCCAGTGCACCTAACCAGCACGTCTTTCAGACTGTGGGAGGAAACCGGAGCACCCAGAGGAAGCCCATGGAGACACAGAGAGAACATGCAGACTCTGCACAGACAGTGACCTAAGCCGGGAATCGAACCCTGGTCCCTGACACTGTGAGGCAGCAGTGTTAATGACTGTGCCACCTTACCACCTCTTTAGGGAAGGAAGTCTGCTATCCTTACCTGGTCTGGCCTACATGTGACTCCAGATCTACAGTAATAAGGCAGATGAACTTAGAGCTTGGATTAGTACTAGAAACTATGATGTTGTTGCCATTACAGAGACTTGGTTAAGGGAAGGACAGGATTGGCAGCTCAACGTTCCAGGATACAGATGTTTCAGGCAGGATAGAGGGGGATGTAAAAGGGGTGGGGGAGTTGCACTACTGGTTAAGGAGAACATCACAGCTGTACTGCAGGAGGACACCACGGAGGGCTCATACAGCAAGGCAATATGGGTAGAGCTCAGGAATAGGAACGATGTAGTCACAATGTTGGGGGTTTACTATAGGCCACCCAACTGCCAGCGGGAGATAGAGGAACAGATATGTAGGCAGATTTTGGCAAGGTGTAAAAGTAACAGGGTTGTTGTGGTGGGAGATTTTAACTTCCCCTTTATTGACTGGGACTCACTTAGTGCTAGGGGTGTGGAAGGGGCAGAGTTTGTAAGGAACATCCAGGAGGGCTTCTTGAAACAATATGTAGATAATCCAACTAGGGAAGGGGCCATACTGGACCTGGTATTGGGGAATGAGCCCGGCCAGGTGGTCGATGTTTCAGCAGGGGAGCAGTTTGGGAACAGTGACCACAATTCAGTAAGCTTTAAGGTGCTGATGGATAAAGATAAGAGTAGTCCTCAAGTTAAGGAGATAAATTGGGGGAAGGCTAATTACAACAATATTAGGCAGGACTGAAGAATGTAGATTGGGGGCAGATATTTGAGGGCAAATCAACATCTGGCATGTGAGAGGCTTTCAAGTGTAAGTTGATAGGGATTCAGGACTGGCACATTCTTGTAAGGATGAAGAATAAGTATGGCAAGTTTTGGGAACCTTGGACAACGAGAGATATTGTGAGCCTAGTCAAAGAGAAAAAGGAAGCATTTGTCAAAGCTAGGAGACTGGGAACACATGAAGCAAGTGTGGAATAGAACATAGAACATAGAACATTACAGCGCAGTACAGGCCCTTCAGCCCTCGATGTTGCGCCGACCAGTGGTACCAATCTAAAGCCCCTCTAATCTACACTATTCCAATATTATCCATATGTTTACCCAATAACCACTTGAACGCTCTCAACGTTAACGAGTTCACCACTGCTGCAGGCAGGGCATTCCATGCCCTTACTACTCTCTGAGTAAAGAACCTACCTCTAACATCTGTCCTATATCTCTCACCCCTCAATTTAAAGCTATGTCCCCTCGTGCTAGCCAACACCATCCGAGGAAAAAGGCTCTCACTATCCACCCTATCTAATCCTCTGATCATCTTGTATGCCTCTATTAAGTCACCTCTTAACCTTCTTCTCTCTAACGAAAACAACCTCAAGCCCCTCAGCCTTTCCTCATACGATTTTCCCACCATACCAGGCAACATCCTGGTAAATCTCCTCTGCACCCTTTCCAACACTTCCACATCTTTCCTATAATACGGCGACCAGAACTGTACGCAATACTCCAAATGCGGCCGCACCAGAGTTTTGTACAGTACAATACAAGGAAAGTAGAAAGAAACTTAAGCAAGGAGTAAGAAGGGCTAAAAGGGGTCACGATAAAGCCTTGGCCAGCAGGATTAAGGAAAATCCCAAGGCTTTTTATACATATATAAAGAGCAAGAGGGTAGACAGGGAGAGGGTTGGCCCACTCAAGGACAGGGGAGGGAATCTATGCATGGAGCCAGAGGAAATGGGCTAGGTATTAAATGAATACTTTGCGTCAGTATTCACCAAATAGAAGGACTTGGTGGATGATGAGTCTGGGAAAGGGTGTGTAGATAGTTTGAGTCATGTTGACATCAAAAAGGAGGAGGAATGACAGTAGCATCTTTTCAGTGGGAAATACCACTTGCATACATAGGCCTAGAAGGTAGGGATATGTTCGGCACAACTTGTGGGGCTGAAGGCCCTGTTTGTGCTGTAGTTTTTCTAAGTTTCTATACCATTGCATGGTGGCAGAAGAGGCTAAATGGCCTAATCTCATTTTTCCCTCTCTATACGTGATGTAAATTTGCTCACAGATGGTTTGCCTCTGCCTCAAATTTGGCTAACTTCCTCTGAATTTTCTCTTGGAGTATCCAAAATATTCTCATTGAAGTCCGTGGTGAGATTCACTTATTGCAGCATCACTCAGGCACACCAATGTTTCAATGCAACAACATCCCTTTAATAACTGTCCCTCTTCTAATTCCCTTCACTCAGCGGCCTAGCAATCTCTGCACTCACAGAAAATGTGCAGGGAGTTCATGATAATTGAACAATGATCACAGGACCATTTTCCGAGGTTCGCAGAGTCGGGTCGACTATCGATCCTCTTGGAAATGAGGACTTGTCCCCAACGTGAGAAAGTCTTCATTTGAAGAATGTCCCATAACACAAATGTGCCATGTGGCCATGGCTGCTCTGCTGTGTACTTTCTTGAGATAATGAGCTGTCCCTACAGTTACTGAGGGTGACTCCACTATTGTGGCGTCCCTAAGGCTTAACAAGGGGCGGCACAGTGGCACAGTGGTTAACACTGCTGCCCCACAGCGCCAGAGACCCAGGTTCAATTCCGGCCTCGGGTCGCTGTCTGCACTGGAGTTTGCACGTTCTCCCCGTGTCTGCGTGGGTTTCCTCTAGGTGCTCCGTTTATCTCCCACACTCCAAAGATGTGCAGGCTAGGTGGATTGGCCATGCTAAATTGACCCTAGTGTCAGGGGGATTAACAGGATAAATATATGGGGTTATGGGAATAGGCCCGGGTGAGATTGTGGCCAGTGCAGACTCAATGAGCCAAACGACCTCCGTCTGCACTGTCGGGATTCTATGACGGTAAGGCATTCAGCACCTGGAAATCGTAGATGTGGCTACGTCTTCACTCCTTTTTAGTAAGCATAACATTGTTAGATGATATAAAACTGATTTAATGTGTGGGAGTCAATCAACTTTCATTTTTTTTTGGAAAAGCATGATCGTTAATTCTCCCCCAGTCTGCTGTCCATTTGTGGAAACATTATTTTGTGAGCAGGCTGAGATATGGAAAGCTCCTTTTCATCACCTTGACTTAGGTCAGGACTCATTCTGACTTATTGCAAAGAGTACCTAACCAGATGGTACAACATAATTTGCGGTTGGCACCAAACAGCAAATCCTGTCTAACTTTGTATACTTCACAAGAAAAAGCTAGGTTAAGGCAACACATGTGTCTGAGTAATTTCCATCTTCCTTTTAGACGTACAATGGGTGACTTAACTGGAATTTTAACTGACAGGAAAATGGTCCTATAGTTGGCTGACACCAGGCTAAAGTGGAAATGTTACACTAGCAGAACGGAACGAGTGACTGCGTATGTGCTTTGAACCTTTAATATCTATACCATTTTCTACTTATAAGGAGTGAAATTACATCCTCCGCCTCCTCTCGGTATCATGTCCTAAGAGGGCATTGGTGACTGTGGATTTCTATTGGACTGGTCCATGATTATGCTTGGCAAAGTACTGCAGTGGTTTGCTATTGTCTTCCACAGTATGGCGGACCAGGAAACTCTCCTGCTCTTACTGCCTGCTATCATGCATATTGGGAGGAGTTACTTGTTTGGCAACATTATGAATGCAACTCCCATGGCTATCAAGTTCTGAAGGGGGACTTAAACCCAGAGCTTCTGACCCAGATGCGAGGACACTACTCACTGTGCCAAAAGATCTTCTTGCTGAATTAGATAGCCCCTAAAAATGGAAACAGGATTCGCAATGCACCGCTGCCAAGGGTTTTCTGTCTTTTTTCTTTGTTCTTTCGAGGGATATGGTCCCCGGAAGGGTAGGGAGCTTTAGTTTAGTTGGGCAGCATGGTCGGTGCAGGCTTGGAGGGCTGAAGGGCCTGTTCTGTGCTGTAATTTTCTTTGTTCTTTGTTCTTTGATTTACTCGTGCCTGTTGATGACAATGCATTCAGCACACCAGCTTTGTGTTGCCATCATTTCAATGATTTATGCATTCAGTCAGCACTAACTGCGCTGTTAACTGGCTGCACACATCAGCAGGAGGCCCAACATTGTAACTTGTTTGATGGGCCAAATGGTCTGCTTCTGCACTGTAGGGATTCTACGATTCTATTCTATGAACAGTGCTATTGAATAGGTACCGGTGCTTTGGCCATGTTATGCCTGAAACCATAATCTCTGTTGCCAGATGTGCGAACAGAATTGTGAATCTTTCCCAAGATGGTCAGTGCTAAACTTGTTATTGAGAAGGAAGAAGAACGACGGCTTACGTCACCTGGCTTTTAAAAAAAAAAGAAAATATATATAAATGTAGTTTGAAACCAGCTGATTCAGATATGTAGCATCTGTAATAGCTGATCCCATGCGCGTCTTGGGAGTGGAAGGAAGCAGAACAGATGGGGCTTCCATCTGGATGTGTGAGACATTAAGAAGGGCAGCAAAAAAATAATCACAGCACAAGTTAATACGATGGGAAGAGTTGGATCAAAATTGATCCAAAACCTAAATGTGATTAGACTTATTTGCAATGAGCATTGATATATGATTCCTGGTTAAAATAAACACTTTCCCCCTCCTAAATGATATGGAAGGAAGACCATTTAATTTGTTCACCCCCCCTCCCCCCCACCCCTCCTCCCTCCACTCCCCCCACCCCCCCCCTCCCCCCCGAGTCCACAATTGCTGAATTTTATGAGGGTGATAGTTAATGATTTCCTCCGCGGCTTCCCAGCTGCGGGGCAGTCAGACTGATTTAAAATGCAGCCATCACGGTCAACCATCCAGTTCCATCCTTGTCTTTTAAAATTCAATGTTGGATTTTCTTTGAACAGTCGGTTATTGTCTGAGTTGACGTGACGTGCAAAGAGAAATGGGATAGAAACACCAGCGTCCCAGCGGCCCACTTTGTTTCTGAGTAAGTCTCCAATCTGCAATTTCCTTGGAGGGTTGTTAACCTCTGTTTCCCCCCCTCACCCTCCCTTCCACCCCCAACTCCTGGATCAACAAGTTCCACTGGAAAGGCTGCATTCTCAGAAGAGTGATTCTGGCGAGAAGGAATGTTGTGCTGTGGAACCTGAATCGTTTTGAAGGGGAATGGGCTTTAAAGCTGTAGTTAAGAAGCGATTTCACACGGTTACAGTGCAGAGGAAAGTCACCAGAGTCCCAGCTGACCATAGGCTGATTGATTTGATTTGTTGTCACAAGTAGACTTACATTAACACTGCAATGAAGTTACTGTGAAAATCCTCTAGTCATCACACTCCGGCGCCTGTTCGGGTACACGGAGGGAGAATTTAGCATGGCCAATGCACCTAACCAGCACGTCATTCGGACTGTGGGAGGAAAGCGGAACACCCAGAGGAAACCCACGCAGACACGGGGAGAACGTGCAGACTCCGAACAGACAGTGACCCAAGCCGGGATTGAACCCGGGTCCCTGGCACTGTGAGGCAGCAGTGCTAACCACTGTGCCGCCATGTTGCGATGCGGTGAAAAGTATTGTTTCTTACATGCTATGCAGACAAAGCATACTGTTCATAAACTACATGGGGAGGAAGTTAGGAGAGGGTGCAGACATAGTTAGGCTGTAGAGAAAGATCAACTTAGTGCGAGGTAGGTCCATTCAAAAGTCTGATGGTAACAGGGAAGAAGCTGTTCTTGAGTCAGTTGGTATGTGATCTCAGACTTTGCGGCTGAAACTTACCGCCCTGCCCGTCACGGGATTCGGAGCAGGCGGGGGCGGACCATGGGAAGGTCCATTGACCTCGGGCAGGATTTTACAGTTTCGGGATGAGTGAGGCTGTTAAATCCCACCCTGTATCTTTTTCCCAACGGAAGATGGTGTAAGAGAGAATGTCCAGGGTGCGTGGGGTCCTTGTTTATGCTGGCTGCTTTTCCGAGGCAGCAGGAAGTGTAGATGGAGTCAGTGGGTGGGAGGCTGGTTTGCATGATGGATTGGGCTACATTCATGACCTTTTGTAGTTTCTTGCAGTCTTGGGCAGAGCAGGAGCCAGACCAAGCTGTGATACAACAGAAAGAATGCTTTCTATGATGCATCTGTAAAAATTGGTGCGAGTTGTAGTGGACGTGCCAAATTTCCTTAGCCTCCTGAGAAAGTAGAGATAGATTGGTGGTGATTTAACCTGAGGGCCACCATACCTGATTTGACTTGATTTATTGTCATATATATTGGGATACAGTGGTTCAAAACAACAGCCAGCTGAGCTTAACTGACTCCCCAGTTATGTTACACGCAGTAACAGTGTACATAGAGCTTGAGTCCAGTGTCCGTGACCCACCTGACACCAGAGTGGAACCCAAGTGAGTCTCCCTGGAATAAAGACAGAAAATGTTGGGTAAACTCAGCAGGTCTGGCAGCATCTGTGAGAAAGAGAAACCGAGTCCGAGGGCGGGGTTCCCGAGGCTCGTCAGACGGCCTGTCAGGAATCCCAATGCCCTGCTGTACGGGATGTCGGACAGAAATCGGGATTCCTGATGGGTGGCAAGACATTCGGGATTCACACAACCCGTGTCGCCGGCCCCGATCAGACTTCCACCCGGACAAAGTGGCAACCCCATAATTTGCTGGCCCATTCACCAGCCAACCCCATGCATCTGGCTCAGGAACGGCAACAGCACAGGACAAGCTTTGGTGTTGTGAATCACAAGCGGGGACATGGTGCACTGGACCCCCAGGGTCCAGGGGAGCACCACCAACCCATCGGAAAAGAGGGACATCCTCTATCCCGACCACCGAAATCACAGGTCAGCCTTCCCCCCACACCATACAGGCATTAAGGTGAACTGACCCAATCCCCCCCTCAGGCCCCTTCCCCCCTCAGGTTCCCCCCTCAGGCCCCCTCCCCCCTCAGACTTCCCGTTCAGGCCCCTCCCATCTCAGACTCCCCCTCAGGCCCCCTCCCCCCTCAGACTGCCCACTGAGGCACCCTCCCACTTCAGACCTCCCCTCAGGCCCCCTCTCCCCTCAGACTGCCCACTGAGGCACCCTCCCACCTCAGACCCCCCCCCCGGCCCCTCAGGCCCCCTCTCCCCTCAGACTGCCCACTGAGGCACCCTCCCACTTCAGACCTCCCCTCAGGCCCCCTCTCCCCTCAGACTGCCCACTGAGGCACCCTCCCACCTCAGACCCCCCCCCCTCAGGCCCCCTCTCCCCTCAGACTGCCCACCTCAGACCCCCCCCCCCCCCCCCCTCAGGCCCCCTCTCCCCTCAGACTGCCCTTTCAGGCCCCTCCCACCTCAGACCCCCCCTCAGGCCCACTCCCCCCTCAGACTGCCTGTTCAGGCCCCCCTCATCTCAGACCCCCCCCTCAGGCCCCCTCCCCCCTCAGACTGCCCGCTCAGGCCCCTCCATTTAGGCCACACGTCTTGACAGTGCCAAGAGTGCACTACTCCCTGGCACCCTGTACTGACAACCTGGCCTGATGCCATAGGCCCCAAGGCGGGTTAAGGAGGTACGTCCAGTTGCCATTGGTCCCTCGGCCACTGCCAAGTTGCAGAGGCTATATTCCTCAAAGGTCCTGGGGTTGGATGGGCTCAGGTTTAACCTCATCACTTCCCCCTGGGTGGGGGTGTGTTGTGGCCGGACAGCCTCCTCTAACCCTGGCAGAGCTGAGGATCACCCCTGGCATGGGGTGATTTCAGACAGCTCTGTGATCAACATCTGCATTCCTGCCTGTCTGCTGTGAAAATCCTGAAGTGGCCTGGTCACTTTAATCTCCATCCCCCCTGGACAGCTTTTAGAGATTTCACTCTCTACGTGAAATTAGAGATTCCTGACAGGCTGTAGAGATTTGCATTCTAATCAGTATTCTGTAATTTGATTTCTGTGTCTGTGCCCTGTTTGAGAACAGATATCCACTCCATCTGACGAAGGAGCTGTTCTCCGAAAGCTTATGGTATTTGCTACCAAATAAACCTGTTGGACTTTAACCTGGTGTTGTGAGACTTCTTACTGTGCTTACCCCAGTCCAACGCCGGCACCTCCACATCGTCAGCTTTTAAACCACAGCAGCACTCCATTCTGTAGCAAAGATCTCCCTTTGAAGTCCTCTGAAGGAGGGTGGGGTGGTTCCCATTCTGCACAGCTGTGCACTCAGCCCCAATGTGGTCACACAGCTTTGATTTGAACGCCGGAATTTTACTGCTCCGCCTGCCATGGAAATCGGAGCTGGTGAGGGGTGGACAATAGGAAGGTCCGCTGACCTCAGGCGGGATTTTATGGTTTCAGGATGAGCGAGGCCATGAAATCCTGCCCAAGGTCTCTGAGGCTTCCTAGCAAGCTGAAACCTTTGAAACCGTGGTGCATTGGAACCTTTAATCTATGTCAGTTTCAATGTGCAGTGCTTTGAAATAGACCTCCATTGACAGCTTAATGGATTTATACTCATGCTTCAGTCAACTGTGTTTACTTTCATTTCTTTTTATACTTGAATGTACCCCATTGATCCTAATAGAAATGCTTACAAAGATTCTAAGCTTGATTGACAGCTGTGGTTTCTTCAAAAGGAAAGAGTGGTTTGCAAAAAAAGAACAAAGAACAAAGAAAAGGACACTGCTCCTTCATCAGGTGAGCAGCGCTCCAAAACTCATGATTCCAAATAAACCATAGAAACCATAGAAACCCTACAGTGCAGAAAGAGGCCATTCAGTCCATCGAGTCTGCACCGACCACAATCCCACCCAGGCCCTATCCCCGTATCCCTACATGTTTACCTGCTAATCCCTCTAACCCTCATATTTACCCCTAATCCCTCTAATCTACGGATCCTGGGACACTAAGGGGCAATTTAGCTTGGCTAATCAACCTAACCCGCACATCTTTGGATTTTAACCTGTTGGACTTTAACCTGGTGTTGTGAGACTTCTTACTGTGTTTACCCCAGTCCAACACCGGCATCTCCACACCAAAGAAAAGTACAGCACAGGAACAGGCCCTCCGGCCCTCCAAGCCTGTGCCGATCATGACGCCCGAACTAAACTAAAAAAAATCTTCTGCCCTTACTCGGTCCGTATCCCTCTATTCCCTCTCTATTCATGTCCCCATCCAGATGTCTCTGAAATGTTGCTAATGTGCCTGCTTCCACCATCTCCTCTGGCAGGTTCCAGGCACTCACCACTCTCTATGTGAAATTCTTCCCTCGCACATCTCCCTTACACTTTTCCCCTCTCATCTTGAACCTGTGCCCCCTTGTAATTGACACTTCCACCCTGGGAAAAAGCCTCTGACTATCCACCCTATCTATGCCTCTCATAATTTTGTAAACTTCTATCAGGTCTCCCCTCAGCCTCCGTCTTTCCAGTAAAAAAATCCTACTTTATTCAATCTCTCCTTATAGCCAACACTCTTGAGACCAGGCAACATCCTGGTGAACCTTCTCTGCACTCTCTCTAAAGCTTCCACGTCCTTCTGGCAGTGTGGTGACTAGAACTGCACACAATACTCCAAATACGGCCTAACCAAGGTTTTATATAGCTGCAACATGATTTCCCACCTCTTGTACACAAGCCCGGCTGGTGAAGGCAAGCATGCCATACGCCTTCTAATGACCTTGGCCACCTGTGTTGCCACTTTTAGGGAACTGTGGACCTGCACGTCCAGATCCCTCTGAATGTTAATGTTCCTAAGGGTTCCAGCTTTTGCAGTATAATTCACATTTAAATTTGATCCTCCAAAATGCATCACCTCACATTTGTCCGGATTAAACTCCAAGTGCCATTTTTACAATCTATCTGTATCCTGTTGTATCCTTTGACAATCCTCAGCACTATCAGCAACTCCTCCAATCTTCATGTTATCCGCAAACTTACTAATCAGACAAAAGAACAAAGAACAAAGAACAAAGAACAAAGAACAGTACAGCACAGGAAACAGGCCCTTCGGCCCTCCAAGCCTGTGCCGCTCCTTGGTCCAACTAGACCAATCGTTTGTATCCCTCCATTCCCAGGCTGCTCATGTGACTATCCAGGTAAGTCTTAAACGATGTCAGCGTGCCTGCCTCCACCACCCTACTTGGCAGCGCATTCCAGGCCCCCACCACCCTCTGTGTAAAAAACGTCCCTCTGATGTCTGAGTTATACTTCGCCCCTCTCAGCTTGAGCCCGTGACCCCTCGTGATCGTCACCTCCGACCTGGGAAAAAGCTTCCCACTGTTCACCCTATCTATACCCTTCATAATCTTGTACACCTCTATTAGATCTCCCCTCATTCTCCGTCTTTCCAAGGAGAACAACCCCAGTCTACCCAATCTCTCCTCATAGCTAAGACCCTCCATACCAGGCAACATCCTGGTAAACCTTCTCTGCGCTCTCTCCAATGCCTCCACGTCCTTCTGGTAGTGCGGCGACCAGAACTGGACGCAGTACTCCAAATGTGGCCTAACCAGCGTTCTATACAGCTGCATCATCAGACTCCAGCTTTTATACTCTATACCCCGTCCTATAAAGGCAAGCATACCATATGCCTTCTTCACCACAGACCACCCACATTTTCCTCTAGATCATTTATATATACTATAAACAACAGAGGTCCCAGCACTGATCCCTGTGGAACATCACTAGCTACAGATCTCCATTTTGGAAAACACCCTTCCACCGCTACTCTCTGTTTTCTATAACCAAATAAGTCTAGCTCAGTTGACTGCACAGCTGGTTAGTAACGCAGATGTGAACAGTGTGGGTTCAATTCCTGCACTGGCTGAGTTTATTCATGAAGTTGAGCCTTCTCAACCTTACCCCTTGCCTGAGGTGTGGTGATCCTCAGGTTAAAATCACCACCAGTCAGCTTTCCCCGTCAAAGGGGAGAGCAGCCTATGATCATCTGGGACTATGGTGACTTTATCTTTACACCTTACTGACACTGCCCTCAGCATGGCAAGGTCAGCATTTGTTTCCCATCCCGAATTGCCCTTGAACTGAATGGCTTGTTAGACCATTTCAGAGGGAAGCTAAAGAACTTTTAACCACACTATTGGGTCTGGAGTCACATGTAGGCCAGACCAGGTCAGGTTGGCCGATTTCCTTCCCTGAAAGAGATTTGTAAACCAGATGTGTTCTCCCATCCCACTGTCTCTTCCCCTTACCAGCCTCATTGGCTAACGCAAATATCAGTCATTCAAGATCATATTCAGGTTAGTGAGTGTCTGTGAGCTGCAGAAAGAGGACATTTAGCCCATCATGGGCAGCACCGTGGCACAGTGGTTAGCACTATGTATGAGGCAAGTTTTTTACACAGAGGGTACTGGGTGCCTGGAACTCACTGCCGGGAGCAGATACGATAGTGACTTTTAAGGGGCATCTTGACAAATACATGAATAGGATGGGAATAGAGGGATATAGTTCCTCAGAAGGGTAGGGGGTTTTAGTTCAGTCAGGCAGCATGGTCAGTAAGGCTTGGAGGGCTGAAGGGCCTGTTCCTGTGCTGTAATTTTCTTTCTTCTTTGTTCTTTTGTTCTCACAGCGCCAGGGGCCCGGGTTCAATTCCGGCCTCGGGTCACTGTCTGTGTGGAGTTTGCACATTCTTTCTGTGTCTGCGTGTGTTTTCTCTGAGTGTTCCGGTTTCCTCCCACAGTCCAAAGATGTGCGCGTTAGGTTGGTTGGCCATGCTAAATTGCCCTTAGGTGTGAGTGGAATTAGAAGGGTAAATATGTGGGGTTACGGGGATAGGATCTGGATGGGATTGTTGTCGGTGCAGACTCGATGAGCCAAATGGCCTCTTTTTGCACTGTAAGGATTCTATGATTCCACGCTTGTGTCTGCACCAACTTTCCAAATGAGTGTCATGAATTATTCCCCAGACTTTTCCCCATACCCCTGTGCCTTGTTTCTATTCAAGTTATCATCTAATTCCCTGTTGAAGGCCTCAACTGTACCTTAACCAAACTTCCAGGCCATGCATTCAAGATCCAAACTACTCGTCGCGTGAAGACAATATTTTTTTCTCACACCACATTGGCCCTTAAATCTACGCCCTCTCGTTCTTGATCCTTTCATGAGGGGGAAACAGTTTCTCCTTATCTACTTTTCCATCCCCCTCATGCTGTTGAACAAAAGATCCTAGCAATGTCCTCCTTTGAAACATATCGTTCACCAACTCGAAATGCCTGAGAAAAAGTCATCCGATTCTGAAAGGTCAAAAGAATGTGACTCCATGGCAAAAAGGCAAGAAGGGAGAATGTCACGCATTCTGCACTTTGTGCTGATGGGATGTCAGTATTAGCCACCAAGGAAAGGGAGATGTGAATCAGTCGTGTTCATCAGAGAAGCGCAGAACTCCAGATCCGCATCAATCTTTCAGAAGAATACAGATACGTGTGGTCTAAGTTCTCAGGGAATAAAGCATTGCTGAAAGCTGCTAGGAATGGATAGACAGTAATTGTCCCTGACCTCCATGCCAGGGCTTGCTTTAAATTGCTGGTATTGTTATTATTTATCATACTGTAATTACTCAATAAAATATTAATTGTTGAGCTGGTTATTATTGGTTGTAATAACTTCAACACAATCAATAAAGTAATTAATGCAATTGCAGTAGCAGCATTGTTCCATGCTCATTTTAATGACCATAAACCATGATGTATAAGTTGACCCTGTGTGTAAGATCAATCACGTGCTAACCATGGTGGCACAATGGTTAGCACTGCTGCCTCACAGCGCCAGGGACCTGGGTTTGATTCCTGGCTTGGATAACTGTCTGTGTGGCATCTGCATGTTCTCCCCGTGTCTGCGTGGGTTTCCTCCCACACTCTGAAAGACGTGCTGGTTAGGTGCATTGACCTGAACAGGTGCTGGAGTGTGGTGACTAGTGGAATTTCACAGGAACTCCATTGCAGTGTTAATGTAAGCCTTACTTGTGACTAATAAATAAACATAACTTTATGTTTTAGCATATGCTTGGTGTATAAGTTGACTCTGCCTCAATTTTTAACCTCACTAATGCATATTTTCATTGCCTGTGTTACAATCCCAGTCATGGGAGTACTGTACAAACCAGATATTTGTTAGGATCTGGTTTTGATAATGATTGAAAGAATATGAAACATGGAAGAACCACAGAATCCATCGAGTGCAGAAGGAGGCCATTTGGCCCATCAAGCCTGTACTGACAACAACTCCACGCAGGCCCTATCCCCACAACCCCACGTATTTACCCTGCTAATCTCCCTGACACTCAGTGTCAACTTAGCATGGCCCATCAACCTAATCCGCGCATCTTTGGACAGTGGGAGGAAACCGGAGCACCCGGAGGAAACCCACGCAGACACGGGGAGAATGTGCAAACTCCACACAGACAGTGACCCAAGCCGGGAATTGAACCCAGGTCCCCCTGGTGCTGTGAGGCAGCAATGCTAACCACTGTGCCACCGTGCCAACCAAACGTAAGGAGGCAACCAGCTGGACAACAAGATTAAATTGGAACAGCAAAATAATCTTTACTATACAAACTGGAACAAACATACACAAGGTATAATGACTAAATTGGTACATTGAACTATTTTAAACAATGTGAGCTTCCACCTTAAACTCACTCCAACTGACGTGGCCCAGCTTAACCCTTTCACTGTGGCTTTCACTTTGATAGGCTTCTAAACATTCTCATCTTCTGGAAGGCAATTGGTTGTATAGGTCACTACTCAGGTCGATGGTACATCCTTACCAATACTACCTCCTGTCCAAGGACAGGAGACACTGACAGTCACGTGTCACAACCCAGCAGGCACACATACTCCCTCGGTGTCAATTCAGTAGTTGGACTTTTCCTTTCTTTACAGAGTTACTTGGTCCTATCTATTTCTCTCGAACTCTCTTTTTTCCTCTTTAAACATGCAGAACTGAGTTCTCTGGTTCAAAACACCAGAATGGGCGGGAATTCACCACCTCGCTCGAGCGAGACCAGAAATTCCCGCCCGAGATCAACGGACATTTCCGTTGTCCGCCCCTCGCCCACTCCGATTCCGTGGTGGACGGGGCGGTAGAATTCTGGCGGCTGTGTCTGCAGCCTTCAGGTCAGCCTCGCCCACACTTATTTTCTCAAATAACATTCCCACTTTTCCTTTTAGAGCATAGCGCCACACTCAGCAGTTTTCCCCAGGCCAGCCAACAAGCTTTCTTGCTTCTAAAAGCCTCTCAGCTGGGTCAAAAGTTCAAGCATCATGTCAGCACGCACGGGCATATTGAACAAAACTGAAAGTAAACACTCCCCAATTCACTTTGAACTAAGATCAAAACTCCACCTTCTCAACCATTACTATAATCCACAATATGGCAGTTATAACACCGGCACCTTAGAACTGGTCACAAGTGATCAGTCTGGCGATACGGGCTGTGTTGTGAAGATGTGATGTGGAGTTGCCGGCGTTGGACTGGGGTAGGCGCAGTAAGTAGTTTCACCTGATGAAGGGGCAATGCTCCGAAAGCTCGTGCTACCAAATAAACCTGGTGTTGTGAAACTACTTACTTGTGAAGCTGTGTGCGAGTTGAAGACATGCCTACACTTTGCGGGGAATTTTCCTGTCCCACTCATTGTGTCCGATGCCAATTATATTTCAAAGTCACTACCACCCACACCCATGACGACAGTTCACTTTTATACTTGCCATAATTTGACCCCCTCACTTTATGGAGGGATTTTTCGAGCTTCCAAAGGTTAACTTAGATGCCACCAGCTGTGGCAATTATATCGGCAGGTGAGCCAGGCCTTAGCTTGCCTCATTTTTGTATCCATGCCTTTGTGGCAATGGGAGATCCAGCAGGGTGCGATTTGGGTCCAATATTTCTGGTCTTTGCCAATGGTCATTCCAGCCTCAACACCCAATTTTTGTTTTATTCATTAGTGGGACACGGATGTCGCCGGTTGGCCAGCATTTATTGCCCATTCCTATTTGCTCTTGTTCAGAGGGCAGTTGAGAGTCAAGTTAAAGTTAAAGTTTATTTATTAGTCTCAAGCAGTCTTACATTAACACTACAATGAAGTTACTGTGAAAATCCCCCGGTCGCCACACTCTGGCGCCTGTTCGAGGGCACTGAGGGAGAATTTAGCATGGCCAATGCACCTAACCAGCACGTCTTTGGACTGTGGGAGGAAACCGGAGCACCTGGAGGAAACCCACGCAGACACGGGGAGAACGCGCAGACTCCACACAGACAGTGGCCCAAGCCGGGAATCGAATCCAGGTGCTGTGAGGCAGCAGTGCTAACCACTGTGCCACCGTGCCACCCCAGTCAGCCACATTACTGTGGCTCTAGAGTCACATGTAGGCCAGACCGGGTAAGGATAGCAGATTTCCTTCCCTAAAGCACATTAGTGAACCAGATTGATTTTTCCAACAATCGACAATAGTTTCATGGCTATCAGTAGATTATTAATTCCAGATATTTTTTATTGAATTCAAATTCCACCAGCTGCCAATGCCAAGATTCAAACCCGGGGCCCCAGAATATTAGCTGAGTTTCTGGATTAATTGTCCAGTGATAATACCACGAGGCCATCTTCTCCCGTTATTTACTCAGCGTTAGTGCCAATGCAAATCCCACCCTTCCTTGTTCTGATGTTGAACTGTCTATGTGCACAATCCTTCATTTTGTTGTGATTCAAAATAGAGAGGTTGGATCAAGAAGAGTGTCACTGTCATTTAAAGTAGTGGACTGCATTAAAGACCTTGAAACAACTTCAGTGATAGATTAAAGTTGTCAGCCGGCGACAGAAATATAAGCAACAGGATTTAGTGACTAGTTAAGACAATATCTTGGTGGGGCAAGGTCTTTACTGACTAGCTGCCATTGGATATATACACACATACATGTTGTGTTGTTTTGATTGTATGGAGTTGCTGTTTATTTGTCATGGTAAAAGTTAATGAAAGAAGAAAGGAAGACTTACACTCATGTAGTGCCTTTCATGACATCAGACATCCCAAAGCAATCTACAGCCAATGTAGTTACTGTTGTAATATTGGAAACACAACAGCCAAGTTTTACATAGCAAAGTCCCACATACAGCAATATGACAAAAGACCAGACACCCTGTTACAGTGATGCTGATTGAGTGCAACGTGTTGGCTAGAACATTGGCGAGAACTCTGGCAGCGGGGAGGCAGTGGCATAATGTTATTGTCACTGGGCTAGTAATCCAGAGACCAAGGGTAATGCTCTGGGGACGCAGGTTCGAATCCCGCTATGGCAGATGGCGAAATTTGAATTCAATAGAAAATCTGGAATTAAGAATCTACTGATGACCATGAAACCATTGTCGATTGTCGGAAAAACCCATCTCGTTCACTAATGTCCTTTAGGGAAGGAAATCTGTCATCCTTACCTGCATGTGACTCCAGACCCACAGCAATCTGGTTGACTCTTAAATGCTGGCCCAGCCAGGGGTACCCATGTCCCATGAATGTATTAACAAAAAAGGCGAAGGGGAGAACTATTTGAAGTGTCTAAAGTGAGGGGTCTAGATTGAGTGGATAGAAAGGCTGTGTTTTCCTTGGGTGAGGAGTTTATAATCAGGGGTCATAGATTTAAAGTAAGAGGTGGGAGCTTTAAAGGGGATTCCAGGGGAAATTGTTTCACCCAGAGGGTGGTGGGGATCTGACACTTAACGTCTGAAAGGATGGTAGAGGCAGAAAGCCTCCTAACTGCCCAAACTTTCACAGAGTCTGAACGACACTAGAGCCATATAAATTCCAGGATTCCTGTCCTCATCCCTAGTGCCACCAGTTTTCAATGGCACAGAATAAGGATACGGGTAGCACACCAGAGCCTAGCACTCCCAACCTGGCCTGCTCCACTGTGGGGGATAGGTATCTCCTAGAGCCTGCAATTTTCATGGAATTGGGCCACCTTGTTCCTGATGTGTGGCTCCCAGCCCCTCAGAGGCGTCGTGTACCACAGCCAAGATTTAGGAACCTTTTGAAAGGTAAATTCAAAAGGTCTTACCCATGCCCCCATGCCATCTCCATGTCAACTCGTGCCAACATTTATGGTATTGTATACAAGATTATGAAGGGTATAGATAGGGTGAACAGTGGGAAGCTTTTTCCCAGGTCGGAGGTGACGATCACGAGGAGTCACGGGCTCAAGCTGAGAGGGGTGAAGTATAACTCAGACATCAGAGGGGCGTTTTTTACACAGAGGGTGGTGGGGGCCTGGAATGCGCTGCCAAGTAGGGTGGTGGAGGCAGGCACGCTGACATCGTTTAAGACTTACCTGGATAGTCACATGAGCAGCCTGGGAATGGAGGGATACAAACGATTGGTCTAGTTGGACCAAGGAGCGGCACAGGCTTGGAGGGCCGAAGGGCCTGTTTCCTGTGCTGTACTGTTCTTTGTTCTTTGTTCTTTGTATGAAAGGGAGTCAAAGGGACAAGCAAGAGAGGGGTTCAGGCCACAATCAGATCAGCCACGGTCTTATTGAATAGCGGTCCAAGCTCAAGGGGTGGATTAGAAACACACAAATTAGGGGCAGGAATAGGCCCTGTGGCTGATCATCCAACTCAATAGCCCGATCCCTCCCTTCCCCCATATCCTTTGCCCAAAGAGCTATATCTAAATCCTTCTTGAAAACAAACAATATTTTGGCCTCAACTGCTTTCTGTGGTAGCGAATTCCACAGTCTTACCACTCTCTGGGTGAAGAAAGTTCTCCTCATCTCAGTCCCATATCCCTAGACTATGATCCCTGGAGTTCCAATTGGTGATGTTTTCATTCGATGCGATGCAGCTTTTGGATAGACTGCCTGGTATTGCCTCCGTTGTGGCTCAGTTGTCTTTCAGTTTCATGGCCACATGTTCAAGTTGCACTCCAGGAAACTTGAGCATGAAATGGAGGCACAATACTGAGGAGGTGTTTCATTGTCAGAGGTGCTGTCTTGCAGAGCAGAGGTTGAATCAAAGTCCTGTCTTCCCTAGTGGATGGACTAATATGTCCCTGGTTAGAAGGTGCAGCTCTGGGTATCCATGTGGGCCCCAGTTATCCCTGTCTTTGTGTGGGGTGTGTGGAACATTTCTTGTTCAACTTATACTGCAACCCACTCCCACAACTCTTTTTCCCATTACATTGTTGACTGCATCAGTGCCACTTCGTGCTCTTGTCCGAACCTGGAGAACTTATCAATTTTGCTTCCAATTTCCACCCCTTTCTCACCTTCACATGGTCAAAATCTGACACTTCCCCTCCTCTCCCCTCCTTGACTTCTCTGTCTCCATTTCTGGTGATAGACTGTTCACCAATATCCATTACAAGCCCATCAACTCCCACAGCTACCTCGACTACAGCTCCTCGCAATCTGCTTCCTGAAAAGACTTCATCCCATTCTCCTGGTTTCTCCATCTCCATTGCATCTGTTCTGAGGATGCTATCTTCAATAATGGCACTTCTGACAAGTCTTCCTTTTTCCTGAGCTGAGGTTCTCCCTATTGAACTGTTGTGACAGAGCCTTCAATTGTGTCCGATCTATTTCCCCCATCTTTTTCCTTCCTCCCAGAACAATGACAGGATCCCCTTTGTCCTCACATTTCACACATCAGCCTCTTTTTCAAAGGATCATCCTTCACCATTCCCACCAACTCCAACATGTTAGGGCTCTGGACTAGAACCCAAATATATATTAGGAAGCCACACTAGACTCCAACAATTTTTCTAATTTGGCATAAATGTGACGATAGGATATTTCTTCCCAGGAATATTCCACTGACAAAGTAGTGATCTTTTATAGTAACACAGTTTAAATATAACTCTAACAAATGAAGCAGCTTAACCAGTTGAACAATATTTTAAAATGAAAGGAAGCAATTTCACTTTCTAGCTTATGACTGTTCCAGTTCCAAATAATCATCATATATAAAATCCACTTTTAAATAAATAAAGCTAGTAAACCCAGGCATACTTGCTTTCAGAGAGACAGAGTTCCTGAAGCCTGCATAATCCTTCTAGCTTCAACCAGACTTCAGCTGCAACTAACTGCTTTCTGCAAAAGCCTTTTTCACTCTGAAACAGACCTGGTTCTGCACATTAACCACATCATCATTCCCGTTCCAAGTATCCTGCTGTCCCAAAATCTCAGCTCCATTCCCATCAGACATACCAACTGCCTATAAAATAAAGCTGAATTTTTAAACATTCCCCTTAAACATTAAAAAACAAGATAAATAAATATATTTCTATAACAATTGCACTACCATCATCACACACCACAAAACACATCTTCCTCTCACCTCCCCTGTTAGCATTCCATAGGGACTGTTCCCTCTGTGACACCCTGGTCCACACCTCTATCACTTCCAACAACTCATTGCCTTCCCATGGCACTTTCCCATGCAATCACAGCAGGTGTAACATCTGTCTTTTTATTCCTCCCCCCTCACTGTCCAAGCCACAAACATTCCTTTCAGCTGAAGTTGTGATTTAATTGTCCTTCTTTCAATTTAGTCTGCTGTATACGCTGCTCACAACGCTGCCTCATCTACATTGGGGAGACTAATTGCAAACTGGGTGTCAGCTTTGTGGAACACCTTCTCTTGTCCGCAAGCAGGACCCAAATCTTCCTGTCGGTCACCAATTCAATTCGCCATCTTGTTCTCATGTGCAAATGTCCATCCTCAGCTTGCTACAATGTTCCAGAGAATCCCACTGCAAACTGGGGGAATAGCACCTCATCTTCTGATGTGGCACTTTACAGCCTCCTGGACTCAACATTGAGTTCAACAACTTCAGACTGTGAACTTTGACCTCCATTTTAATTTTTTTCCTCCTTCATCCCTCCACACGTTCCAGCTTGTATCGTGTTCTCATGTTTTGCTTTCAGAAAGTACTGACCCCTGTTCTGCTACTAACTCATGCTGCTTTCTGACCTATATGCCACTATTGACACTTGCTTCAACACTATCATGACCACTCCTTTGTCTTGTGCCCATGATTTTGTCAGGTAATCTCTCCTAAGCTGCAACCTACCCCTAACCTTCTATTTTGCTCCACCTGCTCCACCCCTCTTTTCAGCAGCATAAATCACACCACATTTCTCCCTCTCTTCAGCTCTGGAGAAGAGTCATACCGACGCATGCCGGCATATATGGCACGGCGGCACAGTGGTTAGCACTGCTGCCTCACAGCTCCAGGAACCCGGGTTCAATTCCAGCCTCAGGTCACTGTCTGTGTGGAGTTTGCACATTCTCCCCATGTCTGCGTGGGTTTCCTCCAGGTGCTCCAGTTTCCTTCCACAGTCCAAAGATGTGCTGATTAGGTGCATTGGCCATGATAAATTGACCCTAGTGTCAGGGGGATTAGCAGGGTAAACATGTGGGGTTACGGGGATCGGGATAGGGCCGAATGGCCTCCTTCTGTACTGTAGAGATTCTATGACCCGAAACGTTAACTCTGTTTCTCTCTCTCCACAGATGCTGCCAGACCTGCTGAGCTTTTCCAGCATGTTCTGGTCTCATTTCAGATTTCCAGCGTTCCAACTATTATGTGATATAAAATACCTCTGGAACTGCTTGAAGTGAGGAGTGCTCCCCAGGGTACTGGCTGCCTTTTGTCACTCGACCAACAGATTATCTGGTCATTAGAACCATAGAATGGTACAGCACCGAAGGAGGTCATTTGGCCCAATGAGCCTGTGAAAGAGTTAACCAATTAGTCCTACTCTTTCTCTTTCACCCTATGTTCTCTTTATTCACTTTTTAAGTGCGTATCAATTCACTTTTGAACTTTCCTATTGGGTCCTCTTCCACCATCCTTTCAGGCAGTGCATTGCAATTCATAATGACGTGCTGGGTGAAAACATTTCACCTTATTTCCCCCCAGTGGCTTTTTTTTTGTTGCCAATTATCTTAAATGTTTGTCCTTTGATGATCCTGCCAGTGGGAATTAAGTAACGATCCGCGGTTCTCTCCTTGCAGGAATTCTGGTCAGCTGCAAGCCATTATGGGAGCAGTTGTCCAATCCATGCAAGAGAAGGGATTTTGCAGCATTCCTGGTTCTGAGCAAGATTGCTTCCAATGTTAGCCAGTATTTCTCTTTTTGTTGCTTGAGTCAGTGTTTGATTTATTTGTTTGGTTAAGGGCCGTTGAGATCTCCATAAACAGCTCCCTTTTCTCTCGGCCAAGTTGCACAGTACAGAGTCCAAGTAGACATAAAACAAAATGAACTGACAGTGACAAACCTTGGAGTGCTTGGTACTGACGGCAGGACGAATAAATTTTGTTTTTGATTTGATTTGATTTATTATTGTCACATGTATTAATATACAGTGAAAAGTACTGTTTCTCGCGTGCTTTACAGACAAAGCATACTGTTCATAGGGAAGGAAAGGAGAGGGTGCAGAATGTAGTGTCATAGTCATAGCTAGGGTGTAGAGAAAGATCAACTTAATATAAGGTGGGTCCATTCAAAACTTTGATGGCAGCAGAGAAGAAGCTGTCCTTGAGTTGGTGGTACGTGACCTCAGCTTTTGTATCCTTTTCCTGACGGAAGAAGGTGGAAGAGAGTATGTCTGGGGTGCGTGGGGTCCTTAATAATGCTGGCTGCTTTTCCGAGGCAGCGGCAAGCATAGACAGAGTCAATGGATGGGAGGCTGGTTTGAGTGATGGACTGGGCTTCGTTCACGACCTTTTGTAGTTCCTTGCGGTCTTGGGCAGAGCAGGAGCCGTACCAAGCTGTGATACAACCAGAAAGGATGCTTTCTATGGCACAAACTCTCAGTGCAAAATGTTCGATTGATTTTAAATTTCAATTTCGGTGATTTGAAACAAAAAATATGTTGAAAAGTTTTGACTGAAGTCCAATATGACATGGACATTGACACTGGAACAGGGCCAAACCTGAACTGATAATCTACGAGTTGTGAGGATCAGGATTCAGATCAGTTCTGCTGTCAAACCGCAGTGTACTTTCTTTTCATCCTCATCTCACCTCTGGTTCTTTAGCCAATCACCTTAATTCTACATCCTCTGGTTACCAACTCTTCTGTTATTGGAAACAGTTTTTCCTTAGTTACTAGATCAGAGTCCTAAAGTATTTTGTATATCTCTACCGAATCTCCCTTTCACCTTCCCTGTTGTCGTCTCTTCACATTAATGAAGTCCCTCATAGCTGGTACCATCCTAGGTACCATCCTTCTCCAAGGCATTGACATCCTTCCTAAAGTGCGATGCCCAGGAACATAATACACGATTTCAGATTCCAGTATCTGCAGTATTTTGCCTTTACACTAGCTGCTGAGGTGTAACCCATTGCTTAATGGAACTCCTTTGTTTTTGCACTCTGTCAGGATTTTGTATTGGGCAGAAGTGGAAGTGGATCTTAGAATCCTACAGTGCAGAAGGAGGCCATTCGAACAATCGAGTCTGCACCGACCACAATCCCACCCAGGCCCTATTGCCATAATCCTATGCATTTACCCTAGCCAGTCCCCCTGACACGAAAGGGCAATTTAGCACGGCCAGTCCACCGAACCCACACATTTTTGGACTGTGGGAAACCAGAACACCCGGAGGAAACCCACGCAGACATGGGGAGAATGTGCAAACTCCGCACAGACAGTGACCCAAGTTGGGAATCGAACCCGGGTCCCTGGCCCTGTGAGACAACAGTGCTAACCACTGTGCCACCATGCTGCCCTAATATTGCAGTTAAGCAGAGTCAACCTGTTTACATGAAAGGGTAAGTGTGCTTGGGCTGCATACTTGTCCCCCACTCAATCCCCTGGACTCTCTGTGATTACGCGCTGCATTAGCATGCAGTGCAGGGGAAGTCAATAAAAATCTGCGGCAGCCAGAGAGCTGGGACTTAAGGGTGCAAATGGTTGCATGGCGTGGGTTGTGCAAGTTGATACAAAGTAGAGAAGTTACCAGAGCTGGTGGGAACCACCCTGAGAGGTTGATTCCTCAAGGTATGTAACCTGACATTGTCCTAATGTCTTTGCTGGAGAAGAGAGTCCACAACAGATGTGCTATGAACAGGAGGGAGAGACAGGCAAACTGGACTTCATTTTCCTCACCGACTGTCCATAAACAGCAGGCGCTTATGGGTGTTCTATGCTGAGATCACTTGGTATGCATTGATCAGAGACTTTTAAAATCAAAGGTTCTGTGGAATTGAAAGACGTTTTAGTCATCTGCATGGATGAAGACTTTTCCAGTTGATATTCAAACTGTGAGATCAAAGGTGTAATGTTAAAACTGCCCCAAAAGTAGAGACTTGGGTCATGTGGCATGGCCCATTAATTACAGTTTAATAATTAGTTTCTGCGCTTCTGGCCAGAATTCCATTGTTCTTCCTTAGGAGAGAGACAAGGTGGGTATTAGCAGCTCTTTTGGTGTAACGAGTTTTAATCTCTCGCTTTTCTGATAGTTTAGGCTTGCGATTTGTCGCAGGCACATTTTTTTGGTTCAATTTTAAAGTTAGTTTCAAAAACCTGGCAAAAGAATAAAGTTTTGGATTTCTTTTTATGTCACATGTGAGATGACAAGGAACAGGGAGGGAGTTTCAAACATGGCAGTGCCGACTAAGATGAAGGATAGCACCCTGGATGTGGCCAGTCAATAAGGGGGCAGGCCTGTTGGAGAAGGGGAGGCTGGAATTAGTGTTGGGAGTGATGAGCATTCGAGAGAATCTCTATTGGCACAGGTGGAGTGGAATGAGGGATTGTGGCTGGGGGAAGGGGTGGGTGTATGTCGTGTGGCATTGTGACTGGCCATGAACATCTCTGTGACAGGCTTTAACTTTGGAAGGAGGAGAAGTCTCTGTCTGAGATGTTGCAATATATTCAAACTCTCCATCATCACTATTGAGTCTTATTCATCACTGTGCTCTCTTCAACAGGTCAGCTGCAGCAACCACCACTGCTCCTTTAATACGGAAGGACTTTCATTTTGTTGTTTATGTGACAGTTTATCACAGGCCGATTGAAATTCCATAATGCACAACATCAGCTGTCGTACCCTCACTCACCCTCCCTACAATTGCTGTGTGTGGCATGTCAATGTGTGCTAATGGACTGCTATGTACCGACAGTGAACAACTAATTGGCTGTGCTTTGGATTGTCCTGATTGGGAAAGGCGCTTTATAAATATAACTTCTTCTGTCTTTCTTTCTTCTGTTAATTTCCTTATACATTGCCTTTTTCATCCCTGCTGATTTTTGCACTAAGTGAAAAGTGCCACCGAATGGGCCTCCATTTCTCTATTTAGAAATAAACATTTAATGATGGTAAAGCCACTCTCTAATGAGTGGCTGTTAAATCTAACAAACAATATTGTCGATGGTAGCTTATTGGAAAGCAGGCTTCCATTGACTGAGACCTTTGATTGGCCCTCTAGGTAAGCAAACATGTACTGAGAGGGTGAGCCAGTGTAGCTAACTGACAATGTGGCTAATTGGTGGTGAAAGGGCTACATTTACAATTAATGCCTAATAATAAGTCAAAGCGTAGCCAGCAATGTTCTGATTGCCCTTTAATGGAGAGAAGTAAATTAATGTGCTGCTTTGATGTAGTTGAAAGTGTAATATTGTGCAGTAAATGGATTTGTACCTGCTCCAGTTATTATGCCAGAACCAGACACAGCCAACATAATGTGTGCAGCTGAGTTTGTGTAATCAGCAGACACCAAACAGCAGAACATTCCCACGTAGACATGATTGCAAAGAAGGCAGCTGAGGAACTTACAATCAAAATAACAAACTTTATGATTTATGCAGGTTGAAATTATCTGTGTTATATTAATATACCAATTTGTTCTGTCTCTAATTTAAGTTAACATTCATTAACAGTTCGTAAAGTTTATTTATTAGTCACAAGTCGGCTTACAGGAACACTGCAATGAAGTTATTGTGGAAAATCCCAGAGTTGCCACACTCCGGCGCCTGATCGGGTACACTGAGGGAGAATTTAGCATGGCCAATATACCTAATCAGCACGTCTTTCGGACTGTGGGAGGAAACCAGAGCACCCGGAGGAAACCCACACAGATATGGGGAGAACGTGCAAACTCTGCACGGACAGTGACCCAAGCCGGAAATCAAACCTAGGTCCCTGGCACTGTGAGGCAGCAGTGCTAACCACTGTGCCACCGTGCCACTCCAGTCCCCAGTCTGCCAGTCCCCTTGTGTGGCAGGTCTCTGGTGATGCCAGTCTCTCTGTAGCACAAATAAGAGCTTCTTCAAATATGTAAAAAGGAAGGAAGTGCCTAAAGTAAAGATTGATCCCTTGACTTAGAGCGTAAGACTGAGGAATTAACAGTGAGGAACAAGGAAATGAAACACTTTGAACAAGTATTTCGTATCTGCCTTCCCAGAAGAGTACATAAAAGGCAATAATAGTAATGGAAAATCATGGGGCAAAAGGGCTGGGGGAACGTAAAACATCCACGATCGATAGAGAAAAGGTACCAGGAAAGCTAACAAGACAATAGGCTGACAAGTCCCCTGGACCCGATGGCTTGAATCCCAGGGTTTAAAAGAAGTGGCTGCAGAGAAAGTAGATGTATCAGTTATAAACTTCCAAAATTCCGCAAATCCTGAAAAGGCCGCGATGGATTGTAAAACACAAATGTAACACATCAATTCTAGAAAGGAGGGGAACAGAAAACAGAGGACTCTAGGCCAGTTAGTCTAACAGCTAGCATAGAAAGAGTGCTGGAATTCATTAGTAAGAAGGTAGGAGGGGAGGAAATTTGAAAAATCATATTGCAGTCCAGCAGAGTCAACCTGTTTACATGAAAGGGAAAGTATGTTTGACAAGTTTATTAGAGTTCCTTGAGAAAATAACAAGCGATTGGATAAAGGGGAACTAGTCGATGTAGTGTATTTGGATTTCCAAAAAAGCACTGCAATCCTGCCACCTCCAGTCCTGAATGATGGTGGACCATTAAACAATTCACGGAAGGAAGAGGCTTTGCAAATATCCCCATCCTCAATGTTGGGGGAACCCAGCACATCAGTACAGAAGACAAGGCTGAGGCAATCGCAATGATCTGCAGCCAGAAGTACCAAGGGGATGATCCATCTTGGCCCCCTCTAGAGGTTCCCAGATTCACAGATATCAGACTTCAGCCAATTCAATTCATTCCACATGATCTCAAGAAATGGCTGAAGGCACTGGATAATATGGGCTCCGACAATATTCCGGCAAAAGTACTGAAGCTTTAGAACTTGCTGCACCGCTAGCCTGGCTGTTCCACTACAGCTACAACACTGGCATCTACCCAGCAATGTGGAAAATTGCCCAGGTATGTCCTGTATGCAAAAAACAGGACAAATTCAACCCAGCCAATTACCACCCCATCTGTGTACTCTCGATCATCAGTAAAGTGACGGAAGCCCAAGGATGCAAACGTCACTAGCTAAGGCGCCAAGCCAAATCTCCGTTCACTGCAACGGGATGGAAAATCCCGCCGGCGTGAACGGCCGTATGATTCTGGCCAACATGGATTTATTCAGAGCCTATCTTAACAAATACTGAACTGCCTCGGGACTGTGTACTGTCACCTTTGCTTTTCATCCTCTATAGGAATCATTGTTGATCAGAGTACGAAGACATAACGATCCTGAAGTATGTGGATGAATCAGTACTTGTCAGTCTCATAAGGAATAATTCGAACAAAATTATATGAACTCGATGGTGAAGTTCATAAAATGGTGTGATAATGTATCTCTTAAACTGAACAGAAACAAGACAAAAGAACTAGTAAGAGGTTTTAGGATTAAATCAGTTAATGATATCTGGGTTGCATGCTTTCCCTGGCTTCACTTGCTGGAATTGCATTTCTACCTCCCACTTGTTGATAATAACACAAGATCCTTCTAAGTCAAAAAGTAAAGCCTGACGCATAATCACATGTTCCTCAGATTTATCATTTTCATACTGGCTGTGAAGATTTATGACATGGACATTGAAATGATTATTATGTATCTAGGTGTCAAAGAAGATAGTAAGTTGAATTGGAGGGTATAGTGTGTGGCTGCGGGGGCCAAGGGACATACCTGATTGGACTATCTCAGAAAAGTAAAATCCTGTTGAGTACACCACAATCATGAAACTCTTCGATACGACTGTAGTTGAGGATGCTGTCTTTGGGTTGGCATGGGCAAGATGGGCTGAATGGCCCCCTTTCTATGCTGTATCATTTTGATGGTTCTGTATTTTATGTGTGGATGAGGGCATGCTTCAACGTGGGAGTCATTGGAATAGTTTTTAATGCATGTTTTAATTAAAGTTTGACCTCTGTGACAAGGCAATGTTCTTTCTTTTTATCGTTATTATTTATTGATAAGTACATTTTTAACAAATGCTCAAAGTACCTGAAATTAATTTCTGTATAGAAAATAAAGTGAAATTGAAAATTGAGGAATAATCACTGGTGAATGATTTTTCTGTGTGTAGTGCCATCCATGCAGCATACAGCAACATTGTACCCAGTGTACAGAAAAAAATGACAAAATGACTGATTCAATTTTGATAGAAAATCATTTCTTTTCTCCCTCCTCTTCCAATCCCTGCCGCAAACTGCAGCAGCCAAAGCACCAGTCCCAGAGTTCATTACATAATCCAATTCCAGCCTTCATCCTCCGGATGGTTCTATTCCTTGGAGTATAATGATTTTATTTTTATCATGTAACATCTGCAGAAATGGTTTCTATAAAGAAAAGGAGAGAGATGCACAGCCAGCCTTGTAAACCCAACATCCGCATTACATAGAATTACATTCCGGAAAGCAGGGGCACATGGGATTACAGAGATGGCAATGATCGGGGTATGCAATTGGAGGCAGAAGCTAGTAGTGAACGGATGTTTGTCTGACTGGAGAGAAGGATGCAGCGGAGATCCCAGAGGTCAGTCCTCCCCAGAGATCGTTACTTTGTCAAATATATAAATGACCTGGGCTGGGGTAGAGAGCTTACAATATTGGAGTTGGGGGAACGAAACAAAACTTATTTATTATTTATTAGTGTCACAAGTAGGCTTACATTAACGCTGCAATAAGAGGGCAGCACAGTGGTTAGCACTGATCCCTCACAGCGCCAGGGACCTGGGTTCAATTCCCGGCTTGGGTGACTGTCTGTGCGGAGTCTGCATGTTCTCCCCGTGTCTGCGTGGGTTTCCTCCGGGTGCTCCGGTTTCCTCCTACAGTCCGAAAGATGTGTTGATTAGGTGCATTGGCCATGCTAAATTATCCCTCAGTGTACCCAAACAGGTGCCAGAGTGTGGCGACTCGGGGATTTTCACAGTAACTTCATTGCAGTGTTAATGTAAGCCTACTTGTGCCACTAATAAATAAACTTCAAACTATAAGTTAGTGTGAAAATCCCCTCGTCACCACATTCAGGCATGGGGATTTTCACAAGTAACTTGTGCATTTTGGCAGATCCAATTCAGGTGGGAGCTATAAAATAAATGGCAGAACCATCAGGAGCATAGACACACAGAGAGATCCACAGGTGAAAAAGGTGGTGAAGAAAGCATGTGGCATGCTTGCCTTCATCGGGCGGGGCATCGAGTATAAAAGTTGGCAAATTATGTTACAGTTATATAAAACGTTGGTTAGGCCGCATTTGGACTACTTTGTCCAATTCTGGTCACCACACTACCAGAAGGAAGTGGAGGCTTTGGAGGGAGTACAGAAAAGGTTACCAGGATGTTGCCTGGTATGGAGGGTATTAGCTTTGAGGAGCGATTGAATAAACTGGGATTGTTCTCCCTGGAAAGACGGAGGCTGAGGGGCGACCTGATAGAAGTTTATAAAATTATGAGGGGCATAGATAAGATGAACAGTTGAAAGCTTTTTCCCAGGGCAGAAATGACAATTACAAGGGGGCGCAAGTTCAAGGTAAGGGGGGAAAGGTTCAAGAGAGATGTGCAGGTGATGTTTTTTACACAGAGGGTGGTGGGGGCCTGGAATACACTGCCAAGTGAGGTGGTTCAAGCAGACACGTTAGTGACATTTAAGACTTATCTTGATAGACACATGAATCCACTGGAGCAAGCTGAGAGGGGTGATTGAAAGCAGCAGTGCTGGTAAGAGATTAATTGGATTAATTGAATTGTTTATTTATTTAATTAATCAGCTAGTGTGTGTATTTTTTTGGCCTTTACTTTAACAGCAGTTTTTCAAGTTTAAAGTGAAAACTAGAAGTGGGCAGCAAAGGAGTCTGGGAAGGGTTTTTATTTTAACTTTAAAAGTCAGTTACCTGGGAGGTTCCCCCTCATTGATCCACTGGAGCAAGCTGAGAGGGGTGATTGAAAGCAGCAGTGCTGGTAAGAGATTAATTGGATTAATTGAATTGTTTATTTATTTAATTAGTCAGCTAGTGTGTGTATTTTTTTGGCCTTTACTTTAACAGCAGTTTTTCAAGTTTAAAGTGAAAACTAGAAGTGGGCAGCAAAGGAGTCTGGGAAGGGTTTTTTAAGCGCGTGAAGTATAAAAGGTAGGCTGCAGTATACAGCGGGCAGCGTCGGGAGCGGGCAGTGGAGTGTGTGGGAAGCAGAGTGTGAGCTATAAGACTTTGGCTCACAGGGCTTGAGTGTGTGGGAAGCAGAGTGTGAGCTATAAGACTTTGGCTCACAGGGCCTGAGTGTGTGGGAAGCAGAGTGTGAGCTATAAGACTTTGGCTCACAGGGCTTGAGTGTGTGGGAAGCAGAGTGTGAGCTATAAGACTTTGGCTCACAGGGCTTGAGTGTGTGGGAAGCAGAGTGTGAGCTATAAGACTTTGGCTCACAGGGCTTGAGTGTGTGGGAAGCAGAGTGTGAGCTATAAGACTTTGGCTCACAGGGCTTAGGCTGAAAGGGCGAGCAGGGGTGAGTTGAATTCATTTTTGCACTTTCTACCTGGTACTGGCAAGGTATCTAGAGGGGATGGGTGTGCAGGCAGTGCTATGTTCCTCTTGCACTATGTTTGAGGTGAGGGACGACAACAGTGTCCCTACTGATTACACCTGTGGGAAGTGCACCCATCTGCAGCTCCTCCAAAACCGTGTTAGGGAACTGGAGCTGGAGTTGGATGAACTTAGGATCATCAGGGACGCAGAGATGGCCATAGACACAAGCTTTAGGAATACAGTTACTCCGAGGATTGAAAACAGATGGGTGACGGTGAGAGGGGCTGGGAGGAAGCAGTCCGTGCAGGGATCCCCGGTGGTCGTTCCCCTTAGCAACAAGTATTCCGCTTTGGATACGGTTGAGGGGGATGACATACCAGTGGGGAGCCGCAGTGAGAGGATCTCCAGCACTGTGTCCGTCTCTGTGGCTCGGGAGGGTAAGGGGGAGAGCGGGAGGGCGATAGTTATTGGGGACTCGTTAGTTAGAGGGATAGATAGGAGGTTCTGTGGCAGCAAAAGAGACTCACGGATGGTATGTTGCCTACCGGATGCCAAGGTCCGTGATGTCTCAGACCGTGTTTTCCAGATTCTGAAGGGGGAGGGGAAACAGTCACAAGTCGTGGTGCACATTGGTACCAATGACATAGGGACGGGGATTTAAAGCAGGAATTTCTGGAGCTGGGCTGGAAGCTGAGAGCCAAGACGAAACATGTGGTCATCTCTGGTACGTTGCCGGTACCACGTGATAGCGAGTTGAGGAACAGGGAGAGAGTGCAGTTAAATATGTGGTTGCAGGGATGGTGTAGGAGGGAGGGTTCCAGATACGTGGATAATTGGAACACGTTCTGGGGAAGGTGGGACCTGTACAAACAGGACGGGGTGCACCTGAACCAGAGGGGCACCAATATCCTCGGAGGGAAATTTGTTACGGCTCTTCAGGGGGGTTTAAACTAATTTGTCAGGGGAGTGGGAAAGGGAGTTGTAGTCCAGAAGTCAGTGAGGGTGGTGAGGTATTGGGGAAGGTATCAGGGTCAAGGGTGGGTACTGGTAGACAGGAAGGTGGGTTGAAGTGTGTCTACTTCAATGCAAGGAGCATCCGGAACAAGGTAGATGAACTTGGGGCGTGGATTGGTACTTGGGACTACGATGTTGTGGCCATTACGGAGACGTGGGTAGAACAAGGACAGGAATGGTTGTTGGACGTTCCGGGGTATAGATGTTTCACTAAGTGTAGGGAAGCTGGTAAAAGAGGTGGAGGAGTAGCATTGTTAATCAAGGATAGTTTAACGGCTGCGGAAAGGCACTTCGTGGGGGATCTGCACACTGAGGTAATATGGGCTGAAGTTAGAAATAGGAAAGGAGCGGTCACGTTGCTAGGAGTTTACTATAGGCCCCCAAATAGTAATAGAGATGTGGAGGAAGAAATTGCTAAGCAGATTATGGATATGTGTGGGGGTCACAGGGTAGTTGTCATGGGGGACTTTAACTTTCCAAATATTGATTGGAACCTTTGTAGGTCAAATAGTTTGGATGGGGCAGTTTTTGTGCAGTGTGTGCGGGAGGGTTTCCTGACACAATATGTGGATGGGCCGACTAGAGGTGAGGCCACATTGGATTTGGTACTGGGAAATGAACCGGGCCAAGTGTTAGATTTGGTTGTGGGAGAGCAATTTGGAGATAGTGACCACAATTCGGTGTCTTTTGTTATTGCAATGGAGAGGGATAGGGCCGTACGACAGGGCAAGGTTTACAATTGGGGGAGGGGTAATTATGATGCGATTAGGCAAGAATTAGGGGGCATAAGTTGGGAACAGAAACTGTCAGAGAAAGGAACTAATGAAAAGTGGAATTTTTTCAAGGAACAAATACTGGATGTCCTTGATAGGTATGTTCCTGTCAGGCAGGGAGGAAATGGCCGAGTGAGGGAACCATGGTTCACAAAAGAGGTGGAATGTCTTGTGAAAAGGAAGAGGTAAGCTTATGTAGGGATGAGGAAACAAGGTTCAGATGGCTCGATTGAGGGTTACAAGTTAGCAAGGAATGAGCTGAAAAAGGGGCTGAGGAGAGCTAGGAGGGGACATGAGAAGTCCTTGGCGGGTCGGATCAAGGAAAACCCCAAGGCTTTTTACTCTTATGTGAGGAATAAAAGAATGACCAGGGTGAGGTTAGGGCCGGTCAAGGACAGTAGTGGGAACTTGTGTATGGAGTCAGTAGAGATAGGCGAGGTGATGAATGAATACTTTTCTTCAGTGTTCACCAAGGAGAGGGGCCATGTTTTTGAGGAAGAGAAGGTGTTACAGGCTAATAGGCTGGAGGAAATAGATGTTCGGAGGGAGGATGTCTTGGCAGTTTTGAATAAACTGAAGGTCGATAAGTCCCCTGGGCCTGATGAAATGTATCCTAGGATTCTTTGGGAGGCGAGGGATGAGATTGCAGAGCCTTTGGCGTTGATCTTTGGGTCCTCGCTGTCCACGGGGATGGTGCCAGAGGACTGGAGAATGGCGAATGTTGTTCCTCTGTTTAAGAAAGGGAATAGAAATGACCCTGGTAATTATAGACCGGTTAGTCTTACTTCGGTGGTTGGTAAATTGATGGAAAGGGTCCTTAGGGATGGGATTTACGACCATTTAGAAAGATGCGGATTAATCCGAGATAGTCAGCACGGATTCATGAAGGGCAAGTCGTGCCTCACAAATTTGATAGAATTTTTTGAGGAGGTAACTAAGTGTGTTGATGAAGGTAGGGCAGTTGATGTCATATACATGGATTTTAGTAAGGCGTTTGATAAGGTCCCCCATGGTCGGCTTATGATGAAAGTGAGGAGGTGTGGGATAGAGGGAAAGTTGGCTGATTGGATAGGCAACTGGCTGTCTGACCGAAGACAGAGGGTGGTGGTCGATGGAAAATTTTCGGATTGGAGGCAGGTTGCTAGCGGTGTTCCGCAGGGATCAATGCTTGGTCCTCTGCTCTTTGTGATTTTTATTAATGACTTAGAGGAGGGGGCTGAAGGGTGGATCAGTAAATTTGCTGATGACACCAAGATTGGTGGAGTAGTGGATGAGGTGGAGGGCTGTTGTAGGCTGCAAAGAGACATAGATAGGATGCAAAGCTGGGCTGAAAAATGGCAAATGGAGTTTAACCCTGATAAATGTGAGGTGATTCATTTTGGTAGGACAAATTTAAATGTGGATTACAGGGTCAAAGGTAGGGTTCTGAAGACTGTGGAGGAACAGAGAGATCTTGGGGTCCATATCCACAGATCTCTAAAGGTTGCCAGTCAAGTGGATAGAGCTGTGAAGAAGGCCTATAGTGTGTTAGCTTTTATTAACAGGGGGTTGGAGTTTAAGAGCCGTGGGGTTATGCTGCAACTGTACAGGACCTTGGTGAGACCACATTTGGAATATTGTGTGCAGTTCTGGTCACCTCACTATAGGAAGGATGTGGAAGCGCTGGAAGGAGTGCAGAGGAGATTTACCAGGATGCTGCCTGGTTTGGAGGGTAGGTCATATGAGGAAAGGTTGAGGGAGCTAGGGCTGTTCTCTCTGGAGCGGAGGAGGCTGAAGGGAGACTTAATAGAGGTGTATAAAATGATGAAGGGGATAGATAGAGTGAACGTTCAAAGACTATTTCCTCGGGTGGATGGAGCTATTACAAGGGGGCATAACTATAGGGTTCGTGGTGCGAGATACAGGACGGATATCAGAGGTAGGTTCTTTACGCAGAGAGTGGTTGGGGTGTGGAATGGACTGCCTGCAGTGATAGTGGAGTCAGACACTTTAGAAATATTTAAGCGGTTATTGGATAGGCACATGGAGCACACCAGGATGATAGGGAGTGGGATAGCTTGATCTTGGTTTCAGATAAAGCTCGGCACAAGATCGTGGGCCGAAGGGCCTGTTCTGTGCTGTACTGTTCTATGTTCTAATAGGTGGGGAATAGAGGGATACAGGTGGTTAGTCTAGATAGGACAAAGTGATTGGTGCAGGCTTGGTGGTCCGAAGGGCCTGTTCCTGTGCTGCTCTTTGTTCATTGCAGTGCTAATGTAAGCCTACTTGTGACACTAATAAATAAATAAACTCCTGCGCCTGTTCAGGTACACTGAGGGAGAATTTAGCACGGCCAATGCACCTCACCAGCACGTCTTTTGGACTGTAGGAGGAAACCAGAGCGCCTGAGGAAACCCACGCAGATGTGGGGAGAACGGGCAGACTCCACACAGACAGTGACCCAAGGCTGGAATTGAACCCGGGTCCCTGGCGCTGTGAGGCAGCAATGCTGACCACTGTGCCACCGTGCCACCCGTCAATGTAGTAAATATTGAACAGAATAGGAGCAGACATCAGGAGGTCGCAGAGAGACTGGTGACCTGGGCAGACCCTTGGCAGGTGCAATTCATTGCGGATAAGCATGAAGCAATTGGCTTTGGGGGAAACAACAGAGAGAGGCGGCATAATCTAATTGGTGCTATTTAGAGGGGAGTGTAAGAGTAGTGGGATATGGGCATGCCTGCTCATGTTTGAAGGTGGCAGGGAGGGGCGGCAGTGTCATTAGGAAAGCATATAGGATCTTTGGCTTTGTAAATAGGGGCAGTGAGCACGAAAATAAAGAAGCCACCTTTACAAATCACTGCTTATTCCTCAGCTGGAGTATTGAAAGTTTATTTATTAGTCACAAGTAGACTTACATTAACAGTGCAATGAAGTGACTGCAAAAATCCCCTAGTCGCCACACTCTAACGCCTGTTTGGGTACACTGAGGGAGAATTTAGTATGGCAAATGCACCTAACCAGCACATCTTTTGGACTGTGGGAGGAAACTGGAGAAGACGGAGGAAACCCATGCAAACTCGGGGAGAACATGCAAACTCCACACAGACAGTGACTCAAGCCGGGAATTGAACCCGGGTCCCTGGCACTGTGAGGCAGCACCGTACCACCGTGCTGCCATTGTGCACACTCCCTGGCACCAACCTTTAGGGCGGCACAGTGGCACAATGGTTGGCACTGCTGCCTCACAGCACCAGGGACCTGGGTTCAATTCCAGCCTCAAGTCACTGTCTGTGTGGAGTCTGCACATTCTCCCTGTGTCAGTGTGGGTTTCCTCCGGGTGCTCCGGTTTCCTCCCACAGTCTAAAGATGTGTGGGTTAGGTGGATTGGCCATGCTAAATTGCCCCTTAGTGTCAGGGGAATTAACAGGGTAAATACACGATGTTATGGGGATAGGACCTGGGTGGGATTGTTGTTAGTGCAGGCTCGATGGGCCGCATGGCCTCCTTCAGCACTGTAGGGATTCTATGATTCTTGAAAAGGTGTCAAGGCCTTGGAGAGACTAGAGAAGAAGTCTACTGGGATGGTTTCAGAGATCAGGGACTAAAGCTATGTGGAGCGATTAGAGAAAATAGGTTTATTCTCCTCACGGCTGATAAGATTAAAGAGGGACCCATCAGAGGTATACAAAATTCTGAGGGTTTTGATTGATTGAGTAGGGAAGAAGTGATTCCTCGAGCAAGTGGTTCAGCAGCCAGAAGTAACAGATTTAAAATACTTGGCAAAACAATGAGTGCATAAATGAGGAAAATAAAATCCATTCAGAAGGTCGTTACGATTCGGAACACACTGAGTGAAAGAACGGTGACCAAAAGACAATTTTCAGCATTATGGGGAAATAACTGGGGTGTGGGATTAATTATATGTACCTTCCAAAGAGCAGGCAGAAGCATGATGGGCCGAATGGCTTCCTTCTATGCTGTGTGATGCTATGATATGTAGAATGTACAGCACAGAAACTGATCTTTTGGTCCAGTTCGGCTATGCTGGTGTTTGTGCTCCATATGAACATCCTTCCCAATCTATTTCATTTATCCCACCACCATATCCTTTTATTCCTTTCTCCCTCATGTAGTTACCAAAATCTTCCATCCTCGCTAGTGGCTGGGATTTTCCAGTACCGCTGAGAGTGAATGGAGATTTGACTAGAACGCCAAATTTCCCATTCTCACTCGCCACGGACGACACCAGAGAGTTCTTCATTAACCAAATTTATATATAAAATGATGGCCTCAGTCATTGATCTGATAATAGATTTAACATTCTCACCACCATGTGGGTAAAGAACATTATCTGAATATTATTTTATTGATTTTAGTTGAATTTGTATTTCTGGACAGATGAACGCATTGAAATCCTGGCCTATTAAGTGTATCAACTGGAATGAAAGGAAGGAAAGAAAGACTGACATTTTTGTACCACCTTTGACCTCTTCAGGATGTTCCAAAGTGTTTCACGGACAACGAAAAACTTTTCAGATGAAAGCACTGTTGTGATGTAGGAAACAGAGTTACCAATTTGCTCACAGCAAACTCCCAAAAACTGCAATTAAAGTTTAAAGTTTTAAAGTT
Source organism: Mustelus asterias (assembly GCF_964213995.1). NCBI lineage: Eukaryota > Metazoa > Chordata > Chondrichthyes > Carcharhiniformes > Triakidae > Mustelus > Mustelus asterias. Next base: position 173,573,786 of record NC_135801.1, read on the forward strand.
TATTTATTAGTGTGACAAGTAGGCTTACATTAACGCTGCATGGAAGTTACTGTGAAAATCCCCTAGTCGCCACGGTTTGGCCGTCTGTTCGGGTACACTGAGGGAGAATTTAGCATGGCCAGTGCACCCAACCAGAACGTTTTACAGACAGTGACGCAACGTGACCGTGAGCTGTACAGATTAAGAAACTTGTACCCTGGTTGATGCTGAGTTAGCCGGATCAGCCTTTAATGCGTTCCGGTTAGCCATTGGGTTGTAAGGAGGGGATGGAGGGAGGAGATAAAGAGAAATGGTTCAGCTTTCCCAATCTTGGTCAATGCTGGAAGGTGTAATTATTGATGTCACCCTCAGCCCTGCTCCCCCACATCTGCTTGGCTGACATTCCCCTGAGGCATGGCCGTTTGGATAAGGTACCAGGATACGGCCAATGCCATTGGCACTGTCCCCCAGGCAGTCCACACCTTTAGCACAGGAGGAGTCAAAAATATGCATTGACCTGAACAGACACCGGATTGTGGCGACTAGGGGAATTTCACAGTAACTTCATTGCAGTGTTAATATAAACCTTCCTTGTGACTAATAAATAAACTTTTCCTAATGCCTCCTATTTTAATGTCATCTGCAAATGGTGATATTGCTCACTCTAGTTCTGCATTGATATCATAGAATCGTAGTCATGGAATCCTTACAGTGCAGAAGGAGGCCATTCGGCCCATCGGGTCTGCACCAACTCTCTGATAGAGCATCTTACTCAGGCCCACCACCCTGTCCTATCCCCATAACCCCACATATTTACCCGCCCCTAACCTACACATCTTTGGAAACTAAGGGACAATTTAGCATCGCCAATCCATGCACATTTTTGGATTCTGGGAGGAAATCAGAGCACCCGGAGGAAACCCACGCAGACATGGGAAGAACGTGAAAACTCCACACAGACAGTGACGCAAGCCGGGAATCAAACCGGGGCCCTGGCGCTGTGAGGCAGCAGCGCTAACCACTGTGCTACCATGCCGCCCCTGCATATGGCCAGTGAACAGAAACTATTCAGGACATTCCCCTTAACTCCTCATAGAAATCATAGAAACCCTACAGTACAGAAAGAGGCCATTCGGCCCATCGAGACTGCACCGACCACAATCCCACCCAGGCCCTACCCCCATATCCCTACATATTTTATCCACTAATCCCTCTAACCTACACATCTCAGGACTCTAAGGGGCAATTTTAGCATGGCCAATCAACCTAACCCGCACATCTTTGGATTGTGGGAGGAAACCAGAGCACCCGGAGAAAACCCACGCAGACACGAGGAGAATGTGCAAACTCCACACAGACAGTGACCCAAGTCAGGAATCGAACCCAGGTCCCTGGAGCTGTGAAGCAGCAGTGCTAACCGCTGTACTACTGTGCTACCCTACTTTCTGTTTCCTCCTTCTAACCAGTTTCTCATCCAATTTTCTATCAACTGACTTAATTCAATCTAAGCTTATCCTATCTGGAGCTTTCTGAAAGTCTATGTACACCACACCTGCTGCATTTTCTCATCCTTGAAGAATTTCTCCCAGTTTGACATGCATGAGCTTTCTTTATGAAATTTGTACTGGTTGCTTCAAACTATTTTCTGTCCATCTGGGCATGTTAATCTGACTGACCATTAATTGTCTGAAGCATTGTAAACTGTGAGGAGGATAGTGTAGAGCTTCAAAAGCACACGGACAGGATGGTGGAATAAGCAGACCGATGGAGGGTGAGGATCAATGCAGACAAATAAGCAGACCGATGGAGGCAAATGTTAAGTGATTCATTTTAGTCGGAAGAACACAAAGAGGCAATATAAAACAAAGGTTTCAACTTTAAAGGGGGTGCAGGAGCAGGGGGACCTGGGTATATATGTGCATAAATAATTGAATGGCAGGACAGGTTCATAAGTTCATAAGATATAGGAGCAGAATTAGGACATTCGGCCCATCGAGTCCACTCCGCCATTCGATCATGGCTGATATGCTCTTCATCTGCATTTTCCTGCCTTCTCCCACAACCCTTCAACCCATTACCAATTAAAAATCTGTCTAACCCCTCCTTAAATTTACTCACTGTCCCAACATCCACCGCACTTTGGGGTAGCGAATTCCACAGATTCACAACCCTTTGGGAGAAGTAGTTTCTCCTCAACTCTGTTTTAAATTTGCTATCCCTTATCTATGACCTCTCGTCCTAGAATGCCCCATAAAAAGAAGTATTTGCTCCACGTCTACCTTACCATACCTTTTATCATCCTGTACACCTCAATTTGATCCCCCCTCATTCTTCTAAATTCCAGAGAGTATAGGGCTAACCTGTTCAATCTAAACTATTCAATAAGGTTGAGAGAGCTGTAAATAAAGCGTACAGTATCCTTGGCTTTATTAATAGGGGAACAGAGCGAGTAAGATGCAAATTTGGCCTCAGCCGGAGTATTGCATTCAGGTCTGGGCGCCGCATATGAAGGCTTTGGAAAGAGTATAGAAAAGATTCACATAAATGGTTCCAGGGATGAGGAACTTCAGTTATGAAGCCAAATAGGAGAGGTTGGGACTGCTTTCCTTCGAGAGGAGAAGGCTGAGAGAAGATTGATTCAAATTCATGACGGGTCTGGACAGAGCAGATAGGGAGAAACTGTTCCCACCCCTGTGAAATGATCAAGGACGAGAGGGCACGGATTGAAGGTAATTGGCAAAAGAAGCAAAGACGATATGAGAAAAAAACATTTTCACAGTGTGATGGAGGCAGGTTCAATTGAAACATTCTAAAAGGAATTAGATTGTTATCTGAAAAGGAAAAATGGGCAGGATTGCAGAGTGAAGGCAGGAGAATGGCTCCTGCTCATTCAGAGAGTTGTTTATTCAGAGAGCAAGTGCAGACACAATGGGCCGAATGGCCTCCCTCTGCACTGTAACAATTCTGTGATGATTACCTGAATTAGCTCTCTCTCCTATTTTCAAAATGGATATGACATCAGCTGCTCTCTAGTTGTCTGGTAAACATTTACTCTCCAATGAAAAAAAAGTTTTAAAATGCTTATTTATTAGTCACAAGTAAGGCTTACATTAACATTGCAATGGAGTTACTGCGAAATACCCCTAGTCGCCACACTCCAGCACCTGTTCGGGTCAATGCACCCAACCAGCACGTCTTTCAGACTGTGGGAGGAAACCGGAGCACCTGGAGGAAACCCACGCAGACACGGGGAGAATGTGCCAACTCCACACAGACAGTGACCCAAGCCCGAATCGAACCTGGGTCCCTGGCGTTGTGAGGCAGCAGTGCTAACCACTGTGCCACCATGCCGCCCCTATAGAATATTGTTAGAACCATGAAATATGATTTTGGGGCCACTATTTGTCCCTCCAATCCAACAGGTCACACCATTCTTTTTTTAGCCTCTCAAACGCTTTATGATATTTTCTACTCATTTTGCTGGTCTATCCTTTCTCTTTCCCCTCCACGATTGGGTGACCTGCAATACAACATTTACTACAAATGTAACAATCTGTTCTTTGAGCTTTGATCTCCCACCACAGTCGGAATGACTTTTCTCTGCAGCTCCGTGTGGCAGCTATTCCCTGCGGACAATATCAGCAAATTCAAGAGGGAGTTGAATAGCTTTTTTGGCAGAAGCAGCGATTCCAGGGCCTCTGTAAGAGAAGGCAGAATGGTGTTTGAAACTGGTCAGCTGAACCACAATGACAATGACAGCAGCCTCTATCCAATCTGCCTCATCAAAGGAAGTTGGTAACTCTGTGAGCTGCTGTTTGGCTGCAGGCTTGATAGCCGTTCAGTCATGAAATGAAAAGGAAACTGTCCAGAAGCATACAATTTTCACAAAGTGCGTGTATCGGTTCATTACACAAATGGAGTTTCATCATGAAACACCGATGCCAACTGGAGTGTGATCCGCAGCAAAAACACCCGTGTCCACTAACTCTGATACTGACTGTGGTGTGCAAGCCTGAAATCACTCTAGCTTATTCTAGTGGATGGACATTTGACACATCTGTATTACATTATCTTGTCTTTCAGTGATGTTGGTTGAGAGATTAATACGATCAATAAGGAGGAGGCATTCGATGTTTTATTGGTCATAAAGGTGCATAAATCCCCATGATGCTATGCATCCCAGGCTGTCATGGGAGGAGCTTGCAGAGGCCCTGATGGAGATGCTTAAATCTTCCCTGGCCACTGAAGTGCCAGATTACTGGAGGATGGCGAATGTGGTACCTTTATTCAAAAAGGGCAGCAAGGATAAGGCAGGTGATTACACTCTAACATCATTGGTAAGGAAATTATTGGAAAAAATTCTGATGGACCAGGATTAATCGACACTTGGAAAAGAAGGGATTGATCAGCAATAGTCAGCATGGATTTGTTGGTGGGAGATCCTGTCTAACTAATTTAATTGAGTTTTCTTGAAAAGGTGACCAAATATATTGATGAGGGTAATGCAGTTGCTGGACTTCAGTAAGGCTTTTGGCAAGGCCTTACTGAATGGAAAGTTGGTCCAAAAGGTTAGAACACAGTAAGAAGTCTCACAACACCAGGTTAAAGTCCAACAGGTTAAACCTTTTGGTGTGGGGATGCCGGCGTTGGACTGGGGTGAACACAGTAAGAAGTCTCACAACACCAGGTTAAAGTCCAACAGGTTTAACCTGTTGGACTTTAACCTGGTGTTGTGAGACTTCTTACTGTGTTCACCCCAGTCCAACGCCGGCATCCCCACACCAAAAGGTTAGAGCCATGGGATCCAAGGCAAGCTGGCAAATTGGTTCCAAAATTGTTAATAGAAAGCAAAGGGTAATGATGGAGGGTTGTTTCTGTGATTAGAAGCCTATGACCAGCCGTGTACCACAGGGATCAGTGCTGGACCCTTGTTGTTTGTTATATATATTAATGACTGGGCCAGCATGTGTGCAGGAAGTGTCTGCAACTGCAGCTCCTGGAAGCCCGCGTTTCGGAACTGGAATGGCAGCTGGGGATACTGTGGAGCATCTGCGGGTGGAGAATATTGTGGATAGCAAGTATAGAGAGATGGTCACACCGCAGGCTCAGACTCTGCAGGCAGGAAGGGAATGGCTGACCACCAGGCAGAGCAAGGGTGCTAGGCAGGCAGTACAGGAATCTCCTGTGGTTATTCCTATTCAAAACAGATATACCGTTTTGGATACTGCTGAGGGGAATGGTCTCTTAGGGGAAAACAGCAACAACCAATTCCGTTGCAACACGGTTGGTTCTGCTGCAGAGGGGTGGAGTAAAAAGTGTGGGAATGCAATAGTTATAGGGAATTTAATTGTAAGGGGAATAGATAGGTGTTTCTGTGGCCGCAAACGAGACTCCAGGATGGTATGTTGTCTCCCTGGTGCTAGGGTCAAGGATGTCTTGGAGCGGCTGCAGGACATTCTGAAGGGGGAGGGCGAACAGCCAGTGGTCGTAGTACACGTTGGTACAAATGACATAGGTTAAAAAAAGGGATGAGGTCCTAATGTGGTTGGAGGCAGTTTAAACTATTATGACAGGGGGATGGGAACCTTTGTAAGGATTCAGAGCAATGGGCAATTAAGAACAAGAGGAAAAGACAGTATGGAGAATAAGGAAAGTGATAGGCAGAGAAATCAAGGGCCAGAGTCAGATAAGGACCGGGTAAAAAATAATAGGAAAGGAAAAAGAAACATTAAAAGTGCCCACCTTGAGGTTTTGTACCTGAATGCTCGGAGCATTTGAAATAAAATGGATGAATTAGTTGCACGGATCGATGTAAAGGGGTATGATATCATTGGCATTATGGAGACGTGGCTCCAAGGTGAGCAAGGATGGGAACTAAACTAGAAAGTAAACTAATCTAGAAAGAGAGCAGAAAAGATTTACTAGGATGCTACCGGGACAAAACAAACAACAAAGAACAAAGAACAATACAGCACAGGAACAGGCCCTTCGGCCCTCCAAGCCCGCGCCGCTCCTCGGTCCAGGATTGAATCCTGAATCCAGGATCCCCGCCCAATTTTCCAGCCTATCTACATACCAATATCCTATCCACCGAGCTGTCCCTCACAGCTATGATGCTTTGTTCATTACAACCTATTAACTTACCCCCACCCCCCCATTCCAGACCATGTGATCTCCAGGGAGAGGCGAAAACCCAGAGTGAAAAACCCCAGGGCCAATATGGGGAAAAAAAATCTGGGAAATTCCTCTCCGACCCCCTGAGGCGATCGAAACGAGTCCAGGAGATCACAATGGCCCGATCGGAAAATGCTTCCCAACCCTAGTCATTTCCACTTCCACGAACACCATATGAATTCCCTGCCCCCGAGACAGGTTCCCAACTATCCGCAGTCTCGCTCTGTACTGGCACCAGCAAGATGATCATAGAATGAAGCCATGAAATGAGAAACAAGGAACAATTAGCCCGCGCCGCTCCCTGGTCCAAACTAGACCACTCTTTTGTATCCCTCCATTCCCACTCCGTTCATATAGCTGTCTAGATAAGTCTTAAATGTTCCCAGTGTGTCCGCCTCCACCACCTTGCCCGGCAACACATTCCAGGCCCCCACGACCCTCTGTGTGAAATATGTCCTTCTGATATCTGTGTTAAACCTCCCCCCCTTCACCTTGAACCTATGACCCCTCGTGAACGTCACCACCGACCCGGGGAAAAGCTTCCCACCGTTCACCCTATCTATGCCTTTCATAATTTTATACACCTCTATTAAGTCTCCCCTCATCCTCCGTCTTTCCAAGGAGAACAACCCCAGTTTCCCCAATCTCTCCTCATAACCAAGCCCCTCCATACCAGGCAACATCCTGGTAAACCTCCTCTGTACTCTCTCCAAAGCCTCCACGTCCTTCTGGTAGTGTGGCGACCAGAACTGGACGCAGTATTCCAAATGCGGCCGAACCAACGTTCTATACATCTGCAACATCAGACCCCAACTTTTATACTCTATGCCCCGTCCTATAAAGGCAAGCATGCCATATGCCTTCTTCACCACCTTCTCCACCTGTGACGTCACCTTCAAAGATCTGTGGACTTGCACACCCAGGTCCCTCTGCGTCTCTACACCCTTTATGGTTCTTCCATTTATCGTGTAGCTCCTCCCTACATTATTCCCACCAAAATGCATCACTTCGCATTTATCAGGATTGAACTCCATCTGCCATTTCCTTGCCCAAATTTCCAGCCTATCTATATCCTTCTGTAGCCTCTGACAATGTTCCTCACTATCTGCAAGTCCTGCCAGTTTTGTGTCGTCCGCAAACTTACTGATCACCCCAGTTACTCCTTCTTCCAGATCATTTATATAAATCACAAACAGCAGAGGTCCCAATACAGAGCCCTGCGGTACACCACTAGTCACAGGCCTCCAGCCGGAAAAAGACCCTTCCACTACCACCCTCTGTCTTCTATGACCAAGCCAGTTCTCCACCCATCTAGCCACCTCCCCCTTTATCCCATGGGATCCAACCTTTTTCACTAGCCTACCATGAGGGACTTTGTCAAATGCTTTACTAAAGTCCATATAGACAACATCCACGGCCCTTCCTTCGTCAACCATTTTGGTCACTTCTTCAAAAAACACCACCAGGTTCGTGAGGCATGACCTCCCTCTCACAAAACCATGTTGACTATCGTTAATGAGTTTATTCCTTTCTAAATGCGCATACATCCTATCTTTAAGAATCTTCTCCAACAACTTCCCCACCACGGACGTCAAGCTCACCGGCCTATAATTACCCGGGTTATCCTTCCTACCCTTCTTAAATAACGGGACCACATTGGCTATCCTCCAATCCTCTGGGACCTCACCTGTGTCCAGTGACGAGACAAAGATTTGCGTCAGAGGCCCAACGATTTCACCTCGCGTCTCCCTGAGCAGCCTTGGATAGATTCCATCAGGCCCTGGGGATTTGTCAGTCTTTATATTCTCTAACAAACCTAACACTTCCTCCTTTGTAATGGAGATTTTCTCCAACGGTTCAACACTCCCCTCCGAGACACTCCCAGTCAACACATCCCTCTCCTTAGTGAATACCGACGCAAAGTATTCATTTAGGATCTCCCCTACCTCTTTGGGCTCCAAGCATAAGTCCCCACTTTTGTCCCTGAGAGGTCCGATTTTTTCCCTAACAACCCTTTTGTTCCTAACGTATGAATAAAATGCCTTGGGATTCTCCTTAATCCTGTCTGCCAAGAACATTTCGTGACCCCTTTTTGCTCTTCTAATTCCCCGTTTGAGTATTTTCCTACTTTCATTATACTCCTCCAGAGCTCCCTCCGTTTTTAGCTGCTTGGACCTAACATACGCCTCTCTTTTCCTTTTGACCAGTCCCTCAATTTCCCTGGTTATCCACGGTTCTCTAATCCTACCCTTCCTATCCTTCTTTTTTACAGGCACATGCTTGTCCTGTAGCCCTAACAACCGTTCCTTAAAAGACTGCCACATACCAGATGTGGATTTACCCTCAAACAGCCTCTCCCAATCAAGAGCTGCCAATTTCTGCCTGATCCCAATAAAGTTAGCCTTCCCCCAATCCAACACCTTACCCTTGGGACACCACTCATCCTTTTCCATCACTATCCTAAAGCTAACAGAATTGTGGTCACTATTTGCCACATGTTCCCCAACCAAAACTTTGAAGACCTGACCGGGCTCATTCCCCAGCACCAGGTCCAGTATAGCCCCCTCTCTAGTTGGGCTGTCCACATATTGTTCCAACGAACCCTCCTGTACACATTTTACAAATGCCTCCCCATCCAGAGTCCCTGCCCTCAGCGATTTCCAGTCTATACCAGGGAAATTGAAGTCTCCCACTACAACAACCCTATATTTCCTGCACCTATCCAGTATCTCCTGACATATCCATTCTTCCACTTCCCTTGGGCTGTTGGGGGGCCTGTAGTACACCCCCAACATAGTGACTGCGCCTTTCCTGTTTCTAAGCTCCACCCAGAGTGACTCGCTACACGACTCCTCCGAATTGTCCTCCCTCTGCACCGCTGTAATATGCTCTCCAACCAATACCGCTACTCCCCCACCTCTTTTGGCCCCTCCTCTGTCTCGCCTAAAACACTTGTACCCTGGAATATTCAGCTGCCAGTCCTGTCCCTCTTTCAACCAAGTCTCTGTCACCGCAACCACATCCAAATTCCTCGTGCGCATTAAGGCCCCAAGTTCGTCTGTTTTACCTGCTACGCTCCTTGCATTGAAGTATAAGCACTCCAGACCCCCAGGCTCAGTGAGGTCGTCCTCCCCCAGAGTGCTCTTCTTCTTTGCCAGCCTTGTCCCAGCCCCAAGCTCGTCCCCAGCCACCACACTTATAGACCTAATAGTTTGATCCCCACCCCCCTGCCATACTAGTTTAAACCCCCCCGAACTGCATTAGCAAAGCTCCCAGCCAGGATATTTGTGCCCTTCCAACTTAGTTGTGACCCCTCCCTCTTGTACAGGTGCCACCCTCTCCTGAAAACCTCCCATTGGTCGATGAAAATAAAGCCCTCCCTCCTGGACCAGTCCTTTAGCCAGGCATTCATTTGAACCAACTCCCTATTCTTATCCTCACTGGCACGAGGCATTGGGAGCAGCCCAGAGATGGCCACCCTAGTGACCCTACTTTTTAACCTATTTCCCAACTCCCTGAATTGCTCTCTTAGGACCCCCCTACTCTTCCTATCTACGTCATTTCCACCAATGTGTATAATGACATCCGTTTCTTTATCTTCCCCTTTTAAAATGCCTCCTATCCGCTCGGAGACATCCGTGACCCCAGCACCAGGTAGGCAGACTACCATCCTGGAGTCCCGTTCGCCCCCACAGAATCGCCTGTCTGTCCCTCTAACTGACGCATCCCCCACCACTATCGCTCTCCTAACCCCTCTCTTCCCTTTCCGGGCCACAGAGCCTGACTGTGTGCCAGTGACCTGGTCACTGTGTCTTACCCCTGGAGAGGCACACTCCTCCACACTATCTAAAACAATGTACCTGTTTTGGAGTGGGAAAAACACAGGTGACCCCTCTTCTAACTGTCCACTCCCCTCCCCTCTCACACCTGTCACCAAGCCCTTCCTATTTTGAGACACCTCTGGAGACCTCCCTTGTACTTTACCCTTCTGCCCTTTACTCCTCCTAACTGTGACCCACGTGTCATTCTCCCGATGCCCCGGTGTAACTAGTTGCCTATAACTGCCTTCAATTTTTCTCCCATTTTCCCTGACTAGGCGAAGGTCAGCGATCTGCAGCTCCAGTTCCCTAACACGGTCCCTCAAGAGCTGCAGTTCCACGCACCTGGCACATATGTGAACCAATAGAGGCGGGTACAATTTTGTCTTTTAAAAAGTATTTAGATAGTTACATGGATAAGATGTGTATAGAGGGATAAGGGCCAAATGCGGGCAATTGGGATTAGCTTAGGGGTTAAAAAAAAAGGGTGGCATGGACATGTTGGGCCGAAGGGCCTGTTTCCATGCTGTAAAACTCTATGACTCTATAAACATTGAGGGCTCTTCAGTGTTTAGGAAGGACAGATAGAAAGGAAAAGGTGGTGGAGTTGCATTGTTGATTAAAGATAATATTGATATGACATTGAGGAAAGATATTAGCATAGATGATGTGAAATCTGTATGGGTGGAGTTAAGAAATAACCAAGGGACAAAAAACATTGGAGGGGATGGTATACAGACCACCAAACTGTAGTGGTAATGTTGGGAAAAGCATTGGACAGGAAATCAGAGATGCATGTGTTAAAGGAACATCCATGATTATGGGTGACTTTAATCTGAATATAGATTGGGGGAGTCAAATTAATAACAGTACAATAGAGGGGGAATTTCTGGAGTGCATACCGGATGGTTTTCTGGAGCAATGCGTTGAGGAACCAACAAGGGAACAGGCCATCTTGGACTGGGTGTTGTGCAATAAGAAAGAATTAGTTGGCAATCAAGTTGTGAGAGAACCCTTGGGGATGAGTGACCATAATATGGTAGAATTCATTGTCAAGGTGGATAGTGATGTAGTTGAGTTTGGGATGAGGGTCCTGAATCTCAATAAAGGTAACTGTGATGGTACGAGGCATGAATTGGCCATGATGGACTGGGAAACATTCCTGAAAGGAAAGACAGTGGACAGGCAATGGCAGGCATTTAACGAATGAGTAGATGAACTCCAGAAGCTGTTTGTTCCTGTTTGGTGCAAGAGTGGTAAGGGAATTGTGGCCAATCCTTGGCTTACAAGGGAAATGAGTGATAGTATCAGATTCAAGGAAGAAGTATACAAATTGGTAAGAAAAAGCAATAGGCCTGAGGATTGGGAGCAGTTTAAAATTCAGCAAAGGATGACCAAGGGATTGATTAAGAAGGGAAAAATAGAGTATGAAAGTAAGCTATCAGGGAACATAAAAACTGACTGTAAACGTTTCTATAGGTATGTAAAGAGAAAAAGATTGACAACAACGAATGTTGGCCCCTTACAGTCAGAAACGGGAGAATTCATAACGGGGAATAAAGAAATGGTTGAGGAACTAAATTTGTACTTTGCTTCAGTCTTCACAAAGGAAGACATGAATAATGTACCAGAAGCGCTGAGAGAAGCATGTTTTAGTGAGGAGCTGAAGGAAATCAGCATTAGTGGAGAAATGGTTTTGGGGAAATTGATGGGATTGAAGGTGGATAAATCTCCTGGGCCTGATAATCTTCATCCCAGAGTACTTAAGGAAGTGGCCCTGGAAATAGTAGGCCCATTGGTGGTTATTTTCCAAAAATCTTTGGACCCTGGGATAGTTCCGACAGATTGGAGTGTAACTAATGTAAGCCCGCTATTAAAAGAGGGAGGTAGAGAGAAAACAGAGAACTGTAGACCAGTGAGCCTAACATTGTCGGTACAGGGGAAGTTGCTAGAGTCTATTATCAAGGATTTCATAACTCAGCATTTGGAAGGCAGTGATATAATCGGAACAAAGACAGCATGGATTTACAAAAGGGAAATCGTGCTTGACGAATCTATTGGAATTCTTTGAGGATGTAACGAGTAGAGGTGACTGAGGAGAACCAGTGGATGTGGTTTATTTAGAATTTCAGAAGGCTTTCGACAAGGTCTCACATAACAGTGGAAAGTTAAAGTACATGGGTTTGTAGGTAGTGTCTTGAGATGGATAGAAAGCTGGTTAGCAGATAGGAAGCAATGAGTTGCTATAAATGGGTCTTTTTCTGATTGGCAGTCAGTGCCTAGCAGGGTTCTGCAGGGATCTGTTCTAGGACCCCAACTGTTCACATCATAAATTTATGATTTGGATGAGGGAACTGAATATATTATCTCCAATTTTGCAGATGATACGAAGTTGGGTGGGAGGGTGAGCTGTGAGGAGGATGCAGAGATGCTTCAGCGTGATTTGGACAGGCTGAGTGTGTGGGTATCTGCATGGTCGATGCAGTATAATGTGGATAAATGTGAGGTTATCCACTTTGGTAACAATAACAGAAAGACAGATTATTACTTGAATGGGTGTCAATTGAGAGAGGTTGATACTCAATGAGACCTTGGAGTCCTGGTGCATCAGTTGCTGAAAGTAAGTGCGCAGGTACAGCAGGCAGTAAAGAAGACAAATGGTATGTTGGCCTTCATAGCGAGAGGATTTGAATATAGGGATAGGGGTGTTTTGCTGCAACTGTATAGGGTGTTGGTGAGGCCACACCTGGAATATTGTGTGCAGTTTGGTGTCCTTATTTGAAGAAGGATGTCCTTGCTATAGAGGGAGTACAGTGAAGGTTTACCAGGCTGATTCCTGGGGTGGCAGGTCTGTCATAGAAGGAGAGACTAAGTCAGTTGGATTATATTCACTGGAGTTTAGAAGAATGAGAGGGGATCTTATAGAAACTTATAAAATTCTAACAGGGTCAAACAGAAAAGATTCAAAAAGAATGTTCCCAATGGTGGGGGAGTCCAGGACTTGGGGTCATAGTTTGAGGATAAGGGGTAAATCTTTTAGGACTGAGATGAGGAGAAATCTTTTCACCCAGAGGATGGTGAATGTGTGGAATTCAGTACCACAGAAAATAGTTACAAAGTCATAGAGGTTTACAGCATGGAAACTTGTCCATGCCGCCCCTTTTTTATTAAACCCCTAAGCTAGTCCCAATTGCCTGCATTTGGCCCATATCCCTCTATACCTATACCCTTCCTGCACACATACTGGCCCATCTTACCCATGTAACAGTCTAAACGCTTTTTAAAAGACAAAATTGTACCTATCTCTACTGCCACCTCTGGCAGCTTGTTCCAGACACTCACCACCCTCTGTGTGAAAAAATTGCCCCTCTGGACCCTTTTGTATCTCTCCCCTCTCACCTTAAACCTATGCCCTCTAGTTTTAGACTCCCCGACCTTTGGGAAAAGATATTGACTATCTAGCTGATCTATGCTCCTCATTATTTTATAGATCTCTATAAGATCACCCCTCAGCCTCCTACCCTCCAGAGAAAAAAGTCCCAGTCTATCCAGCCTCTCCTTATAACTCAAACCATCAAGTCCCGGTAGGATCCTAATAAATCTTTTCTGCACTCTTTCTAGTTTAATAAGGGTGGCACGGTAGCACAGTGGTTAGCACGGCTGCTTCACAGCTCCAGGGACCTGGGTTCGATTCCTGGCTTGGGTCACTGTCTGTGTGGAGTTTGCACATTCTCCTCGTGTCTGCGTGGGTTTTCTCCGGGTGCTCTGGTTTCCTCCCACAGTCCAAAGATGTGCGGGTTAGGTTGATTGGCCATGCTAAAAATTGCCCTTAGTGTCCTGAGATGCGTAGGTTAGAGGGATTAGTGGGTAAATATGTAGGGATGTGGGGGTAGGGCCTGGGTGGGATTGTGGTCAGTACAGACTCGATGGGCTGAATGGCCTCTTTCTGTACTGTAGGGTTTCTACGATTTCTACGATAATATCCTTTCTATAATAGGGTGACCATAGTTTTCCAAGTGTGGCCTTACCAATGTCTGTAACTCTCCCCAACGCCCTACCATTAACTGAATAAGTCCTGCCCTGGTTCAATCTACCAAAATGCAAAATAGCTGATTCCAAAACGTCTGATTTCAAGAAGAAATTAGACATAGCTCTTCGGGCTAAAGGGATATGGGGGAAAGGGGGGATCAGGATATTAAATTTGATGATCAGCTATGATCAAAATGAATGGCGGAGCAGGCTCGAAGGGCCAAATGGCCTACTCCTGCTTCTAGTTTCTATGTTTCTATGACTTGGACGTGACTGTATAATTAGTAAGCTTGAAGATGACACAAAAATTGACAGTGTTGTTGATAGTGAGGAGGATAGTCTTAGGCTACAGACTGATATTGGTCAGCTGGTAAGTTGGGCAGGGCAATGGCAGATGGAATTTAACCTGATAAGTGTGCGGTGATTCATTTTGGAAGGTCTAATAAGGGTAGGATATACACAATGAATGGTGGTTCCCTCGGAAGTATTGAGGAACAAAGGGACCTTGGTGTACAAGTCCATAGAACCCTGGAGGTGGCAGCACAGGTAAATGATGTGGTGAAGAAGGTTTACAGAATGCTTGCCTTCATTAGCTGAGCATAGAATATGGGAGCAGGGAGGTCTTGGTACAGCTTTATAAAACATTGGTTAGGTCACAGATGGAATATTGTGTGCAGGTCTGGTCACCATACTATTGGAAGGACATGATGACACTGGAGAGGGTGCAGAGGAGATTCACCAGGATGTTGGCTGGGATGGAAAGTTTCAGCTATGAGGAGAGACTGGATAGGCTGTGTTTGCTTTCCCTGGAGCAGAGGAGGCTGAGGGGAGATCTGTTAGAAGTATACAAAATTATGAGAGGCGTAGATAGAGTAGATAGTAAGAATCTTTTCACCATGGCAGAGGTGTCTAAGACCAGAGGGCATAAGTGTAAGGCGAGGAGTAAGTGGTTTAGAGGGGATTGAGGAAAGATTTTTTTCACCCAGAGAATGGTGGAAATATGGAATGTGCTGCCTGAGTGGCGGAGGCAGGTACCCTTGCAACATTTAAGAAGCATCTGGACAAACACTTAAATCGCTGAGGCATAGCAGGCTATGGACCAAGTTGTGGTAAATGGGATTAGTTTAGATTGGTATTTGATGATCAGCATAGACATGGTGGGCCGAAGGGCCTGTTTCTGTGCTGTATGATTCTCTCAGACTCTCTCTTGCTTTCTCTATAAAATTGCCCAGGATACCAGTGAAAACTCATCTTCCCTTCTACTAAATAGCGCTCAATAGCCATTTATGTGTCTCTGAGAGGACAGCCAGGGCCTTCGTTTAACATCTCATCCAAAAGATATAGAATTGACTATTCAAAAAGGCAAACAGGGCTCGACCTTTAGTACAAGCTGCAACTTAATACCTCATGGCTGAGCACCTCATGGCTGGAGACCTCTCCCCCTTGACTGATCTCACTCCTCCCTTGTGGTTTTAGAGTGATTTTATTTTTATTCTTTTATGGGACATGGGCATTGCTCGCAAGGCCAGCATTTGTTGCCCATCCTGAATTGATCTTGAACTGAGTGATTTTCTAGGCCATTTCAGAGGGCATTGAAGAGTCAACCACATCGCTGTGGGTCTGGAATCACGCGTAGGCCAGACCAGGTAAGGACGGCAGATTTCCTTCCCCAAAGGAACATTAATGAACCAGATGGGTTTTTACAAAACTCAATGACAGTTTCATGGGCACCGTTACTGAGACTGGCTTCATACTCCAGATTTATTAATTGGTGAAACCATTGTCAATTGTCACAAAAATCCATCTGGTTCATTGATGTTTCTTTATGGAAGGAAATCTGTCGTCCTTACCTGGTCTGGCCCACATGTGGCTCCAGATCCACTCCAACGTGGTTAACTCTCAAATGCCCTCTGAAATGGAGGGCATTTAGGGATGGGCAATAAATGTTGCCCAGCCAGCAATGCCCACATCCCGTAAATGAATTAAAAAAAAAACTATGCCACCATCTCCAGGCACCTATCCAGTAGACCCAGTCATTTTATGACAAGATAGGAGAGGAAATTCAGGAAATCCCACTCAGACAGCTATTGAGATACGCGCACAAAAGATAGGGGTGGTAAATAGTCCTAGTTGTCCCAAAGATAAAGCTGTTACCTCACATTTGTTCAGTAGAATTCTATAACGTTGGTTGGCAGGGAATGATAAAACTAGCCAGCTCACCATTTTTTAACAAAAAGGAGTTTGGAAATGGCGGCATGGTGGCACAGTGGTTAGCACTGTTGCCCCACAGTGCCAGGGACCTGGGTTCAATTCCTGACTTGTATCACTGTCTATGTGGAGTTTGCACATTCTCCCCTTGTCTGCTTGGGTTTTCTCCAGGTGCTCCGGTTTCCACCCACAGTCCAAAGATATGCGGGTTAGGTAGATTGGCCATGCTCAAATTGCCCCTTAGTGTCGGGGGAATTGGCTAGGGTAAATGCATGGGGTTATGGGGATAGGACCTGGGTGGGATTGTGGTCGGTGCAGACTCAATGGGCCGAACAGCCTCCTTCTGCACTGTAGGGTTCTGTGATTCTAGAGCAATTGAATCCAAGGAACAAATTTCAGTTTGAACCTCCACATTTGTAACACCCCAGCTCTGAAGTAGCAGCTTGTTTCCTAAATGGCAGAGAACTTGCTGACGATAGCACCATGATGAATTATCTCGACATAGTCCAACATTCTAAAGCACCACGTGGGAATTTATGGGTGGTACTGATTACCCCTGATTACATGTGAAAGGAATTTCTTTTCCAACAAAATATATGAGGGAAAACAGATGCAGGGGTTTGACAATCCAGTGAAAATCTCACAGATGCAGCATCAATCATTTACGTACAGATTTAAATAGGGAACATATAAAAGTGTACAAGAACGAACAAGCCACCAGAGTCTGAATGACCTATTTAGCTGGATGACAGGATTGTAATATCATGGAAGTTGGGGATGTGATAGAGAGAATAATTAGACATAAATTGTCAGTGTCAGTGTTTCAAGAAAATGTTTATAGAATCCCCAGTGCAGAAAGAGGCCATTCGGCCCATCGAGCCTGCACCGACAACAATCCCACCCCGGCCCTATCCCTGTAATGGGGAGAACGTGCAGACTCCACACAGATAGTCACCCAGGGCTGGAATCGAACCCAGGTCCTGTGAGGCTAACCACTGTGCCGCCATGCTGCCCACTAAGCATGGCCAAAGCTTTATTGAAAAAGAATGATGATCTCAACCTCACACCGTTGAGCTACCATTCCACATCACTTCAGAATGGGAAGGAGATTACACACTCAATTCCTTGTTCCTCCACTTATGCTTATGCCATGTCTAAAAATGTCTGACAGCGAGAGCATAAGGGAGGAGGATGAGTATTCTGAAAATCAGAGAATGAATTACAATTGACGCCATGGAGTGCAGGAGTTTCCAGAGCTCCAGCAGGTAAAGCAGTCTGGATTAGAGTCCAGAATAGAGAAGGCTAAAGACTGGAAAAGACAATGAGATCTTAACTTGCTGAAACAGAAAATGGCATGATGTGAAGAAGTAGAAGTGCACTCATAACACAAGAAGAAGACCATCAATTGAATGGACCAGGAATATTGGGCAATATTCTCTGAAAAGTCAAAAGCTACTCTACAAGGTTCTGGAGAGAACATGAAGAACCCGAATCCTATGTAACCTCCAAGTGAGATAAGAACGAGATCGGGGATATTGGTGAAACCACCACAATGCTCACTTCTGTGAACCAGGGATCAAGATAAATGCCGGAATCTTACCACCGGTCATGCCGGTAGGATTTTCCCACCCTGCCGCAGTGAATGGAGATTTGGCTGGCCACCAAATTCTCCGACTTCGCTGCAGTGGGAGAGTGGCGTGAACGGCAGGTAAGATCGCGCACAGAGACTTCAGGGGGAGATGTAGGATAAAAAGAAGAGTATTTACAGAGTCAAAAAACTTGTGGGGCAATGTAGTATAAAGGATTAATGTTAAATATTTAAATATATAGGTCTACATCATCAGTGACGCAGGATCACAGAGCACGGAGGGAGATAGTTATCTGTAAGCATCACGCAGAGTCTACTTTGTAAATAACTGGCATAATGCTCAATAAAAAATAGAGTTTGTTAACAGTATCACCTCAGTAAGCCCAGATCGACAACTACCACTGCTAAAACCCAAACAACCATAATGGAAAGTTAGGCTGGCACTTACTGTACAATACAAGAGGAATGGCGTATTGTTGGAAGTGTAATCTTTCAGATCAGGCACTAAATATAGGCCCAAATCTGGTTCCAATGTAAAATGGCATGATTTAAACAAGAGCAGGGGAGTTTTCCCAATGTTCTGGCCAACACTCAACCAACTCCTAAAACTGAAAATCTGCTCACTTATTCCATTGCTATTTGTGGACCTTGCTGCACTGAAACTGGCTGCTACCTTTCCTGCATTACCAAACTGACAACACTTTGTAAGTAATCCAGCAGCTGAAAAATGCATTGGAACATCTGAAGCTCAGGAAAGAATATAATAATTACAGTTTGTCCACATCTTTCATTGCCGTTCTGAGTACGTTACATTTCCTCAGCTATATTAACATGCCCGATCGAAAGTAGATGGCACGGTGGCTAATTCAACGGTATGGTGGCACAGTGGTTAGCACTGCTGCCTCACTGCGCCAGGGACCCGGGATCGATTCTTGACACCATCTGTGTGGAGTTTGCATGTTCTCCTCGTGTCTGTGTGGGTTTCCTCTGGATGCTCCGGATTCTTCCCACAGTCTGAAAGATTGGCCATGCTAAATTCTCCCTCAGTGTACCTGTGATGACTTCAGCCAGGCTAATGAGGTTGGCTTGCTCGAGTATGAACTACCTGATGAGTCCTTGCCTGCTGGGCACCGTAGGGGCTGGGGTGTATTATAAACCCCGACAATCACATTTTAATTTGATGTTTTAAGTTCCCTTTGTACTTTGTCTTTTATTTCGGGCAGGTCCCCCTCCTTTTGGGGAGCTGCCCCCTTTAAGTTGTCCCGGAGTTAATTTGATTTTGTCTAATTTGTTGGTACCAAAAAGAACTACCAGATGAGTCCTAATTGATGGTTAAATCAGGGAGCCTCATGCTCCCTATTTAAAGCAGGTGTGTCAGACTCCCAGCCTGCATTCAGCAGGGAGCAACTGGAGAGCTGGCTGTGTACAGATGTATAGTGTAAATAAAGTAACTTGGTGACAGGACTTTCGCCTCCGTGGAGTTATTACAGTACCTGCACAGGCGCTGGAGTGTGACGACTAGGGGATTTTCACAGTAACTTAATTGCAGAGTTAATGCAAGCCTACTTGTTACACTAATAAATAAACTTAAACTTAGTTTTTACACAAATTGCAAATTAATCCTTAAATTGGAGATCTATTTATAACTATGGTCTTCAAGAAACTGTGCTCACTGTCTGAAAATGCGGCTTAAAATTTAGGATTCTGCAAAACCATTTTGACAAATTGCACAGAGCCAAGAAGTCGCTGGAAAAAATAATGCCAATAGCCTGATGTCATCAACTAAGTCATTGCCAGTTTGGAAGTAGATCTTGCATGAAATTAATGAATATCAGTTTTAGTCAAATTGCAGTTTGTATGTGTAAATGTCATAGAATCCCCACAGTGCAGAAGGAGGCCATCCTGGCCCATCGAGTCTGCACCGACCACAATCCCACCCATCCCTGTAACCCCACATATTTACCCTGCTAATCCCTTAATCTTGGGACACTGAGGGAGAATTTAGCATGGCCAATCTGCCTAACCAGCACGTCTTTCGGACTGTGGGAGGAAACTGGAGCACTCGGAGGAAACCCACGCAGACACGGGGAGAACGTGCAAACTCTACACAGACAGTCACCTGAGGCTGGAATTGAACCCAGGTCCCTGGGGCTGTGAAGCAACAGTGCTAAC
The DNA here is from genome assembly GCF_964213995.1 of Mustelus asterias. Lineage (NCBI taxonomy): Eukaryota > Metazoa > Chordata > Chondrichthyes > Carcharhiniformes > Triakidae > Mustelus > Mustelus asterias. The sequence continues at coordinate 173,593,754 of NC_135801.1, forward strand.
CACTGTGCCACTGTGCTGCCCAACCTCTGTAACACTGTGCTGCCCTAATGTCATTCAGCAGCTGGTTCTTTCGAGGAAGGTTGTCAACTCAAAACAATATTAATAGTTGTCACTGTTTGATTGATGATTATTACCATGTATGAACGGTCAGATAAATTTTCATGCCTATGGTACAAATAACCAAACAATAATAAACACTTTCAGATTTAACCCCACAATCTAATCAATCCCCTTTTCTGTGCTATGAACAGGATGCCACATTTAATACTCCTGTATTGTAGAAATTAAAACATTCTTGTGTGCACTGATTTTTTGCAAATATCAATGGTTTAAAATAAAGTCATGAATGTCTGTGTGAAAAGCATATGAAGGAGCATAATCCAAGTATTTATGGAGGTGAGTTTGATTTTGAGTAGTGTTTAGGTTAGTTTAACTATTAGTGACACAAGTAGGCTTACATTCACACTGCAATGAAGTTACTGTGAAAATCCCTTAGTTGCCACACTCCGGCGCCTGTTGGGGTACACTGAGGGAGAATTTAGCACGGCCAATGCACCTAACCAGCACGTCTTTCGGACTGTGGCAGCACTCAAAGGAAACCCATGCAGACATGGGGAGAAAGTACAGATTCCACAGACACCTTGACCCAAAACCAGGAATTGAACCTGGGTCCTTGGAGCTTTGGGGCAGCAGTGCTAACCACTGTGCCACCGTGCTGCCCCGGGTCCCTGGCGCTGTGAGGGAGCAGTGCTAACCACTGTGCCACCGTGCTGCCCCGGGTCCCTGGCGCTGTGAGGGAGCAGTGCTAACCACTGTGCCACCGTGCTGCCCCGGGTCCCTGGCGCTGTGAGGGAGCAGTGCTAACCACTGTGCCACCGTGCTGCCCCGGGTCCCTGGCGCTGTGAGGGAGCAGTGCTAACCACTGTGCCACCGTGCTGCCCCGGGTCCCTGGCGCTGTGGGGCAGCAGTGCTAACCACTGTGCCACCCCCTATTGAGTAAAGGTGTAAAATGGGTGTTAAGTCAGCAGCCTGTTTACATCTCTCCTCATCTGCGATTGTGTTGATTTCAGTTGGGAAAGTTGTGAATCAGGCTGCAGCACTCGCTGTCCCCTCCCATGTCACATTATCACACAAACAAAATGATCCAAGTGCGTTCATTTATGAATTTGTCGAGTGGTATTTCTAGCATTTCCACATTCAACATTTAATATCAGATCTCTCTTAGAACAGAATAGAATAGAATAGAATCCCTACAGTGCAGAAGGAGACCATTTGGCCCATTGAATCTGCACCGACCACAATCCCACCCAGGCCCTATTCTCGTAACACCACATATTTACCCTGCTAATCCCCTGACACTAAGGGGCAATTTAGCATGGCCAATCAACCCAACCTGCACATCTTTGGACTGTGGGAGGAAACCGGAGCACCTGGAGGAAGCCCATGCTAACACGGGGAGAATGTACAAACTCCACACAGACAGTGACGCGAGCCGGGAATTGAACCCGGGTCCCTGGCGCTGTGGGCAGTGCTTATCAGTATTCTTGAACTAACGATTGAATGTAAACTTCGTTGACACACAGTCTGTGCTGTACGATAAATTCAAGTTTGAAAGTTGAGAATGATTCACCGTGACTCACATGCATGAGTCAATGTAATCAGAATCTCCATCAGTAGAAATCCTACGGTTAGAAACCGCAGCATCATGTAAATGATGCAACCAGACTCCGGCTCTATTGAGGTTGAAACAAAATACTGCGGATGCTGGAAATCTGAAATGAAAATAGAAAATGCTGGAAAAACTCAGCAGGTCTGGCAGCATCTGTGGAGAGAGAAACAGAGTTAATGTTTCGAGGCTGCGTGACTCTCCTTCAGAATGGAGTCGCCCCAGAAGTGGCAAAATCCTTAAAACACTTGAGGTAACATCAAGTTGTTTTTATATTTAGAATCATAGAATCCCTACAGTGCAGAAGGAGGCCATTCGGCCCATTGAGTCTCCTCCAACGTTCTGACATCCCACCCAGGCCCTATCCCTGTACCCCCATGCATTTGCTCTGCTATTCCTCCTAAGCTACGCATCTTGGGACACTAAGGGGCAATCAGGCATGGTCAATCCACCTAACCTGTTCATCTTTCGAACTGTGGGAGGAAACCGGAGCACTTGGAGGAAACCCACGCAGACACGGGGAGAATGTGCAAACTCCACACAGTCACCCAATGCCTGAATTGAACCCGGGTCCCTGGCGCTGAGAGGCAGCAGTGGCAATCACCGTGCCACCCCCTCCTTGAGAAGTGGGCGATGGTGATGTGATTATTGCCCTGGGAAGGTGATTGTTGTCCTTCTCCTTGAATCACGGCTGAATGCAGGCTGGGAGTCTGACACATCTTCTTCAAAGGCTTCCTGAGTTAACCATCAATTAGGACTCATCAGGTATCTCTTTCAATACCAACCAAATAAACTAACTCAAATTAACTTTGAGACAAATTTAAAAATATCACAAGTAAAGTTTGCCTATTAGTGTCGCAAGTAGGCTTACATTAACAGTGCAATGAAGTTACTGTGAAAATCCCCTAGTTGCCACACTCCAGCACCTGTTCGGGTACACTGAGGGAGAATTTAGCATGGCCAATACACCTTACCAGCACATCTTTCGGACTGTGGGAGGAAACCAGAGTAACAGCGTGTAGACTCCACGTGGACAGGGACCCAAGCCAGGAATCGAACCCAGGTCACTGGCGCTGAGAGGCAGCAGTGCTAACCGCTGTGCCACCATGCCGCCAGGACTCATCAAGTAGTTCATACTCTAGCAAGCCAACCTCATTAGCCTGACTGAAGTCATCACAGGGAGAATATGCAAACTCCACATAGACAGTCACCCGAGGCCAGAATTGAATCCAGGTCCCTGGCGCTGTGAGATAGTAGTGTTAACCACTATGCCACTGCAGATTGTTGTGGGTTCAAGTTCCACTCCAGGGGCTTGAGTGCAAAATCGTGGCTAACACCCAGTGTAGTACGGAGAGAATGTCAAACAGAGAAGGTGGTGGTGTAGTGGTATTGTCACTGGACTGGTAATCCAGATTCCCAGGCTAATGCTCTGGACCCAGGTTTGAATCCCACCATGGCAGCTGGTGAAATTTAAATTCATTATAAAGTTTAAAAAATTGGAATTAAAAATCGAATGATGATGCTGAAACCATTGTTATTTGTTGCTAATGTTCTTTAGGGAAAGTCCTACATGTGACTCCAGATCCACAGCAATGTGGTTGACTCTCAATTGCCCTCTGAACTGGCCTAGCAAGCCATTCAGTTCAAGGTCAATTAGGGATGGGCAATAAATGTTGTCTCAGCCAGTGACACCCACATCCCATCAGTGAATTAAAAAAAAGTCAGTGGTGTTGCCTTTCAGATGGAAAGTTGGGACGAGGCCCTTTCTGTTGTCCTGGCTGTATTAAAAATTGCCACGGTAAAGAAGAACCCGGGAAATCTCTTCAGAGAACCTCTAGGATGTTGACAGCAGGCAGAAGAGGATATTGAAAAAAGAAGGGAAATATATAAAGTACTACGGGCCTATTACTGCAGAAAGCCTAATATAGAAAGTTCAGGGGTGAAATCTAAAAGGGAGTGCAAAAAACGAGAGGGCATGAAAAATATTTACGTGTAAAATCAAGGAAACCCCAGAGATGTTTTAGAAATACATAAAGGGCGAAAGGATTGATAAATAAAGATTAATACTGATTAGAGATCAAAAAGGTAATTTGAGGGTGGACATGCAAGATGTGAGCAATGTTCCTAATGAATACTTCCCATCTGATTTCACAAAAGAAGGCCGGCATGGTGGCACAGTGGTTAGCACTGCTGCCTCACAGTGCCAAGGACCCAGGTTCAATTCCCAGCTTGGGTCGCTGCCTGTGTGGAGTTTGCACGTTCTCCCCGTGTCTGCGTGGGTTTCCTCCAGGTGCTCCAGATTCCTCCCTCAGTCCAAAGATGTGCGGATTAGGTGGATTGACCATGCTAAATTGCCCCTTAGTGTCAGGGGGATTAGCAGGGTAAATAGGTGGGGTCATGGGGACAGGGCCTGGGTGGGATTGTGGTTGGTGCAGACTCGATGGGTTGAATGGCCTCTTTCTGTACTGTATGGACTCTATGATTTTACTTATGATAACAAAGGTGCAACATTGGATGGGATAAACAAGGAAGTATTAATAAGTTTAATATTTTTCGAAGTAGATATACCATCAGACCCAGATAAAATGTATCCAAAACTATTAAGAAGAGTAAGAATGGAAAGAGCAGAGACTCTAATCATCATTTTTCCACCCCTCCCTGGCTGCATGCAGGATTGCTGTAGTATAAAAGCTGGAGTCTGATGATGCAGCTGTATAGAACGCTGGTTAGGCCACATTCGGAATACTGCGTCCAGTTCTGGTCGCCGCACTACCAGAAGGACGTGGAGGCGTTGGAGAGAGTGCAGAGAAGGTTTACCAGGATGTTGCCTGGTATGGAGGGTCTTAGCTATGAGGAGAGATTGGGTAGACTGGGGTTGTTCTCCTTGGAAAGGCGGAGAATGAGAGGAGATCTAATAGAGGTATACAAGATTATGAAGGGTATAGATAGGGTGAACAGTGGGAAGCTTTTTCCCAGGTCGGAGGTGACGATCACGAGGGGTCACGGGCTCAAGCTGAGAGGGGCGAAGTATAACTCAGACATCAGAGGGACGTTTTTTACACAGAGGGTGGTGGGGGCCTGGAATGCGCTGCCAAGTAGGGTGGTGGAGGCAGGCACGCTGACATCGTTTAAGACTTACCTGGATAGTCACATGAGCAGCCTGGGAATGGAGGGATACAAACGATTGGTCTAGTTGGACCAAGGAGCGGCACAGACTTGGAGGGCCGAAGGGCCTGTTTCCTGTGCTGTACTGTTCTTTGTTCTTTGTTCTTGTTCTTTGACTGGGGGAGTGCTAAAAAAGGAGACAGAGATAGAGTATTTAAATGCAGGTCACACTAACCTTGGCCATGGGCAATTTATTGGAAAAAAGTATGTGGGACACAATTACTTAACATTTGGAAAGGCACAGATTAATCAAGGCCATTCAGCATGGATTAGTCAAGGGAGCAGTGTGTCTGTTTAGATTGGGTAAATTCTTTGAAGTTTAACAACACCAGGTTAAAGTGCAACCTGGTGTTCTTAAACTTCTTACTGTGTTTACCCCAGTCCAACGCCGGCATCTCCACATAAATTCTTTGAGGCAGTAACAAAGAGAGTTGATGAAGATAGCGTGTTTGATGTAGCTGACACAGATGTTAGGAAGGAATCTGAAGCGGTTCCACATAGCAGATAGTCCTGAAAAGTAATCCACAGAGTCCCTGTCTACATCAATGGTGATGAAGTGGAGATGGTCATGTTTCTAGGTGTTCAGATCATTAACAACCTGTCCTGGTCCCTCCACACTGACATGAGAGTTAAGACTTTTGAATGGACCTACCATATATTAAGCTGATTTTTCTCTTCACCTAATCAGTAACAGCAATACCATATTCTTCACCCTCTCCTTTCCTTCTCCCTATGTACTCTATGAACAGTATGTTTTGACTCTATAGTGCACAAGAAACAATACTTTTCACTGTATCCCAGTACATGTGACAATAATAACTTTAATCAAATCTTGGAATCCTACAGTGCTGAAGGAGGCCATTTGGCCCATTGAGTCTGCACCGACTACAATCCCACTCAGGCCCTATCCCCATAACCCCATGCATTTACCCTAGCGAGTCCCACTGACACTAAGAGGCAATTTAGCACCCGGAGGAAACCCACGCAGACACAGCGAGAATGTGCAAACTCCGCACAGAGACAGCGACCCAAGCTGGGAATCGAACCTGGGTCCCTGACACTGTGAGGCAGCAGTGCTAACCACTGTGCCACTGTGCCAAATCAAATCGAAAGGGAAAGTGGCAAATGGGATCCAAAATCATTTCAATGACAAGAATCAAAGCGCAATAGTCATTTCTGTGAAATGATGGATGTTTCCAGTGGGTTTATGCAAAGCCCAAAATTAGGCCCTTGCTTTTTGTCACACACTATCAATGATTCAGACTTAAACATAGGGGGGATGTGATTAGGAAGCTTGCAGATGATACAAAAATTGGTTAGGAGTTGGATAGTTCAACTTACTATGTAACACTCCGACTACAGTGCCAACTGCATATCTCACATTGTGCCCTGTACCCTCATGTCAAAGCCATTATTGTACATCAGAACACAACAATGGTTCTAGTACTGAATCTTGGGAAACTCAACACGATACTTTCTTATAGAGTCTTATGCTCTACATATTCGAAAACAGAGTCATTCGCCCCAGCTGTCTGTTTTCTAAGCATGAGCTAATTTTGTCACTGCGGCTCCTTTTAATACCATGGGCTTCAATTCTGTTTAAAAGCTTCAGTGTGGTGCTTTCTCAAATACGTTTTCAAAGTCCATACACACAGCATTGACTCCCTTATTCACCCTATAGCTGGAACTTTACAGCCCCACCCATCACATGAATCGGAGCGGGCGAGGGGCGGAGCATGGGAAGGTCCATTGACTTTGGGCAGGATTTTACGGCTTCAGGACGAGCAAGGCCGTAATCCCGCCCATCGTGTTAGTTCATTAAAAAACTATCAATTTAGGATGTGCCAATTGATCCCAAATAATCCAACTTCTTTAAAATCCTCTTAAATATGACCTATGTCCCTAACCCAATATTTACATCGATTCACATAAAATAGGTCCCTCTGTTGTTTTCAAGATAATCGCTGTAATCTGCTCTGAATCACTGCATCTCACACCTATCGATACAAACAGTCACCTACCATAGGCTGGATTTTGTCCGACCGCCAATGAGTCTACCAGTAGGCCGGGAAGAGGTTGGGAATCAGGAGCTGTTTCCCAAAGCCGGAGTTCTGACGCACAGCCTCCCTCGTGATTCGCCATGTCCCTCCGCCATCTTACCCACACTGACAGGCCCCACAAAATCCAACGTCATGGGCAGAATTTTCCCAGCCCGCCCGCCACAGGAATCGTAACGGGCAGGGGTAGGGGGGGGCTGGGGGGGTTGTGGACCACGCAAAGGTCCATTGACCTCAGGCAGGATTTTCTAATCTTGGGGGGAGAACAACTGGAAGATCCCACCCCATGGCCGGAATTTTACCACCCTGGCCACCACGGAACCGGAGCAGGCGAGGGGCGGGGAATGGAAATGCCCGTTGACCTCGGGCAGGATTTTTTGGTTTCGAGACAAGTGAGTCCATTAAATCCCACCCTATAGCTCAACTCACCAACAGCCATCCTAAAATGAATCATTAGTTTCCTTCTTTTAATTCCTTAAGGATTCTGGGGTATATCCCACCTGGTTCACACCCTCTGCAGATATTTAATCTTTCCAGTTACAGCATAACAAATTCCTTCCTAGTGTTCCTCTGTGCATTACGGATTACTTGGCCCCATTTGCAATGATTGGAAATTCCTCCTTTGTGGCAGCTGATGTGAACATGTTTTTGGTTGACTGCATCGAGTGTTGTGTTTGCTATTTCTTTGACATAATTGGGCTTTCACCCAACACCTTATTCAGACTCACAAGGTGGCTTCCAGAACAGTTCGCCTCTCCCATTGAACTGAGATTTAAACAACCCACGGGGATTTTAAATGGTTTCCAGTCAAAACTTGGACAGGAGATGGGAGGAGCTGCCAAACAAATGGTGGTAGTGGTGGGGGGTGGGGGGGGGGGTGGTGATGGTTGGGGGGGTTGGTGGTTACCTAGTTATATGGGTCACCAACACTTCTGACTCTTCTTGTATTGACTTGCAGCCTGCAGCATTTTATGTACCGTTGAATGGATTCAAAGCTTGCCTCCAGCACCTTACTCAGAAAGCCAGTCCCTTGTGCCTGTGTATTCCTGCGATGCACAGTGACCCTTGCTTGACAGCAACAGAACAAAACATGTCTGTTCATGAACCAGGCATTTTTTTGTGATGGAAAGTTCCCATTAAAGTTTCCTCCATGCTAACTTCTCTTCAAATACATCGATACTTCATGAACACCTGAGTTCACCTCAGGCCCCATAAATATTTAACATTTAGCCAAGTACTTTACACTTTAAGGGGATGGGGATTGGGGAAGAGACAGTGTCATAGTGGTAACCCAGAGGCCCAGGACATCACAACTATCATCGAAACCCATCAGGTTCACTGATGTCCTTTCGGGAAGGAGATCTGCCATCCTAACTTGGTCTGGCCTACCTGTGACTCACAGCAATCTGGTTGACTCTTGACTACAAGGGTGGCACAGTGGTTTGCACTGCTGTCTCACTGTGCCTGGGATCTCGGTTCAATTCTGGCCTTGGGTCACATTCTGTGTGGATTTTGCACGTCCTCTGCGTATCTGCGTGGGGTTTCCTCCGGGTGCTCCGCTTTCCTCCCACAGGTTAGGTGGATTGACCATGCTAAATTGCCCCTTCGTGTCCAAAGATGTGTAGGCTAGATGGATTAGTCATAGTAAATGTGTGGGGTTGTGGTGATAGGCTGGGGAGAGGGCCTGGGTAAGATACTCTGTCAGAGAGTTGGTGCAGACTCAATGGGTCGAATGGCCTCATCTGTACTGTAGGGATTCTATGATTCTATCCTCTGCAATGATGTGGAAAGCCACTCAGTTCCAGGAAAATCAGGGACAGGCCACGCATTCTGTCCTTGATTGCCAACGATGCACACACCTCATGAAAGGATAAGAAAAAATATTTTCAGACATTTCAGTGTCAGATTCATCAAAGTTATTCAGCATGACCACCGCTCTTTCCCGATTCTGTTCATAGCCTGTAACCTGTAGGGATAATTTAGGAAAGTGTTACATCAGCTCAAAATGGTTTTCATACAAGTCCCTGATTTGTCTCTGTGTTATGATTGAGAAGTCCAAAACTAATACAGGGAAAATTTGTTGTAGACTTGTGGAAAAAAACTTCACCGGTCAGTCAGAGTTTTCCACAAATTCCTGACTGGAAGTACATCGGAATGAGACCTGAGGTAAGCCCATGAAATGCCTCAATGAAGTTGCAACCAGTGGAAAAGCAAGAATCTTTTCCACATTGAGACCTCACATTTTAATAATGACCAACAAAGTCCTGACTTCAACCTAATCCATCTGGTGAGGTTCAGGTCAGACACATCATTGAAGCGAACCCATAGAGTTTCTCACCATCCTTCTCTTTAACCTCCGCTGGTAGCCTCAGCTAAAATAGCAGTGAACTCAATCAAAGGAAATCTGAATCCTATCGTTCTATGGCTTGAAGTGTCAATGAATGGATCCCTCATGGTCTTACATACTACATGTTCATGTCATGGAAAATCTGAGTTAAGCACAACTCAAAGTTTAAAGTTTATTTATTAGTGTCACAAGTAGGCTTACATTAACACTGCAATGAAGTTACTGTGGAAATCCCCTAGTCACCACACTCCTGCGCCTGTTCGGGTACACTGAGGGAGAATTTAGCATGGCCAATTCACCTAACCAGCACATGTTTCAGACTGTGGGAGGAAACCCACGCAGACACAGGGAGAACGTGCAGACTCCGCACGTACAGTGACCCAAGCTGGGAATCGAATCCAGCTGGTGCTGTGAGGCAGTAGTGCTAACCACTGTGCCACCATGCTGCCCATATCTAAGGCTGTGAGTAATTTTAATACTACTTACCTTATGGATTGCGGGAGCCGGGTGCTGAGGGGGAGAGGCAGGAATGGGAGGATGGTGGGGGAGAAGGCATGGTGGAGTGGGTAGGTGATGCCTCAGGTTTCTTGCATCCGACCTCCCATCACCAAATGAATCCTCCTCCTCATGGAGCAGTCCGCATGGATAACGATGAGATCTGACCTTTATTTTAACTGTTGCCTGACTCGGAAATTTGTGGAGAATTTCCCGTTATACCAACTCATCGATCCCCTTAGGGGCAGAACTTATTTTCCTTCATACGTGGGGGCCAGGATAAGCAGGTGCTGCTTCAGGATGCCACATGGAAATCTCAGGCCAGCTCTACCCCCAGACACTGTCCCCTTCCCAACCAGGAGACCTCTGAAGACCAATTCCATCAGTTACCGTGTGACGCTGCACTAACATCTGGAGTCGGCCAGGAGGGTTTACAGGAGACCCAGAATCCTCGAGGAATGAAGGGGGAATGGTGATTCGTTGGTTGATATTTTTCGGATGTCCGTTAGCAGGCAGGAAATCAACTCTGCAATTTCTCAGCAGAATCCCGCAGACAGTTAAAATTCGGATCCAGCTCTAACACAAGCTACTTCAGATACGCGGACAACAAAGGGTCAGATTTCTGATGTGATGTTCACTTTTTCCACGAGCTCCTACGATTTCTGAGAAAGCTGGTTTTATAATACTCTCAGTCTGGTCGATGGTTTACAGCAGTCATTCAGAAGTCACTGGCAAATTCCTCACCCTTCAGAAACATTGAAGAGGTAGCTTACTGTTCTATTGATTTTGATCCAAGGCATCTGTGGGCTGATTTATAAAAGATGCTCGGAACTGCCGAATGAACTGACATTGCACACATCTGATGTTAGAAAGATGGCCAAAGCTTGACGTGAGGCTGTGATCTCGATTTTCCTCATCCATCTCGTGCTATTTTTTGCTGTGAAACAGATGGGCTGTGAAAGTATACAGTAGCACATTTAGTCCCAATGAATTTAGCGACACACTGTTCCTGGCTGCAACCTAACTACCTACTTTCTCCCAATAATACCATGTTCATTTCTGTTTATTTACAATGCACAAAATAATGTTGCAGCCATTAGGTCCAAGTTTGGTTTTCCATCCAGAATAATTCCCTCTCCGATTGTAGTGCCTAATTGTTTCTTAAATTACCTGGGGGTTCATTTTTCCTCCCTCACTGCTCTATCCAAGGATCCATTCCGCTTGTTGGTCGCTCTTCCTTAAGTCTTAAATAATAATTGGAGGAGCCTGTCTGTATCAATTCATTGTGCCAAAGAACAGGGTGTTCCATGGTCAAATGCAATACTTGGATTATAATATCTTGCCGGATGCCCCGGAAACAGAGGCTCCTTGCTTCCTTGCTACAGAAGACGTCTTGAAAAAACCTCTTTTCCCAGTTTGATCCTAACTTGTATCTGACTGTCACAATTTGGTTCAATTTGCCAGACTTTGACTCTGTCTACACTTCCCGCTGCCTCAGAAAAGCAGCCAGCATAATCAAGGACCCTACGCACCCTGGACATTCTCTCTTCCACCTTCTTCCAAAGATACAAAAGTCTGAAGACACGTACCAATCGACTCAAGAACAGCTTCTTTCCTGCTGCCATCAGACTTTCGAATGGACCTACATTGTATTAAGTTGATCTTTCTCTACACCCTAGCTACGACTGTAACACTCCATTCTGCACCCTCTCCTTTCCTTCTCCCCCATGTACTCTATGATGTATGTTTTGTCTGTATAGCGTGCAAGAAACACATATCCCAATGCATGTGACAATAATAAATCAAATCAAATCACCTTTCTCATAACATCAAAGATCTTGTGAACTTCAGTTTAAAGTTTATTTATTCGTGTCACAAGTAGGCTTACAAGTAGGCTGCAATGAAGTTACTGTGAAAATCCTCTAGTAGCCACACTCCAGCACCTGTTTGGGTACACTGAGGGAGAATTTAGCATGGCCAATGCACCTAACCAACATGTCTTTCGGACTGTGGGAGAAAACTGGAACACCCGGAGGAAACCCATGCAGACATGGGGAGAATGTGCAGCCTCTGCACAGACAGTGACCCAAACCGGGAATTGAACCCGGTTCCCTGGCACTGTGAGGCAGCAATGCTAACCACTGCGCCACCCCAATTCAATCCCTTCATGAAGCAGATGTGCAGTATGGAGCTTTCAATCCCAAGTTTTTTTCATTTGTTTCTCTAACACTCTGCTGCTGAAAATGTCAGTTGTGCAAAAACAAGTTCTTAGCAACTTGGCACTGCACTGACATTAATGAGGATTGGAGAAAGCTTGAAAGCTCACATAATACATGGAGGATGTACCATGACATGAAGAAGTCGGGTGTAGGTTACTGGGGCAGCGTTGTTTGGGGAAGAGTTTTGTGGGTTCTGCCAATCTCTCCGTGTAACTTGGGAGAAATTCCTGGGTCAACAGCAACAATGGATATTCCCACATTGAGAAATCATACAAACATTCCAATTGTGACATTGGCATACAAATCTGATCCAAATTCATACATTCTTTTCCAATTCTCTTGAAATTTTTCTTTATATAGAATCAGGGAAATATAGAGATCCTGGACACTGAAATGTATTTATCCTGATATTTAGTGATGTGGTTTATGGTCTGTCCATTGGAAGAGGGGTAATACATTCAATTCCTATTGAAGCCAATGAAAATGAATGCCAGGAGGGATGCAAGTCATTATTGTCCACTTTATATTATCACAGAGACAAAATTAGCACAGGCATTCTTCACAAACAACTTCCATGTAGCTGACATGCTTGGATTGATGCATAGAATAGAATCGAATCATAGAATCCCTACAGTGCAGAAGGAGGTCATTTGGTCCATCAAGCCTACACCAACAACAATCCCACCCAGGCCCTATTCCTGTAACCCCATGTATTTATCCTGCTAAACCCCCTGACAATAAGGGGCAATTTATCATGGCCAATCCACCCAACCCACGCATCTTTGGACTGTGGCAGGAAACCAGAGCACCCGGAGGAAACCCACGCAGATACAGGGAGAATGTGCAAACTCCACACAGGCAGTCACCCAAGTCTAGAATTGAACCCAGGTCCCTGACACTGTGAGGCAGCAGTGTTAACCATTGTGCCACCGTGCCATCCATGTTCTTATAATCTCCACAAATGTGCCAGTTGTCGAACTTTCAGGGCTGTGAGCCATGACAACATTCTGGCAATATCATTGAAGACTTGAGCTCCAAACTCGGCATGCCACTATGCAAGCTGTTCCAGTACAGCTACAACATTGGCATCTACCTGGCACTGTGAAAAATTGCCCACATATGTCCTGACCATAAAATGGACAAATCCAACCTGGCCAATTATCGCCCCATCAGTCTCCTCTCGATTATCAGCAGAGTGATGGGAGGGATCAGCAACGATGCTATTCAGTGGCATGAAGACAGCAATAACCTACTCACTGATGCTCAGTCTGGGGTCCATTAGGGTTACTTGGCTCATGACCTCATTACAGGCCTGATCCGAACATGGACTAAAGAGCTGAGCTCAAGAGCTGAGGTGAGTGACTACCTGTGACATTAAGGTTGTATTTAACTGAGTGTGACATCAAGGAGTCCTAGCACAACTGGAATCAATGGGAATCAGGAGAAAAATCCTCTGCTGGTTGGAGTCATACCTGGCACAAAGGAAGACGGTTGTGGTTGTTGGAAGTCAATCATCTCAACTCCAGGACATCACCTCTGAGGAGTGTCCTGGGCCCAACCATCTCCAGTTGCTTCATCATTGGCCTTCCCTCCATCATAAGGTCAGAGGTGGGGATGTTCGTCAATGATTGCACAATGTTCAGCACCATTCATGACTCCTTAGGAACTCAAGAGTCCGTGTCCAAATACAACAAGACCTGGAAAATATCCAGGCTGGGGCTGCTAAGTGGCAAGTAACATTTGTGTCACGCATGTTCCAGATTTCCAGCAGCCTCAACATTTTGCATTTGTGCTGTTCAATAAACCTGCTCATTGCTGCCATCTAGTGATGATATTGAAAAGACTGATTTGTCTGCCATGGGCCTGACCACAAGTGGTGGGTGCAAGTCAAGTAAGACAGTATAATGTTCAGAGATAATGTTGTAATAGGATGTAATAGGATGTATAATGTTCAGAGATAATGTTGAATAAAAATGTGTGCAAGTGAGTCAATTCAGCGGTCTGGAGACTTGGGAAAAATGGAGTTATCATGGTCAACAAAAGTGCTGGAGCAGCAGTGTGTACCACCTACGAGGTGCAGTGCAGGAATTCACCAAGGCTCTTTACACAGCACCTTCCCTAATCCACAACCACTACCATCTAGAAGGACAAGGACATCAGATACCTGGGAACACCACCACCTGCAAGTTCCTCTCCAAGCCGCCCACCATCCTGACTTGGAAATGTAACTTGTAACTTGATTTCTGTTGGAGAACAGATATCCACTCCATCTGACGAAGGATCTGTGCTCCGAAAGCTTATGGTATTTGCTACCAAATAAACCTGTTGGACTTTAACCTGGTGTTGTGAGACTTCTTACTGGAAATATACCGCCATTCCTTCACTGTCAAATCCTTGGACTCCCTCCCTTACAGCACTGTGGGTGTACGCGCACCACAGGGACTGCAGCAGTTCAAGAAAGCAGCTCGCCACTGCCTTCTCAAGGGCAATTAGGGAAGGGTAATAAACGCTGACCGAGACAGCAATGCCCACATCACTTGAATGTATTTAAAAAAAAACAAGAACAAATGGAATAGTTTGAATAAAGTGTGACTGGAGTGCAGCTGAAACCCGACACAACATACTGGAACAGCTGTATTTATACTGCTGATCTTGGGATGTTTAATCCCGACAGCACGTTTACCATTTAATTCACTCTTAACATTGGAAATATCCGATTAGCAGATTTTTAAATATTTCTGACAGAGTTGTGGACTTTTAGTGGATAGAAACTGTGCTAATATGTTGATCAAAATTCAGAAGCTGTAATTATTCCCACTTCAAATACTTTTATAATGGGGATACAGGGTAAATATGTCGGGTTACAGGGATAGGGCCTGGGTGGGATTGTTGTCGGTGCAGGCTCGATGGGCCAAATGGCCTCCTCCTGTACAGTAGGGATTCTATGATGGTCTAAGTTGAGGAAAGTCACTGGGAGAGCAGTAATAAGTTCCACTAATGCCAAATACAGCCACTGCCTTGAGTTCAGCTACAAGATGTGAAGATCATTATCATTACCTCGCAACTTTTTTATTACATTTGGTTTTTGGGGCACTCTGAGCTGTGTTTTTGTACTAACTCTTGTAATTAGCAGTAATCTTGAATCGTTTTGCAATCCTTGCGTCAACTCTTTGCACCTATAAATCCATACAGCTGTGATCTGTGCAGCAGATCTGCTTTTCCGGAATGGTCCGCAATATGTTCGGCCACCATGGAGCAGAAGGAATTCGTTCGCATCCAATCAAAGCTCATAAACCCCGGCAGTAATTTAATTGTGACTCGTCTCAATGCCCTCATTTCACAGAATCATAGGGTTCATACAGTACAGAAAGAGGCCATTCAGCCCATCGAGCCTGCACCCACAACGATCCCATAAGACCCTATCCCCATATCCCCACATATTTACCTTGCTGATCCCCCTGACACTAAGGGCCAATGATAGTAAGGCCAATCAACCTAACCCGCACATCTTTCATAGCCAGTTATACCTAAGCAAAAACAGCCCCCAACCCCCAGATTATTTCTTCCAGCGGCAGCCCGGGGAGCATCTGGGGGGAGGCGGTGGCAGTGGAGTAGCTGGGGGTGGTGGTAGTGGAGGTGGTGGAGGAGGTGGTGGAGGCAGCGGTTACAATGGGAAGCACCGCTGGACTACAGGAGACAGCATCCATGTTGAACATCACCAGGTGCGGTCAATCGATGAACTGAACCATGACTGTCAGGTTCTGGCATGAGAAGGACGCAGTATGGGAGAGCAGCTTCTTCCTGGTAAGAAATTCTGGGAGTTCAATGATTTTGATTTTGATTTGATTTGATTTATTATTGTCACATGTATTATCATAGAGTGAAAAGTATTGTTTCTTGCGTGCTATACAGACAAAACATAGCGTTCATAGAGAAGGAAGCGAGAGAGTGCAGAATGTAGTGTTACAGTCATAGGTAGGGTGTAGAGAAAGATCAACTTAATGCAAGGTAAGTCCATTCAAAAGTCTGACAGCAGCAGGGAAGAAGCTGTTCTTGAATCGGTCGGGACGTGACCTCAGACTTTAGTATCTTTTTCCCGATGGAGGAAGGTGGAAAAGAGAATGTCCGGGGTATGTGGGGTCTTTAATTATGCTGGCTGCTTTGCCAAGGCAGCGGAAAGTGTAGGCAGAGTCAATGGATGGGAGGCTGGTTTGCGTGATGGATTGGGCTACATTCACCACCTTTTGTAGTTTCTTGCGGTCTTGGGCAGAGCAGGAGACATACCAAGCTGTGATACAACCAGAGAGAATGCTTTCTATGGTGTATCTGTAAACGTTGGTGAGAGTTGTAGCTGACATGCCAAATTTCCTCAGTCTTCTGAGAAAATCTTCTGATACTAACAAGGATGGACTTAAAGAGATACTTCTTGGTGATCAATGCCGGGACAATGCATGGGGAGCTTCAGGTAAGGAGTTTTAACAAAAAGCAAACTTGGGTTAATATTTTTTAATTGTCAAGGATTAATATCAAAGTAAATGGAATTAATATTAAAAAACACACTGGTGTGCTTCTGGATACAGATGCTTTATAAAGCACTCAGTTGCTCAGTGTGTATAGGTTTACTGACAGGACCTCCTGAAATGCCATTCAGTTGGATCATGTTGCGAATTCTAACAGTAAACATATTCAACATGTGGTGGGAGAACTAAGTGAACCACTTTAAAATGACAAGTTTTCATCGGAGATGAAGCTGTACTTGACCCTTTTCTGCCCTAAGATTCTTGTTTATACAAATGGGAAAGTCCAAGATGCTTATTTCTGTAAAGTTCAAAATGTCTCATCTAAAATCTTGAGACTCCATCCAAAATTCGTCATAGAAATCATACAGTGCAGAAGGAGGCCATTCGGCCCATCGAGTCTGCACCAACCACAATCCCACCCAGGCCCTACCCCCACATATTTACCCGCTAATCCCTCTAACCTACGCATCTCAGGACTCTAAGGGACAATTTTTAACCTGGCCAATCAACCTAACCCGCACATCTTTGGACTGTGGGAGGAAACCGGAGCAAACCCACGCAGACACGAGGAGAATGTGCAAACTCCACACAGACAGTGACCCGAGCCGGGAATCGAACCCGGGACCCTGGAGCTGTGAAGCAGCAGTGCTAACCACTGTGCTACCGTGCCGCCGTTGATAATTCATTGTCTTTCTAAGTGAGAAAATTTTAAGTTCTGTTCTACATTTACTTTTCACACTCAATTTCATGCCTCTTGTCCTTGTAACTGAAGCAATGTACTGAGCGGCACGATAGCACAGTGGTTAACACTGCTGCTTCACAGTGCTAGGGACTTGGGTTGTTGTCTGTGTGGAGTCTGCATGTTCTCCCCGTGTCTGTGTGGGTTTCCTCCGGGTGCTCTGGTTTCCTCCCACATTCTAAAAGACATGCATTGACTCGAACAGGCGCCGACTGTGGCGACTAGGAGAATTTCACAGTAACTTCATTGCAGTGTTAATGTAAGCCTTACTTGTGACTAAATAAATTTTAAAATGCAGCACCCTAAAAATGTACAAGGACTCCCCACATACAGATCACCAGCATTTGTCTCCATATTTAGTGGAGTCAGAGTAATTGATGAGTTCAATCCAGAAGCACTTTCTCGCACAAAAAGAAATCTGAAACTCTCTTGTCCAAAAGGTTATGGATGTTGGCTTTTTAGACTTAAGATTGACAGACTTTTGTCAGGTAAGGATATCAAGGGATATGGAACAAAGAATCATATAATCCTACAGTGCACAAGGAGGCCATTCGGCCCATCAAGCCTGCACCGCCCACAATCCCACCTAGGCTCTATCCCCATAACCCCATGCATTTACCCTAGCTAGTCCCCTGACACTAAGGGGCAACTTAGCATAGCCAATCCACCTAACCCACACGTCTCTGCAGGGTAAATGAACTTGAGGTGTAGATCAGCCATGATCTAATTGGATGGGGGAACAGGCCCGAGGGGGGCTGAATGGCTCGCTCCTGCTCCCAATGTGCCTACAAGCTAAATCTAAACTTTTTTTTTGCAGGCCGGCCCTCCTCTGCAATGACGTTTCTCCAATCACGGCCTGAGAGGATGAGCTGGGGTCCTGCCTCCACACAGCTCATACCCATTCAGACATGATCGAGCCGCACGATATCTTTCACCCTAACCTGGAGCAGCTAAGATGAGAATATCTCTCAAAAGGCGGCGGGCTCTGAATTTAATGGTTCGGTGTCCTCAGCTGCAAAGACATGTCTGTGGACACGGGTCTCCAGATTCCCTCAAGGGGTGGTTGGGAGGTGGGGGGATGGGGGGCGGGAGGGGAGTGGGGAGAGAGGAGGGTGATGTTATTTTCTGAGCCTCCTTTCCTGCTCTTCGAACTGTTGGGTGTTCCAGGGGAGATGTGACCAAAGATACAAAGACTGCCACTCTGAAAGTATCAAAGACAAGTCTCTGGGTTTTTTTTTTGCTTTTACAGGTTCTAGCAATGACCTATCTGTAAGCTTCGCAGCCCTGGGTTAAGTTGGAGACCCCACCAAGGATTATTCCTGCTCTGGCCATGCATCCTTTCTCCCTAAAGGCACAACACAGTACAACGTAGGTACACTGCACCTGCTGTGCGCGCTTTTTAAAATTCATTGATGGGCTGCAGATAGAACAAAGGACAAAGAAAATTACAGCACAGGAACCGGCCCTTCGGCCCTCCAAGCCTGCATCGATTTTGCTGCCTGTCTGAACTAAAACCCCCTTCCGGGGACCATATTCCTCTATTCCCATCCTATTCATGTATTTATCCAGAATGCCCCTTAAAAGTCATCATCGTATCTGCTTCCACTACCTCCCCTGGCAGCGAGTTCCAGGCACCCACCACCCTCTGTGTAAAAAACTTGCCTCGTACATCTCCTTTAAACCTTGCCCCTCGCACCTTAAACCTATGCCCCCTAGTAATTGACTCTTCTACCCTGGGAAAAAGCTTTTGACTATCCACTCTGTCCATGCCCCTCATAATCTTGTAGACTTCAATCAGGTTGCCCCTCAACCTCCATCATTCCAGTGAGAATAAGTCAAGATGTACCTTGCTGGGCAGGCATTTTATTGCCCCTCCTTGAACTGACTGCATCCACTACACTACACTCTAAAGGATTATGGCTATGTTAGAATATGACATGCAATTGAGAAAGGTAACTAAACACGGAGCGGGATAGGCAGTGAAACTGGTCCTGCGGCTGTATTCAAAATTAGACCTGGACCAGGACCAGGAGCTGGTTGGCTGAAGTGCACTGGGAGCTGAATGGATAATAGGAGCTGGAGCTGGATTCATCTACATGGGAATCGAGGGTTTGGGACAGCCGGAAGCAAGGTGATGTTAAAGCCACAGTCAGATCAGCAATGATCTGATTGAATGGCAGAGCAGGCTCGAGGGGCCATATTGCTTTTCTGTGCTCCTATTTCTTATGTTCTCTTGGGACTAACAACAGTATCAGAAACAAGGGAGTGGTGAGTGGCAGCGTGAGTGAGGCCACACGGCAGGAGACGGAAGATCAAACTGGTTTAGGATGTGCAATACCAGATGGAGAGCTGTAAATTAAGGCTTGCAAAGTCTGTGGGCCCTAAAATTCTGCAAGAATGCACCTGCGGAAACTGACAAAGGTTCCTCAGGCAGCACCTTCGAATCCCATGACCACTACCACCTCGAAGGACAAGAGCAGCAGATACCTGGGAACACCACCAAAGAACAAAGAACAAAGAAAATTACAGCACAGGAACAGGCTCTTTGGCCCTCCAAGCCTGCACCGACCCATGCTGCCCGACTGAACTAAAACCCCCCTACCCTTCCGGGGACCATATCCCGCTATTCCCATCCTATTCATGTATTTGTCCAGACGCCTCTTAAAAGTCACTACCTCCCCTGGCAGTGAGTTCCAGGCACCCACCACCCTTCGTATAAAAAACTTGCCTCGTACATCTCCTTTAAATCTTGCCCCTCGCACCTTAAACCTATGCCCCCCAGTAATTGACTCTTCCACCCTGGGAAAAAGCTTCTGACTATCCACTCTGTCCATGCCTCTCATAATCTTGTAGACTTTCTATCAGGCCGCCCCCTCAACCTCCATAGTTCCAGTGAGAACAAACCAAGTTTCATCAATCTCTCCTCATAGCTAATGCCCTCCATACCAGGCAACATCCTGGCAAATCTTTTCTGTAGCCTCTCCAAAGCCTCCACATCCTTCTGGTAGTGTGGCGACCAAAATTGAACATTATATTCCAAGTGCGGCCTAACTAAGGTTCTATAAACATGACTTGCCAATTTTTAAACTCAATGTCCCGGCCGATGAAGACAAGCATGTCGTATGCCTTCTTGACTACCTTCTCCACCTGCGTTGCCACTTTCAGTGACCTGTGTCCCTGTACACCCAGATCCCTCTGCCTATCAATACTCTTATGGGTTCTGCCGTGTACTGTATATTTCCTATCTGTATTAGACCTTTCAAAATGCATTACCTCACATTTGTCCAAAGTGATTTGACCACTTGGAGGTCGCTGGGTCAAGATCCTGGTATTGCCTCCCTAACAGCACTGTGGGTGCACTTACACCTCAGTGACTGCAGCGGTTCAAGAAGGCAGCTCACCACCACCTTCTCAAGGGCAATTAATGTTGACCTAGCCAGTGACGCCCACATCCCGTAAAATGAATTAAAAAGAAACAGAATGGAAAAGATCTTGTGCAGTTTATCTGGGTTAAAAATATTGAATCTTTCCCCCAAATATGAACGAGTGTCCCTGTGGTGCAATGTGCAGAAGATATTAACAAGGGCTGAGGCAGTCACTGAAATCAGTGTTATTGTCCACACAGCGTTATAAATAACTAATGGGATATTTTCCCGTCAAAGAACAACATTGCACAACGCTGTTAAAGTAAAATTTATACTTTCTGCTTTGTTTAATGGTCACAGTGGGATTAGCTACAGGATATACACAAACTAACACTGCATTAGATTGTTGCTGCTCTTAATATTAATGACCCATGCTGCACAGATATGGGACAATATTTGTAATCAGATGACAGCAATGGGTGTTAACATTTTACTTGGACCTTTCTGTGATTGTTTGGTGAATTGATCGGTGTATCCCGAAAGGGGGTAAAATATCATGCATGATTGAGAGGGAGGGTTAAGTTGGGGGAAAGCGAAAGGTGTCCGGAAACAGGAGAAGCACCAGGGTCCATGATTTCCCTCACTGACCCTGCTGGGTAGCATCTTCTTCCTTGGAAAAGGCAGATCATAGAATCATAGATACCTTACAGTGCAGAAGGAGGCTATTCGGCCCATCAAGTCTGCACTGACAACAATCCCACCCAGGCTCTATCCCTTATGCCATGCATTTACCCTGCTAGTCCCCCTGACACTAAGGGGCAATTCAGCATGGCCAATCCACCTAATTTGCACACCTTTAGAGTGTGGGAGGAAACCGGAGCACCCAGAGGAAACCCACGCAGACATGGGGAGAATGTGCAAACTCCACGCAGACAGTGAGCTGAGGCTGGAATTGAACCAGGGTCCTTGGCGCTGTGAGGCAGCAGTGCTAACCACTGTGCCACCGTGCTGCCCCTATAAAGTAATATAAAGTATTCATTTAATAAATGAACTAATTCAGCACAGAACTGGATTAAACTTGGGCCTTCCAGCTCAGCAACACATTTGATGTTTATTCTGGAAGCGATTTAAAAACCAACAGTACAGAAGGAGGCCATTCATCCTCGCATCCCTGTGCAGGCTTCTTAAAGAACAGTCATGCTTAGCCACACATTCTTCGTATTTGCCTGCAATCCTGTAAATTCCTAATCCTCAACTGTCTGTACAATGCCTTTCCCAAATTATTGATGAAATTTGCTTCCATCACATTTTAAGATGGACTTTTCCAGATCCCAGCAAGGATTGTAAATATTTTAAACCCATTAGGCAAATTAGAAACAATCTCTTTGTTTTAGTAGATATAAGCTGATATTAATAACGGCAATAATCATGGGGGACTTCAACATGCACATTGACTGGCAGACTCAAGTCGGTAAGGGTGGAATGGAGGAAGAGTTCTTAGAATGCTGTCGGGATAGTTTCCTTGAACAGCATGTTACGGAACCGACGAGGGAACGAGCTATTTTGGATCTGGTATTGTGTAACGAGGTAGGTAGAATTAAGGATCTTATTGTGAAGGACCCTCTTGGGTCTAGTGACCACAATATGGTCGAATTTCTGATTCAGATGGAAGAGGAGAAAGTTTGGTCCCAAACCAGTGTCCTCTGTTTGAACAGAGGGAAATATGATAGGATGAGGGATGAATTGGCTAAGGTCGACTGGGAGAGCAGGCTGGCAGGTAGGATAGCTGAGGAACAGTGGAGGATTTTTAAGGAGATCCTTTTCAGTTCTCAGCAAAAATATATTCCAGCAAAACACAAGGATTGTAAGAAAAGGGAGAACCAGCCGTGGATAACGAAGGAAATAAAGGAGAGTATTAAAATAAAAACAGCTGCGTACAGAGTGGCCAAAAATAGTGGAGAAACAAGTGATTGGGAAAAATTTAAGAAACAACAAAGAGAGACTAAGATAGCGATAAAGAAAGGAAGGATAGACTATGAAGCTAGGCTAGCAATTAATATAAAAAATGATAGTAAAAGTTTTTATAAATATATAAAAAGGAATAGAGTGGCTAGAGTGAATGTTGGACCCTTGGAGGACGAGAGGGGGGAGTTAATAGTGGGAAATGAGGATATGGCTGAGTCTTTAAATAAGTTTTTTGTGTCGCTCTTCACGGTGGAGGACACAAATAGTTTGCCAAACGATAGAGGGTTGGCAGCAGGAGAAATACTTAATACAATTAATGTTACCAGAGAGGCAGTGCTGGGTAGACTAATGGGACTGAAGGTGGACAAGTCCCCGGGTCCGGATGGAATGCATCCCAGGGTATTGAAAGAAATGTCAGAGGTAATAGTGGATGCGTTAGTGATTATTTATCAAAACTCGTTGCATTCTGGGGTAGTGCCGGTTGATTGGAAAACGGCTAATGTTACGCCGCTGTTTAAAAAAGGAAGGAGACAAAAGGCGGGTAACTATAGGCCGGTCAGCTTAACGTCTGTAGTAGGGAAAATGCTGGAATCCATTATTAAAGAGGAGATAGCAGGGCATCTGGATAGGAACGGTTCGATCAATCAGACGCAGCATGGATTCATGAGGGGAAAGTCGTGCTTGACGAACATGTTGGATTTTTATGAAGATGTGACGAGGGCGGTTGATGGAGGAGAACCGGTGGATGCGGTGTTTTTGGATTTCCAAAAGGCGTTTGATAAGGTGCCCCATAAAAGGCTGCGGAAGAGGATTAGGGCACACGGAGTTGGGGGTAGTGTGTTAAAGTGGATTGGGGACTGGCTATCCGACAGGAAGCAAAGAGTCGGAATAAATAGGTGTTTTTCCGGTTGGAGGAAGGTAACTAGTGGCGTGCCGCAGGGATCGGTACTCGGGCCGCAACTATTTACCATTTATATAGATGATCTGGAGGAGGGGACAGAGTGTAGGGTAACGAAGTTTGCAGACGACACAAAGATAAGTGGAAAAGTGAATCGTGTGGAGGACGGAGAAGATCTGCAGAGAGATTTGGACAGGCTGAGTGAGTGGGCGAGGATATGGCAAATGGAGTATAACGTTGATAAATGCGAGGTTATACACTTTGGAAGAAATAATAACAAATGGGATTACTATCTCAATGGAAACAAATTAAAACATGCTACCGTGCAAAGGGACCTGGGGGTCCTTGTGCATGAGACGCAAAAGCCCAGTCTGCAGGTACAACAGGTGATCAAGAAGGCAAATGGGATGTTGGCCTATATCGCGGGGGGGATAGAATATAAAAGCAGGGATGTCTTGATGCACCTGTACAGGGCATTGGTGAGGCCGCAGCTGGATTACTGTGTGCAGTATTGGTCCCCTTATATGAGGAAGGATATATTGGCATTGGAGGGAGTGCAGAGAAGGTTCACCAGGTTGATACCGGAGATGAGGGGTTTGGATTATGAGGAGAGGCTGAGGAGATTGGGTTTGTACTCGTTGGAGTTTAGAAGGATGAGGGGGGATCTTATGGAGACTTATAAGATAATGCGGGGGCTGGATAGGGTGGAGGCAGAGAGATTCTTTCCACTTAGTAAGGAAGTTAAAACTAGAGGACACAGCCTCAAAATAAAGGGGGGTCGGTTTAAGACAGAGTTGAGGAGGAACTTCTTCTCCCAGAGGGTGGTGAATCTCTGGAATTCTCTGCCCACTGAGGTGGTGGAGGCTACCTCGCTGAATATGTTTAAAGCGCGGATGGATGGATTCCTGATCGGTAAGGGAATTAAGGGTTATGGGGATCAGGTGGGTAAGTGGTACTGATCCACGTCAGATCAGCCATGATCTTATTGAATGGCGGGGCAGGCTCGAGGGGCTAGATGGCCTACTCCTGCTCCTATTTCTTATGTTCTTATGTAATACAAGTGGAACATAATGAAGGATTGGTGTTCAACAGTCTGAAATGTGACATCAACATGAGACAGGTCAATCTCTTCAGTTCGAGTTATTCGAATGCTGGTATACGCCTGACAGCAAGTAAAATTGGAGATATTAAGGCAATGGCAATTCTGCAATTCGGGCCCAGCTTACAAGATGCCCTAGTCTCTTTAATGTCTTGTCTCCGTACATCCCTGAATTCACTCAAAAATCTTCATTGCTAAGGAAATTGTTGACAAAGGTGATCTTTTCCTATGGCACTAATACCTCTTCGAAGCACTGAAATAGTCATTATCAGAAGCACTGACATTGCAATTTTATGATCCTAGGAAGACAACTACCCTGCAGATAAATGCCACACCGAAGGTCTGGGAGAGCGCACACTATGAAAAGTCAAACCGATTGCATTTGCTTCAAAATCTTGGTCCGTCACGCAATCAAACTCCTCCAACATTGAGCAGGATACATTAGCTTGAGTGTTTGGAATCATGTGTTTTCATATCTATCTATTTGACAAAAGATTTGTGATAAAGACTGACCACAAGCCACTGGAGAAGGTTTGGTAAAACCATTGAACAGTGCACGACCAAGATTGTCACATCTCTTGATAACAATTCAAGGTTGTGAACGTGAGGTTAGGTATAAGTCAGGTAACTTGATCACAATGGATGCACCTAGCAGTTTGCCTAACCCAGTGAAAACTTTGAACTTGAAGATGTTTTCCGAATTGATCTGGTACTACTTCACAGAATTCACAGTGCAGAAGGAGGCCATTCGGCCCATCAAGCCTGCACCAACAACAATCCTACCCATGCCCTATCCTCATAACCTCATGTATTTACCCTGCTATTACCTGTAACACCAAGTATTTAACCTGCTGGACCCCCTGACAATAAGGGTCAATTTGGCATGGTCAATCCACCTAGCCCGCACATCTTTGGACTGTGGGAGAAAACCGGAGCACCCGGAGGTCACTGGGAGAACATGCAAACTCCACACAGACAGTGACCCGAGGCTGGAATTGAACCCGGGTCCCTGACGCTGTGAGGCAGCAGTGCTGACCACTGTGCCACCGTGCCGCCCACGCAATGCAGATGCCAGCAGCTGCAAAAAGAAACTATGAAATACTCTGCATTGTAGAAACTGTGGAAAATCATTATCAAAGGATGGCCTCATTCAATCCAGCATGTCCACAAACATGTGAGATCATTTTGGCCTTGTAGGGATAAGCTAGGCATCTTCTGACCTGACATTTTTCAACTTCATCACTCACATTCTAAGAGAGACAGTCTATGTCAGGATATAACTAATGACATTGAAGTCATTGTCAAGGAGTGTAAGGCATATCAAGAGCATATGCCAAGTCAGCACAAAACACCATTGATTCCATATGAAATTCCTATCCATCCTTGGTCCCAAATCATATTCAACCTCTTTCATGTCCATGGTACTGACGTCATTGTCATCGTCAATGACTTCACCATGCTAGTATGCCATTTTTTGACAATTGTGCATTACTTCAAGCACAATTGTCATGCACACTCTATTGCTATTTTCACTTTGTTTGGTGTGCCGAGAAAGATCATTACAGATAACGGTCTGTAATTTATTGATAAGTAATTTCAGATGTGTGGGAGAAGTGGAATATTGATTACACTACTTCTTCTCCTCATTATCTTGGATCTAACAGCCTAGTTGAAGGAATGATTCACAAGGTGAAATTTCTAATTCTCGAATGTAAACAGATCAAGCAAGACATTGCAATGTTACATCTGAGAGCAACAACTTCATGTGCAACTATTCCATCATTGTCACATTTGGTAGACCAATGTGCACCAATTTACCCATTCTTACCCATCCTACTCTCAGAAACTAGACAGCAACTTTTATAATTGCAAGAGAAGATAACCAGTGTGCACAATAAAAATGTGGGTATAGAAATTCCAAGTTTACGGTTGGGACATCCAGAATCCCACACAAGGTATGTGACAACCAGCCAAGGTGGCAAGGGTTTGTTCAGAAGCAAGATCCAATGAGGTCATTGCACACAAGGTTGCAACAATGAGGCATAACTGAGGGCAAATCATAGAATAGAATTCCTACAGTGCAGAGGGAGGCCATTTGGCCCATCGAGTCTGCACCGACAACAATCGCACCTAGGCCCTATCCCCGTAACCCCACATATTTAACCTGCTAATACCTCTAACCTATGGATTCTGGGACAATAAGGGTCAATTTAGCATGGCCAATGCACCTACCCTGCATATCTTTGGACTATGGAAGGAAACCGGAGCATCCAGAGGAAACCCACGCAGACATGGGGAGAACGTGCAAACTCCATGCAGACAGTGACCCAAACCAGGAATCAAACCCAGATTCCTGGCACTGTGAGGCAGCAGTGCTAACCACTGTGCCACCATGCCACCTATGATTAGATTCATTCCAGCTCCTCAACCTTCCTCGCACTGGTGCCTGACAGTGCCAGGGACCTGGGTTCGATTGCTGGCTTGGGTCACTGTCTGTGTGGAGCTGCACATTCTCCCCATGTCTGCGTGGGTTTCCTCCAGGTGCTCTGGTTTCCTCCCACAGTCCAAAAGATGTGCTGGTTAGATGCATTGGCCATGCAAAATTCTCCCTCAGTGTACCCGAACAGGTGCCGGAGTGTGACGACTAAGGGATTTTCACCGTAACTTCATTGCAGTGTCAACGTAAGCCTACTTGTGACTAATAAATAAACTTTAAACTTTAAGAAGATCCCAAATGAAAGCAGAACTAACATCCAAGAATGACAATCCCACAGATTTCAGTGAGCAAGCAAAGAAACTTCCAGACGAGGTCACCATTGCAAGATCTGGAAGTATCGACAGATTACATTTACGATTTAGGGATTCATTAATTCGTCAGCTCTTTACACTTATTTAATTGTGACTAAGCAGGAACATGCATTGGAAGGGGGGGAAAAGTACCTTTAGAAGAAAGAAGGGATGTTGTAATGTGTCTTTAAGGTATATCAGTATGACATCACCAGAAAAGAAATGTGTCACGCAACGTGGTCTTTGTTTCACTTTTGCTTTGAGCAGAGCATGGAACAAGCTCTGATGTCTTCAAGTTATACCTTTGTAAACTGTTTCTGTGTGCCGAGTCTTAATAAATGAACCCACAATGTGTTTACGCAATCCCCTAGGAACGATTAACGGAGTGGGAATGGAGGGATACAAAAGAATGGTCTAGTTTGGACCAGGGAGCGGCGTGGGCTAGGAGGGCCGAAGGGCCTGTTCCTGTGCTGTATTGTTCTTTGTTCTTTGATTAGATATTATAACATTATAATAACATGATAATCTGCTGTTATGATACTCCCACTGATAGCATTGCTTCCAAACCAGACACAGAACCAGCTTCAATTCCTGCCCCATATTTGGCTCCAGGGTTTACTCTACATCCAACTCCAAGCCAAGGTCTCACTCCCCAGTGACACAATATGCTGGAATCACAGCTCACAGAGAAGATGCTGTTTTCATGCAATCTCACTGAGAGGACTATAGAATCCCTGCAGTGAAGAAGGAGACCATTCAGCCCATTGAGTCCTCATTGACTCTTCGGGTTTGTCCTAACCCTGTAGCCCTGTGCATTTAGCATGGCCAATCCACCTAACCTACACATCTTTGGACACTAAGAGACAATTTAGCATGGCCAATCCACCTAACCTGCAAATATTTGGACTGTGGGAGGAAACCGGAGAACCCTGGGGAAACTCACGCATATATGGGAAGAATGTACAAACTCGACATAGACAATGACCCGAGGCCAGAATCGAGCCGGGGTCCCTGGCGCTGTGAGGCAGCAATGCAGCAGAAGAGGCTCTTGTAAAAATAAGAATCCAGATGGATATTTTTTTAAAGTTATTTTACAGAATGTGAGCTTTCCTGGGTAGGCCAGCATTTATTGCCCATCCTTAAATGCTCCCGAGAAGATGGCAGTAAGCACTTTCTTGAACTGCTGCAGCCCTGGGACACCCACAGAGCTGTTAGGGAGGGAATTTCCAGGATTCTCACCCAGGAACAGTGAAGGACTAATGATATGATTCCAAGAGAGGATGGTTGGTGGATGTCTTGGCAGGGAAATTGCAAGTGGTAGTGTTCCCTTGCATCTACCATCTTCGAGATGGGAGTGGTTGTGAGTCTGGAAGGTGCTGCTGAAGGAGACTTGTTGAGTTGCTGCCGTGCATCTTGTAGATGGTATACACTGCTCTCACAGCATGTCAGTGGTGGAGGGAGTGTCTGTTGAGTTAGTAGATGGAGTGCCAATCAAGTGGGCTGCTTTATCTTGGATAGTGTCGAGCTTCTTGAATGTTGGAGCTGCACTCATTCAGGCAAGTGGAGAGTATTCCACTACACTCCTGACATGTGCCTTTAGATGGTGGAAAGGCTTTGAAGAGTCAGGAGGTGAGTTACTCGCTGCAGAATTCCCAGCCCCTCATCTTCCCTTATGTATATGTATATAGCTGGTCTACTTCAGTTTCTAGTCAGTGATAACCCAGGGTGTTGATAATGGGTTCTCAGCAATGGTAAAGCCTTTGAATGTCAAGGGGAGATGGTTAGATTCCCTCTTGTTGGAGATGGTTATTGCCGGGCATTTATGTGGCATGAATGATAATTGCCACTTACCAGCTCAAGCCTGAATGAAGCTGCTCATGTCATCTGGGTACTCGGTACAGAAAGTGGCACAAATCCCCTGCTTCCAGCATACAGGGAACCTTTCCTTTTGCTTGCCCTGTTAAAGACGGGCATCTGCATACGACTTAATGCCAGCTGTCCGCATCATTTATACTAAATTGAAAACTAATACGATTGTAGAACCTCCCATCCTATAAGTGACTCAGAGGATGTTTCTAGCTTAGGTTTGCCAAACATTCACATCACCTTGTGGCAAATTTGGAATAAAATAATTAATTATATTATTAACCAACCCAATCCCCTGCCAAATAGAACAGTTCATGAAGCTATTTGGATTTTTACTTCTAGTTTGTCCGTTTTCCTTCCTGAAGATTGTGCTCCCGGCCGTTTGTTATTGTTATTATTTCCAACATCCTCTTTTAATTGTTGACACAACTCTGTCTTCCTGTTCACATTTATTACGCAGGTCTTAGCATTTCCCAATCGTTAATTTATCGTTCTAGCTATTTCCAATTTTAGTCCAAATTGCGTCCATCTTTCTGATTGCTTTTACACCATTACTTACCAAAAAGATCGCATTCTACTGCACAGCTAAATGGATCTTCAGCTCTACACAACCATAAATATTTCAGGTTAACACCTTATAAGCTCAGGCTAGAGATCAGCTATATGGACAGCATGGTGGCACAGTGGTTAGCACTGCTGCCTCACAGCGCCAGGGACCTGGGTTCAATTCCTGGCTTCGGTCACTGTCTGTGCAGAGTCTTCATGTTCTCCCCGTGTCTGCATGGGTTTCCTCTGGGTGCTCTGCTTTCCTCTCACAGTCTGAAAGACGTGTTGGTTAGGTGTATTGGCCATGCTAAATTCTCCCTCAGTGTACCCGAACCAGTGCCGGAGTGTGGCGACTAGGGGGTTGTCACAGTAACTTCATTACAGTGTTAATGTAAGCCTACTTAATAAACTTAAACTAAACCAGACTCCAAGTTGTTGGTATGGTCAGATTAGGGACAAATAACTTTATTTTTAAGAAGACAAAGTTTGAGATTCAAAATACCACTCAGTGAATAAAGCTACAAATATCCATGGGCTTTGAACAAACAAACATACATTTTACTCTGCAAGGTCAGACAGAGAAAGCAATTTATATTATCTATTTTATACTCTAACATTCAGAGTCACTATGAGGTACATTTGAATTAACAGGCAAACTGTGGTCAAACACAGCACACTAAACAATAGATGGCAAATGCGACCAGGTCAGAGTCCACAGATTTCTCAGCAACCCACACAGACGTCAGTAAACACTGTGGGCAGAATTTTCCTGTCCCGCCTACCACGGGAATCGTAACGGGCGGGGACGAAGATCCGTTGACCTCTGGCAGGAATTTCCAGCCTTGGGGCGAGTGCGGCTGAAAAATCCCACCCAGAAAATCAACCAATCTCACTGAAATTCCTTCTCTCTCATAAGGGATTCCAGTCTTCACCTTTGAAGATCTAATCTGGGAATTCCCAAAAGTCATTCCAACTCAGACGGGCTCAATGGCATCTCCCATGGTTTCAGTCTCACCTCCTGAGTTTCTGTTGATTTGGATTCACCCGTACTCCCTCAAGCACCAACTCACCAGCACAGCTTTATCTTTCTGGCTGTGTCGAACAGAACATTACTGCTCCAAAGGTATCTTTGTCCAAGGGCTCTCAGCACGCAACCAACAACCTTCTGTTCTCATCTTTGATCTTCAGGGCTTCTCCTCAGCCCTCTACACCTAAAGTCTGCTGCCTCAATCCTTTTTCCTGGAGCCAGTTTCAAGCCTCCTCTTCTTTTAACTGAACTGGAACCTTTTCCTGTCCCTGTCTCCTCTCTGGGGCTTTTCCTCTGGGACTTCTTCCTGTCCACTCACCCTTTGGGACCTTCCCTTGTCCCCTCTCTCCTGCCTGAGACACTTGTCAGCAATGACGCTCCACTCCTCATCACATGATCCTGCTTTTCTTGCCATTTTTCTTTATGCACAGGCATGCTGGGCCTAAAGAAATACTTTACAATGTCGATCTGTGCATGTACAACCTGCTCCCAGGCTGCACATGTGCAAAGGCTCCGAGGTCTGTTGGGAGTTGAAATTCCTGACCTTTGCTCTCAACACTGACGTAAGTTTGGTTTTCGTAACACCCCATACTTGCTGGTACGTTTGGTCTTCAAGTGTTGATCTAATTCCCATTAAAATACCGTGAATCAAAAACAGATTCTGGCATCCACAGTATTTTGCTTTTAAATACTGTGAATAGCAGCTTTGGCCACTTCTTTCACGTTCTGCGTTCAGGTAACTAATAGCTTCGAAACACCCATGTTAAGTTTCTGGAATAATGGCAATTTCTTTTCACAAGTTGTGCATTCCCCTAACCCCAATAGTTCATCCACTGCGATTGTACAAAAGCTGTTCAACTTATTTACCACCACCTGATTTATCTTTGTGATGAACAGCAAGTTCGTTGCAAGGCCCACGGGCCAGTGGCAGCTTCCGCGCACACTGAGCGCGGCTCCCCAACTCCAGCATCCAAGACTTGAGTGAAGTTTCCATCTCTGGGATTGCACTACTTACCAAACCTGCACCATGAGCTATTGGCCTGAACTTCCACACTGGGGAGCAACAAAGGCTCAACTTATTTAGCTGATGATGCACCTCAGGGCCCTGAGGAAATACCGATGTGTGAAACAGGGTAACACTTCTGTGGGAAGTTTGAGCTTTGGATTGTTAGTTTTACTCTGCCCAGATTACTGTACTATTCCCTGCGACAGTGGAATCTGATGGCCATATCCATTATCCCGCACTGGAGGAGTGTCATGCTTGACAAATCTACTGGAATTCTTTGAAGATGCAACCAGTGGAGACAGAGCCAGTGGATGTTGTTTATTTGGACTTTCAGAAGATAAAGTCCCACATAAGAGATCAGCATGTAAAATTAGAGCATATGAGATTAGGGGGAGTGTATTGAGATGGGTAGAAAACTGGTTGGCAGACAGGAAACAAAGAGTCGGAACAAATGGGTATTTTTCCAAATGGCAGGCAATGACTAGTGGGTTACTGCAGGGATCAGTGCTGGCACCCCAGCTATTCACGATATATATTAATGATTTAGATGAGGGAACTAAGTGCAATATCTCCAAATGTGTAGGTGACACAAAGCTGGGTGGGAGAGTGAGCTGTGAGGAGGATGCAGAGATCCTTCAGTGTGATTTGGACAAGTTGAGTGAGTGGACAGTATAATGTGGATAAATGTGAGGTTAGCCACTTTGTTAGCAAAAACAGGAAGGCAGATTATTATCTGAATAGCTATAGATTGAGAGAGGGGAGTGTGCAAAGAGACCTGGGTGTCCTTGTACACCAGTCGCTGAAGATAAGCTTGCAGGTGCAGCAGATGGTTAAAGAAGACAAATGGTATGTTGGACTCCATAGCGAGAGGATTCGAGTACAGGAACAGGGATGCCTTGCTGCAGTTATACAGGGCCTTGATGAGACCACACCTGAAATGCTATGTGCAGTTTTGGTGTCCTTACCTGAGGAAGGATGTTCTTGCTATAGAGAGAGTGCAGCGAAGGTTTACCAGGCTGATTCCAGGGATGGCAGGACTGATGTGTGAGGAGAGATTGAGTCAGTTAGGATTATATTTGCTGGAATTTAGAAGAATGGGGGGCGGGCTGATCTCATAGAAACCTATAAAATTCTAAACAGGACATTCTAGTAGATGCAGGAAGGATGCTCCTGATCGTGGGGGGTAGTCCAGACCAGGGGTCACAGTCTAATGATAAGGGGTAAACCTTTTAGGATTGAGATGAAGAGGAATATCTTCACCCAGAGAGTGGTGAGCCTGTGGAATTCACTACCAAAGAAAGCAGTTGAGGCCAAATCATTGTATGTTTTCAAGATGGAGTTAGATATAGCTCTTGGGACAGAGAGGGGTCAAAGGATATGGGGGTAGGTGGGATCAGGCTATTGAATTGGATGATCAGCAATGATTATAATGACTAGCAGAGCAGGCTTGAAGGGCCGAATAGCCTGTTCCTTTGTTTCTATGTTTAAACTGCCCTGATTCCCCAGTTCTCTACCCGTCTGTAAACAGAAAGGTATTTTTATATTCTGAATTTCCCCTTGATAACCTGATGGCGTAATTTCCTAAACCTTTAAATTTGGAAATGTTTCAATCCTTTGTTAATAACTTAGGCAGCAAACTCGAGGTAGGATGAAAATAAAAGGGCTGGTTTATTTTTGCACGCACACACATTCATGGGAGGGGGTTTTAGAATGTCCGTCCCCTTTAACACTCACACAGTAAATGGGGGATAAGGGAAAAGAATAGGGTTCAGGGCACTGACGCAATAAAAATACAAGCACCCAGTGTCCGGAGTCATGAGTCATCTGGAATGTTCCTTCTGAGGGGAGTTTGTCTGATTGTCGGATTTGTCTTTCAAGAGTGAGGCTGGGGTGACAGAAGGCACGTAGAGTGAGGCACTTTGGATGCACGAGTTTGGAGGTTTCAGCAGTAGGCAGGTTTGATGTTGGTCCGAGTTCTTTCTGCCACTGGTGTGAGGGTCGACAGCACAAACTCTTGTCTGGAGTTCCGTTCACTTTGTTGATCAAACAGGAACTGCCCAGGATAAGTTCCAACAGGCATTATCGCAGTGCTGCTTGGAGAGAGGGAGGTCATGCAACACCTCCTCAATGTTGGATCCAGGATATATATTCCCACGGCTGGGTTCCAGGGCCGGAATCTTACCACCGTTCATGCTGGGGGGATTTTCCCATCCTGCCGCAGTGAACAGAGATGCCAAATCCTCTGACTTCGCTGCAGCGGGAGCGTGGCGTGGTCGGCAGGTAAGATCGCGCCCTCGGTGTTTAGTCGGAGTCAGGACTCTTTTTGCTTTTGGAGACACTGGTGTCAGGCTAACTAACTGCACCCTCCCCCTCCCTTTGCTGACCCTGGGTGTGATGCACTATCAAATCAAGCAAAGACTAGTTTGTATGCAAGAACAAATAGGCTTTTATTCGCAAAAGGCTTGGAGCACACCCATGCTGCTGAACTGGTTATAGACTGAGGCAGGGGGGTTGGGAGTAGTCACCTTTATACCTGGACCGGGGGGAGGAGTCTCAGGCAGGGCCGGCAGGGGCATGCCCAGGCATGTCACACACACACAGGCAATAAGCTAACAGTGGTTTACCACAGGGTGTTAGGTCTGATAATGTTTTGACCATTAACACCATGTGTGAACGTTTGCCTTTGCGCAGGGGTCGCTGGTCCAGATTCCTCGTCACCGTGACCATGTTTTCCTTGAAATTGCCGCAAGGCGTCAGATGACTGGCTGAACTATGTGTCAGTTCTGCATTTTTCCATTTTTAACAGCACAGTAAAAAAAATTCTTCATAAAATATCCCAGTTGTATATTTTCCATCACATCTCATGGGCGGCACGGTGGCACAGTGGTTAGCACTGCTGCCTCACAGCGCCAGGGTTCAATTCCAGCCTTGGGTCACTGTTTGTGTGGAGTCTGCATGTTCTTCCTGTGTCTACGTGAGTTTCCTCCGGGTGCTCCGGTTTCCTCCCACAGTCTGAAAGACACACTGGTGAGGTGCTTAACCATGCTAAATTCTCCCTCAGTGTACCCAAACAGGCGCTGAAGTGTGGCGACTAGGGGATTTTCACAGTAACTTCATTTCAGTGTTAATGTAAGCCAATTGTGACACTAATAAATTAATAAATAAATAATCTCAACTATGACACCATGAACATTTGGGCTGTTTGCCCTTTATTTACATGGGTTTTTACAAAGATTTACTCAGAGCTTACCCAGCAGGTGTAAAGCCTGCTCAGGAATTCAGCTCAATGTAAATCACTTGATACAACCCTGATTCAGCTCATTCCCCACCCAACAATCCTCATCCCCCCCTTCCACCCCCTCCCTGACGGTGTTCACACCCTCCATCCCCCCTCCCCCTCTCCGTCCACGAGAGTCATAGTGTCATAGTGGTTTACAGCATGGAAACAGGCCCTTCGGCCCAACTTGTCCATGCTGCCTTTTTTAAAAATCCCTAAAATAATCTCAATTGCCCGCATTTGGCCCATATCCCTCTATACTCATCTTACCCATGTAACTGTCTAAATGCTTTTTAAAAGATAAAATTGTACCCGCCTCTACTACTACCTCTGGCAACTTGTTCCAGACACTCACCAACTTGTGTGTGAAAAAATTGCCCCTCTGCACACTTTTGTATCTCTCCGCTCTCACCTTAAACCTATGTCCTCTAGTTTTAGACTCCCCTACCTTTGGGAAAAGATATTGACTTTCTAGCTAATCTATGCCCCTCATTATTTTATAGACCTCAATAAGATCACCCCTCAGCCTTCTACGCGCTAGAGAAAAAAGTCCCAGTCTATCCAGCCTCTCCTTATAACTCAAACCATCAAGTCCCGGCAGCATCCTAGTAAATCTTTTCTGCATTCTTTCTAGTTTAATAATATCCTTTCTATAATAGGGTGACCAGAACTGTACACAGTATTCCAAGTGTGGCCTTACCAATGTCTTGTACAACTTCATCAAGACATCCCAACTCCTGTATTCAATGTTCTGATCGATGAAACCAAGCATGCTGAATGCCTTCTTCACCATTCTGTCCACCTGTGACTCCACTTTCAAGGAGCTATGAACATGTACCCCGAGATCTCTTTGTTCTGCAGATCTCCCCAACGCCCTACCATTAACTGAGTAAGTCCTGCCCTGGTTCAATCTACCAAAATGTATCACTTCGCATTTGTCTAAATTAAACTCCATCTGCCATTTGTCAGCCCATTGGCCCAATTGACCAAGATCCTGTTGCAATCGGAGATAATTTTCTTCACTATCCACTACGCTACCAATCTTGGTGTCATCTGCAAACTTACTAAACATGCCTCCTATATTCTCATCCAAATCCTTAATATAAATGACAAATAACAGTGGACCCAGCACTAATCCCTGAGGCACACCACTGGTCACAGGCCTCCAGTTTGAAAAACAACTCTCTACAACCACCCTCTGGCTACTGTCAAGAAGCCAATTTTGTATCCATTTATATACCTCACCCTGGATCCTGTGAGATTTAACCTTATGCAACAATCTACCATGCGGTACCTTGTTAAAGGCCTTGTTAAAGTCCATGTAGACAACATCAACTGGATTGCCCTCGTCTGCCTTCTTGGCTACCCCTTCAAAAAACTCAATTAAATTTGTGAGACATGATTTTCCACTCACAAAGCCATGCTGACTGTCCCTAATCAGTCCTTGCATCTCTAAATGCCTGTAGATCCTGCCTCTCAAAATACCTTCCAACAACTTACCCACCACAGATGTGAGGCTCACTGGCCTGTAGTTCCCAGGCTTTTCTCTGCAGCCCTTTTTAAACAAAGGCACAACATTTACCACCCTCCAATCTTCAGGCACCTCACCTGTGACTATTGATGATTCAAATATCTCGGCTAGGGAACCCGCAATTTCCTCCCTCGCCTCCCACAATGTCCTGGGATACACTTCATCAGGTCTTGGGGATTTATCTACCTTGATGCGCTTTAAAACGTCCAACACCTCTTTCTCTGTAATATGTTACACTCCTCAAGACATCACTATTTATTTCGCCAAGTTCCCTAACGTCCATGCTTTTCAGTAAATACTGATGAGAAATATTCATTTAGGATCTTACCCATCTCTTGTGGATCCGCACATAGATGACCTACATCCCCCAGCTAAGCTCACCATCCTTTCTGGCAATGTTCCCTCCCTTCTGAAAATGCTTACTCTCCCTCCTGGCAATGTTAAACACTGACCCCACTCCCAGCCCGACAACGCTCGCCACTTTCTCCCACCCCGATAATGCTCACCCCCTTCCCCACCCCGGAGATACCCACTCCCCTCTTGACAATGTGCAGCCCCTCTGCTGCCTCACATTCTGGAATCCCAGGCTCCTGTCCAGGCGGGGGGGGGGGGGGGGGGGGGCGAGGGGAGCATTGTTGAGGGGAGTGGAGTGAGTGAGGGTAAACACTGTCAGATGTAAGGAGAGAGGTTGAGCATTGCTTGGGGTGTGAGGGTGGGGTATAAACAAAGAACAAAGAACAAAGAACAGTACAGCACAGGAAACAGGCCCTTCGGCCCTCCAAGCCTGTGCTGCTCCTTGGTCCAACTAGACCAATCGTTTGTATCCCTCCATTCCCAGGCTGCTCATGTGACTATCCAGGTAAGTCTTAAACGATGTCAGCGTGCCTGCCTCCACCACCCTACTTGGCAGCGCATTCCAGGCCCCCACCACCCTCTGTAAAAAACGTCCCTCTGATATCTGAGTTATACTTCGCCCCTCTCACCTTGAGCCCGTGACCCCTCGTGATCGTCACCTCCGACATTGTTGAGGAAGGGGGGGTTGTATGAGGGAGTGGAGCGAGCATTGTTGGTGGTGGAACACAGTTTGGAGATGAAGGAGGGCAAACATTGTTGGGGATGAGGTGTTGTGAACATTTCTGAGGAGTAAGAGAGGGGTGAACCTTGTTAGGGTGAGGTTGTGCTAGGTTGGGCATTTAAACATAGCACAAGTAAATGAACTGAGGACAGATCTTCCATTCATGATAAAAAACACAAGAGTCATACTTACCAGTCGACCTCGACTCTGCTTGTCACCGGAACCCTGCTGAAGTCAGGACTGGAAAATCGTAAGTTACTATTGCAGTCGTAGCGAGCACACCCACTCCATCGCTGACAGGGAGATCTGCGACATTGTATTTTCAATGGATGATGTGGGAAACTGGAGAAGATCGGGTAGTATTGAATAATGGAGCAGGCTTGAGGAGCCATATTGTCTTCTCCTGCTCCTATTCTTATGTTGTTATATTCTGATACTCAGAGTCTTGAATCTCAGCTCAAGGAATTCAGCAGTTTGAAGGAAGGGCAGAATACCACTAAATAAATGATTATGAATATTCCAGAGAATTAATGGCATGCAAATTTGGCAGGTACTCCAATGGTGTTCCACCTCTTCAGATTACTACCCAGGTGGTTCCGATGGAAATGGCCTCCTGTATCCATTTGATGCAGTTAGGGCCCAGGAGAGGTCCTGGGGAACTGAACATATAGCAGGTTGGTGATTCCATGCTGAAGATGCCACGGGAGCCAGTTATCGCTCAGTACAGCCAGGAAACTGGAGTTTGGAGGGACCCAGGATCAGTTTCAGTTTGGTGAAGCCAACAGCCTGCGAAAAAGCTGGAACTGTGCTGATAATAAGAAGCAGGAGTGCGGCTTTGTGAATCCCATGGAATGCAGTCTCTGGAGAGGAGATTGATCATCAGGAGGTGAGCAGTCATTGAGGTAGTTGAAAGCCCTTATAGAACCATAGAACCAATGAAAATTACAGCTCAGAAACAGGCCTTTTGGCCCTTCTTGTCTGTGCCGAACCATTTTATGCCTAGTCCCACTGACCTGCACTTGGACCATATCCCTCCACACCCCTCTCATCCATGAACCCGTCCAAGTTTTTCTTAAATGTTAAAAGTGACCCCGCATTTATCACTTTATCCGGCAGCTCATTCCACACTCCCACCACTCTCTGCGTGAAGAAGCCCCCCCTAATATTCCCTTTAAACTTTTCTCCTTTCACCCTTAACCCATGCCCTCTGGTTTTTTTCTCCCCTAGCCTCAGCGGAAAAAGCCTGCTTGCATTCACTCTATCTATACCCATCAAAATCTTATACACCTCTATCAAATCTCCCCTCAATCTTCCACGCTCCAGGGAATAAAGTCCCAGCCTATTCAATCTCTCTCTGTAACTCAGCTTCTCAAGTCCCGGCAACATCCTTGTGAACCTTCTCTGCACTCTTTCAATCTTATTTACATCCTTCCTGTAACTAGGTGACCAAAACTGTACACAATACTCCAAATTTGGCCTCACCAATGCCTTATATAACCTTACCATAACACTCCAACTTTTATACTCGATACTCCGATTTATAAAGGCCAATGTACCAAAGGCACTCTTTACGACCCTATCCACCTGTGACGTCACTTTTATGGAATTCTGTACCTGTATTCCCAGATCCCTCTGTTCAACTGCACTCTTCAGAGTCCTACCATTTACCCTGTACGTTCTTCTTTGGTTTGTCCTTCCAAATTGCAATATCTCACACTTGTCTGCGTTAAATTCCATTTGCCATTTTTCAGCCCATTTTTCTAGTTGATTATGAGGGAGACAGAGATGTGGAGATGCCGGCGTTGGTGGGGTGGGCACAGTAAGAAGCCTCACAACACCAGGCTCAAGTCCAACAGGTTTATTTGGAATCACAAGCTTTCAGAGTGCTGCCCCTTCATTAGGTGAGTGGAGAGGTGGTTTCACAAACGGAGCATATTTGGGCAGAGACACAATTGCGAGATAATGGTTGGAATGCAGGTCTTTATAGGTAGCCCTTTCAGGATCTTGTCTGCTTTCTTGCATCTGTGTAGAAACTTGCCTGTGTTGATATGGGTGATCTTTTTGGAGATTCTCTTCACTTTGAGCCGGCGGTTTGCGGTGTCAGGGAGACAGAGTTAGCGAGATTTATGTGACTCATAGTGGTCACTGAAATCTGGGTAGATTGCTGAGAAAGCTACAGGATCTGTTTGGTCACATCTACCATTTAATGTGCAGTGTGGTGTGCTTGATTGCAGTTTTTTTATTCATTTATATTTACCTCATTAATTTTGAAGTTGGAATATAGGTACACATTGTAAGTTGCTTTACTCTTCTGACTTTGTATAGTAAAGTTTATTTTGTTTGCTAAAAACCGTGGATTCTTGTGACTTTAGTCCCCTGGTGAGTAACTTGGATTTCAAATTTTGTCCACTTCAATCAAAATGTTACTGGTCCATAACCAGATTGTAGCACATTGAGATAACCTTTCATTATTATTTTTATTTCTACCCCTATCCTGAACAACATGACTTTTATTACATTAATTGGTTTTGGATCACAAAGAAAATCTACAAACTGCTGGTCTTAAAAAAGTTTAATGTTGTTTTTTATGTGTTTAAGGCTAGTCATTAGTGTGAAGAATTTAAATTTCCCATAAATGCTGTAATGAGGAATGAAATATTGTCGGAGTGGCCAACTTTTCAAAGCACAAGAGCCAGAAAACAGATTCGTATAATGATATCAGGTGGCACAGTGACACAGTGGTTAACACTGCTGCCTCACAGCGCCAGGGACCCGGGTTCAATTCCAGCCTGGGGTCACTGTCTGTGTGGAGTTTGCACGTTCTCCCCGTGTCTGCGTGGGTTTTCTCCGGGTACTCTGGTTTTCTCCCACAGTCCAAAGGCACTCAGGTTAGGTGGAGTGGCCATGCTAAATTGCCCCTTAGCGTCCAAAGATGTGTCGGTTAGATGGAGCAGCCATGGAAAATGTGTAGGGTTACAGGGATAGGGCAGGGGAAGGAACCTGGGTGAGATACTCTGTCAGACAGTCAGTGCAGACTCGATGGGCCAAATGGCCTCTTTTGCACTGTAGGAATTCTATGATGCGGAGCCACCCAGTTAAGTGTAGCATCCTGGTGCTTCAAGACTGAACGTGCTAGCCCAGTTTTTTTCCTGATTAACATTATTATAAAACCAAACTTAACCCCTTTACAAATGTTAACACATGTTAAAACAAGAAGATAGAGATTTCTAATTCTCCAGCCATTTGGATTATATTAGCGTGCTCTTGCTGGTGCTGAGCTTGGAGGCGGGAAGGGCATTTACCTGGGTTGAATAGTGGCGCCACCTTCCCACCTCCGCTGGGATTACATTCTAGGGGGGGGGAAGGCTCTTTGTCTATCTTCCTATCCTATCACCAACTGAGGCCCTTCAGTGACCAATTAATGACCACTTGAGAGCCTCGTCCTGCTGCTGCTGGTATTAACTGAGCTGCAGATGGGCCTGTCACCATTCAGTGAGTGCAGTCAGCTTGGTGTGGGGTGGGAGGAGGCAATCCCTCAATCAAAGGCAGCCAATGCCTGATCAGGGAATCGGATATTGGAAAGGGGATGCCCATTGAGGGCCAAACCCCTGCACCCCTCTCTCGCCACCGCCAGCCCCCAAGTCCCCTCATCCCTCTCCTACATTACTTACCTGTGGCCTGGGTCACTCTGCGATCCTTCTGGCAGCAGCCATTATATTTAATTTTAATCAACTTAAACTTAAGTTTATTTATTAGTGTCACAAGTAGGCTTACATTTACACTGCAATGAAGTATCTGTGAAAATCCCCAAGTCGCCACACTCCTGTTCGGGTACACTGAGAGAGAATTTAGCATGGCCAATGCACCTAACCAGCACGTCTTTCAGACTGTGGGAGGAAACAGGAGCACCCGGAGGAAACC
This sequence comes from Mustelus asterias, assembly GCF_964213995.1. Lineage (NCBI taxonomy): Eukaryota > Metazoa > Chordata > Chondrichthyes > Carcharhiniformes > Triakidae > Mustelus > Mustelus asterias. The sequence continues at coordinate 173,635,325 of NC_135801.1, forward strand.
CACGCAGACACGGGGGAACGTGCAAACTCCACACAGACAATGACCCAAGCCAGGAATTGAACCCAGGTCCCTGGCGCTATGAGAACAAAGAACAAAGAGAACAAAGAACAATACAGCACAGGAGAACAGGCCCTTCGGCCCTCCAAGCCTGCACCGATCATGTGTTCCTAACTAGACCATCTGTTTGTACCCCTCTATTCCCAGTCTGTTCATGAGGCAGCAGTGTTAACCACTGTGCCACCGTGCCGCCCCCCTCAGTGGAGTTGCTGAGCTCCTGATTGGCCAGCAGCTCTTGGTAGGCAAGACCTCTGCCCGGGGGTCTTGATTCAAGGGGAAGACTCGCCATTGGCATTGCCACTGCCTCATCGGTGTGGGATTTGACCGACCGACCCAAAAAGAGTGAGCCTGGGTCTCTCGCTGGTTTTCTAGCCAGCAGGTGAGACCTGCCGCACCACAACAAGACTCTGCCATTCTCTATCAATCTCTGTCCTTTTCTTTCAGTCTCTTTGTCTGACTGTCTTTTTTCATTTCTCCTTACCTCTCACTCCCACTTACTTGCCCCCTTTAATCTCTCCTACCTTATTTGCTCTGCAAATTCCTCTCTCCCTTATGCTTATTCTCACCGTCTTTATAATTAACTCTTTCATTTGTTCTTTCCTCCCTATCTGTCACTTCACTTTCCTTTCACAATGTCCTTCTCTCCTTCCCTTTGTCCTCGTCAATTATTCCTCCTCTTCCCTTTGCTTCCTTCTCTTTATTTTCCTCCTATTTCCTCACGTTTCTCCTTTCCGTCTGACTCACATTCTTTTTTCCTCTTTCTTCATTTACCTTCTCCCTTTTTCCTTTCTTTTTTTTTCTGCCTCAGAGTTAGCAATTGCCTTGGAAACTCAACTCAACAAGTGTATGTAAATAGCAGGTCCCACTGGAGTGGCCTTGTCCAGTTCAAGGGAAATAAGGGATGGGCAACAGTGCCCATCGCAGTGGGTGGGCATCCCTGCTTTTAAGCCAGACACTCCAGGTTCAAGTCCCACCCCAGGACTTGATGGCCAAGGAAGATGCATTCATAACGCATCCAGACAGGTTGAGTGTGCCCACCTTCCAACACACCAATGGCTGAAAGTAAGAGCGGGCAAGATTCCTGGTCAGCTATGTTTGCTGTGGAGTGGCACCCCGCAAGCTATAAGCCCCGAGTGATAGACTAGTGACCTGTTCAGGAATTCTTATTTTGACACAAAACTGATTTAGTTTAATTTTACCCAGAACATTAATACCTATTACTGAACTGCAGTTTATTAACATCAGCAGAATCGGACCCCAATGAACGTGGTTCAGTCCTGGGTATAATTAACAGCAAACTAACTCCTGCACTCACTTATGAACTTGCTGGTGTGTCGGCAGGTTGGCAGACTGAGTGAATCCCTTCCCACGCTGAGAGCAGGTGAATGGCCTCTCCCCAGTGTGAACTCACTGGTGACCTGTCAGTCCCCCGGAACTTTTAAAGCACTTCCCACGTTCTGGGCATTTAAAAGGTCTCTTGTCAGTGTGAACTCGCTAGTGTGACAGCAGGTTGCTGTGTGAATGAATCCCTTCCCACACTGCGAGCAGGTGAATGGTCTCTCGCCGGTGTGAACCCTCTGGTGTACCAGCAGATTGGATGATTGAATGAGTCCCTTGCCACATTTGGGCAGGTGGATGGCCTCAGTTCAGTGTGGACTTGCTGGTGTCTCAACAGATTGAATGACTGAGTGAATCATTTGCCACACACACAGAACAGGAGAACGGTCTCTCCCCAGTGTTACTGCATTGGTGTATTTCCAGTTCAGATGCTGAATGGAATCCTTCTTCGCGGTCTCCTCACTTCCACTTCTCTGCGGTGTGGCTGCACTCGGAGTTTGCAAGGCCAGATGATTGGCGGAAGCTTCTGCCCACAGCCAGAACACGTGCACCTTTCTCCCCCCACTGTGAAGGGAGCTTTTTCCTTCCAGATTTAAAATCTCTGAAATATTTGTACTGTTTTCAATTTTTAAATCTCCTGCTGGAGCCTGCAGCTGGAAAGATATCATAAGAACATAAGGACATAAGAAATAGGAGCAGGAGTAGGCCATCTAGCCCCTCGAGCCTGCCCCGCCATTCAATAAGATCATGGCTGATCTGAAGTGAATCAGTTCCACTTACCCGCCTGATCCCTATAACCCCTAATTCCCTTACCGATCAGGAATCCATCTATCCGTGATTTAAACATATTCAACGAGGTCGCCTCCACCACTTCAGTGGGCAGAGAATTCCAGAGATTCACCACCCTCTGAGAGAAGAAGTTCCTCCTCAACTCTGTCCTAAACTGACCCCCTTTATTTTGAGGCTATGCCCTCTAGTTCTAGCTTCCTTTCTAAGTGGAAAGAATCTCTCCACCTCTATCCAGCCCCTTCATTATCTTATAGGTCTCTATAAGATCCCCCCTCAGCCTTCTAAATTCCAACGAGTACAAACCCAATCTGCTCAGTCTCTCCTCATAATCAACACCCCTCATCTCTGGTATCAACCTGGTGAACCTTCTCTGCACTCCCTCCAAGGCCAATATATCCTTCCGCAAATAAGGGGACAGTAGTAAGGAACAGGAAATGGAATCAATGGCAAGTGAGAAAAGTTTATGATGAGGATTAAGATGGGTCTTTTTACTGATAAATAGATCATAGAATCCCTACAGTGCAGAAGGAGGCCATTCGGCCCATCGAGTCTGCACCGACCACAATTCCACCCAGGCCCTACTCCCACATATTTTACTCGCTAATCCCTCTAACCTACGCATCGCAGGACTCTAAGGGGCAATTTTTAACCTGGCCAATTAACCTAACCCGCACATCTTTGGACTGTGGGAGGAAACCAGAGGAAACCCACGCAGACACGAGGAGAATGTGCAAACTCCACACAGACAGTGACCCGAGCCGGGAATCGAACCCGGGACCCTGGAGCTGTGAAGCAGCAGTGCTAACCACTGTGCTACCGTGCCGCCCCTGGAGGACTTTACAATTCATCCAAGATTGGATGTTTGACAAGCAGGCTGACGGTTTTGTAGCACAGACAAGTGGACCTGAGATGCGTATATTTAAACTAAAAGTATCCTCATTGAGTGACATGGAAAAATTAATGAAAGCAATTTTGACCTTAAAAACTCCCCATATTTAAATGGAATCTAATAGTAAGTTCCATTGAGGTCATTACTAGACACTGTACATTGAGACGCCTCTCTCTATTTTACACACAATTATTCAACCTATTACAAAATGAATCACTGCTGATTCAAGAAATGACCTAAGGCAACAAATGTCCATGAAAGGGCTAAAAATATAATTTGACTGTTTTTCAGTAAACTCTACAAGGCACTTTAGCACATGTTTTTCTCCTAATCACCTGCCCCTCATTAATATTTGAACGCTAGACAAAGCTTGCTTTGCCTGAAGGAGCTTAGTCCTCACTGTGAATGTAATAATGAGTAAAATGTTTTGTGCTTGTGTCTCTGAGCTGGTGCCATGACGCAATGTGACGTTGATAAGAGTCATCATGGAGAGCTTCATTGTAGAATGCAGCATGAACACTGCTCATGGTGGTGTGAGAATGCCAGAGGTTTACTGACTGAAATATCGTTTTATTTTTGAGAAGGAGCGCTGGGATGGGGAAGTAGAAAAATGGAGGTGAGGATATTACTCACGAGGCTTGAGATGCTCAAGGAAATAAAGGCTTTTATTTACTATTACAACGAAGCTACCATATATAGTACACGATCCCAGACTGAGGGGTCCCAGACAGAGCAGTGACCTTTATACCTCTCCCAGGAGGCGGAGCCCGACTGGGATGTACCATAATAACTATAATAGAGGTAGAACAGCCCAACCCTAACCCCAACAGCAACATATATACAGACTCGTAGTACTGGCCAGACCCTGGCTCAGTACTACCTAGTGGGAACCAACTATGGTTCACCACAGGAGGTGAGAAAGAAGGATGATAAAATGGATGAATGAGATGAAACAAAATGAAATAAAATTAATGGAAATTGGGTGAAGGTAGAGGAAAGGGTTCATACTCTGAAGTTATTGAACTCAATGTTCAGTCCAGAAGGGTGTAAAGTGCCCAACCAGAAGATGAGGTGCTGATCCTCCAGTTTGCGTTGGGATTCGCTAGAACATCGTAAGAGGCCAAGGACGGACATGTGGACAGGAGACAGGCTGGTCTGCTGAAGTGGTAAGTGACAATAAGGTCTGAGTCCTGTTTGCAGATGGACCGAAGGTGTTCAGCAAAGTGGTCACCCAGTCTACGTTTGGTCTCTCCGATGTAGAGTGGATCGCATTGGGAGCAGCAAGTGCAATAAACCAGATTGAAGGAGAGGTGCATGTGAAGCGCTGCTTCACCTGAAAGGGGTGTTTAGGACCTGATACGGTGAGCAGGGAGGAGGTAAAGGGACAGGTGTTACTATGGGAAGGTGCTGTGGGCAGGGGTGAGGTGTTGGGTGTGATGGAGGAGTAGACCAGGGTGTCCAAACGTTGGCTCTATTCTCTCCCCACTGATGCTGTCAGGCCCACTGAGATTTTTCAGCATTTTCTGTTTTTGTTTCAGATTCCAGCATCCGTAGTATTTTGCTTATAACATGACTGAATCTTCCAAAGAGGTGATAAGGAGGATTGTTGAGGGGAGTATATTTGATGTAGCCTATGTGGAGTTTAGCAAGACTTTTGATGAGGTCTCACATAGCAGACTGGTCAGGAAATTAAAAACTAATGGAATCTAAGCTAACGTAGCAGGTTGGATCCAAAATATACTGTAAATGGCAGAACGCTTAGGAACATTAGCGTACAAAGGGATCTGGGCGTGCAGGTCCACTAGAGTCATAGAGTCATAGAGGTTATAGGGATCAGGCGGGTAAGTGGAACTGATCCACTTCAGATCAGCCATGATCTCATTGAATGGCGGGGCAGGCTCGAGGGGCTAGATGGCCTACTCCTGTTCCTATTTCTTATGTTCTTATGTTTACAGCATGGAAACAGGTCCTTCGGCCCAACTTGTCCATGCCGCCCTTTCTTTTTTTAAAACCCCAAAACTAACCCCAATTTTCCGCATTTGGCCCATATCCCTCTATACCCATCGTACCCAAGTAACTATCTAAATGTTTTTTTAAAGATAAAATTGTACCCGCCTCTACTACTACCTCTGACAGCTTGTTCCAGACATTCACCACCCTCTGTGTGAAAGAATTGCCCCTCTGGACACTTTTGTATCTCTCCCCTCTCACCTTAAACCTATGCCCTCTAGTTTTAGACTCCCCTACCTTTGGGAAATGAGATTGACTATCTACCTTGTCTATGCCCCTCATTATTTTATAGACCTCTATAAGGTCACCCCTCAGCCTCCTACGCTCCAGAGAAAAAAGTCCCAGTCCATTCAGCCTCTCCCTATAACTCAATCCATCACGTCCCAGTAGCATCCTAGTAAATCTTTTCTGCACTCTTTCTAGTTTAATAATATCCTTTCTATAATAGGGTGACCAGAATTGCACATAGTATTCCAAGTGTGGCCTTACCAATGTCTTGTACAACTTCTGTATTCATTGTTCTGACCAATGAAACCAAGCATGCCAAATGCCTTCTTCACCACTCTGTCCACCTGTGACTCCACTTTCAAGGAGCTATAAACATGTACCCCTAGATCTCTTTGTTCTGTAACTCTCCCCAATGCCCTACCATTAACTGAGTAAGTCCTGCCCTGGTTCAATCTACCAAAATGCATTACTCACATTTGTCTAAATTAAACTCCATCTGCCATTCATCAGCCCACTGGCCCAATTGATCAAGATCCCGTTGCAATTGGAGATAACTTTCTTCGCTGTCCACTATGCCACCCATCTTGGTGTCATCTGCAAACTTACTAACCATGCCCCCTATATTCTCATCCAAATCATTAATATAAATGACAGATAACAGTGGGCCCAGCACTGATCCCTGAGGCACACCACTGGTCACAGGCCTCCAGTTTGAAAAACAACTCTCTACAACCACCCTCTGGCTTCTGTCAAGAAGCCAATTTTGTGTCCATTTAGATACCTCACCCTGGATCCCATGAGATTTAACTTTATGCAATAACCTACCATGCGGTACCTTGTCAAAGGCCTTGCTAAAGTCCATGTAGACAACATCAACTGCACTGCCCTCATCTACCTTCTTGGTTACCCCTTCAAAAAACTCAATTAAATTTGTGAGACATGATTTTCCAATCACAAAGCCATGTTGACTGTCCCTAATCAGTCCTTGCATCTCTAAATGCCTGTAGATCCTGTCTCTCAAATCACCTTCCAACAATTTACCCACCACAGATGTGAGGCTCACTGGCCTGTAGGTCCCAGGCTTTTCCCTGCAGCCCTTTTTAAACAAAGGCACAACATTTGCCACTCTCCAATCTTCAGGCACCTCATCCATGACTATTTCCTGAAAGTGGCAGCACGGGTGGCCAAGGTGATTAAGAAGGCATTATAGCATGCTTGCCTTCATCATCCGGGACACTGAGTACAAGAGTTGGGAAATCATGTTGCAGCACGGCACGGCATGGTAGCACAGTGGTTAGCACTGTTGCTTCATAGCGCCAGGGACCCGGGTTCGATTCCCGGCTTGGTCACTGTCTGTGTGGAGTTTGCACATTCTCCCCGTGTCAGCGTGGGTTTCCTCCGGGTACTCTAGTCTCCTCCCACACTCTGAAAGACGAGCTGGTTAGGTGCATTGACCCGAACAGGCGCCGGAGTGTGGCGACTAGGGGAATTTCACAGTAACTTCATTGCAGTGTTAATGTAAGCCTTACTTGTGACTAATAAATAAATAAAAGCCTTGGTTAGGCTGCATTTGGAGTATTGTGTACAGTTCTGGTCACAATGTTACCAGAAAGATGTGGAAGCTTTGGAGAGAGTGCAATGAAGATTCATCAGGATGTTGCCTGGTCTCGAGGGTGTTGGCTATGAGGAGAGGTTGAATAAACTAGGATTATTTTCACTGGAATGAAGGTGGCTGAGGGGAGACCTGATAGAGGTCTACAAAATTATGAGAGGCATAGACAGGGTGGGTAGTCAGAGGCTTTTTCCCAGGGTGGAAGTGTCAATTACAAGGTGAGAGGGGGAAAATTTAAGGGAGATGTGCGGGGGAAGTTTTTCACACAGAGAGTGGTGGTTGCCTGGAACACACTGCCAGAGGAGGTGGTGGAAGGAGGCACATTAAGAACATTTAAGAGACATCTGGATGGGTCCTTGAATAGGGAGGGAATAGAGGGATATGGACCGAGTAAGGGCAGAAGGTTTTTTTAGTTTAGTTAGGGCATCATGATCAGCACGGGCTTGGAGGGCCGAAGGGCCTGTTCCTGTGCTGTACTTTCCTTTGTTCTTTGTTTTTAAAATAGACTCTGAGGCAGGAAGCATAGATTAATGGTAGATGAGTGTTTTGTGGTTGGAAGACTGGTTTCAGTGGGTTTCTGGGTGCTCAGTAATGAATCCCTTACATTTTGTGGAATATACCAGAGATTTGGACCTGAACGTAGGGAATATGATTAAGATATTTGTAGATGATAGAAAAAGTGGCTGTGTGCTTGTAGAAGAAAGCAGTAGACTGCGGGAAGATATCAATGAACTAGTCAGGTGGACAGAAAAGTGGAAAATGATCGGATACCAGGAAGTGTGGAAGGACAAAAGGACCTTGAAGTGCGTGTCCAAAGATCCCTGAAGGTGGCTGAACGGGTAAGTAAGCTGGTGCATGGAATATTTGCCTTTATTAATTGAGGTATCGAATGTAAGAGCAGGGAGGTTATGCTCGAACTGTACAAAACACCCTTTAGGCCACAGCTAGAGTACTGCATGCAGGTCACCGCACTATAGGAACAATGAAAGATTGGGGGGGTGGGGGAGCGAGTAGCTTTACAGGGATGTGGCCAGGATTAGAGAATTTTAGTTAGGAGGAAAAATTAGGTCGGTCGGCATTATTTCCTTTGAAACAGAGGAAGCTGAGGGAAGACCTAACTGAAGTGTATAAAATCATGAGGGGGCTAGAAAGAATGGATGTGAAGGCCATATTTCCCAAGAGTTGTGGAGTCCGTTACAAGGGAGGCATAGAGCAAGATGTGGAATCTTCAGAGGGGACTCAGGGGGAATTTCTTTTCAGACAGCGGATAAGTAAAGGAAAGTTTATTTATTAGTCACAAGTAAGGCTTACATTCACACTGCAATGAAGTTACTGTGAAATTCCCCTAGTTGCCACACTCCATTGCCTGTTCGGGTCCATGCACCTAACGTCTTTCAGACTGTGGGAAGAAACCGGAGCACCCGGAGGAAACCCATGCAGACACAGGGAGAACGTGCAAACTCCACACAGACAGCGACCCAAGCCAGGAATCGAACACGGGTCCCTGGCGCTGTGAGGCAGCAGTGCTAACCAGTGTGCCACCATGCTGCCGCATGGATGGTGGGAATCTAGAATTTACTGTGTAAGTGTAGTACTTAGATGTGCACTTGACCCAGAGTTGGAAAGTGGGACTAAGCTGGAGAACTACTTCTGACACAATGGACTAAATGGCCTTTTTCCTTACTGTACATTTCTAGAATTCCATGATTTTCGAAAAAGCTCTTGCATAGGGAGCATTGGTCCAGCATCACTTCTGCATTTGCGCTCAGGGTCACCTGTGATCTGGGTAAGCAGTTTAAAAGATTGCAGCCCTTTGGCCATGAGTTGTGCGCATAAACATCTCTAAAATCCGATTCACAGGAAATTTGAGCCTAACTTGAAATCAGCGCATGTTTCGTTCTGACCTCTGGTTTAGAGCCACGTGGAAACTTCCAAATTATTGTCAAACATTAACTGCGCTGCTCTTCTGAGTTGCAAGCAGGAATCCAAACTAAACACAAAGTGAAACAAAACAATTCAAATATCAAAGAAACTCGTGTAATTGAGACCATGAAATATGTTGTGAAGTCCAACTCTCCAATATGTTATTAATTATTTAATTTCCCTCTTTACCACAGGCAGTACACCATAATTAGCTGATCAGAATGTAACCTTTTGTTGTATTGGATTAATTAAGTGAGTATTTAAGTGTATCTTTAAAACATTGATTGAAAGAGATTGATGGCTCATTGTAGTCCTTAACTCAAATTGTAGCAAAAATAGTCATTGCTCCAAAATGCGTTGCAAGTAAATTGATTGTGTTCTTATGGGTGGCACGGTAGCACTGTGGTTAGCACTGCTGCTTCACAGCTCCGGGGTCCCGGGTTCGATTCCCGGTTTGGGTCACTGTCTGTGTGGAGTTTGCACATTCTCCTCGTGTCTGCGTGGGTTTCCTCCGGGTGCTCTGGTTTCCTCCCATAGTCAAAAGATGTGTGGGTTAGATTGATTGGCCAGGTTAAAAATTGCCCCTTAGAGTCCTGGGATGTGTAGGTTAGAGGGATTAGCGGGTAAATATGTGGGGGTAGGGCCTGGGTGGGATTGTGGTTGGTGCAGACTCGATGGGCCGAATGGCCTCCTTCTGCACTGTAGGATTTCTATGAGGAATTTTATCCTGAGATTTTAACTCGTCTTAATCTTTTTGATTCTGGCAAGCCTGTTTTATTCCATATTTAGGGCAAATGATGTGTTATAACTCAGATCTCCTAAGGAGAAAGCATTTTTGTAGTCCATTGGTGGAAACCTTCCTGCACTTTGCTCCCGGTTCCACCAGGTGGAATGTGGATACAAATTCTGAGCGTCAGGTCAGCTCCCCCTGCAATGCACTCCTGCCTTTGAGAGACCTTGTCAGAGGGTGGTCTATTGTGGCACTGATGACTGCCTTGCAGCCGCAGATAGCCAACTAGAGTCATTTGAGGGACTAATTAGGGCCAAGTGCTGCTACGATTTTCCTGACATTGGATGAAGCCCCAGCTGGGAAGGCAGTGGCATAGTGAGTGGTCTTGTTACTTGACTAGCAATATAGAGACTCAGGGCAAGATCTGGGGATCTGGGTTCAAATCCCACCATGGCAGATAAAAGTCTATTGATGATCATGGAACCATTGTCGTAAAAACACATCTGGTTCACTAATGTCTGTTAGGGAAGGAAATCTGCCATCCTTACCTGGTCTGGCCTATATGTGACTCCAGAACCACAGCAATGTGGTTGACTCTCCAATGCCCTCTGAAATGGAGGGCAGTTAGGGATGGGCAATAAATGTTGGGGTAAACACAGTAAGAAGTTTAACAACACCAGGTTAAAGTCCAACAGGTTTATTTGGTAGCAAAAGCCACACAAGCTTTCGGTGACTTAAGCCCCTTCTTCAGGTGAGTGGGAATTCTGTTCACAAACAGGGCATATAAAGACACAAACTCAATTTACAGAATAATGGTTGGAATGCGAATACTTACAGCTAATCAAGTCTTTAAGATACAAACAATGTGAGTGGAGAGAGCATCAAGACAGGCTAAAGAGATGTGTATTGTCTCCAGACAGGACAGCCAGTGAGACTCTGCAGGTCCAGGCAAGTGTGGGGATTACAAATAGTGTGACATGAACCCAATATCCCGGTTGAGGCCGTCCTCATGTGTGCGGAACTTGGCTATCAGTTTCTGCTCAGCGACTCTGCGCCGTCATGTGTCGTGAAGGCCCAGCTAGTCTCACCCATAGCTTGTAAATTAATAAAACAAAAGCTTGGCAGTTACCTGGTGGCAACATCACGAAATCCCCCCAGGTGAGAACCATGCGGATCAGAAGGCCAGAGCCTCAGTGATACAGGATTCTGTGAAAGGTTCCACTTCCACAGCCAGGGTCTGCCATTTACAGCCATTCTTCTTTTTTAAATGTCCACAGCACAATGGCATTCCCAAACAGCACTATGGGTGTACCCACACCATCTGGACTGTTGTGGTTCAAGAACAGTAAGACGTCTCACAAAACCAGGTGACTCACCTGATGAAGGAGCAGCGCTCTGATAGCTCATGATACCAGGTAAACCTGTTGGACTTTAACCTGGTGTGCCCACCCCAGTCCAATGCCGGCATCTCTTTTTTAAAGTTAAAGTTTATTTGTTAGTCACAAGTAAGGCTTACATTAACACTGCAATGAAGTTACTGTGAAATTCCCCTAGTCGCCACTGTCTGGCGCCTGTTCGGGTCAATGCACCTAACCAACACGTCTTTCAGAATGTGGGAGGAAACCGGAGCATCCGGAGGAAACCCACGCAGACATGGGGAGAATGTGCAAACTCCACACAGACAGTGACCAACCCGGGAATCGAACCCAGGTCCCTGGCACTGTGAAGCAGCAGTGCTAACCACTGTGCCACCGTGCCCACATCGTGGTTCAAGTAGACTCAGTACCACCTTCTCCAGGGCATTTAGGAATGGGCAATGAATGCTGGCCTAGCCAGCGATGCTCACATCCCAGTCACAAATATAAAAGAACTTCCATCTATGAGGAGATGTTGAATAAACTAGGATTGTTTTCACTGGAAAGGCGGAGGCTGAGGGGGAGACCTGATAGAGGTCTACAAAATTCTGAGAGGCATAGACAGAGTGGATAGTCAGAGGCTTTTTCCCTGGGTGGAAGTTTCAATTACAACAGGGCACAGGTTCAAGGTGAGAGGGGGAAAGTTTAAGGGAGATGTGTGGGGTACGGTTTTCACGCAGAGAGTGGGTGGATGGCTGGAACCCGCTGCCAGAGGAGGTGATGGAAGCAGCCACATTAGCAACATTTAAGAGGCATCTGGATGGGTAATGAATAGGGAGGGAATAGAGGGATATGGACCGAGTAAGGGCAGGTTTTGTTTAGTTTAGTTAGGGCATCATGATCAGCACAGGCTTGGAGGGCCAAAGGGCCTGTTCCTGTGCTGTACTTTTCTTTGTTCTTTGTTCTATCTTGAGGCACCCTTGCTGTATCCCGCAGTAATCCTGATGGAGCTATTGGCCATCCGTGTCTCCCGGCTTTTTGACTGAGCCTCCTGCCCCAGAAACCTGCCCACTCTCCGTGGTAAATGGTTGGTGAACATGGAGGCAACCTTCTGTAAGGCTGTCTAAGTTTCAGTTTATTTATTAGTGTCACAAGTAGGCTTACATTAACACTGCAATTAAGTTACTGTGAAAATCCTGTAGTCACCACATTCCAGTGCCTATTTGGGTACACCGAGGGAGAATTTAGCATGGCCAATCTACCTAACCCGCACATCTTTGGACTGTGGGAGGAAACTGGAGTACCCGGTGGAAACCCACGCAGACACGGGGAAAATGTGCAGACTCCGCACAGACAGTGACCCAAGCTGGGAATCGAACCTGGGTCCCTGGTGCTGTGAGGCAGCAGTACTAACGACTGTGCCACCGTACTGCCCCGCAGGTGGGCTGAACACACAGACACTCATAAATTGTCCCAAAGCCCCAGAACCTTTTCAGACCAGAAGACTCTGCCTTTGGCCACAGCGGATATTAAACACTGAACATATGAGGCACTGTGGAGGTGATAACATCATCTCACTCTCTGGCACAGTGCATCCAACCTACTGTGCTGCTGCTCTTCCTCTAAACACGTCTGTTCTTGTACATCATGGCTTGCTTCTCTGTCTATGAAAAGAAGAACAAACTCACCTTACATTGCACCTTTCACACCTCAGGAGGTCCCAAAGCACCTTGCATTAAATGGAATGCTGCTCACTAAATCACAGCGTTTTGGGTAGGGGTTTTCAATATGAATTTCTGCCTAACTCCAGTTGAAGGACATTCTTCTGACCTTGTACGAAAAAGGTCTGAGTGTTGCCGACCGCTGGATCTTAAACACTGAGCCATTGTGATGTGAGGTGAAGCTTTGCTCGATCAGCACTCAGTTATTTTCTTTTACAGTTTTGTTCAGTTATTAGCACTGGTCAGGAGACAGGAATTTTCTTGCTGCTTTTCCAACACTACAGCTCTTCTGGGGGTTAAGCAACAAGGGGGTGAACGTTTGCAGGGCTAAGGGTCACCCTGAGGTGGAATGTTGAGAATTGGCAATAAAAGGTTTAGCACATATTAGTTAGCAGAATCCTGTTTCCATTTCAAATGGGACTCAAGCCCACAGTCAGAGAAATATTGAGCATGTGGTGATGATATTTTACTGCACTGCAGGGAAGGTATTCAGTTTATTACAGCTGCCCCATCGAGGGAGTGAATGGATGAGACAGTTTCTGCAGAATTGGGTCAAATCCATTAAACTCAATGTGGATCACTTTCACCTCATCAGTAGCTTGTAATGTTTTAGTTTCACCCAAAAGGCTTTCGCAGGTTAAACACATAAGGAGAGGACAAACTTTTTAAAGTTTATTTATTAGTGTCACAAGTAGGCTTACATTAACACTGCAATGAAGTTACTGTGAAAATCCCCTATTCTCCACACTCTGACACCTGAGCAGGTACACTGAGGGAGAATTTAGCATGGCCAGTGCACCTAACCAGCACATCTTTCGGACTGTGGGAGGAAACCGGAGCACCCGGAGGAAACCCATTCAGACACGGTGAGAAGGTGCAGACTCCACACAGACAGTGACCCAAGCTGGATTTGAACCCAGCTTCCTGGCACTGTAAGGCAGCAGTGCTAACCACTGCCATATCTATTGCATACTGCTTCCACTTTTTGACATGCAAGTAGGCCTGTATTTTAGGTTCACCAAGTTGACAGCCTGTGCTGCTCCTGGCTTGCCCTCCTGCACTCTTCAAAAGTTTATTTATTAGTCACAAGCAAGGCTTACATTAACACTGCAATGAAGTTACTGTGAAATTCCTCTAGTCGCCACACTCTGGGTCAATGCACCTAACCAGCACATCTTACAGACTGTGGGAGGAAACCGGAGCACCCGGAGGAAACCCACGCAGACACGGGGAAAATGTGCAAACTCCATACTGATAGTGACCCAAGCAGAGAATCGGACCGGGTCCCTGGCGCTGAGGCATCAGTGCTAAAAACTGTGCCCCACCATGCCACCCATAAATTCAACCAGGATTGATTTATTGGCTTGATGGTAATGGTAGAGTGGGGGCCATGCCAGGCTGTGAGGTTACAGATTGTGGTTGTATACAATTCTGTTGTTGCTGATGGCCCAAGGCACCTCACCCAGTTTTGAGTTGTTGGATTTATTCTGAATGTATCCCATTTAGCACAGCAGTAGTGCCACACAATATGGTGGAGGATATCCCCAGTGCGAAGGTGACAATTTACTGTGTTTATTCCTGTATTACCTTTTGTGTCTAATGAGAACAAATCTGACATCCATCATTGTGAAGTGCTTTGAAAGGTTAGTCATGGCATGAATCAATTCCAGCCTCCCGGACTACCTGGATCCACTACAGTTTGCCTACCGCCGCAACAGGTCCACAGCAGGTGCCATTCCCCTGGCCTTGCACTCAACCCTGGAACACCTGGATAACAAGGACACCTATGTCAGACTCCTATTTATTGACTACAGTTCAGCCTTCAACACCATTATTCCTACGAAACTCATCTCCAAACTCCGTGGCCTGGGCCTCGGTACCTCCCTCTGCGACTGGATCCTGAACTTCCTAACTCACAGACTGCAATCAGTAAGGATAGGCAACAACACCTCCTCCATGATCATCCTCAACACCGGTGCCCCACAAGGCTGTGTTCTCAGCCCCCTACTATACTCCTTATACACCTATGACTGTGTGGCCAAATTCCCCTCCAACTCAATTTTCAAGTTTGCTGATGACACCACCGCAGTGGGTCAGATTTCAAACAATAGTGAGACAGAGTACAGGAAAGAGATAGAGAATCTTGTGAACTGGTGCAACGACAGTAATCTCTCCCTCAATGTCAACAAAACAAAGGAGATTGTCATCGACTTCAGGAAGCGTAAAGGAGAACATGCCCCTGTCTACATCAATGGGGATGAAGTAGAAAGGGTTAGGAGCTTCAAGTTTTTAGGTGTCCAGATCACCAACAAATTGTCCTGGTCCCCCCATGCCAATACTATAATTAAGAAAGTCCACCAACGCTTCTACTTTCTCAGAAGACAACGGAAATTTGGCATGTCAGCTACGACTCTGACCAACTTTTACATATACACCATAGAAAGCATTCTTTCTTTCTGGTTGTATCACAGCTTGGTATGGCTCCTGCTCTGCCCAAGACCGCAAGAAACTATAAAAGGTCATGAATGTAGCCCAATCCATCACGCAAACCAGCCTCCCATCCATTGATTCTGTCTACACTTCCCGCTGCCTCGGCAAAGCAGCCAGCATAATTAAAGACCCCATGCACCCCGGATATTCTCTCTTCTATCTTCTTCCTTCGGGGAAAAGGTACAAAAGTCTGAGGTCACATACCAACTGATTTAAGAACAGCTTCTTCCCTGCTGCCATCAGACTTTTGAATGGACCTACTTTGCATTAAGTTGATCTTTCTCTACGCCCTAGCTATGACTGTAACACTACATTCTGCACCCTCTCCTTTCCTTCTCTATGAATGATGTGCTTTGTCTGTATAACACACAAGAAACAATACTTTTTACTGTCTGTTAATACATGTGACAATGTAAATCAAATCAAGTCAAAATCTAGATTTAGATCTGTTACTGGGGGAGTGTTGCACTATCAGAGGTCTCATCTTTCAAGGGAGACATTCAACCAAGGGCACAGTGCTGCTCTCAGGTGGATGTGAAGTCTCCTATACTTCCAATAAAGACCGCGTTGTTCCCCTTGGTATGCTGGCTAGCGTCACTTTAAAAAAACACTGGCCATTATTGCACTGCTCTTTGTGGGAGCTTGCTGTGCCCAAATTGGCTGTCCTGTTTCCTACAAAACAGTGACTACACTTCAGAAAATACTTCATTACCTGGAAAAGTGGTTGGGGACATCCTGAGCTTTGAAAGGCACAATGTAAATGCAAGTCTTGCTTGTTTGCATCACATCTGGAGACCATTTCCCCAACATCCAAGAGGCCTTGTTGCTTCTTTACAACACTGTTTGGATAATCCCAGGTAAAATGGCCTTGTTCAGCCACGTGTGCTAACACATTGGGCACTGTGTAGGTGGATTATAGATGTGTTGAATATTTGTTTCGGGGAGTGTGTGACATTCCACCAACTTTACATTTTTTTAAACAGTGCAATCTCGCAGTTTTGTTAAGATGAAGCAAAGGCAGCCAACCCCAAAAGCAGACGATGTGGCCTCTCATGTGACTTTTAAACATTTAGTTTGAAGTTACCAGCACTGTCAGCAGTGCTGTTAGTTTTATGTGAGGTGGCACAATGGTTAGCATTGCTGTCTCCCAGCACCAGGGACCCGGGTTCAATTCTCGGCTTGGGTCACTGTCTGTGCGGAGTCTGCACATTTTCCCCATGTCTGTGTGGGCTTCCTCTGGGTTCTCTCACAGTCCAAAAGATGTGCTGGTTGGCCGGCCATGCTAAATTCTCCCTCAGTATACCGGGACAGGCGCTGGAGTGTGGCAACTAGGAGACTTTCACAGTAACTTCATTGCAGTGTTAATGTAAGTCTACTTGTGACACTAATAAATAAACTGATCAGCCAACTGCGATGGTGTGGAGGGTAATTGTTAAGATACAATTCTGTGATTCATTGATTGTAAGAAATATATTCTATAATAACAGAGTGGAGAAGAAGGGCCCTATTTGATAGTTTGATATTAAATGGATTAATTTAACTTAAAGGGGTAAGCCATGGCAGGAGAACTCTATGCCATGGTTTGCTCTTCCTGCTCCATGTGGGAGGCTGGGGACATTTCCAGTGCCTGGGGCCAGCATGTGTGCAGGAAGTGTCTCCAGCTACAGATCCTGGAAGCATGTGTTTTGGAGCTGGAGTGGCATCTGGAGGCACTCAAAAACAGCTTCCCTGCTGCCATCAGACTTTGGAATGGAACTACCTCATATTAAGTTGATCATTCTTTACACCCTAGCTATGACTGTAACACTACATTCTGCACTGTCTCCTTTCCTTCTCTATATAAGGTATGCTTTATCTGTATAGTGAGAAAGAAACTTTTCACTGTATACTAATACACGTGATGTGGAGATGCCGGCGTTGGACTGGGGTTAATACAGTAAGAGTTTTAACAACACCAGGTTAAGGTCCAACAGGTTTATTTAGTAGCAAATACCATTAGCTTTCGGAGCGCTGCTCCTTCGTCAGATGGAGTGGAAATGTGCACTCAAAACCTCATGAGAGCACATTTCCACTCCATCTGACGAAGGAGCAGCGCTCCGAAAGCTAATGGTATTTGCTACCAAATAAACCTGTTGGACTTTAACCTGGTGTTGTTAAAACTCTTACTAATACACGTAACAATAATAAATCAAATCACTGTGGAGCCTCCGTGAGATGGAGAGCATTGTGGATAGCACATTTGGAGAGTTGGTC
This sequence comes from Mustelus asterias, assembly GCF_964213995.1. Classification (NCBI taxonomy): domain Eukaryota; kingdom Metazoa; phylum Chordata; class Chondrichthyes; order Carcharhiniformes; family Triakidae; genus Mustelus; species Mustelus asterias. The sequence goes on from NC_135801.1 coordinate 173,652,720, forward strand.
ACAGGCTCAGACTCCACAGACAGGAAGGGAATGCATGACCACCAGGCAGAGCAAAAGAACTAGGCAGGCATTGCAAAAATCTCCAGTGACTATTCCCCTGCAAAACAGTTATACCATTTTGGATACTGTTGAGGGGAATGGCCTTTCAGGGGATAACATCAACAGCCAGATTCATAACACCAGTGTTGGCTCTGCAGCACAGGGAGGAGCAAAAGGCCTAGAAATGCAATTGTCATTGGGGATTCAATTGTGAGGGGAATAGATAGTCATTTCAGTGGCCATAAAAGGGAGTCATGATGTGGAGATGCCGGCGTTGGACTGGGGTAAGCACAGTAAGAAGTCTCACAACACCAGGTTAAAGTCCAACAGGTTTATTTGGTAGCAAATACCATAAGCTTTCGGAGCGCTGCCCCTTCGTCAGATGGAGTGAAAATCCTGCAAAAAAACTGTTTTGCAGGGGAATTTTCACTCCATCTGACGAAGGGACAGCGTTCCGAAAGCTTATGGTATTTGCTACCAAATAAACCTGTTGGACTTTAACCTGGTGTTGTGAGACTTCTTACCATAAAAGGGAGTCCAGGATGGTATGTTACCTCCCTGGTGCTAGGGTCGAGCATGTCACAGAGCGGTTGCAGGACATTCTGAAGGGAGAGGGTGAGCAGCCAGTTGTTGTGGTACACCTTGGAATGCCTATGGGATGGTTTCCTGGACCAATATGTTGAGGAACCAACAAGGAAACAAGCCATCATGGACTGGTCTTTGTGCAACGAGAAAGGAATAGTTGGCTCTCTGGTTGTGAGAGAACCCTTGGGGATGAGTGACAATAATATGATTGGATTCTTTATCAGCTGGATGAGGTATTTGATTCTGAGACCAGGGTCATGAATCTCAATAAAGATAACTATGATGGTGTGAGGCATGAGTTGACTATGATGGACTGGGAAAAAATACTGGAACGTTTACCAGGCTGGTTCCTGGGACTTTAAAAAAAATTCATTTGTGGGACATGGACATCGCTGGCTGGCCAGCATTTATTGCCCATCCCTAGTTGCCCTTGAGGAGGTGCTGGTGAGCTGCTTTCTTGAATCGCTGCAGTCCATGTTCTGTGGGATGTCGTTAGAGAGGGAATTTCAGGATTTTGACCCAGCGACTGCGAAGGAACGGCGATATATTTCCAAGTCAGGATGGTGAGCAACTTGGAGGGGAACTTGCAGATGGTGGTGTTCCCAGTTATCTGCTGCCCTTGTCCTTCTAGATGGAAGTGGTCGTCGGTTTGGAAGGTGCTGTCTAAGGATCTTTGGTGAATTGCTGCAGTGCATCTTGTAGATAGTATACATTGCTGCTACTGAGCGTCGGTGGTGGATGGATTGAATGTCTGTCATATGAGGAGAGATTGGGCTGGTTAGGATTATATTCATTGGAGTTTTAAATAGCAAGAAACTTATAAAATTCTAACAGGATTAGATGTGCAAGTTAGGTGGATTGACCATGCTAAATTGCCGCACAGGGATTAAGAGGGTAAATATATGGGGTTATGGGGATAGGGCCTGTGTGGGATTGTTGTCAGTGCAGACTCGATGAGCCAAATGGCCTCCTTCTGCACTGTAGATTCTATGATTCTATAGGAATAGACAGGGTAGATTCAGATAGAATGTTCCCAATGGTGGGGAGCCAAGAACTAGGGGTCATAGTTTGAGGATAAGGAGTAAACCTTTTCAAACTGAGGTGAGAAGAAATTTCTTCACTTAGAAGTGGTGAATATGTGGAATTCACTACCACAGAATGTAGTTGAGACCAAAATGTTGTCTGATTTCAAGAAGGAATTAGATATAGCTCTTGGGGCGAAGGGGACCAAGGCATATAGGGGGGGAGGGGGTATCAGGATATTAAATTTAATGATCAACCATGATCATAATGAATGGCGGAGCAGGCTCAAAGAACCGAATGGCCTACTTGCTTCTGGTTTCTATGTTTCTACGTATGTCTATGCAAACACCAGTCATAAATGGTGGTGGACAATTAAGCAACTGACAGGAAGATGATGCACACTAATAACCCCTTCCTCAGTGATGGGAGAGTCCAGCATACCAGTGAAAATTGCAAGGTTGAAGCAGTGGCAACCATCTTCAGCCAGAGTTAATGAGTGGTTGATCCATTTCTGCCTCCTCCTGAAGTCCTCGACATCACAGATGCCAAACATCAACATCAATTAGATTGATTCCACAAGATATCAAGAAACAGTTGAAAGCACTCGACACGGCAAAAGCAATGGTCCCTGATAATATTCCAGCATTAGTGCTGAAGACTGGTGCTCCAGAAATAGCTGCAACCCCTAGCAAAGCTATTCCAATATAGCTACAACACTGGCATTTACCCAGCAATGTGGGAAATTGTTGGTTTATGTTCTATCCATGAAAATGGAAGACAAATCCAACCTGGCCAACAGCTGCTCCATCAGTTTACTCTCCATCATCAGCAATGAAATGGAAGGTGTCATTGACAGTGCTATCAAGCAGCCTCTGGATTACTCGTCCACAATGTTATCAGATTAAAGATTTTTCAAGATGGCGCTGAAGTGAGGCAACTTCTTGCAAGCTGTGGCCAGCATATCTTCTAATTCTATCTTTTACTCTCGTTCTATGCTTCTAAAACTTCATTCTAACTCTTTTAAACTCTCTAACGATGCTCAAACCAGCCTCCCATCCATTGACTCTGTCTACACTTCCTGCTGCCTCGCGAAAGCAGCCAGCATAATTAAGGACCCCACGCACCCCGGACATTCTCTCTTCCACCTTCTTCCGTCGGGAAAAAGATACAAAAGTCTGAGGTCACGTACCAACCGACTCAAGAACAGCTTCTTCCCTACTGCCATCAAACTTTTGAAAGGACTTACCTTGCATTAAGTTGATCTTTCTCTGCACCCTAGCTATGACTGTAACACTACATTCTGCACTCTCTCATTTCCTTCTCTATGAATGGTATGCTTTGTCTGTATAGCGCGCAAGAAACAATACATTTCACAGTATGCCAATACATGTGGCAATAATAAATCAAATCAAGTCCTTGCAAAACTAAGTCAATGGGAATCAGGGGGAAAACTCTCCATGGTTGAAGTCATATTGAGCATGAAAGTAGATGGTTGTGGTTGTTGAAAGCCAATCATCTCAGTCCCAAGACACCACTGCAGAAGCTCCTCAGGGCCGTGTCGTAAGTCCAACCATCTTCAGCTGCTTCATCAATGACTTTTCCTCCACCATAAGGTCAGAAGTGGGGATGTTCACCGATGATTGCACAATGTTCAGCACCATTCGCAACTCCTCAGGTACTGAAGCAGTACATGTACAAATGCAGCAAGACCTGGACAATATTCAGGCTTGGGTTGACAAGTGGCAAACAATATAGTTCCACTCAATTGCCAGACAATGATCATCTCCAACAAGAGAGAATCTAAACATCTCTCCATGACATTGATTGGCATTACCATTTACAAGGAACTGAAATTGACCAGACATATAAATACTGTGGCTACAGACGCAGCTCTGAGGCTGGAGAATTCTGAGGGGAGTAACCTGACTCCCCAAAGTCTGTCCTCCATCCACAAAACACAAGTCTCCAATTCGTCTCCAATTCAGAAAATTGTGTTTGACTAATTTAATCTTTGAAGAAGGAACAAGCAAAGTGGATAAAGAGGAACCAGTAGATGTGGTGCACTTGGATTTCCAGAAAGCATTAGCGGTTACTACATAAGTTAAGTGTTCATGGTGCAGGAGGTAACATATCAGCATGGATAGAGGATTGGTTAGCTGACAGGAAGCAGAGAGTAGGGATAAGGGAGCCCAGAGGAGGTTCACAAGAATGATCCCAGGAATGAAGACTTTGTCATATGAGGAGCGGTTGAGGAGTCTGGGCCTATATCCAATAGAGTTTAGGAGGATGAGGGGGATCTAATTGAAACTTGCAGAAAACTGAGAGGCCTAGATAGAGTGGATGTGGAAAGGTTTGTTTCCACTAGTGGGAGAGACTAGAACTTGAGGGCACAAACTCAGAGTGAAGGGACGCTCCTTTAAACTGAGATGAGGAGGAATTTCTTCAGCCAGAGGGGGGTGAATCTGTGGAACTCATTGCCACAGAGGGCTGTGGAGGCCAGGTCATTGAGTGTCTTTAAGACAGAAATAGATAGGTTCTTAATCAATAAGGGGATCAAAGGTTACTGGGAGAAGGTAGGAGAATGGGGATGAGAATCAGCCATGATTGAACGGCAGAGCATACTCGATGGGCCGAATGGTCTAATTCTGCTCCTGTATCTAATGGTCTCATGGTCTTATTTTCAAGCTGTAACTAAGAGAGTGCCACACAGACCAGTACTGGGGCCTCAACCTTTTACAACCTATATCAATTACTTAGATGCATAGACTGAATGCATGGTAGCTAAATTGCTGATGACACAAAGATAGATAGGAAAGTAGGTTATTAAGAGGACATGAATCTACAAATGGATTTAGCTAGGTTACATGAGTAGGCAAACATTTGGCAGCTGGAGGAAATGTGGGAAAATGTAAACTTGTCTGACGGAAATCTTTGTCGCTTCTTTGGACACGGGTGAGGTCCCTGAGGATTGGAGGATAGCGAATGTGGTCCCGTTGTTTAAGAAGGGTGGCAGGGATAACCCAGGAAATTATAGGCCGGTGAGCTTGACGTCCGTGGTAGGGAAGTTGTTAGAGAGGATTCTTAGAGACAGGATGTAGTGCATTTAGAATGGAACAATCTCATTAGTGACAGACAGCATGGTTTTGTAAGAGGGAGGTCGTGCCTTACAAATTTGGTGGAGTTTTTTGAGGAAGTGACAAAAACGGTTGATGAAGGAAGGGCCGTGGATGTTGTCTATATGGATTTCAGTAAGGCATTTGACAAAGTCCCACATGGCAGGTTGGTTAAGAAGGTTAAGGCTCATGGGATACAAGGAGAAGTGGCTAGATGGGTGGAGAACTGGCTTGGCCATAGGAGACAGAGGGTAGTGGTCGAAGGGTCTTTTTCCGGCTGGAGGTCTGTGACCAGTGGTGTTCCGCAGGGCTCTGTACTGGGACCTCTGCTATTTGTGATAGATATAAATGATTTGGAAGAAGATGTAACTGGTGTAATCTGCAAGTTTGCGGATGACACGAAGATGGCTGGACTTGCGGATAGCGAAGAGCATTGTCGGGCAATACAGCAGGATATAAATAGGCTGGAAAATTGGACGGAGAGGTGGCAGATGGAGTTTAATCCGGATAAATGCGAAGTGATGCATTTTGGAAGAAATAATGTAGGGAGGAGTTATACAATAAATGGCAGAGTCATCAGGAGTATAGAAACACAGAGGGACCTAGGTGTGCAGGTCCACAAATCCTTGAAGGTGGCAACACAGGTGGAGAAGGTGGTGAAGAAGGCATATGGTATGCTTGCCTTTATAGGACGGGGTATAGAGTATAAAAGCTGGAGTCTGATGATGCAGCTGTATAGAACGCTGGTTAGGCCACATTTGGAGTACTGCGTCCAGTTCTGGTCGCCGCACTACCAGAAGGACGTGGAGGCGTTAGAGAGAGTGCAGAGAAGGTTTACCAGGATGTTGCCTGGTATGGAGGGTCTTAGCTATGAGGAGAGATTGGGTAGACTGGGGTTGTTCTCCTTGGAAAGACGGAGAATGAGGGGAGATCTAATAGAGGTGTACAAGATTATGAAGGGGATAGATAGGGTGAACAGTGGGAAGCTTTTTCTCAGGTCGGAGGTGACGATCACGAGGGGTCACGGGCTCAAGCTGAGAGGGGCGAAGTATAACTCAGACATCAGAGGGACGTTTTTTACACAGAGGGTGGTGCGGGCCTGGAATGCGCTGCCAAGTAGGGTGGTGGAGGCAGGCACGCTGACATCGTTTAAGACTTACCTGGATAGTCACATGAGCAGCCTGGGAATGGAGGGATACAAACGATTGGTCTAGTTGGACCAAGGAGCGGCACAGGCTTGGAGGGCTGAAGGGCCTGTTTCCTGTGCTGTACTGTTCTTTGTTCTTTGTCCAATTCGACAGGAAAAATAGAAAAGCAGAAATATTATTGAAGTGAACAGAGTCTGAAGAACTTTATGGACAGAGGAATTCAGCTATCCTGGTACATGAATTACAGAAAGTTGGCCAGCGGGTGATTAAAAATGCAAATTGAATGTTAGCATTTATTGCAAGGGAAATTGAATATAAAAGTGGGGAAGTGTTTCTCCAGCTGTGCCGGGCCTCAGTGACACCTTGGGCGGGGTTTTATGGCCTCGCTCGACCCGAGACCGGAAAATCCCACCTGAGGCCAATGTAGCTTCCCTCACCCACCACGGGAATCGGTAGAATTCTGGCACTTATCTGGAATACTGTGTATAATTTTTGTCTCCTTACTTTTAGACAGAGTACGACAGAGCACACTGATTTCTCAACAGCCCACCCAGATGTCAGTAGATTAGTATAAAGGGATATGGGCCAAAGGCGGGTAACTGGGACGAGCTTAATTTACTGAGCACAAATTCAATATCCCTTCCCCCCCCGTCCCTTGATCCCTTTAGCCCCAAAAGCTATACCTAATTTCTTCTTGAAATTAGACAATGTTTTGGTCTCAATTATTTTCTGTGGTAGTGAATTCCACACATTCACCACACTCTGGGTGAAGAAATTTCCCCTCACCTCAGTTTTAAAAGGTTTACCCCTTATCCTCAAACTATGACCCCTAGTTCTGGACTCCTCCACCATTGGGAACATTCTTTCTGAATCCACCCTGTCTAACTCTGTTAGAATTTTATAAGTTTCCATAAGACCCTCTCTCACTCTTCTGAACTCCAGTGAATATAATCCTAACCGATTTAACCTCTCCTCATTTGACAGACCTGCCATTCCAGGAACCAGCCTGGTAAACCTTTGCTGTTCTCCCTCCAAAGCAAGAACATCCTTCCTCGGTTAAGGACACTCAAACTGCACACAATACTCCATGTGTGGCCTCACCAATACCCTATATGTGCCAACTCACATCTAATCCCAGATACTGCGCTATTACCTCACTTATTTCTGCTTTCTTAGACCCTGCTTTTAACTGAAAGTCTTTCACTAATGTGGGTAACCTAGCCTTGGTTAACTGTTGAAAATCGCTCAAGGATAAATGTTCCTTCTCCAGGAATAGCTTTTGACAAAACCATTCTGCTTTCCAATCAGTATAATGAAATTCAACATGGAAACCTAACAACCTTAACCTCAGCAAGAACCAGCAATGGTATCTGTCTGAGAATTTGAAATCTAGGGCGAGACCCCAATTTACGCCATGATACTAGTCAGACCCCCAAATATTTGGTCAGATCCAGTTAGGGATCAATAATGTTTTGTTGAAATAGACAGAGTTTGATATTCAAGACACTTACTCAGTAAATAAACCCACAACATTCCATGAATTTTGAACAAACAAAAACAAACTTTATGATGCTAGTTCAGAAAGACAAAAAATGTCTGTCTTATACTGTAATGTTCAGGATTAATATGAGGTGCATATGAGGGCAAAAGAGTAACTAGAGAGAGAGTAGGACCTCTTAAGGATCAACAAGGATCGATGTGCAGATCCACAAGAGATGGTGAGATCCTAAATGAATATTTCTCATCAGTATTCACTGTTGAGAAAAGCATAGATGTTAGAGAACTTGGGGAAATAAATAGTGATGTCTTGAGGAGTGTACATATTACAGAGAAGGAGGTGTTGGAAGTCTTAAAGCGCATCAAGGTAGATAAATCCCTGGGACCTGATGAAGTGTATCCCAGGACATTGTGGCAGGTTAGGGAGGAAATTGCGGGTCCCCTAGCAGAGATATTTGAATCATCGATAGTCACGGTGAGGTGCCTGAATAAACAAAAGAACAAAGAACAATACAGCACAGGAACAGGCTCTTCGGCCCTCCAAGCCTGCGCCGCTCTCTGGTCCAAACTAGACCACTCTTTTGTATCCCTCCATTCCCACTCCGTTCATGTGGCTATCTAGATAAGTCTTAAACATTCCCAGTGTGTCCGCCTCCACCACCTTGCCCAGCAGCGCATTCCAGGCCCCCACCACCCTCTGCATAAAATACGTACTTCTGATATCCGTGTTAAACCTCTCCCCCCCCTCACCTTGAACCTATGACCCCTCGTGAACGTCACCACCGACCTGGGAAAAAGCTTCCCACCATTCACCCTATCTATGCCTTTCATAATTTTATACACCTCTATTAGGTCACCCCTCATCCGCCGTCTTTCCAGTGAGAACAACCCCAGTTTACCTAATCTCTCCTCATAACTAAGCCCTTCCATACCAGGCAACATCCTGGTAAACCTCCTCTGTACTCTCTCTAAAGCCTCCATGTCCTTCTGGTAGTGTGGCGACCAGAACTGGGCGCAGTATTCCAAATGCGGCCGAACCAACGTTCTATACAACTGCAACATCAGACCCCAACTTTTATACTCTATGCCCCATCCTATAAAGGCAAGCATGCAATGTGCCTTCTTCACCACCTTCTCCACCTGTGACGTCACCTTCAAGGATCTGTGGACTTGCACACCCAGGTCCCTCTGCGCATCTACACCTTTTATGGTTCTGCCATTTATCGTATAGCTCCCCCTACATTAGTTCTACCAAAATGCATCACTTCGCATTTATCTGGATTGAACTCCATCTGCCACTTCTTTGCCCAAATTTCTAGCCTATCTATATCCTTCTGTGGCCTCTGACAATGTTCTTCACTATCTGCAAGTCCAGCCATTTTCCTGTCGTCCACAAACTTACTGATCACCCCAGTTACACCTTCTTCCAGATCGTTTATATAAATCACAAACAGCAGAGGTCCCAATACAGAGCCCTGCAGAACATCACTAGTCACAGGCATCCAGCCGGAAAAAGACCCTTCCACTACCACACTCTGTCTTCTGTGACCAAGCCAGTTCTCCACCCATCTAGCCACCTCCCCCTTTATCCCATGAGATCCAACCTTTTCCACCAACCTACCATGAGGGACTTTGTCAAACGCTTTACTGAAGTCCATATAGACGACATCCACGGCCCTTCCCTCGTCAACCATTCTAGTCACTTCTTCAAAAAACTCCACCAGGTTAGTGAGGCATGACCTCCCTCTCAAAAAACCATGCTGACTATCGTTAATGAGTTTATTCCTTTCTAAATGTGCATACATCTTATCTCTAAGAATCCTCTCCAACAACTTCCCTACCACAGACGTCAAGCTCACCGGTCTATAATTTCCCGGGTTATCCTTCCTACCCTTCTTAAATAACGGGACCACATTAACTATCCTCCAATCCTCTGGGACCTCACCTGTGTCCAGTGACGAGACAAAGATTTGTGTCAGAGGCCCAGCGATTTCATCTCTCGTCTCCCTGAGCAGCTTTGGATAGATTCCATCAGGCCCTGGGGATTTGTCAGTCTTTATATTCCCTAAAAAACCTAACACTTCCTCCCTTGTAATGGAGATTTTCTCTAACGGGTCAACACTCCGCTCCGAGACACTCGCAGTCAACACATCCCTCTTCTTTGTGAATACCGACGCAAAGTATTCATTTGGGATCTCCTCTACTTCTTTGGGCTCTCAGCATAATTCCCCACTTTTGTCCCTGAGAGGTCCGATTTTTTCCCTGACAACCCTTTTGTTCCTAACGTATGAATAAAATGCCTTGGGATTCTCCTTAATCCTGTCTGCCAAGGACATTTCGTGACCCCTTTTTGCCCTTCTAATTCCTCGTTTGAGTTCTTTCCTACTTTCTTTGTATTCCTCCGTTTTTAGCTGCCTGGACCTAACATATGCCTCTCTTTTCTTTTTGACCAATCCCTCAATTTCCCTGGTTATCCACGGTTCTCGAATCCTACCCTTCCTATCCTTCTTTTTTACAGGCACATGCCTATCCTGCAGCCCTAACAACTGTTCCTTAAAAGACTCCCACATGCCAGATGTGGATTTACCCTCAAACAGCCTCTCCCAATCAACAGTTGCCAATTTCTGTCTAATCTCACTAAAATTAGCCTTGCCCCAATCCAACACCTTACCACTCATCCTTTTCCATCACTATCCTAAAGCTAACAGAATTGTGGTCACTATTTGCCACATGTTCCCCCACCGAAACTTTGAAGACCTGACCGGGCTCATTCCTCATTCCCTAGGTCCAGTATAGCCCCCTTTCTAGTCGGGCTATCTACATATTGTTCCAAAGAACCTTCCTGTACACATTTTACAAATTCCTCCCCATTCAGACTCCCAGCCCTACGCGATTTCCAGTCTAGACCAGGGAAATTGAAGTCTCCCACTACAACAACCCTATGTTTCCTGCACCTATCCATTAACTCCTGACATATCCGTTCTTCCACTTCCCTTGGGCTGTTGGGGGGCCTGTAGTATACCCCCAACATAGTGACTGCGCCCTTCCTGTTTCTGAGATCCACCCACAGTGACTCGTTACACGAATGTTGGAGAGTGGCAAGTGTTGTGTCTTTGTTTAAAAAGGGCTGCAGGGAAAAGCCTGGGAACTAAAGCCAGTGAGCCTCACATCTGTGGTGGGTAAGTTGTTGGAAGGTATTTTGAGAGACAGGATCTACAGTCATTTAGAGATGCAGGGACTGATTAGGGACAGTCAGCATGGCTTTGCGAGTGGAAAATCATGTCTCACAAATTTGATTGAGTTTTTTGAAGGGGTAACCAAGAAGGTAGATGAGAGTAGTGCAGTTGTTGTTGTCTACATGGACTTTAGCAAGGCCTTTGACAAGGTACCACATGGTAGGTTGTTTCATAAGGTTAAATCTCATGGGATCCAGGGTCAGGTAGTCAAAAGGGTACAAAATTGGCTTGATGACAGAAGACAGAGGGTTGTTTCTTTCAAACTGGAGACCTGGGACCAGCGGTGTGCCTCAGGGATCAGTGCTGGGTCCATTGTTATTTGGCATTTATATTAATGATTTGGATGAAAATTTAGGAGGCATGGTTAGTAGGTTTGCAGATGACACCAAGATTGGTGGCATAGTGGACAGTGAAGAAGGTTGTCTAGGATTGTAATGGGATCTTGGCCAATGGGGCCAGTGGGCTGACAAATGGCAGATGGAGTTTAATTTAGATAAATGCGCGGTGATGCATTTTAGTAGATCGAACCAGGGCAAGACTTACTCAGTTAATGGTAGGGCATTGGGGAGAGTTATAGGAAAAAGAGATCTATAGGTTCATAGCTCCTTGAAAGTGGAGTCACAGGTGGACGGAGTGGTGAAGAACACATTTGGCATGCTTGGTTTCATTGGTCAGAACATTGAATACAGGAGTTGGGATGTCTTGTTGAAGTTGTACAAAACATTGGTAAGGCCACACTTGGAATACTGTGTACAGTTCTGGTCACCCTCTTATAGAAAGGATATGATTAAACTAGAAAGAGTGCAGAAAAGATTTACCAAGATGCTACTGGGACTTGATGGTTTGGGTTATAAGAATACACTGGGACATTCTTCACTGGACCGCAGGAGGCTTAGCGGTGATCTTATAGAGGTCTATAAAATAATGAGGGGCATCGATCAGCGAGATAGTCAATATATTTTCCAAAGGTAGGGGAGTCTAAAACTGGAGAGCATAGGTGTAAGGTGAGAGGGGAGAGATACAAAAGGGTCCAGAGGGGCAGTTTTTTCACACAGAGGGTGGTGAGTGTCTGGAACAAGCTGCCAGAGATAGGAGTAGAGGTGGATACAATTTTGTCTTTTAAAAGTCCATAGGACTCTTAAATCGGCCTCGCAGGTGGAGGATGCGGTCAAGAAGGCGTACGGCGTACTAGCCTTCATTAATCGAGGGATTGAGTTTAGGAGTCGGGAGATAATGCTGCAGCTTTATAGGACCCTGGTTAGACCCCACTTGGAGTACTGCACGCAGTTCTGGTCACCTCATTACAGGAAAGATGTTGAAGCCATTGAAAGGGTGCAGAGGAGATTTACAAGGATGTTGCCTGGATTGGGGGGCATGCCTTATGAGGATAGGTTGAGGGAGCTTGGTCTCTTCTCCCTGGAGAGACGAAGGATGAGAGGTGACCTGATAGAGGTTTACAAGATGTTGAGAGGTCTGGATAGGGTAGACTCTCAGAGGCTATTTCCAAGGGCTGAAATGGTTGCTACGAGAGGACACAGGTTTAAGGTGCTGGGGGGTAGGTACAGAGGAGATGTCAGGGGTAAGTTTTTCACTCAGAGGGTGGTGGGTGAGTGGAATCGGCTGACGTCGGTGGTGGTGGAGGCAAACTCGTTGGGGTCTTTTAAGAGACTTCTGGATGAGTACATGGGATTTAATGGGATTGAGGGCTATAGATAGGCCTAGAGGTAGGGATATGATCAGCGCAACTTGTGGGCCGAAGAGCCTGTTTGTGCTGTGGCTTTCTATGTTCTATGTTCTATGTTCTAAAAAGCGTTTAGACAGTTACATGGGTAAGATGGGTACAGAAGGATATGGGCCAAATGTGGGCAATTGGGACTAGTTTAGGGGTTAAAAAAGGGGCAAGTTGGGCCGAAGGGCCTGTTTCCATGCTGTAAACCTCTATGACTCTATGTGAATTAACGGGCAAACTGTGAAGTAAAGTTTATTTATTAGTCACAAGTAAGGCTTACATTAACACTGCAATAAAGTTACTGTGAAATTCCCCTAGTCGCCACACTCAGGCACCTGTTCAGGCCAATGCACCTAACCAGCACGTCTTTCAGACTGTGGGAGGAAACCGGAGCACCCGGAGGAAACCGATGAAGAGCCAGGGAGAACGTACAAACTCCACACAGACAGTGTCCCAAGCCGGGAATCGAACCCGGGTTCCTGGCGGTGTGAAGCGGCAGTGCTAACCACTGTGCCACGGTGCCGCCCTATGGATGAACACCCCACATGACACAATAAATGGCAAATGCAATCAAGACAGAGTCACAAATTATTCATCAACTCCCCGAGATGTCAGTAACACTGCGAGTCAACCAATCTTACTCTAACCCAGTCTCTTACGCTCGCCCCAAGACTGGAAAATCCCACCCGAGGTCAACGGACATTTCTATTGTCCGCCCCTCGCCCACTCCGATTCCATGGTGAGCGGGGCAGTAGAATTCCGGTGTCTGTCTTTCTCACAAGGAATTCCATGTCTTCACCTTTGAAGATCTAACCCGGGAATTATCTCCAAAAGTCGCTCCAACTCAGACAGCACCAATAAGGACCCACCTTTCAGGGTTTTAGTCATGTCTACTGAGATTCCGTTCACTTGGAATCCCAAATCTGTGCCATGTGCCAACTCACAGGCATAACTTCAGCTCTTCAGCCTCGCTGAACAGAACACTAATCCTCCAAAGGGTTACCTTCGTCCCATCGGCCTGCAGCATGGAATCATCAACATTCCACCAGCATCCTGGATCTTCAGAGATTCTCTTGAGAACCTCATCAATCACCAGATTCAGATGCCATCAACAATGCCCCGACTTGCAGGCTTTCGGTCTTGCTTCCTGAGATTCCGTTCCCCTGGATTCCAGGGATTCCGTTCCCCTGGATGCCAGGGATTCCAATCCCACAGATCCCAGGGATTCCATTCCCCTGGATTCCTGAGATTCTGTTCCCCTCGATTCCAGGGATTCTGCTTCCCTGGAGCTAAACTCAAGCAGCAACTCATAGATAAAACTTTAGTGCCGGAATTCTACCGCCTTGCCGCAGAATCGGAGCGGGCATGGGGCCGGCAATGGAATTGTCTGTTGACCTCAGGCGGGAATTTCCAGTCTCGCTTGAGCGAGACCGTAAAATCCTGCCTCTGGCCATGCCAAGCAGAACGATATTGCTCCATCAGCCCCGCAGCACGGAGTCAGCAGCCTTCGGCTGCCGGCTTCACTTGAAGTCTGCTCCCCAAAATGTACATAAAACGGGGATACAATTATCTTCTTGCTTCCAGGTTGGACACACCTAGGAATCTTCATTTGTTCATTCCACTACAACTTCCATTATTCCAGCTGGGATCTCTGCTTTAACAGGCGAAGGAGCTTGACGTCCCAAAAGCCTCCTTGCCTTTGCTCGCCTCTTCTGATTACTGTTTCCATTGACCTCTTGGAAGAGGGAATCAGGAGAAGTGTTTGAGATGCGGTCAAGCCAATATTGTCCATTTTACACCATCAACCGTTAATGCCAGTTTTACTCCATCGCTCAACATTAACCCCCTTGCCTGATGTGGCGTTTTGTAAAATCGATTTCCACACTCAGTTTGGGTGTCCTCAACTCTTCATTGTAAGGAATCCTTTGCCAGGCATTGTCTGGCACTGGGAAAAAAAATAATTAAGCATTCCGACATCTTGATTATTTTCGTGGAAATGCAGTACCCAATGTGCCAGGTTAGAGAGACAGAATCAGCAGAGTCTAATAAATACAATGGTGTAAAAATTCAACTGTTCCCAGTTGCATAAAAACTTGATTATTACTAATGATACAGTCCCTTGGTAATGCCTCAGTACATTCTTAAGTTGTCATGCTGTGGATATATGTATTCCTTAAATACTAGCTATTATACCCCCACATTAGTAAAATAAGGCTAATAATGCAATTTAACACTCAGCCAGTAGTATAAATGTGATTTATACAAACTATTAAAAGAAGAATTGGATGTTGTGCATTTCTACAAGAGCTATGGTCAAATATTACTAAATGCCTTGCCTGTAAGGGTACAGTATGAGTATTTTATAGGTTTAGAATTAGAACCAGTAACTGGGTCATCCCCTCAGTCCAGACATTGCCCAAATAACGATACAAAATACTGCCAGTAAGATTATTGATCAGAAGCAATTCCTGGAACCCCGAAAGAAAACATGAAAAAGCTGAATATACAAGGCAAGTATATAGGGTGGCACGGTGGCACAGTGGTTAGCACTGCTGCCTCACAGCGCCAGGGACCCGGGTTTGATTCCCGGCTTGGGTCACTGTCTGTGTGGAGTTTGCACGTTCTCCCCGTGTCTGCGTGGGTTTTCTCCGGGTGCTCCGGTTTCCTCCCAAAGTCCGAAAGATGTGCTAGTTAGGTGCGCTGGCCATGCTAAATCCTCCTTCAGTGTACCCGAACAGGCGCCGGAGTGTGACAGCCGGAGGGATTATCAGAGTAACTTCACAAGCCTACTTGTGAACAAAATAAACAAAAAAACAAGTGGGGGCAAGGGACAGTTGACACTTTGGCAGATTGTGTGTGGCCTCTTCATGAGTACCTGAGGTGTGAAGATACCTTCCTTGCATGTGGCGTTTCTCTAACCCCTCCTGATTTACTGGAGCTCCCTTTACAATGGGAGAGAGGGCATTGCTTTAAGAAATTCGGCCTAGCCCCGATATTGAAAAGGAAAACAAACTACAGAGAGACATGGTGAAGATTAGGCTGCTTGCATCAACAACAACTTGTATTCACATAGCACCTTTAATGCAGTAAAATGTTCCGGGCCACTGCATTATCAAACTAGAACCATGTAAGGAGGTATTAGGACAGGCTTGGCTAAATGGATAGGGCTTATCGAGCATCTTAAAGGAGGAGAGAGAGTGACAGAGAGTTGGAGATGTTTAGGAAGCAAATTCTGGAGCTTAGGACACAGTGATTAAAGTTAAGGAAGTGGAAGGGGCCAGGGCTGGAATAGTGTAGAGCTCTCAAAGGGTTGTAGGACTGTAGGACGTTACAAAGGTAGTTATCGGCGAGACAGTGGAGGGATTTGAAAACAAGCCAATGTTGGATTGGGAACCAACCTAAGTCAGTAGGTACACGGCTGATAGGTGGAGTCGCCTTGGTGTGAATTAGGAGAGGGACAGCAGAGTTCACGTTTAAGAAGTGCTATAGATAGGAAGCAAACCAAGAGAGGAGCAGAATAGTCAGATGTAGAGTTAGTGAAGGCAAGGTTTCAGCAGCAGATAAGCTGAGGCAGGGCTGGAGATGGGAAATGTTACAGGGCGGCACGGTGGCACAGTGGTTAGTACTGCTGCCTCACAGCGCCAGGGACTTGGGTTCAATTCCGAGCTTGGATGAACTGTCTGTGCAGAGTTTACACATTCTCCCCATGTCTGCGTGGGTTTCCTCCAGGTGCTGATAGGTGGAGTAGCCTTGGTGTGAATTAGGAGAGGAAGCAAACCAAGAGAGGAGCAGAATACTCAGATGTAGAGCTGATCATAGCAACAAAAACAGAGAATGCTGGAAAAGCTCAGCAGGTCTGACAGCATCTGTGAAGAGAGAGTAGAGCCAACATTTCGAGTCTCGATGACCCTTCGTTTGAGCTGATCATAGAATCCCTACAGTGCAGAAGGAGGCCACGTGGCCCATCGAGCCTGCACTGACCACAATCCCACCCTGGCCCTATCCCCGCAACCCCACATATTTAACTTGCTAGTCCCCCTGACACTAAGGGGCAATTTTGCATGGCCAATCCACCAAACCCGCACATCTTTGGATCTCAAAGGATCTCAGTGTTTGAATGGCTGCTGCAGTGCGGCTCAGGTGCTGGAAATGAAATATGAGACCATCAGGTCGGTAACACAACTTTTAAGACCTTAACGGTCTCAGCACACACCCGCGTGTAATTGTCAGTGCCACAGATATTTTCCTCACTGATTTATGCACATTACATGCAATGGCTGTCTGAGACCTTGGCGCCTGCCAATATGTACTGCCTGCAGCGCACAGCTTCACACAATCACTCCCTAGATTGTTCCACACAATGGTGGAAGTCTAATTAGCTCATAATTTCCTGGCTGATCCTCTTCCCCTTTCTCGACCAGCAATATAAATTTGCAATTTCCAAGTCCTTTAGCACAATTCCTGCTTCCAGAAAATTTGGAAAATGATGGTTGCTGTCTGCATTATCTATGCTCATTAGCATTTGGAATGGATATCTTCTGGGCTTGGGAATTGCTCTATTTTTGATCCCATTAATCTTAAAAACAGTTGCCTTTTAAATATTTCTCTCCAGTAATGAATTTTCCGCAACTCCTCAGCTTTGTCCCACTTTCCCCCTGCTCTGTAATTCTGTGGTGAAGTCCTTATTACCATCATTCCTTCACTCACGGTTCAAGGTGACCTCCTTTCACTTTCAATGGTTCTATCTCTGCTTTGAAAAATAGATTCATACAGCAATACGGTGCAGAATGAGACCATTTGGCCCATCGAGCCTGTGGCATATCTTTTAAAGATAAATCCAATTGGTCCCACTCTCATAAGAACATAAGAACATAAGAAATAGGAGCAGGAGTAGGCCATCTGGCCCTTCGAGCTGCCCCGCCATTCAACAAGATCATGGCTGATCTGAAGTGAATCAGTTCCACTTACCCGCCTGCTCCCCATAACCCCTAATTCCCTTATCGATCAGAAAACTATCTACCCGTGATTTAAACATATTCAACGAGGAAGCCTCCACCACTTCAATGGGCAGAGAATTCCAGAGATTCACTACCCTCTGAGAGAAGAAGTTCCCCCTCAACTCTGTTCTGAACCGGCCCCCACTTATTTTGAGGCTGTGCCCTCTAGTTCTGGTTTCCCTTCTAAGTGGAAAGAATCTCTCCACCTCTACCCTATCCAGCCCCTTCATTATCTTATATGTCTCTATAAGATCACCCCTCATCCTTCTAAACTCCAACGAGTACAGACCCAATCTGTTCAATCTCTCCTCATGAGCCACACCCCTCATCTCCGGTATCAACCTGGTCTCCTGCTCTTTCCCCTACAATTTCCCCCCCTTCAAATATTTATCAATCCCCTTTCTAGAACAAACAAGGAATAAAGTACAAAGAAAAGTACAGCACAGGATTTTATTTGATTTAATTTATTGTTGTCACATGCATCAGTATACAGTGAAAAGTATTGTTTCTTGTGTGCTTATACAGACAAAGCATACCATTCATAGAGAAGGGAAGGAGAGGGTGCAGAATGTAGTGTTACAGTCATAGCTGTGGTGTAGAGAAAGATCAACTTAATGCAAGGTAAGTCCATTCAAAAGTCTGACGGCAGCAGGGAAGAAGCTGTCCTTGAGTCAATTGGTACGTTTTGTATTTTTTTCCCGATGGAAGAAGGTGGAAGAGAGAATGTCCGGGGTGGGTGAGGTCCTTAATTATGCTGCCTGCTTTTCCGAGGCAGCGGGAAGTTTAGACAGAGTCCATAGGTGGGAGGTTGGTTTGCGTGATGGACTGGGCTACATTCATAGAATCATAGAAACCCTACAGTGCAGAAGGAGGCCATTCGGCCCATCGAGTCTGCACCGACCACAATCCCACCCAGGCCCTACCCCCACATATTTACCCGCTAACCTACGTATCTCAGGACTCTAAGGGGCAATTTTTAACCTGGCCAATCAACCTAACCCGCACAACTTTGGACTGTGGGAGGAAACCGGAGCACCCGGAGGAAACCCACGCAGACACGAGGAGAATGTGCAAACTCCACACAGACAGTGACCCGAGCCGGGAATCGAACCCAGGTCCCTGGAGCTGTGAAGCAGCAGTGCTAACCACTGCGCTACCGTGCTGCCCTCGTTCACGACCTTGTGTAGTTTCTTGCAATCTTGGGCAGAGCAGGAGCCACACCAAGCTGTGATACAACTAGAAAGAATGGTGCATCTGTAAAAGTTGATGAGAGTCGGAGCAGAATTGTTAAATTTCCTTAGTCTTCTGAGAAAGTAGAGGCGTTATCCCTCATCGAGGATCTCTCTAGTGACCTGGCTATTTAAATGACATATTAATCACAGGTGCCATGGACAAGGAACATTTACATAATCTGAAGGAGACACTGAAGAGGCGGCAAGAACACGGTCTGCAAATTAGGAGAGACAAATGTGAAGTTTTCAAAGACTCAATGGAATACCTGGGTCATGTCATCGACGGTGAAGGGTCGCATAAGGCTCCGAAGAAATTGGGTGCAATCATGAAGGCGCTCAGACCAGGGAATGTGTCCCAGTTGAAGTCCTTTCTTCGACTGATCAATTATTACGGCAACTTTTGTGCCGAATCTAGTGAGGGTATTGAAGCGTCTGCACCAACTGCTGGTGAAAGTACGGACATGGCGGTGGCCACCGGAATGTGAGAAAGCCGACCAAACGGCAAAGGAGGCGTTGAAAGAATCTGGGGTGTTGATAGACTTTAACCCAAAGTTACCTCTCCAGTTGGCTTGTGATGCGTCACCATACGGAGTGGGAGCGGTTCTCTTCCACATGATCGACAACGGGGAAGATCAACCCATCGTGTCCGTATCACGATCACTCTCGAAGGCAGAGGGAAATTATGCCCAAATTGAGAAGGAGGCACTGAGTATCACTGTTGGATAACTGGGTGTAACTGGGGTGATCAGTAAGTTTGCGGACGACACGAAAATGGCTGGACTTGCAGATAGTGAGGAACATTGTCAGAGGCTACAGAAGGATATAGATAGGCTGGAAATTTGGGCAAAGAAATGGCAGATGGAGTTCAATCCTGATAAATGCGAAGTGATGCATTTTGGTAGAACTAACGTAGGGGGGAGCTATACGATAAATGGCAGAACCATAAAGGGTGTAGATACGCAGAGGGACCTGGGTGTGCAAGTCGACAGATCCTTGAAGGTGACGTCACAGGCGAAGAAGGTGGTGAAGAAGGCATATAGCATGCTTGCCTTTATAGGACGGGGCACAGAGTATAAAAGTTGGGGTCTGATGTTGCAGTTGTATAGAACGTTGGTTCGGCCGCATTTGGAATACTGCGCCCAGTTCTGGTCGCCACACTACCAGAAGGACGTGGAGGCTTTAGAGAGAGTGCAGAGGAGGTTTACCAGGATGTTGCCTGGTATGGAGGGGTTTAGTTATGAGGAGAGATTGGGTAAACTGGGGTTGTTCTCACTGGAAAGACGGAGGATGAGGGATGACCTAATAGAGGTGTATAAAATTATGAAAGGCATAGATAGGGTGAACGGCGGGAAGCTTTTTCCCAGGTCGGTGGTGAAGTTCACGAGGGGTCATAGGTTCAAGGTGAGGGGGGGGAGGTTTAACATGGATATCAGAAGGATGTATTTTACACAGAGGGTGGTGGGGGCCTGGAATGCGCTGCCGGGCAAGGTGGTGGAGGTGGACACACTGAGAAAGTTTAAGACTTATCTAGATAGCCACATGAATGGAGTGGGAATGGAGGGATACAAAAGAGTGGTCTAGTTTGGACCAGGGAGCGACGCGGGCTTGGAGGGCCGAAGGGCCTGTTCCTGTGCTGTATTGTTCTTTGTTCTTTGTTCTTTGTTTGGACCAGCGATGTTCCACCGATTCCTGTATGGCCGGAAATGTGTCCTATTAACGGACCATGGAACACTCACAAAATTTTGGGTCCCTAATCAGGCATTCCATCAATGGTGGCCGCGAGGTTGCAAAGGTGGGCTTTGATCTTGTCAGCACATTAGTATGAGATCCGTTATCACCAGTCGGAATAACATGCCAATCCCGATGTGTTATTGAAACTGCCTTTACCAAAAAACAGCAAGGATTACAAGGAGACGATGAAGACAATGTATTTCTCACAAGAGGATAAATTTCCGACTACTGCTGCGGTTGTTAAGCAAGCCACAAGAGAAGACACCATATTGAGTCAAGTGATGGACCTTGTCCAGAGGAGAACGACTTGTCACAAGAAGGACCCAGAGTTGAGACCCTACTTGAACCGACAATGGGAAATGTCGGTACAGGATGGCTGCTTGTTGTGGGGTAGGCGGGTTATTATCGCAACCGCGTTGAGGAAGAAGGTGCTGGAGCTGCTGCACCAAGGGCACCCAGGGGTGACACGGATGAAGGAAGTGGCCAGGAGTTATATCTAGTGCCCGAACATTGATGCTAGCATTGAAGAGAAAGCAGGCGCGTGTGCTGCGTGCACTCAAATTCAGAAAGCAGCACCACCAGCATCACCATTACATCCTTGGATATGGCCAAGGGACCGTGGGAATGCATCCACATCGATTTTGCTGGGCCAGTGGAAAACTACATGTTACTAGGAAAATCTCAACAGCTGAGATTTTCCAGCATTTTCTCATTTGGTTTCAGATTCCAGCATCCGCAGTAATTTGCTTTTATACATGTTACTCAGGTCGGCTTGGGTCACTGTCTGCGTGGAGTTTGCATTTTTGCCACGCGTCTGTGTGGGTTTCCTCCGGATGCTCCGGTTTCCTCCTCTGCTTTCTTTCCATCTGAAAGATGTGCTGGTTAGGTGAATTGGCCATGCTAAATTCTCCCACAGTGTACCCCAACAGGTGCCGGAGTGTGGCGACCAGGGGATTTTCACGGTAACTTCATTGCAGTGTTAATGTAAGCCTACTTGTGACACTGATAAATAATAAAAGATTTCGCCACAGGAGAGGCACGAGTTGCAAGATCTCGTTATAAAGATTCATCAGCTTGTCAATGTAACTCTGCCAAACAAAATACAACCTCCCAGTGACTAGGAGTAAGTGAGACAACAACCCACTAAAGCACAGGAAAGAAGAGTCAATGACCGACCTGAGCTGTTGAAAGGACAAAGTGCAGGTATACAGGATCCGATCATGGAAACCTGGGGCCCAGCAAAGGCCGTTGCAGAAGCTGGGACACCAATCTCATAGGTAATTGAGACCAAAACCAAGAAGCAAACGGAAAGAAGCTGTGGTAAACCACTGTTATAGAACATAGAACATAGAACAGTACAGCACAGAACAGGCCCTTCGGCCCACGATGTTGTGCCGAGCTTTATCTGAAACCAAGATCAAGCTATCCCACTCCCTATCATCCTGGTGTGCTCCATGTGCCTATCCAATAACCGCTTAAATGTTCCTAAAGTGTCTGACTCCACTATCACTGCAGGCAGTCCATTCCACACTCCAACCACTCTCTGCGTAAAGAACCTACCTCTGATATCCTTCCTATATCTCCCACCATGAACCCTATAGTTATGCCCCCTTGTAATAGCTCCATCCACCCGAGGAAATAGTCTTTGAACGTTCACTCTATCTATCCCCTTTTATAAACCTCTATTAAGTCTCCCCTCAGCCTCCTCCACTCCAGAGAGAACAGCCCTAGCTCCCTCAACCTTTCCTCATAAGACCTACCCTCCAAACCAGGCAGCATCCTGGTAAATCTCCTCTGCACTCTTTCCAGCACTTCCACATCCTTCTTATAGTGAGGTGACCAGAACTGCACACAATACTCCAAATGTGGTCTCACCAAGGTCCTGTACAGTTGCAGCATAACCCCACGGCTCTTAAACTCCAACCCCCTGTTAATAAAAGCTAACACACTATAGGCCTTCTTCACAGCTCTATCCACTTGAGTGGCAACCTTTAGAGATCTGTGGATATGGACCCCAAGATCTCTCTGTTCCTCCACAGTCTTCAGAACCCTACCTTTGACCCTGTAATCCACATTTAAATTAGTCCTACCAAAATGAATCACTTATCAGGGTTAAACTCCATTTGCCATTTTTCAGCCCAGCTTTGCATCCTATCTATGTCTCTTTGCAGCCTACAACCGGCCTCCACCTCATCCACTACTCCACCAATCTTGGTGTCATCAGCAAATTTACTGATCCACCCTTCAGCCCCCTCCTCTAAGTCATTAATAAAAATCACAAAGAGCAGAGGACCAAGCACTGATCCCTGTGGCACTCCGCTAGCAACCTGCCTCCAATCTGAAAATTTTCCATCCACCACCACCCTCTGTCTTCGATCAGACAGCCAGTTACCTATCCAATCAGCCAACTTTCCCTCTATCCCACACCTCCACACTTTCATCATAAGCCGACCATGGGGGACCTTATCAAACGCCTTACTAAAATCCATGTATATGACATCAACTGCCCTATCTTCATCAACACACTTAGTTACCTCCTCAAAAAATTCTATCAAATTTGTGAGGCACGACTTGCCCTTCACGAATCCGTGCTGACTATCCCGGATTAATCCGCATCTTTCTAAATGGTCGTAAATCCCATCCCTAAGGACCTTTTCCATCAATTTACCAACCACCGAAGTAAGACTAACCAGTCTATAATTACCAGGGTCATTTCTATTCCCTTTCTTAAACAGAGGAACAACATTCGCCATTCTCCAGTCCTCTGGCACCATCCCCGTGGACAGCGAGGACCCAAAGATCAAAGCCAAAGGCTCTGCAATCTCATCCCTTGCCTCCCAAAGAATCCTAGGATATATTTCATCAGGCCCAGGGGACTTATCGACCTTCAGTTTATTCAAAACTGCCAGGATATCCTCCCTCCGAACATCTATTTCCTCCAGCCTATTAGCCTGTAACACCTTCTCTTCCTCAAAAACATGGCCCCTCTCCTTGGTGAACACTGAAGGAAAGTATTCATTCATCACCTCGCCTATCTCTACTGACTCCATACACAAGTTCCCACTACTGTCCTTGACCGGCCCTAACCTCACCCTGGTCATTCTTTTATTCCTCACATAAGAGTAAAAAGCCTTGGGGTTTTCCTTGATCCGACCCGCCAAGGACTTCTCATGTCCCCTCCTAGCTCTCCTAAGCCCCTTTTTCAGCTCATTCCTTGCTAACTTGTAACCCTCAATTGAGCCATCTGAACCTTGTTTCCTCATCCCTACATAAGCTTCCCTCTTCCTTTTCACAAGACATTCCACCTCTTTCGTGAACCATGGTTCCCTCACTCGGCCATTCCCTCCCTGCCTGACAGGGACATACCTATCAAGGACACCCAGTATTTGTTCCTTGAAAAAGTTCCACTTTTCATTAGTGCCTTTCCCTGACAGTTTCTGTTCCCAACTTATGCCCCCTAATTCTTGCCTAATCGCATCATAATTACCTCTCCCCCAATTGTAAACCTTGCCCTGCCGTACGGCCCTATCCCTCTCCATTGCAATAACAAAAGACACCGAATTGTGGTCACTATCTCCAAAGTGCTCTCCCACAACCAAATCTAACACTTGGCCCGGTTCATTTCCCAGTTCCAAATCCAATGTGGCCTCACCTCTTGTCGGCCTATCCACATATTGTGTCAGGAAACCCTCCTGCACACACTGCACAAAAACTGCCCCATCCGAACTATTTGACCTACAAAGGTTCCAATCAATATTTGGAAAGTTAAAGTCCCCCATGACAACTACCCTGTGACCCCCACACATATCCATAATCTGCTTAGCAATTTCTTCCTCCACATCTCTATTACTATTTGGGGGCCTATAGTAAACTCCTAACAACGTGACCGCTCCTTTCCTATTTCTAACCTCAGCCCATATTACCTCAGTGTGCAGATCCCCCTCCAAGTGCCTTTCCGCAGCCGTTAAACTATCCTTGATTAACAATGCTACTCCTCCACCTCTTTTACCAGCTTCCCTACACTTACTGAAACATCTATACCCCTGAACGTCCAACAACCATTCCTGTCCTTGTTCTACCCACGTCTCCGTAATGGCCACAACATCGTAGTCCCAAGTACCAATCCACACCCCAAGTTCATCTACCTTGTTCCGGATGCTCCTTGCATTGAAGTAGACACACTTCAACCCACCTTCCTGTCTACCGGTACCCGCCCTTGACCCTGATACCTTCCCCAATACCGCACCACCCTCACTGACTTCTGGACTACAACTCCTTTTCCCACTCCCCTGTTTAAACCCCCCTGAAGAGCCGTATCAAATTTCCCTCCTAGGATATTGGTGCCCCTCTGCTTCAGGTGCACCCCGTCCTGTTTGTACAGGTCCCACCTTCCCCAGAATGTGTTCCAATTATCCACGTATCTGATACCCTCCCTCCTACACCATCCCTGCAACCACATGTTTAACTG
This sequence comes from Mustelus asterias, assembly GCF_964213995.1. Classification (NCBI taxonomy): domain Eukaryota; kingdom Metazoa; phylum Chordata; class Chondrichthyes; order Carcharhiniformes; family Triakidae; genus Mustelus; species Mustelus asterias. Next base: position 173,677,518 of record NC_135801.1, read on the forward strand.
CACTCTCTCCCTGTTCCTCAATTCGCTATCACGTGGCACCGGCAACGTACCAGAGATGACCACATGTTTTGGCTTAGCTCTCAGCTTCCAGCCCAGCTCCAGAAATTCCTGCTTTAAATCCCCGTCCCTTCTCTTACCTATGTCATTGGTACCAATGTGTACCACGACTTGTGACTGTTTCCCCTCCTCCTTCAGAATCCGGAAAACACGGTCTGAGACGTCACGGACCTTGGCATCCGGTAGGCAACATACCATCCGTGAGTCTCTTTTGCTGCCACAGAACCTCCTATCTATCCCTCTAACTAACGAGTCCCCGATAACTGTTATCTGTTATCTGTTGTACTTATTATTACCTGTATATGTGGCACAACCCTGGCGGCTCCGCCCAAGACTCCTCCCCTAGTCCAGGTATAAAGGCGGTGGCTCCTCCCCCTAGCCTTTAGTACAGACCAAATCTCTGACAGGGATGGCTCCAAGTTCTTGCTAATAAAAGCCTATTTGTCTTGCTTACAACTAGTCTTGACTTGATTGATAGTGTGTCAATTTTATTAGCAAGATTTTTTTTTAAATGGAGCAGTTGCTAAAACCCGACAGACTGAATGTGGATCCTCAAACTGCAGGAGCGAAAGCCTATTTGTCTTGCTTACAACTAGTCTTGACTTGATTGATAGTGCATCAGAAGCAGAGTACAAATTTGAACTGCAACAGAGCTGGAAAGTCAGAAAAGATGAACAGCAACACCAGAAACATCAAATCTACAAGATGGAGGTCCGGGGACTTTCACAGTCACTTCATTGTGGTGTTAATATGAGCCGACTTGTGACACTAATAAATAAACTTTAAAACTTTAAACATCTTACCACCTAAGCACCAATACTATGAAGAATGTTTTTAGAAAAAAAATATAGGCTACAAAACTCTCCAGGAAGGGGTTCAGTTTATTTCCAAAAGTCAAATGATAATCTTCTTTAGTTTAGCGAAGTTAATGGAGGAATTCTTCCGTCCTGCCCAGAGTGGTGGACAGGATTGGAAAATCCAGCCACAGTCGATAATACCTGCCAGCGTAAAATCATTTTTTTGGGACATGGGCATCGCTGGCTGGCCGGCATTTATTGCCCATCCCTAGTTGTCCGAGGGCAGTTGAGAGTCAACCACATTGTTGTGACTCTGGAGTCACATGTAGGCCAGACCAGGTAAGAATGGCAGATTTGCTTCCCAAAAGGACATTAGTGAAACAGATGGTTCTTTCCGACAGTGGTTTCATCGTCATCAGTAGATTCTTAATTCCAGATATTTTTTATTGAATTCAAATTCCACCATCAGGTGGAATTAGGTGGCAGGATTCGAACCCGGGTCCACCAGAACATTAGCGGAGTTTCTGGATTAATAGTCTAGTGATGATACCACTAGGCCATCGCCTCCCCATCAGTTTGAAATTCTCCCAATGGCGGGTTAATGGCGACTCAGTTCTCCCGCTGCCTGGTGGTGTGGATGCCATCTGCATTCATTAGCAACTCATGGTTACTCACTAAAACAACTGCTCACCAAGATCTCCTCAGGCCTTTCAAGAATCCTGCGTCACACCAGTGGGAAATCACGGCAGCACCAAACCCATTTGAAAAAGAGTGACGGGCACAAGGCGGACCTCAGATCGCTCGAGACTGCAAGATGAGTGCAACATACATAACTTACTCCCCCCACCACGCCCCCAGAGTGCTGCCCAACATCTGTCGCACTGAACACCACTCTGCTGGGGTAGATCATTTTATGCCCTCCAGCTGCATGCTGTGCTGTGGGACTCATGGACCCTCCATTCCAATGGACTGAAGTTCAACCAAGGGAGCGATGCGAGGCCAGGAGGAGCCGATGAAGACAAAGGGGGCAATGTGAAAGGAGGGCTGTGCAAGGGCTGGGGGCGGGTAGGAAGGACAAGCAGACGTGCAAGGAGATGGGTGAGAAGGATGAACAATGGAAGACTGATGGGAGGGAAGCTAGACACCAACAAGGCTACATGAAATGCTCATATGGGGCGGCACAATGGCACAGTGGTTAGCACTGCTGCTTCACAGGGACCCGGGTTCGATTCCCGGCTTGGGTGAATGAGTGTGCGGAGTCTGCATGTTCTCCCCGTGTCTGCATGGGTTTCCTCCGGGTGCTCCGGTTTCCTCCCACCGTTTGAAAGACGTGCTGATTAGCTGCATTGGCCATGCTGAATTCTCCCTCAGTGTACCCAAACAGACACCGGAGTGTGGCGACTCGGAGATTTTCACAGTAACTTCATTGCAGTGTTAATGTAAGCCTACTTGTGACAATAATAAGTAAACTTTAAAAAAACTTGAACAAACAAGGGGTCAAAGAGATACCACTGTTTCCTGAAAGGGGCTGCACAAAGAGTTCAGGTGGGTGGGTGGAGGTCCACGTGGGGTTTGGGTGCATGCAGCTGATGGGCTCAGGGAGAGGATGGGAATATCCACCACAACAATGACTTGAACCAGAACATCTGCAGGGATGCTTTCTGGGTGATATGAATTACCCATTTACAGTGATTAATGACTCCAATACGCCAGCCTCAGACTCATGCCAAGATGAAGTATAATGCTGCTCGCATCTCCACACGCTCCCTCATTCAGCAGACTATCGGACTTCTGAAGATGTGATTCAGATGCCGGGACCGCTCCGGTGGCTCTCACAGTGGAGAGGGTTTCCTGCATGATCACAGTTTGCCGTGCCCTTCACAATCTGGCTGTGCAAAGTGGTGAGCCCCCCCCACCACCCCCCACCCCCCGCCCAGCCCAGAAGGACCAGAGGATGAAGTGTGAGTCACATGACAGATGAGATGCTGGTGGTGTGAAAGTGTCCATGAGAGAATATATGTCACCCGCGAATGGATGTAAGAGATCCCTGAAGAGAGTAGCTGAGCACACAATGCCATGATGAGAGTTTGATTGTGGAGGGAGCTGAGAGAGATAATTCATCCACTTCCTGCACTGCGTGATGCCTCTGGCGCGGTTGCCAATCACACTGATCGTCTGGGCAACAGCCTCCCAGATCGGAGGTGTGAGGTTCATCTGTTTCCTGGAACCTTGGTGAGGCCGAATTTAGAGTATTGTGTGCAGTTTTGGTCACCTAGTTACAGGAAGGATAGTAATAAGGTTGAAAGAGTGCAGAGAAGGTTTACAAGGATGTAGCCGGGACTTGAGAAACTGAGTTACAGAGAAAGGTTGAATAGGTTAGGACTTTATTCCCTGGAGCGTAGAAGAATGAGGGGAGATTTGATAGAGGTGTATAAAATTATGATGGGTATCGATAGAGTGAATGCAAGCAGGCTTTTCCCACTGAGGCGAGGGGAGAAAAAAACTAGAGGACATGGGTTAAGGGTGAAGGGGGAAAAGTTCAAAGGGAATATTAGGGGGGCTTCTTCACACAGAGAGTGGTGGGAGTGTGGAATGAGCTGCCTGATGAAGAAGTGGTGAATGCGGGCTCACTTTTAACATTTAAGAAAAACTTGGACAGGTACATGGATGAGAGGGGTGTGGAGGGATATGGGCCAGGTGCAGGTCAGTGGGATTAGGCAGAAAGATGGTTTGGCACAGGCAAGAAGGGCCAAAAGGCCTGTTTCTGTGTTGTAATGTTCTCTGGTTCTATGGGTAGGGGACATGTCTCTACGCCCACACTCCTGGAATCAAGGCTTTGAGATTATGATGGTTGAGTCGGGGTACAGACATTTTCTTGAGGCTACTACCCTTTTGCCTCTGCGTTCTTCCATTTTCTTCCGTCAGGAAAAAGGGGCAAAATCTGAGGTCACGTACCAACCGACTCAAGGACAGCTTCTTCCCTGCTGCCATCAGAATTTTGAATGGGCCTACCTCATATTAAATTGATCTTTCTCTACGCCCTAGCTATGACTGTGACACTACATTCTGCACCCTCTCCTTTCCTTCTCTGTGAGTGGTATGCTTTGTCTGTATAGCACGCAAGAAACAATACTTTTCACTCTATACTAATACATGTGAGAATAATAAATTAAATCAAATCGGACATCTGTGATGGTCTCTTGAAGACTAGTGGGCTGGAGAGAGTGACATGAACATATTGGACTGACGTTTATGTATGGTTCCCAAACCATCGAACCTGCTAGCTAATGGCGACCGGGCAAATCAGCTCCCAACCAGGTGGTTCACAGAGATTCTCACATTCGCATAATTAATGAGGCAGCAATCCTGAATTGCGGCCAAGGGGAATGACGCTGCCAGAATCACCACTACATTTAGGAAAATAAACTGGGGAATTCTGCCTAAGGACTGGAACAGCCTCACTGATAGGTGCATTGCGTTTTAAAGAAAACAGGAGGCTATAAATGGTTGCTTATCCGTAAATATCTATAAACAGCTAGGAACTAATTAGCCAGGAACTAATTGTTATGTGTAAATGTTCCAGGGGCCACTTCTCACAGTTGCCCTGGAGAACCATGTAAAAAAGTTTATTTATTAGTCACAAGTAGGCTTACATTAACACTGCAATTAAGTTACTGTGAAAATCCCCAAGTCACCGCACTCCGGCTCCTGTTCGGGTACACTGAGGGAGAATTTAGCATGGCCAATGCACCTAACCAGCACATCTTTCAGACTGTGAGAGGAAACCGGAGCACCCGGAGGAATCCCATGCAGACACAGGGGAGAATGTACAGACTCCGCACAGACTGTCACCCAAGCCGGGTATCGAACCCGGGTCACTGGCGCTGTAAGGCAGCAGTGCTAACCACTGTGCCACCATGCTGCCACGTGATGTGTAACAAAACCTAGTGACTAGTGGCGTTCCTCAGGGATCAGTGCTGGGACCTTTGCTGTTTGTAATATATATAAATGATTTGGAGGAAAATGTAACTGATTTGATTCGTAAGTTTGCGGACGACACAAAGGTTGGTGGATTTGCGGATAGTGATGAGGACTGTCAGGGGATACAGCAGAATATAGATCGGTTGGAAACTTGGGCGGAGAGATGGCAGATGGAGTTTAATCGGGACAAATGTGAAGTAATGCATTTTGGAAGATCTAATAAAGATAGGAAATATACAATAAACGGCAGAACCCTTAAGAGTATTGATAGGCAGAGGGATCTGGGTGTACAGGTGCACAGGTCACTCAAAGTGGCAACGCAGTTGGAGAAGGTAGTCAAGAAGGCATACGGCATGCTTGTGTGGTGACCCACTGTAATTACATATGTATGCCTGGACATGCCCATGCTGCACCTGGCCCGAGACTCCTCCCTTTCCACCTGAGACTCCTCCCTTTCAGGAGGTGATGGTTCCTCCTCCTCGCCTCAGTCTGGGCCAGGTTAGCTACAAGGGTGTGCTCCAGTTCTTTGCGAATAAATGCCTGTTATTTCACTCACTCGCTGGAGTCCTCGTATCGTGATTGATAGTGCATCAGCTTGCCTTCATCGGCCGGAGCATTGAGTTTAAAAATTGGCAAGTCATGTTGCAGCTTTATCGAACCTTAATTAGGCTGCACTTGGAATATAGTGTTCAGTACAGGTCGCCACCATACCAGAAGGATGTAGAGGCTTTGGAGAGGGTACAGAAAAGATTTACCAGGATGTTGCCTGGCTTTGAGGGCATTAGCTATGAAGAGAGGTTGGGGAAACTTGGTTTGTTCTCACTGGAACGATGGAAGTTGAGGGGCAACCTGATAGAAGTCTACATGATTATGGGGGGCATGGACAGAGTGGATAGTCAGAAGCTTTTTCCCAGGGTGGAAGAGTCAATTACAAGGGGGCATAAGCTTAAGGTGCGAGGGACAAGTTTTTTACACAGAGGGTGATGGGTGCCTGGAACTCGCTGCCAGGGGAGGTAGTGGAAGCGGATACGATAGTGACTTTTAAGAGGCATCTGGACAAATACACGAATAGGATGGGAATAGAAGGATATGGTCCCCGGAAGGGTAGGGGGTTTTAGTTCATTCGGGCAGCATGGTCGCTGCAGGCTTGGAGGGCCGAAGGGCCTGTTCCTGTGCTGTAATTTTCTTTGTTCTTTGTTCTTTGTGAAAGCAATTCAAACCAGCCCTGTAAGAGACAGCACGGCAAATATTAAACATTAGAACTTTCACCTTTCCAACCTCAAAGTGTGATAGTTACCAACATCTGGGATCCAAAAGACACCAGAAACACCTGGCAGATTTCCTTCTCTAAAAGACATTCGTGAACCAAATGGGTTTTTACAACAATCGATGATAGTTTCTTGGTTCCCATCCCTGAGATGAGCTTTCAATTCCAGTTTTCTGAAAAATAATTGAATTTAACTTTCACCAGCTACCTTTGTGGGAATTAAATCCATGACCTCCAGAGCCTGGGTTTCTGGATTACTTATTATTATTAATTATTATTAACATTACTATTATTTGTCCATCATGATCTGTTGCGCCGCCGTCTCCCCCTCCCTCTCGCTGGAAATAGAGCTAAAGTTGAAGAGGTGAATGACAACAAGGCTCACAACCTGATTATTTAATGTTGCCAACTTGCCACCTTGCAGCTGGCAACACCCTCTCCATCCTCCTGCCTCGGTTAAAGCCACAAGGGAGGTGGGTTGGATGCGGGTTCAGGTCAGGACTTTGATTTTTTTTCTAAGACGTTAACCCTTCCCTCCTCCCCGCCACTGGTGCCAAAACCCCTCCCATAGAAATTGTTGACTGCAGGCTGAATTTTACACATTTGCACTCAGGGAGAACGAACCTGATTACCGTAAGTTCAAGATTGTAAAACTTAAGCTCTGCAGATGAGAGAAGGTTTAGCACATCAGCCAGCCAGTG